>NC_090447.1:687163918-687839088 GCF_031143425.1 Pleurodeles waltl | reverse complement strand
TCTAGCTATGGCTATTCAAAAAATGTTAGCTTTACATATAATATTAGCTAGAGAAGGCAGACTGTCATATTTTGTGTGTACAGCAAAGTTGCACTTATTGTGCCTGAGAAAAGTAACCATATTAACACTTATGTTCCACACATCTTTAACATCGCATGTGAGGTAAAGGTTCTTGAAGAACCAGGTGCATGAGAGGGAGCTAAGTTGGTGTTTAGTGCAATTGGGAAAGGGAAATCAAAGATTAGTCAGTCGATTGCCAAGTTAGGAGGAAGAGTGCTTAGTTTTATTCTAACAACTATCATAATTCTTTAAATTTGCTTAATAAGCATTTGATGCTTCTGGTCAAGAGAAGCATTAAATTGTGGATATGTAAAGCAGATGTCAGCAAGGAGTACAATAAAAAGAAAATTAGAAGATTATCAGCTAGAAGACATGAGATCCAAAATGTACAACAAGATGGAGGAGTTGCAGGAAGCCAGATGCAAAAAACTGAAGCTAGAGAAAACTGTAGTGTAAGGGGACTTTGTTACTGAAGTACAAATTGTAATGATTTAAAAAATGATTCGTGAAGGAGCCTGAGAAAGCTTTTGATTTATACCAGCAATAATATAACACCAGATAACATGTATTCAAATCTGATTAAATTTATTATTAGTATTGGCCAATGTAGGCCTCAATATCCAAAATGTTTGGTTATGCATGCAACCAACTTTTCAGTCTGTAATTATTTTCTTATTCCCGCCTCACTGTGCACACAGACAATTTATGCGTTAACAGCTTTGTAAACATTGCTTTGAGGGGTAATGTCAGTTTCCCCAAGTACAGAATGATAATTATTTTCTTTAAAACTTGGCAGCAACTACTGAGAGTGAATTGTTTCAAGGCCTCACCAATTGAGGCCATAGTGCGATTCTCACGAGAACTTGTCCTTGTATATTAGGTAATGATATTTGTACTAACTATTGAGGTGCTGTAAGAGCACTAGGGATGGGTACTAAATAATGCACATCTTTGGGATGGTACTGAATAATGTGATTTTAGAAACTGTATTGTTAGCCTGATTGGTCCAACACATAAGACTTTAAATGTATTGTATTCATGTATAGTGTTCATTACAATTTGCATTATAAAAGGTGCCAATTTTTAGGGCACTGGGCTCACTCTCCCTTGCCTTTAGGAGGTGACACCATGTCAGTCTGACCTCTGATTTTAGATTTATTTTAATTGAGCTGAACTATAGTTTGTTCTGCTACTTTCTTATTTGCATTTTATTCTGGGCATCATGGTATTCCTTGATCTAAATGACAGATTTATCCTAACCATTTAATTTTGACTTCTGGAATGATTTAAAACATTCAATGAAGCTTCATGGTTTCAGATTTAATGTTTGTCTCATTTTCATTGTAAAGCTTAACATGATTTACTATTTACATTGACATTTGTACTGAATTTAGTTTGACATGTTCTGCTGAGTGGCAACACAATTATTAGAGGATTAACACTGCAAATAGTCCCTCAGAAGCACTTTGAAAATTGACATTAATAGAAAAAGGGGCATCATTCCACATGGAAAGAGCTCCCTGCAACTTTCGGAGTAGTGCAGTTGTATTTAGATTCTTCTATCCTCTGACCCTTTGTCCCATTTTCTGACTTTGCTAAAAGCCTAGCTCCCAGCACAGTAGCCTACCTGGGGGAATTCAATTTTTGGAAGGGACAAAGGGTTTATCAATCTGAGTTGCACAGCTATAGTCCTCTTTTGCCTTGCCACCCTTGGATATAGATCACACTGAGGCTGCAAAAATCCCACCCACCCATGCTCTACTGTCATACAGGCTGGGGTATAGAAAGTGAAAGTTACTGGGGAAAAATGTACATTATGACCTGAAGGCACAATATGTTTATTGATGTCAGCTCTTGCTATGAGAGGTTTCTGTGGGTGTGGGGCTGGCTGGAGGGGACATTTGCCTGCTGGTGGTCCAGACTTTCTGTTACTAACCCAGTGTTTCCCACAGATGGATAGTTCATTGGGGTGTGGCTGGGTCAACGTTGCTTAGAGAATGGATGGTGCCTTGCAGCTCCCTGTCTCCTCTCACTATGAGGTTTTGATGTGGGCAGGGCTGGCTGAAGTTCAATCCCATGCAGTTCATTCCATGAAACACAATTACAGTGTGCCTTTACAAGTTTTCAAACACAGGCCAATTTTTTACCCAACTATTTCTGTAATGATGGCCTTTGTTATTTATGGTGCGCAGCCCCATTTTCACTCCCAATCTGACCTTGGCTGGAGGAAGGAATGGCTTGCTGATGTTCCAGACTTTTTGACCCTACTTCAGGGTTGCTCATGGATGGGCAATTCATTGGGGTGTGGCTGGATCAGTCGCAGGTGCCCCGAGCATTGATGATCCCTTGGTGTTCTCTGGTTACATTCAGGTGTAAATAAGTGTTTCTGATATGTTGCATAGCGGTGTGCTGTTTAAAGAATTGTAAACGCAATCATGCAAACATTGTTGGCTGTCTGAGCCTGCTGAGGGGATTGTAAATATAAAACTGATGATGTATTGCAATGTTCTGTCATAAAGCATTCTGCAAACAAAAGATGTGTAAACTTTAATATGCCTGGTGTTTGAATTTGAAGTAAAGAAAGCTACGACTTTCACTGAATACCAAAAACTGTGATCTGTCTTATGTATTGTATGTGTTTATATGTGGAATTGGGATCAACTAGGTACACAAGTGAGCGCACTATCTAAGATCGCTGGAGTGATGGCCATTTTCGATGAGTGATTTTCCCTTTTAATGCAACATGGTTCACCAAATAGAGTGATATAAATTTTCCCCTGTACCTTACACATGGAGAGATCAGGGAACTACTTAGTTAATCAGTCCCCAAAGCCAAAGGTAAATAAAGAAGAAGTACCAAATTCCAGAATGCTATGGCTTGAGCTAAAACTTGATACATACTTCAGATGAACAATGTGTCAAGGGACTGACGAGCAAAATAAGGTAATGTCTCACGGGCTGACCGAAGCTCACCATATGTATAATTATATGCAGTAAGCGATCTTTGGCTAGTTCAAACCTAAAAAAAATAGATCACTTTTGCTGTGTGATGTCTGAAATGCCTCAATGTCCTGCCTTTAGTTCAGAGTTACCAACATGGACCCAGTAGTAAGTGTGGGCCCTCTATAAGAAGTAAAAATTTTGTTTTGCTATAATCTAAAGAGAAAGCGTGGTTGCTTGTTTCCAAACAGGGACACGCCCTAGAACAAAGAGGTGATGATATAATAAACAGGCACGGCCTGTCCTTTAGGGTGGAGGGGCCACGCCCCCTCACCTTTTGCCCCTCATGAAGAGTGTCTGTCAGGCTGAACAAAGGTCAGCCTGACAGACATTCTTCATGTTCAGGTCAGGCAGCCAGGAGCAGACATGCGCAGACTCCTGGCTGCCTGAGCTGAACTTTGCTGGGCTGAATAGGTCTCAGCTCCTGTGGGCGTGACCTCCTTGGCTCAGCGAAGGTGCCTCGAGGCCCTCCCCCGGTGACGAGTGAAGCGTCACCCATTGACTTCGACCTGAGCGCTTCAGGTTTAAGCGTTGAAGCGCCCAGGGCGAGTGTCAATCAGTGACACCTCGTCACAGAGTGGGGTGGGATTAGCAGTCTCACTGTCCCCATCCCACTCTGTGACGAAGTTGGGACTGCGACCTTCCCTCATTGGCTGACCTAAGGTTAGCCAGCGAGGGAAGATGGCAGTCCCAACCCTCCTGGGACCAAGGCTAAAGGTAAGTGTGTGTGTGATCTTAAATGAATGTTTGGTGTGCGCGTGCATGTTTGAATGTTGATGAGTGTTAATGGGTGTGTGTGTGAAAGAATGAGTGCAAGTGTGCTGCCCGCCCCCCTCCCTCCTAAAACTGCCGACCTCCACTGATAATACAATAGTACAGTCGACTATATGTTTCGTTCACAAAGCCCTTTGCAGGGTTTTCTTTGGGGAAATAATGTTCCTGTGCCTGCGGAAAAACTAAAAAACGTTATCAGGTGCAATTGCTACGTCAGCGTGATGACACTTGTGCATTTCTGTCTGTATCGAAGGGGGCAAAACATAGATATAAGCCTACAAATGTAAATTTCTCACAGTTCCGACAAATAACCCTAACTCAACAAAGCATCCGGTTCGTAATTTCTAGCGTAGTAATTTAATACAGCAGTAATTGCCCAAGATGCAGAATCGCAGGAGTCCAGGTGCCCTGAAACGTGTTATACAAGGAATCATTTTATTATATATAATAAGCATGAGGACGCACGCTAAAAGTAACATTTGACATAACGATTATTTATTTGAAATAATAATCGCTAAAGCACTAACTTTTTGATCCTGAATTTAGCTTCCCGCAGTGAAACGTGCAAGTTAATTTGAAGGTGGGTGTGCACTGACTTTCTCTAATCTCCAGAGTGAGCCTTTTTTTACAGGTTATAATAGATGTATGAATGTACAGCACCCCGACATCAGGTTTTTTCTAGTTGTGTGGATAATGCATTGCATAAAGATTATTCTGTCACATCCCATTACACAATGAAACATAATGCAATCTAATAACAGATCTAACCCATTGTGACCCATCTGGTGACAGTGCTGCTGACAGGAGCATTAAGAAAACAGTTTCAAAGCTGTCAGCCTATTTTTCTTGCAGACACAGAGTAGGCTTGTGTATAAGGATGTGTAATCTAATGGCGCAGAGGCAGACAAGATGGCTAATCATATTGAAAGACTGCTTTTGTTTAGACTGTAATTTAAAGCAAGTTTGACAAGGGAGAATTTGTTCCAATCACATATAGAAATATAAACGTTTTTTTTTTTTTTTTTTTTTTACAAATCCCTCCAAAAGTCCTTCTAAAACACTTGTGCATCAGCTTAAAAAGAATTCTATAGCAATTTTATTTGGTGTGTATTTGTTTACAAAGGAAGCAGAAAACCAGAAAATAACCCACAGATTTGCGCTCATGGAATACGTTTAGCAAAGCACTATATAAATCTTCAGTACAGTTCAATGCAGTGCCATGGCCGCCATCTCATTAGTACAGGCAGTGATAATAACCAAAACTTTGGGCAGTCTTAGAGCCACCAATGGTCGCAAAATACTGCTCTCAATTTGTGACCAGTATTTTTTCAACCAGTGTGGTATTTTGCAAACCAACCTATTCACGTATAGGTCAGTTTGCAAAAAACAAATCATCGTAGTGGGTCACAATTCAGCCCACCTCATGACGTTAATGAGGTAGGTTGCAACTTGTGACCCACTACGATTCGCTGCCATCACAGGGAAGTTGGCCTTCTGGGGTCAGTGAACCACCATGTCTGTGACTGTTTTTTAATAAATCAAACTTTCTTTTAAAATGCAGACCATTTTCCTTAAAGGAAATAGGACTGTGTTTAAAAAGAAAAGTTTACTTTCTTTTTGTTTAGGAAGAGGAGTGGCCCCGTGCACCACCGCCTACTCTTAAACCAACTTTGTTTTGTTATATTCACTAAAGGGGACCCCTTCCGTTTTGCAAATGAGTCACCACCTCCTTTGAGGTGTCAGTTAAATATCAATGTTTTGTTAACAGATTTTGGTTGAAAAAATTGATTTACAGCATGCCAATTCGGTATTTGGAAGGAAAGCCTACAGAACAGCCCTTCCACATTCCGAATCAGTATCAATTTCTAAACACATTTAGCGATTTAGAAACACTTTTCCAAATCACTAAATGTATTTAGTACATAGGAAAAGGGGTTTTAGCATTTGCAAACTCTCTGATTTATTGATTCAGAGACATTGCAAATGTTAAAACTGTTTGTCCTTAGAGTTTGACATGCAGCTTACTCCCTCACAAACATGTCAGAGTACCCTCTCCACCAAACCCTTGGTCCACCTGCTCTGTTTAGATTCTGGCAGACTGTCATCTTTCCGACTGAAGTGCCCCACTGGCTCTGCCATCAGGAAGCTTACTCTGAAGGACGTCTGAGTAAGGGCATCAGAAGGCCCACCTTATTTAGAGTGGTCAGTCTGATTTTTTTTTCCTGTACAGCAACACAAGGAAATACCTAGCGGAACCGGACAAAAATAAAATAAAAATTATCCGTAATGCTTGGTAGAAAGCTCACTGTGGTGTGGGGGAAGAGAAATACCTATTTACCTGCTCTAATCTTATTTGCCAATCAAAACGGTTTCCAACAAACGTATTGAGTTATTAATTTCAACGTACTTAAGCAATAATTTAATGTAAAACTAGCACCCCAGGAGACCCAAGTAAACAGAGCATATCAGACACACAGGCCTGATTCACTAAGATTTTGATTTAATTTACACTTCTTTTCTTTTTGTTTAGGAAGAGGAGTGGCTCCATGACTTACACCTGGAATTCAGGAGTAAACCAGGGGTACTACAAGAGTAAGTCACATCTAGTCATAGCAAAATCTCAGTGAAATGGACCTGCAGTTAGTGCACAGGTACAGCAGAGCTCCACTGAAGCTCTTCAACCACATTAAGTAATAGAGGTACAGGTGAGGTACACATCTTTAGGGGAACGAAACCCAGTCCACGCCAGACTTCTCAGTTCAGCGTTCAATTAGCAAACGAAAAATGGCATGGCATTCCAATTACCTTTACCTAATGGAAACCTAAGCCTGAGGCACCATAGATTTTCTTCTTAATAAAATACTAATTTATTTAGTTCTCCAGAACCACCACCTCCCCGAAACAATTGTAGCAGTAAAAATGTTTGTTAGGAAACAGTGCTAATTTAGGTTTAGCTTAGTTAGCATAACTAAGTGCCAGATGGAAGTAGAAAGTGGTTTGTTATTCCCTAATAGTGAATCTTTGCTATTAGGAAATCGCAAACTGGGATGTAGTAGAGTGTGTTTGACATTGTTTGCGATTCCCACATCGGTCTCAAGAGACCTGCCTCATTAATATTCACGAGGCAGGTTGCAATTTACAACAAATTTGGCAATGGTCACAATCCCAGTGATGGTGGCCTGCTGGAGGCAGCAGACCATCATGTCTGTGATTGCTTTTAAATAAAGCTGTTTTTTCTTTGTAATGCAGTCTGTTGTCCTGAAAGGAAAACGGGATGCATTACGAAAAGAAAACTGAAAAGTTTTCTTCTCATTTTTTCAGAGTAGGCAGTGGTCTATGGGACTACTACCTGCTCTGAAAAAATATTTACGCTTCCATTCACAAGGGGTGAAGGGGTCCTTGGGGACCCCTTCCTGCTTGTAAATGGGTTACCATCAACTTGAAGTTGGTGATAACCGTGAATGTTCTGCAACCCCGCATTCACAGTTGCAAAACATTTCTACATGCCAGTACAATTCGGTATTAGGAAGGGACGCTCTAAACACACCCTTTCCTAATATAGAATCACAAAAGCAAAATGTGATTCAGTAAATAAGTAACTGAGACGCATTTTGCTTGCTTTGGTACATAGAAAAAAACATTTTTCGGTCGCAAACGGCCCATACGTCTGACCCCTGGCCTCATTAACAAGAGTGCTTGTCACATTGCAGAAAAGTGCATGTTTATTTGCTGTGCACGAGCTGCAAACATCTATGTGTTTTATTTGTTTCCATAAAATGATTGAAATTCAGCTACAAACCATGGCCTCTGTCCTTGCAAGCTAGCTCCTCAGGAAGGAATATTCTTGTGATGCAGCAGTGCAAGAGTATGAGCTAAACCTCTATTGTTATGAATGTGTAGAAGTGCTTTGTTTTCTCAAATTTCTGCATCATTATTAACTACGATTTCTTCTGTGCAAAAAATTATGTATTTAGCAGCCAACGAAAATAATTTAAAAGTATGTGCTGTTTTGAAATTAGTAGCGCAATTGGTGCTGTGCAAGGACTACCCAATTAGGTAAATTCAAGTATGAATTTGTGTTATCTTTGTGCAGAACAATATAAAACACGTGCTTTTTGGGGAAAAGAGATTACTATTTTATTCTTAGACTTTTCAGATATCTTTTTTAAGATTTCAGACTTTTCTGCTTCTTCCTTAGATGCTGGTAATCCTTTCTCTAATTAGTGCTATTTACTATTTATTATTTACCGTTATTAATTGTTAAATTACTAGAAGTGATGTGAATGTTTAATTTCTTAAACACACATTGCGTTCTGAATTATGGTCTTGGTTCTATGGTAATTCCCTGGTCTCTAAAGAATTTTGCTTTCTGTAAGGATACTTTTATTTGAATAAATCTGCAAAAACTGGAAAAGCCTTGCTCTACAGGTTTCCTTAATGGTCTTGACTGAGCATTAAAGTTTAGAATTCTCCCCTTTCCTGCCCATCAGCACTGCTTAATAATTAGGGCTGCAGCGTAGATAGTTTGTGATGCAGAATGGTTACCTAGTGTTAATTAGTCAATCACGTTGGAGAATCCTGCAATCATAGAAGCAGTTGTTCACACATAAGGATTCTGGCAAAGGTGATTTGGCAGTGCCGTTCAGAAGGTTGGATTAGTGAGTATTAAAAGGGTAGGATGTCTTGCATAGTGTGATTTGCGACAGTGTTTTTGTGTTTTGGTGATTGTGTCCATATTTTGTTTTGGGTTCTGTGTCTCTCGCTGTGAGTAGCATATTATGGTGGGTTTACAAAGGTGCATTATTAAATATTGTTGATGATTTATTTTTCTTGACACTATTTTATGTGAAGAGGTTTTTTGAGAACTCATTAGGCATACTGTTTTGGAAAATTAAAGGAGTGGGGTCCAGGTTTTTGAGTTTATGAATAACTGAGTACTCTAGTTGTGAGTGAGCACTAATTAAGAGTGAAATAGTGAGGTTTATTCTGTGCACAAGAGCAAGCTATACTGATTCCATGGTAGGTCAGCCTCATTGTGTATGTGGCTAAGTAGTGCCTTGAAGGGCTACTTCCCTCGTGGTGTAAATATTCTTTCCATCCATTGCACTGTTTACTGATTGTGGTTTATTAACTACTGTTAACACTTACACTGGTGGTTGATTTCAGGGCAAAGTTTGAAGTTTGTTTTTTAATTACAATGGGTGCAAATCTGGGTAAATCTAAAGAGAACGCACTGACAGATGCACAAACTTCCCATGCCAGTGGGAAGTCCAGCTCATTGTAAATTTTGGCATGCAGACATGCTTCTGGCTTAAAGAGACTGCCAGAAAGCTACTGTGAATCACAAAAAGTTACAATTTCCTGAGAAAGACTCTTTTGAATTGAGGAAAATTGCTTGAGATGAAGATTGCTTAACAAAAAACACGAACAAGACCTGCATAGTGTGAAGCATTCAACAAATGGGATTTAGCTGACAATACAAATGTGCACTAGATAATGTTGAGAGGTTAGGTTGGTACAGCTGCACTTCATTGGATGAATATTATGTTGTGTTTGCTGATAAAGTTGCGTTCTGAAGTGCTGTAAAAAGTGGGAGCACTTCCTGTGATTGCCAATGATCCTCTAAAGGACAAATCAAAACAAATTAAAAATAAAAATGAGAAAAAGAGTGAGTCAGTTGAAGAGGATGAATTGATGGGTAGATTGTTGACTGTGAGTACACTGCTGCCTTATAATAAGGTTGATGAATTAGAGTTGGGTTTGGAGATTAGAATTATTCACTGACAAGTGGAACAACGGTTACTCACGATGGTGCATTTACTAGTGAATTGAATTTACAACAAATTATTACTTCAAACGCTGATCAAAATAGGGTTCTGAAATGTCTAGGTGCATTTAAAATTGGGAACAGAAAAGCATCATTGTCGTGCACATCAGGAACTTAAAAAAGAGTGGTGAGTGAGATGTGTGTAAGCATTAAGAAAAGAAGAATGTGATAGCCATATGTAATTAAACAAACAGACAATGAGATGCAAAAATAAAACGTACACAGTTGGGAGCGAATTTAAGAAGAATTGTGGAAATGTTTAGAGATTGGGACACTGTAGAAATGTAGGGGCGTGAATGGATTTCAAAGCCACTGAAAAACAAAGGAAGGTTGGGTATAATCGATTCTGAGTGTAATACTGTGCAAGGAGAACTTCCATTGAAAGTAGTGCCAGGAGGAGCTTATGTTTATGTATCATGGATCGTACATGATTTATGGACTTTTACAAAAGATTTTTCAAAGCTTAGAGACATACCTGAGAAATGGTATACTGAAGTGGAAAGAAATGCAACTGTTGTTTTTTTACCATTCGTACCGGTCCCCATTCTGTTTTTTGGTACACCAAATGCACATGGGGCCCCTCACTGCCATTTTTTGGGTTTGCCCCATTAGCTCACAACTTCTTTTTGGATCACTTTTAAACTCTTATCTTTCTCAGTCTCGCTACTACTGACTGTATCTAAATTTGCGCCTGAGAATTCACATATTGTTTCTGCTTTGTAATTTTTCTTTGATTAGCGGTGGGTCTCTCTTATGGTGCCTATCTTCAAAAATACTTTTCGTTCCATAGGTAATTGGGCTTATCAGGGCCCCCTAACACGTACTACACACAAGATTCATGGAGTGCTGGCTTATCGGCCCAAACACCATACCATACTTTTTTCTTAAAAATAACCCTTTTTCTATAAGTTTTTCTTGTAATATTTCTACTCGTTTGATGTTCCATTTGCTATTCACCACTTTTGTGATGTATTGATGTACTTAAAGAAATACCACTTTTCATTGTTTCAGCCTTGGAAAAGTCTTGTTGGACGAAACACGTGTTGGCTGTTTCTGCACTTATTTGTTTTCTATGATTTCAACATAAGGAATTAAAGACTTTGGATTTCTGCTTACTGTGGACTCGTTTCTGGAGTGCCCTGGTATTTTCTTTTTGAAATTGACTTTCCAAGGTTTGCTTCTTTCTTTGTCCTATGCAATTGAATACCCTGGGTGGTTGGGTATTGTTACTAGGTCAGCACCTGACCAAGGACTCGCTGCATCCATCATTGGGCACTGTTCTTTTGTTTCAGATGTGCGAATTATAAGCATCAACCACCATTATACTATTTCCTATTACTTGCTATTTGATGTTTTTCAGCACTCTGTCACCTTGACTCTGTATAATATACTCTTGTTACTGTTGTTTTTTCATCTATATGTTTATTTGTATACATTGTGATTTTACATAGTAACCATGGCTACTTTTGACGATAATAGAGATACTCTCTTGGAAGAACTATTTCAGGCAGGTACCCACAATCTATCACCTAACATACACAATCCCTCTCAGGAAGGCTTAAGAATGAAGTTTATTAAACTTGAGCGTCTAAAAAAACAGGAACTCTCACGGTGGTCGGATTACACTATCCTACAAAGATATATGGAAAACAAACAAATCCCTAGGGGTTTGAGGGTCATTTTGTTCCCTTCCTTCTACGATCTCAGCCCAGAATTACTTAAGGAATGGGAACAACTCCTTATAGCATCATCATTTGGTATGATGGACATTCTCATTCGAGATGCCAAGGCCAAAAGAGACAAACTGTTACAGGACATTGTGCTGTTAGAAAAGGAGATTAATGGTATAGATTCACCTGAGACCAAAGTAAAGAATTTTTACATTCTGAAAGAGGTTCTACAGAAACACCAGCTATATATAAAGGACAAAAAACTCCATAAACTTAGGAGAGATGACAATGATTAAAAAAAAATGGTAGGGTCTTTACCTTTGCACGCAAATATGACAATGCTAAATTGGATAAGAGTAAGGAACCTACTCAGAAAGATCTTCTGTCTTCGAATACCACAACTAGTGACACAGATCTTTCCAGTATCTCTAGCAGTGCAAGTGAAGATATGAGAGAACAGTTACCACAGCCTTCCTCTGGTCTCCCCCATAGGTCGCCTTTTTTATTAGAACTGGAGAGATACCGGAAGGGCCAAAAACAAATGCACAGGAGGGAGGAGGTACCCGCAAGACCATCAGGCGGGGAAAACACAAATCCAGACACAAACAAAAGATTAGAGGGAGTTACCACAGGTTCGACAACTCGCAACTTGCAACAGTGACAGGTGACTCTGCCTCATTGACACATACCCCCAATGAAATTTCGATTGTAATCATCTCAACAGTCATTCTGAATCCTGAACAAATTAACATCCTTAAAAAAGGTTTAGGGTTTGTACCTTCTGCATTACCTGATTTCACACAGTTACATATCAGTTTATTCAAGTTCATACGCAAATGCAAACTTTTCAAATACTTTCAAGACAGCAATACTCCACCACAAATTGCCAATGGTCTGTGCAATACTTCCTGCTCCATGTCCATCAAAGATGTTAGGGATGTTCAAACTTTGCTGTCCATTGAACATGATGAGGGCCCGCTCCCATCACTCTCAGAGATTCTTACTCATCTGGTAATAGCCCCTAACACCAGGGTACCCAGTGGCTTGAAAACTTCTTCGGAATTCACACCTGTCATACCTAGAGATTATGCAATTGATTCTTTCTACAATAAAATAACCAGTGACCTCTACTCCATGGAAGAACAATATCATTCAAGACACAAGACAATCTCTCTGCACAATATCACCAAAGCGGAGAGACAGGCATTACATTCTCTTAAAACGCATAAGGACATTGTAATCAAAGAAGCCGACAAGGGAGGGAACATTGTCATTATGGACAAAGTGGACTACATTTCTGAACTGGATCGCCAACTTTCAGATAGTACTGCGTACCAGAAACGTAACCATAACCCCATGATGGAGGTTAACAGTTACATACACGAAAACTACAGACATGGCTGAACCTTGATCTTATTTCAGATATGGAGTTTAAGTATCTTTACAACACCACACCCACATCGCCTTGCATCTACATCCTACCCAAGATACACAAACCAGGCACCTTCCCCCCAGGCAGGCCCATCATTTCTGGCATGGGTTCCCCCACGGAGAAGCTATCGGAATATATAGACATCTTTCTCCAACCCTTTGTTCATAACCTACCCTCGTACATCAGGGACACCAAGGATTTATTATGTAAGGTTACAGATTTCGAATGGACAGAGGGGCATTTTTTAGTAACCTTGGATGTCACCTCTTTATACACTAGCATCCCAAAAACAGAGGGCCTGTTAGCCATCCAACACTACCTTGACACCAGGGATGCCTCTCTACTTGAACACTCTAACATGTTGCTGGACCTTATTGGCATGGTTCTGGATAACAACATCTTTATACATAATGGTTGCTGGTATCGCCAAATACAAGGAGTGGCTATGGGGGCCAAATTTTCTCCATCTTTTGCTAATCTCTATATGGGGTACTTAGAAAAAACGAATGTATGGCAATTTTGTCCACCCACCCTAACACAACACATTCTGTATTGGGGAAGATATATTGGCGATATCCTCTTGTTCTGGTCTGGTGATGCACACTCTTTGATGCTTTTTATCCAACATCTCAATGCGAATACTTTCAACATCAGATTCACATATGAAGCCAGCCAGTCTTCCATAAACTTCCTAGACCTTACACTCTACATTGACCACAACAAGATTTGTACCAAATTGTTCAGGAAACCCACAGCATGTAATGCGATCCTACATGCCATGAGCTCTCATCCGAAGTCCCAGATAAAATCAATCCCCTTTGGGGAAAGCACAAGGATCCGTCGGAACTGTAGTGAAGACGGGGTATTCCTGAAGGAACTACACAACATGGAACTACGATTTACACAGAGGGGATACCACCCTCACACTTTGAAAGAGGCCAGCACTAGGATTAAGAAAATCAAACGGTCTGACCTTCTCATTAGTTCAAAAAAAGATAAGACACACAAGAAACTGTCTCTTATTATAAACCATAGTGCTTTAAGTACCCAGATCTTCAAAATCATGCGGAAACATTGGCCATTACTGCTGACTGACAACATACTTAAAAGCGGTTTGACAACAAGACCAAGCTTTATAAATAAGAGGGGACTAACCTTACGTGACTATCTATGCCATAGCTTCATACCATCTGCTAACAATGACACTTGGTTGCCCAAACCCCCACCAGGCTCATATAAGTGTGGCCATTGTAACATCTGCGGCTACATCAAAGACAAAATAGTATGCTTCCAATACAACACACATGTCACACACAAAATCAAGCATTTTATCAACTGTAATACAAATTTTGTTGTGTATTGTATTGTCTGTACTTGTGGTCTCATCTATGTTGGAAGTACTATCCGGCCTCTAAAAGAAAGAATACAGGAACATCTGAGAGCCATTCGCGTATCCAACACAAACTATCCGTTTGCGGTACACTACAACGAGGCACATGGACAAAATAGAAGTTTTGGACATTACTGTACATGGAATCGACTCACTAAACAAACAACCCAGAGGAGGTAATAGGACTGTGTCCCTGAGACGCCTTGAGAGCAGGTGGATCATAAAATTGAGAGCCGTGGAAAAAGGCCTGAATTTACATAAGGACTTACATGTGTTCTTGTAATGTTACATCGTGTCTCCCTGTACCTCCTTGTCTTTTTGGTCTTGGTTATTTTATTAATTTGCTTTATGATATTTCTAATGTGTACGCGTATGACTTGTAGGTGTATATATACATCTATATCAGTGTGCCCACTGTATATCTCCCCATGCACGCTTGATCCGGTGCCGTTTGGCCTGGTCTACAGACGTCCCTGTAATTAATATTTTATTAACAAGGTTTGGTCGTATGGGGGCTAGACATTATACACTATATAACAAGACATTGTATACATTTTTGGCAGTTTTTGCATGCATATGGTACTATGTTTGGTAACATAAGTAATTCACTTGTTCTATATGTCTATTTGGGTTCTCACTTTTTTTCTTTCCTGCCTGACTAGTCATTTCTGTTTTTCTCATCATGTTTATATATATAGTGTACTCAGTCGCTTCTGCAACTCAGTGCTTTCTTTGGCCACTTTCTCACACCAATGTGAGTATGTGGCCTCTTTCTTAGTTACAACACGAAATATCTTGTGCATCTAGGTCTATTTATTTACACCATGTGACTCACCCACCTCTAATTAATCCTCATTTTATTCTTTAACTTCATCAAGTTCTTCCCGAGTTTAAGTGTCCTCTTATTTCACTGTTTAGCCATGATACATAGAGACTTCTTTGCCTAAATAGCAAATATTGCACTTCCTAAGATAGATGGCCCCCGTGGTTTCCCCGTTGCTCCGGTTACAAATCACTCTGCCTCTAATATAGTCCTCTTTCAACTTCTATTACTTTTATATACGGAGTCACTGGCGGGGCGCTGTGTTAGCTTGATCTCACAGCGCGCGCACGCCGTAATCGGCCTGTCCGACTCTCCAGGGCCCGGGAGAGTACGGGTAAGTGATTCCACGTTCACACTAGTGTTCCTGTGGGTTGCATTCATTTACACGTTACGGATATCGGTGTTATTCAATTTTAACTTCACATGCACGCTTTGGCTGTTGTATACTTCTCCCTAATACAGGACCGCTATCATGCCGTCATGCTCTTCTTTACTTTAAACTGGTTTTAATACTTATTATCGATACTTGTGAGCTATACTTTGTCGCAATTGCCAGGACTATCAGGGTATAGTCCTTAGTTTAAACAGCTCGTTTTTTACCATTCGTACCAGTCCCCATTCTGTTTTTTGGTGCACCAAATGCGCATGGGGTCCCTCACCGCCATTTTTTGGGTTTGCCCCATTAGCTCACAACCTCTTTTTGGATCACTTTTAAACTCTTATCTTTCTCAGTCTCGCTACTACTGACTGTATCTACATTTGCGCCTGAGAATTCACATATTGTTTCTGCTTTGTAATTTTTCTTTGATTAGCGGTGGGTCTCTCTTATGGTGCCTATCTTCAAAAATACTTTTCGTTCCATAGGTAATTGGGCTTATCAGGGCCCCCTAACACGTACTACACACAAGATTCATGGAGTGCTGGCTTATCGGCCCAAACACCATACAAAACCTACGTTGCCTACGACTAGGAAACATCATTAAATCTATTCAGGAACTAATCCAGTCGCATTATTTGTTTTGGACACTTTCCCTCATTTATATGAAATAAGTTTTGGTATGTTTACAAACTATATTTAATTTACTCTCTAGAGATAATCTTTTTCACTTATTATCTTAAATCAATCAGTTTTCATCACAGGCGAAATCTCATACCATATATAGGGCTGTTCTTTGGCCGTCTACACTTAAACTGTTCACGTGCTCATACACATGGGTGAGGTGTTTCTCTATTACTACGCTTGGGTCTCCATATGTCTTTATGCACATCACACCAGCTCTTTTAGGCATCTATTTGTCTTTTTTCAGCTCTGAACATAGAGTTCCTACTCTACTTCTCTTATCCAACAACTATGTTTTGTGTTTTCAAAAAATTATATCTGTTTTTTAGTTTAGCTTCTTATTAATAATTTCACCATCTCTGATTCCGTATGTGCACTATATGTTTGGCATTTCTTAGAAGACTCTGGTCTCTGACTCAGCATGAGAGTATCTCAAATCTAAAATAGTTTTTTTTAATCTTTTTTCTTAAAAATAACCCTTTTTCTATAAGTTTTTCTTGTAATATTTCTACTTGTTTGATGTTCCATTTGCTATTTACCACTTTTGTGATGTATTGATGTACTTAAAGAAATACCACTTTTCATTGTTTCAGCCTTGGAAAAGTCCTGTTGGACGAAACACGTGTTGGCTGTTTCTGCACTTATTTGTTTTCTATGATTTCAACATAAGGAATTAAAGACTTTGGATTTCTGCTTACTGTAGACTAGTTTCTGGAGTGCCCTGGTATTTTCTTTTTTAAATTGACTTTCCAGAACGGCTCAAAGGAAGGTTTCCTTCTTTCTTTGTTCTATGCAATTGAATACCCTGGGTGGTTGGGTATTGTTACCAGGTCAGCACCCGACCAAGGACTCGCTGCATCCATCATTGGACACTGTTCTTTTGTTTCAGATGTGCGAATTATAAGCATCCACCACCATTATACTATTTCAGAAATGCAACTGTGTTGAAGGTGTTTTATGAAGACTGGATGCATTGTTTTCAATCATAGTATTGAAGAATTTGTGGATTGAATATAAAGCGGTAGTGAAGTTGCCAGATGAAGAACCGCGTGGGAGTCAACCTAGTTATAAGCCTTCAACAGTGGTGATGGAAAAATATGATGAAGTTATTGAGCACTTGAAGAGAAACGTTTCAGCTAAACAGGCTAACTTACCAAATATGATGAGAACAACACAAAATGCAGATGAGCAGATGAGTCTGTTCATGAATGTAAGAAACTGGGTCATTAGTTGCGCAGAATGTGAGGCTGCGCAAGTAACAGGTCAAAATTTCCCATTACTGGGTGTAAAAGAGCCAGAGCACTAACCTGTTTTCCACCGGCGTCTGCAGGAGCAAAGTGGGGGCCACCAATCCTCTAAAGGCTGTTACTCAACACAGAGTTAAGAGCACTGGGTGCTGGAAATAGCCCTCCAGGGAAGGGTGGTTGGTGACTAGATAGAGAGAGAGTGTTGGCTGACTGCTCTTGGGCCAACTGGGAGACGATGGCTTGTGCTCATTCCTGAGCAGATCTGGTCCTTGTTCTACGAGGATGTCTGTTATGTCAGCGATCATCAGTCGTGTCAACCTTTTGGAAATCACTCCGTTGGATTTTTAAGGAAAGATTAGCAGAGGTCTCTGATTGTATGGTTTTCTCCACCCACAAGTTCCTCCTAGATGTATGCAGTGAGTGCGGTAGAGGCGTGTTTTCTGGCTGTTCTGCTTCTTCCTGTCTAATCCTATTGGGATTTTGCTTTCTAGTTGCTTCCTTGTAGGCCTCACTGTACGGTCTGCCTGATCTTTGTCCCCCTAGGAAATAAGAGAATTATTCACACCGTTTTACCTTTGGCCAACCCTCCTCCACTTTGTTCCACTAATGCTCTTGCCAGTACCTGAAGCAGGCTTAACCAACCTGTAAAGAACTGCAATCTTGCTGAACTCGTTGTTGTCAAGGTTCATGGTTTATGCTTGTCTTTGCCTCTTGTTTCACTTGAATTGCAAGTCTCAGTTATTAGGCAGGAATACAAAGGGGGTCATTCTGACCTTGGCGGCCGGTGGCCGCCAGGGTCACCGACCACGGGAGCAGCACCAACAGGCTGGCGGTGCTCCCACAAGCATTCTGACCGCGGCGGTTCAGCCGCGGTCAGAAGCGGAAAGTCGGCGGTCTCCCGCCGACTTTCCGCTGCTCGGGGGAATCCTCCATGGCGGCAGAGCGCGCTCCGCCGCCATGGGGATTCTGACACCCCCTACCGCCATCCTGTTCCTGGCGGGTCTCCCGCCAGGAACAGGATGGCGGTAGGGGGTGCCGCGGGGCCCCTGTGGGCCCCTGCAGTGCCCATGCCAATGGCATGGGCACTGCAGGGGCCCCCGTAAGAGGGCCCCACTGTGTATTTCAGTGTCTGCAATGCAGACACTGAAATACGCGACGGGTGCAAACTGCACCCGTCGCACATACCCACTCCGCCGGCTCCATTCGGAGCCGGCTTCCTCGTGGGTTGGGGTTTCCCGCTGGGCTGGCGGGTGGCCTCCTGGCGGTCGCCCGCCAGCCCAGCGGGAAAGCCTGAATGGCCTCCGCGATCTTTCGACCGCAGAGCGGCCATATGGCGGTTCCCGCGAGGCAGGCACCCCCAAAGTCTTTATAAACCGGGAGGAATTTACACATGGATGTAACATGTCTGTCTGTATTTGCTTTCTCAGTTCCTGATCAGTAATATTTTTGCCTCTGCCAGGAATATTCAATAACATGTGCTCATGCGCATGCGGTAAGTCCTCTTAGCGTACACGCTTCTGATTTCTGCTTCTCTGGTTTTTAAAAAAACTTTTACAAGACTGTCACAAGGGATGCTGCCAAATGAGAAAGAGAAGGAGGTTGATCAGATAAGTAAACCTTTGCTGTTCTTTTGTCCATTTTTGCATGGGCTGAATCACTAGGCCAATGTAGCTCTCTTTTCGCTGGGGAGTCTGAAGCCAGGTGAGGAAGCAATGGGCAGGATGTGGTTTAAATACAATCGTGCCCAAGATAGCTGCTGGCCCTTTGACACATGTGAGAGTTGAAAAAGGGTGATATCAGTCCCTAATTTGCCAGGGACCAGGTGGGGCCCTCAATGCATGCAGGCCGGTAAAAAACAGGGAGAGAAATCACAGATAAAGGGATTAGAGGATCATGGTACTGGCCTAAGGGAAACCAAGAAAGCAGCAGTAGTTGTGGATAAGGGGATTGGAACAGGGGTTTGGGCAAAGCAGGAGGTGCTGGTTGAATGGGTCACAACAGTCCCTACCTCCAAAGGCCATGGAACTGCCGCACTAGGCATAGGGCATGAACATGGGCTGCTGGCTCTTAGGACCTGTTCTCCAGAGGATAACCTTTACAAATCCAGTAGGCACAATAGTCGCCATTTTATGGTGTTTGAGTCTAGCAGCTTCCCAACCCCATATTCCAGGTGATGATTCACTACAACAGGTGGAGAAGGTGGAGTCACAGCATCATTTGACAGGAAGAGCTTAAGCAGGAAGACATGAACTACCGTATGCAATTGATATTCTTCTAGCGAGATCAAGTTCACAGATCAATTTCAAAGATCCTGGATTCAGGATCTGTGAAATCAGAAATGGTCCAATATAACATGGTTGCACTTTTACGGGTCTTGGCAAGTGTAGATTTTTGGTTGCCAGCCTCACTGGGTCCCCAACTGCATAGTGTGGCCCTTCTGTGCGTTGTTCCATGGTGTCTTTATAATGAGAAAAATTTTCCCTAACAGCTGACCAAATATGCTAGAGAGGCTCATGATGTTTTCTAACTGTAGGCACCAGAATCATGTTGGGAGGGACATCTACTGGGAAAGCATGGGGATGATACCCTAGATTACAGTAAAAAGGGGAATCAAAGTATTCAAAATACAGAGGAGAAGTTGCTCCAGAGGTTGGTTTACCCTCTCCATGTGACCATCTGTTTGTGGATGTTAAGCCGAGGATAATTGGAGGTCGATGGTCAAAGACGTACACAATCCTTGCCAGAATTTAGCAATGAACTGGGGTCTGCAGTATGAAATAACTATGAAAGGAATTCTGCGTAACCTGATTATCTGATGGAGGAATATCTCAGCCATTTCAGATGCTGAGGGCAATTCCTTCAATGGAACAGAATAAGATTGTTTTTACAGTGAGTCCTCCATGACTAATATTGTAGTGTAACCTTTCGTATTGGGCATATCTGTGAAGATATCCATGCTCAAAGTATGCCCTGGCGCTGAATGAATAGGCATAGGCCATAACAGGCCATACCAACCCAACAGTTTTTGTGGAACTTGTTGCACGGCGCAATGGATGTCATGTTTTTAGGCAGCTTTTTCCACAAGAACCACCATAAACAATTCTGTGATATTTTCAGTTCTCCTGGATGCCCAGCTCAAGTCGTAGAATGGCATCACTCAAGAACTCTCTTTTGTAGGTCTGGAGTGGAAATGTATAACAAGTCATTATTAGAGTACCACCCATTCTGAACGTGATGGTCAGGATAGCATAGCAACTTTCTAGGGTCCAGTTTGTCATACTGACATATCTTTTCTTCCCAAAAGTGTGAGTTTGAGTTAGCTCTCACTATTCTGTCTGAAGCTAGGATGTTTGGTGGCTCTCCCCTGGATTAAATAGTTTTTTTCTGGGGTATATAATTGTGTTAAGGCATCTGCTTTAGCCTGCCATGATACTGGTCAATGTAATCACAAAATTATATTCAACAAGGGGATCAAGGCTTTGGCGGATCAAAAGAACTGCAAGTTCCCACAGCCTGAGGACATTTTTATGGTATGTTGGGCTCATAACAAATACGGTCTCCACTCCTGAGAGGCCATCTTAGTTGCCAGTAGTTCCTCCTCAGCAACCGTGTAATTTTTTGAAAAATATGCTATGGGGTGCATGATCCCTGTGCGTTCGTCTCTCTAAGTGAATACCCCCCAACACTTAGCTGCAAAGGATCTGCCTCCACGTAGTATGGTTGTGTTGGATCTGGGTGCTTTAGAATAGGTACGGATGTGGACCTGTCTTTAAGCAATTGAAAAGCCTTGTCAGGATGTGTTGACCATTTGAACCTAGTTCCTTTCTTGAGTAAGCAAGTGATTGGAATGGCAATATCTGAGAAGTGGGTTACAAATCCACAATAGAAATTTTTGAAGCTAGGACTGAGACTGACAGGGTTTCCTGGACTAGTGCCTGGGCTAGGTCATGGGTCTGGAGGGTATCCTCAGGATCCATCTTTGCTAAAGCAGACTGCTGTCATGGGCTTGGCATTCTGACAAACAGCCAGAGCAATAAACTGTTTTCCACCGGCATCTGCAGGAGCAAAGTGAGGACCACCAATCCCTTACAGACTGTTGTTCAACAAGCAGGTAAGCGCACTGCATGCTGGACACATCCCTACAAGGGAAGGGGGTCCGGGACGAAAGAGAGCTGACTGACCGTTCTTGTGCCAGGTGTAACAAGTCTTTCTATATCCTCTTTCTCAATTCCTGATCAGTACTACTATTGCCTGTGCCAGGAACGTTCAATATTGTGTGCATGCATACAGTAATTCCTCTTACCATGCACCCTTCTGATATATGCTTTGTTTCTCTTTTTTTCTTTTACAGGAGCGTCGCATGGGATGCTGCCAAATCACAGCAAGCAGGAAGCCAGTCAGGTAGGTGAATGATTGCTGTCCGCAATCGTTTGCTTTTGCAGAAGCTGAATAACCGGGCCAATTAAGTTCTCTCTCTGCGGAGTCTGAGGCCAAGCCAGGAAACAATGGGCAGTACACAATTTAAATACAACAAACCCAAGAATGCTGCCGGCCCTCTGACTCATGCAAAAGTTGAAAAAGGGCACAGTTGTTCAGGAATTGGCTCGGCGTGGGGTGGGGCTCTGAACATATGCAGGGCAGAAAAGACCAGGGGGAGAAATCACAAAGGAAGGGATTAGAAAATCGTGGTAATGGCCTAAGGGCAAAGTAGGGAAGCTGCAGTAATTACGGAAAAAAGACTGAAATAAGAGTTTGAGCGTTCTGTTCTAGGTGGTGCAGGTTGAACGAATCATAACACTGGGACCCAACACCCCATTGTAGTGCTGGACTATCTCAGGGAAGCAATGCAGAGTAGTTCAAGGCCTACTCAGGGGATGTGGTGTGGGCTAGTAATCACCATTCGCTGTCACGCAATAATAACACTTGATAAATGATTGTCAAGTCAGTACTTAGAAAAGGAAAGGTACATTTATTACATACACACTACTAAATACTTTGTATTATTTACAAACCCATACGTAAGGCAGATAGAAAATACCTTCATTGACACTGAAATCACATTTTAGCCTGAGAGCCATTAACCCCACAATCATAGCACCCCTCACCTATACCAAATAGGACATAATAATATATGGGAGTATCATTTTCAATAAAATAAGCCTATTAGTTTTGTCAAGGGGACACACAACAATAGCAAACCTATTGGCTTTGTCAGAAATCACCAGATGAGTAACATGAGGCAAGTCTATTGACTTTGCCAAAGGTGCACCTCATTAAAAGGCAAATAATCTACATGGTGAAAAACACTATCATTTCACTGTAATAATTAATGTCAACAAAGCATTTCAACATTGACCAAAAATCACTGTCAGCATTATACTGTCAATAAAACATTAGAAGTTAACATAACATGTTTATTTCTTTACTTTTATACACTTTCAGGCCACATAAAAAAAAACATAAAACCAACCCCTAGAGAGTGCTGTATTGTCAGCTGAAGAGCAAAAGCTGCAGCCTCGGCAATGCTTAATTTCAAACTGGAAAACCAAGGGGGTCATAGTCTCCTTGACCCACTAAGCAAATGGTCACTTCTCCTGCAGCCACCAAGCACCTTTTTTTTTTAAATGTTGGGGGTGTTCCTGCCCGTATTGGGGCCACCACAAAGCAAGACAAACATATGCAAATTGGGGCCTGCAGGGCATTAAGGGACACTCCCGCCGGAAAGCAGTGAATAACTAATGAGTGGCTCTCCCACTGTGGTGGAGAGAGCCGCTTTAACTCCCCAGATCATTTCATCACTGATTCTTGTGGCCTAACCCAGGGTTCTCATAAAAGGTGCAATGGAGCCCTGCAAGATCACTTGCTTGGGGAGGGGGGGAAAGGTCAAATCCTTTGGAGATGGACACTTGGGCTTGTTGGGATGATCTGATGGAGTATGGGCTAATTTTAATCCTGGTGGAGAGTTTTAGCCACCAGGAGCAGTTTCAGCAGGCCTCCTGGCCTCAAGATCAGCACAGTTTGCGGGGAGCTGGTTCCACTGACTTCCTGCACCAGCTTTTCTTCTGTTCTTGGAGAGACCAACTGGTCCTGGGGTCAACTGTAGTTAGAGGCCCTAGTC
Organism: Pleurodeles waltl; assembly: GCF_031143425.1. Taxonomy (NCBI): domain Eukaryota; kingdom Metazoa; phylum Chordata; class Amphibia; order Caudata; family Salamandridae; genus Pleurodeles; species Pleurodeles waltl. Next base: position 687,815,687 of record NC_090447.1, on the reverse strand, counting down.
CATTAGGGTATCTGGGGGCTTATCCATCCAGTTGTCCATGGTTTTGCCGCTGTTGCACATGTTGCAGTCCAAGTCCAGAGTTCAACAACAACCTTCTGTCTCTTGTGCAAGAGTTTTTAAAGGGGGCGGAAAGTTCTAGAAACCAGGCACCCTTGGCCAATTGTAGCCATTGCTTCTCCATCACTCTCCCAACCTTCCTGCACAGTCAAGAACTCACTGCTCGCATCTCCACTGGGGACCTTAATGCCATCACTTCTAGGGACTATCCTGCCAAACCTTCAAAGGGGAGCCCCCTCCTGTGTTGGCTCCAGGGATCTTGGGATCCTCCTTTGTTCAGTGGACCGGAGCTGTGCAGGCCTGGCACAGTGTGGCAGCTAATTAACAGATGCACATTTTCTTCCCTATCCATATTCATCAGGAAAGCACTGTTAATTACTCCTTTTGTGTGGGGAGGACTTTGTTCCCTCTGCTGGGGAGCAGAGTAATTAACTTTGCCCATCAAGGTGACAAAGGGCTTAGACTCTGATCTGAATATTCTCGAAGGAGCTAACATGTAAATGTATGATCTTGAAACCTGCGTAGTCAACCTGGGTGCACATGTTTATCCCCAATTTGATAGCTCATGGGGGTTTGTAGGCCTAAGGGAAGCAAAACAACACTATAAGGCTGTTTTCGCCCATAGATATAATAATACAGTTCACTATAGAAAAAAATATGTAAATCATACTGACTTGACCTCTGAGTGCTCACTGATATTATAAGGCCTATCCCAGGTCAACACCTAACCTTGCAGAGTCCACTCTGCACCAGGCTACCTATGCGAAGTTACCGGGCCTGCCAAGACAGTAGCCTCACATGCACAGCCTGCATGTGTCCACGTGTAATGAGCCAAGTGCATTTTACCCTAGCTGCATCGCAGAGGCTTTATCCTAAAAGGCGGTCACTGGGGCTAAACATGTGCAGTCCATTTACCATGTGATTAATATGAGTGAGACGCAAGTAGCGAGACTCACTCACAAAACAAAGGAAAAAAAACAGGTGATCCAAAAGAAAAAAAATCTGGGCGTACTAAATAGTCACATCTGCAACAATGTATATGAAAGACTGATACAAAATTCCAATATAGTGGAATAGAAGATCTGGTGAAGGAAGGTGCATTGGGTTTTGTTTCAGCTTTTGGTTTTTCATCCAGAGGTAGATATGCAATTTCCGCAGAGTGTGATGTGTTGGCGCACAAAGTTGTTTGGTGAAATCTTAGCCTGTGCGAAATACTGTGGTGATTATTATGAGTCCAAAAAGAAATTGAAGAAGAAACTGATGTAGTTACAGGCTGAATTCGTTTAGCTAGAAAACAAAACACTGGTACCACAAGGTACAGGGTCCTCAAAGAGGGGGAGGTGGTTTTTAAGGTAGAGGCAGAGATTTCAATAATATTGCTAACAATGGGATGATAAGATCTGGAGCTGGTCACAAAGAAGGTAATTGGAAGAAAATTTGTAGACCTAATGTAAAGTCATATATGCTAATGGGACACAAATGATGCCTCGAATGAACCCTATACCACAGAATATGAGCACCATGGCAAAGAATTGGATGATTAAGCCAATGTTAACAGCCCTAATGGCTTCAATAATGAATGTGCAAAATACAGGGTAGTTCTATAGAACTGTGCCGATGGCTCAGACTCTTCCACCTCAGATGCAGGACAAAGCAATAGATTTTCAACAGAAGGTCCAGTCACAGCATAATGCAGTTCAATCCCAAATAAGATAATCATTGATTAGTGACTCAAATCCACAGTTTTTGACTAGCCTTGGAGTTCTACAAGGACTGAGCCAGTCATAATGATGGTGCCTGGGAGAAGAGGACTGCATGTTTGGTGCAGTCCTAGAGGAAGACCAGAAAGGCCCATTTGTAGAAGGGGTAGTAAATGTCCATTCCATATCATTTTAGTAGATACTTGTGCTGCCCAATCCATAGTTAGGAAGTTCCTAACTTACCCCTCCTAGGACAAGAAGTCCAAGTCAGCAATATTCCAGTAAAAATAGGTGTGGCCATAAATTAACATGAACTTATGGTTAGGTCAAGCAGTCCAGAAATGGTAGTTAGTAACCTATTGTATAAATTGAATTGTGAACTGTATTGTAAACTGGATGGTGTCTGCATTCAACACATGATCCTGCTTATGTTTTTAAGATGAAATAACAAGAAGTGAAAATTGTATTTTTCCAGTTCTCACAAATTAGGGTTTATCTCCAGATTTAAGACACAGAGTGAAAAGGAAGTTTGGGATGTCCCTTATTAACAGGGCAAAGCCAGTGAAGAGTACTATAGAGCCAGATACTGTGTATCCAAGCATTGCCTAATATAGGCTTTTCGTGAAGCTGGGGAAGAGATTGCGTCTGTGATTGAAAAGATAGTGCAGCATGGCATTCTAAAAGAAGTATTGGGGAACCTATACAATTCACCTAATGTGGGATTGGAACAGCCTAACAGGAAATGGAGAATAGTTCAAGATTTGAAAAAGATTTATGCGATAGTAGTTCCATGTTGTCCTTGTACCAAATCCAGCAGTGATTTTGTTTCAGCAGATGATGAGTGCTTCACAGTGACTGATTTGTGCTCCACATTTTTCTCAATTCTTCTTCATGAGGCTAACCAATATTTTGCCCTTTCAGATTCAGAGATAAAACTTTCTTTTGAGCTAGGATCCCATAAAGGTATGTAGAACCTTCTATATTCTCCCAAGTGCTTCCAAAAGATTTGTGACATTTAAAGTTACATTGTGGGTCAGTTTTGGGTCAATTTATTGATGGTTTGATGATTGTTGCAAAGTAAAAGAGGGATGTAAGTTGGACACCATTCAATTATTGAATTATTTAGTGAAAATGGGCATAAGGGTTCTCCCATAAAGCTACAGTATTGTCAGACAGAAATTACTTATCTGGGATGTCAACTTAAAAAAAGCACGAGTAAGATGTCTAAGTATTCCATTTCTGTGATTCTGAGAATGAATCCACCAACTACACAAACAGACATGAGGCTATTTTTAGGAATGGTTGGCTACTGTCATCATTGGATTCCCAACTTATTCCCAACTTTTCTTTGACAGCAAAACCATTATTGAGATGGATTCATGGTGGGGCCATAGATCTGGTACCATGGAATGACAAATGCATGAAAGCCTTGCTGGAGCTAAGACATGCTTTGTGAATGCCATCCGCTTTAAGAATGCCCGATTACGAAAAATTATTTCATTTATTCTGCCATGAAAAAGAATGGTGCCACTTTCTGTTATTGCTCAGCAAAATGGCAATGCAAGGAGACCTAGTTTTTTTTTGTTTTTAAAACCCTTGATCCAGTTGCAACTGCATTGCCTGGATTTATTAAACTGATAGCAGAAGCAGCCATTGCCATTGTTCAAAGTGAGCCATTCATTATGGCTCACATATTAAACGTTTTAGTGCCTCATTCACTAGAGAAACTTTTAACACACATGTGAACTCAGCATCTAACAAACAGTAGATTAACTAAATATAATCAACTGTTATTGGTAGCTCACAACGAATCAAACAAAAGATGTGAAATACTGACTACCCTTACCATTGCTAAGAGACGTATGTGATGTTGACCACGATTGCAGTGATGTAACAGATGTACGTACCAAACTAAGATCTGATATTCAAGATGTAGCACTTGATTTGGCAGATTTTGTTTTATTCGTGGTTGGTTCACGTTAGAGAGATGTATAGGTAGGTTTATGAGCAGCACGTTGACATGTATTATGGAGATATCGTACTTGTGCAATGTAACTTTGGCACAAGTGGCTGAATTGATTGCCATTGCCAGAGCTTGCTGTATAGCCAATACACTGAGGGCCTGAGTATGACCTTGGTGGATAGTCTACTCTGTCACAAAAGTGACGAATATCCCACCCGCTGTTTTACAAGATCCATAGGATATAATGGAACTTGTAACATGGCGGACGGGATATCCATCACTTTTGTGACAAAGTAGCCTATCTGCCAAGGCCGTAAACAGGCCCTGAGTGCCACAATCTACACTGATAGTCAGTATTGTTTTGGAGTGGTGCATGATTTTTGAAAGTTGTGGTCACAGCGGGGTTTTATGACCTCTGCTGGGATGCTGATTTAAAATGGACCACACATTTCTTGATTTGGTCTTTGCTTTAAAAATAGCAAAAAAGAATGGTGTTGCTGTGATTACAGATGGCAACAAATTTGCTAACGAGCTTCCTAAATATTGTGCTACAATGAATACTACACAGCTAATGGACACAAATTAAAATTCAGAATATGTAGAATTTGCAAATTTCTTTACTCTTGTATAATTGCAAACAACAGATGTTTTAAAAGATGTACACAATGAGATGTCAGAAGAGAAGAAAAAGAGGGAATAGGCAGGATGCAAATTAGACTAAGATAATTTGTGAAGATACACTGATGGGAGGTTTGTCTTGCCAGATCCACTCCGCCTGCAGATGGGGAGACTGATGCATGTACTTACACATGTAGGACATAGAACATAATGGGATGGTGGAGCTTCTCAAAACATACTGGTTTAATCCTCAATACAGAAATATTGCTCAGGATTTGCGTCAGAGATGTACAGTATGCCAACAAAACAATGTGGGAAAGAAAACTTCACAAGATTGCAGGTTGATTTTGTAGAAGTACCCCATATAATAGCCTAGGATATATTTTAGTGACTAATAAGTGAATTGAGGCACACCCAACAAGGAGGTGCGATGTACTACTAGTTGTCAAACTATTATTGATGGAGCTGATCCCTAGGCTTAGAATGCCATCTTCGATTGAGACACATAAGGGAACACATGTTAAGAATGACATCATGAAGATTTGTGTGCTGCATTAAGCAGTGATCAGAAGTTCCCTTGCAATTATCATCCTGAAGCATCATGCGTGGTTGAGAAGGACAACAGTGTTTTGAAAAGCAAACTGGGGAAAAGTGTGTGCTTCATCGTCTGTGAAATGGCCAGATGCACTTCCCTTAGTGTTACCTAGCATTAGATGTACTTGAGACTAAAGCACAGGGTTGAGTGTCCACAAAGAGTTAATGGGAAGGCCCATGGAGACTCTTGGACTACTGTCTGCTGCTCTTGCAAATATTACTGGTGATTTGATCTTGGATTTATGCAAGTACTTAGCTGATGAAGTACGCTCTATCATCAGGTGGAACCTGCTATCCCTTTTGCATGTACAGAGTTGTGTCATGATCTGCAGCCTGGTAAATGGACCCTCATTAAAAAGCACCTGAAAAAATCCTGCCTTGAGTCAAGGTGAAAAGGCCTGTACAAGGTAGTTTTGGTGACTAATAAGGCTGCACATTGTAGAGGTGTGCCATATTGGATCTATGCATCTCACGCCAGGAGAGTGTGTGCTGCTGATACAGAAAGGAAGAGACAAATCATTGACTTACAAAGTCAAAATAAAGTTTGGTACGTGGATCCAAAGAGGAGAGGAAACTAAGCTTAAGCAAATAAAAATTAAGCACATGAAAATAGAGCAAACCAAGCAGCTGAAACTCATGAAACTTGAACAGATCAAAGAAATGAAGACAGAAGCCTGATTCAGGCTGATCAACCGAGAAGTGTGAGGACGAGAAACAGAGTAGTGCAAATCAAATCTGAGCAAAGGGGTGAAAAATCAGCTAAAGCAGTAAAGGAAATTGCTGACAAAGAAGATCTGAACAAAGGGGTGGAAACCAGCTAAAGCAGTAAAAAAAAAGTGCTGACAAAGAATCTGGGATGGATACTGGAGAATCGTTATCTGAGAAGTCTGTAACCAGTGGTGCAACAAGAAGAACAACAATAAAGAGACAGTGGAAACAAAAATAGCATAAGTCCTAAATGGGATTATCTGACAAAGATTGAACTGGATGGAAAAGATATCAATTTGAAAGGTCTTCAATTTTTGTTTGAAGAGGCACCATAAAGTGAAGTTGCAAAAACTATTATATGATGAAAATTAGTTTCCTGATGAAAAAGTAAGTTGTTGTTCTGAATTTTTGAACGTCTGAAATTATTGTTCTTTAAAATTTGTATTTTTGATAGGTTTGAAGTTTTGAAGACTAGAGATTACTTGGTGGGGGCCAACCACAATGGTTGATCAGACCTCTTAAGTGAGTGCTCTGCTTGGCACCCTATTTAATCTTCTGAAATCTTGTACTCCCCTGTTGAAATCGTAGACAGACAGCTTGCCTCTTAAGGCAATCCTATCTATAGAGTTGCCTGAATGGCCAGGATTATTCTAGCATAGGTCCTGAATTGGATCATCTGATAAAGATTGAACTGGATAGGAGAAACATCGATTTGAAAGGTCTTCAATTTTTGTTTGTGAGTGCTCTGCTTGGCATCCTGCTTAATCTTCCAAAATCTTGTACTCCCCTGTTGTGATTGAAGTCAGATAGCTGGCCTCTTAAGGCAATCCTAGCCATAGAGCTCCCTGGGTGGCCAAGTGCATTCTAATAGACGCCCTGCTGTGAATAATTACTCTGCGGCCTGCGAGGTGGGTGCTGCTACGCAGACACTAAGCCAGGAGCAGGCGCCCATAAGAGGGCTGTGAAATGCACCTCTCCCCACCTTGGCCCACACATCCTTGATGAGCAGCACAAAGGAGCCAGCAGAGTGGGGGAACAAAAGGTACAGCTAAGAGTAGCTGTGCTCGCTGGGCCTAACATGCCACCAGTTGGCAGGACCGAACTAGGGCGCGCCGGTCGGAGCCTGGGAGATTGTGCGACCTGGAGGTTGGGAAAGGCAGCATAGGGAGAATCCGGTGCACTACGCAAATAAGGATGACTCTGTGCCATCGTCATGTAGCTGCCCACTACACCAAAATATGGGCATTGCTGTAACAGGCCGGACTGAGGAGGTGCGGCAGGCCTGCAAACTATGCAAACTGGTGTCAGCTGCCCTTGCAGGAGCAGGGGTATGGAGGGACCTGTGTACCAGCAACCCTTGGGACTCAGGTTTCAACAGGGCACACGAGAAGGGTCCATACAGTCGACCACATCAGGGCAGAGACCCGAGAGAGAGACCTGAGACTTAGGCAGGTACACCTTGGAGGCAATCGACTAGACATCCTTTGCCCTCTTGCACTAGAACAAATAAGTGGGCAACAACACTAAGGCAGACCATCTGGCCTACAGTGAACTGGGCGAGTGTTGAGAGGGGCCTCCTAAGAAGTAGCGAAACCCCTGCTGTGACAAAGAATTTTGGGGGAGGCCCCTCTCCCTCACCCCCAAAATGCTAATTCTCCAATGCAGTTATGGGCAGATACAGATCTTCTTGAACAGGACAACTGACAAAAAATGGACAGGTATACGGAGGAGGCAGCAGGCCCAAAATGAATGTCCAGATACTGATGGTCATTACCCAGCTGAAACAGACAATAGAGCAGAAAATGGATGCTGTGTCCATTGATGCCAATTTATTCAGTGTGGGTCTCCACAAGGTGAATAAGCCATCACTAGAAAGGGAACGAAATGTGGCAAAGCTCACAGCAGAACGGGAAGACTTACAAACAACAGTCCACACCCTGACAAACAGAACAACATACCTGGATGCAGGGGGAGATTGTGAGGTGTAACCTCCGGTTTGTGGGCTTTAGGGAAAATGTGAAGGGAGCCACACCGCAGCTGTTCCTGGATGGTTGGCTTAAGAACCTGTTTGACTTTGACAAACTCTCATCATTATTTGTAATAGAGAGCCCACCAAGCTCTGACAGTCAGGACTCCCCCAGGAAGCCCGCCAAAAGCAATCATTGTACGTATCCTCAATCACAGGGACAGCGACAACATCCTGAATTGAGCTGCAACACAAGGAGAAGTTAGATTGGAGGGACAGAACATCTGCACAGCCGGAAAGGTGGCCCCAAGAACAAAAAAAGACCCAACAGATTGGAGAATGGACAGCAATGAGGTAGAGTGACGGAGCAACCCATCTCACCATAGAGGTACAACAAAATAATAAACTGACTATAAATGTGTCGAAGGGTGGGTAAAGGCTTAGGAGGCTTAGGTTGTGGTTAAATTTTGTTATTTATTATAAGTACATATCTGTTTACTGCAACAATAACATGTTTTTTTCTTCCTTAGGGAGCATCCTGTGTATGTGGCTCAACTGTGGGAGGGTCAGCTCTGAGACACTGGGGAATGGTATGGTATTCATGCACAAGAACACCATGGTGACTGGAGTAGATACTTCATGTCTTCATCCAAACACTCCCTTCTCCCCAAGTTGCATGACATAGAGAAGAAATAAAGCAGTGTTCTCAGATGCAAGCCAAAGAAAAACATAAAAACGCAGAATAAAAGGGAAAAGAAAAAACTCATGCCAGAACAGAAATAAGAAATAATGAAAGTATACCACAAAATAAACCTTTCCCACAGTATTCTCTGCCAGGCCTAGTTCACTCACCGTGAGGGCCGCGAGGGCCACGAGGCTCCTGAAGTTGTGTCGGGGTCAGCATGTGTTCAGGAGGCGATGGACACCACCATTCTTCTGTCCAGGTCTTGTCCTCTGCTTCCTCTCTCAGATCGGCGTCTTCCCTGTCAGCTTCCTCTGTCAAGTTGCGTTGAGTCTGGTTTGAAGCCAAAGGGGTTTTACAGCCCGTATCCAGCACACCTCTCCTTTGTTGTTCTTGCTTCTCAATACATGTGCTTTCTCATTGTTCCTTTTCTCTCTCACGTTCTCTCTGCCCCTTCGCCTCCCCACGTTCTATTTTCTCTTGCCTTTTTACTTCCGTGTTCCGCCCTGCTTCGGGTTGATTGGTCGGATTGAGTGGAGGGGAAGCAATCTGTCTCTGGCCCCAGAGACACGCCAGGTAAGGAGAGGGTTGGGGCAGGAGCACCTTCACAAACTGACACTATTGAATGCACACTGAGTGAAGTTGCTGATACTGGTGGCACCAAAGGAGATGACCTGGACACACCAATGAACTGAAAGAAGCAGTTTTTGAGGCATGGAAATACTAGAACTTGGTGGCTTGTGCTTAGACAGACGTTGAGATGTGCCCAAAAAATGTAAGAAATCCTGAATAGTTCCAAAACTATTTTCTCTATGGGACAGAAAGTGGTTATAGGTAAATTGCGCTAAATCAGTCAGGGAGCAGAGGAGAAGGGTAGCCTGCAGATGCAACAAACAAAGGAGCGCTGGGGTACAAATGACATTGTGGTGTCCACAAGGCCTCGGTGTACCCTACAGGGACATGGGGCAAGTCTGAGAACTAGTACTCTAGCTGGCTGGACATGGAGGACACAAGTCTACTCCCAGCTTGAGTGGATTGCATGTGAGGAGTGGAGACATAGTCAGACTGCATTCATAGGGACCATTTAGTTGTTACATACCAGAAGCTAGGAGGAGATATGGGAAATCACAATTTTTGGAGATTTGAGGATGTTTACTCAGGGGGTGGGAAGGGTGATTGGGAGGATCATACATATTGGGAAGGTGTACTCAGGTGCAGCAACACAGAGCTGGAATACTATACCGAAGGCTGTCAAGAGCTCATGAGTGATAACCACAACAAATGCACTGGGTAGGTTGGTGACGTGGCATTCTATGACCATGGCTAGTGCAAACACGTAAACAGAAATGCTTCACATAGCTACCTGGAACATTAGAGGCCTCAACAATTATACTAAACTGTATAGGGTATATACTTAGCTCTGGAGGCATGGCATCTATGTTGCTGACAAGGACATATGATCATGAAATAGCGGACATGTTCAACAAACATACACTTCAATATTTGTATGTCTCTGTCTCGTTTGATAAAGCTCTTGTGGCTTTCCTGCCCATAATTTGCATTTGTATGTTTCTTAAAGTCAAAAATAAAAAAGTTTTAAATAACTATAGTTACTTGGATTACTTTTTAAACTTTGCCAAATTAATTGAAAGGATTGAAGAAAATGTATTCAAGAAAGCATAGGGTTTGCCAGGCTTTCCACATAATTTATCATGTGTATATTTATCATTTATAATGATTCCTATTTCCGTTGTACATATTGGTGTGTATACATATCTTTCTGGTGGGCTTATCCCAAACACTAATAGATAAATATGTCTTTTTAAATAAATATTTTTAGTTTGATTTTATAGTGGAGATGGTACAGCAACATCTCAAAAACAAATCACACAGGATAACAGAAGCACATGTTCAGTATCAAAGCATTAATATCACTGACATGAACATTAACATCAACACTAAACCTCAAAAACCCACATCCCTCTACCCCAAAAGCTATCTGCCAGTGCAGTCGTTTCAGAGAAAGAGTATGAAATCAATCTCCACATTTCAACAAACTACATTGCATATATGTTTACCTTTGTGATCCTTGGCTTTGTTCCCCTCCATCATCTGATAAGCTTTAAGGAATAATAGGTGATCCATCTACTCCATATCTTACAGAACTTACGGGGCCGTCCTACTGGCATATGTGAATTTTTCTGTCACCACATACATATCCATGCCCTTTCTCCATTCCTATATTGTCGGGTCCTGTCCTGCTCTCTATTGCAGGGCAATATCTCTTCACCACTACTAGGCCCGTCCACAGAACACTAGTTAGACCTTGGGTAGATCTGTCTTGTTAGGAATTCCCAAAAGAACACATTTGGGGTTTAATAGCATTGGTGTTTCCAAGATCTTACTGAGTTCCTCAATGATGGCCATCCAGGAGTCCGGAATTATTTGTCATTCCCAAATTGTGTGGAAAAAGGAACTCTCTCTCTCATTACAACTCAGGCAATGTGGGTCTTGTGCTTTCCTCATCGCGTGAAGTCTCCATCTGTCGTAATACACTCTGTGAAGGATTTTAAAAGGGATTAACCGTAACCATACTTTTACTGCCACCTCCCTTTGATGCAATAGGGTCGCTTCCCAATCGATGTCTTCAAGGTCGCCCACATCCTCCACCCACCTCTCACGCAACCTACTGAGATTATCTGGCATGTCGTTGTTTAAGGTTTTATAGGTGAAGGAAGTCACGCCCTTACCCATCTCCTCGAGTAAAAGCCACCCTTCCAGCGGGGCAAACGCAGGGATACCGAGCCCTTCAGCCCTCCAAGCATGTTGCATCTGTGCATATTACAAAACTTGATTGGCATGCATCCCAAATTCTCGCTGCAATGTAGAGAAGGGCATTATGAGGGTCATTTCGACCCCGGCGGGCGGCGGAAGCCGCCCGCCTGGCGGGAACCGCCAGAAGACCGTACCGCGGTCAAATGACCGCGGCGGTCATTCTGACTTTCCCGCTGGGCCGGCGGGTGACCGCCAGAGGGCCGCCCGCCTGCCCAGCGGGAAAGCCCCGTCAACAATGAAGCCGGCTCCGAATGGAGCCGGCGGAGTTTAAGGGGTGCGACGGGTGCAGTGGCACCCGTCGCGATTTTCAGTGTCTGCTAGGCAGACACTGAAAATCATTATGGGGCCCTGTTAGGGGGCCCCTGCACTGCCCATGCCTGTGGCATGGGCAGTGCAGGGGCCCCCAGGGGCCCCACGACACCTGTTCCCGCCATCCTGTTCCTGGCGGTTTTTACCGCCAGGACCAGGATGGCGGGAAGGGGGTCGGAATCCCCATGGCAGTGCTGCGAGCAGCGCCGCCATGGAGGATTCTTTGGGGCAGGGGTAAACCGGCGGGAAACCACCGGTTGACCTTTTCTGACCGTGGCTTTACCGCCGTGGTCAGAATTGCCCATGAAGCACCGCCAGCCTGTTGGCGGTGCTTCCTCCGTCCCCGGCCCTGGCGGTCCATGACCGCCAGGGTCGGAATGAAGCCCTATGTCTCCACCCTCTAGCAGAAACCAACTTTTGAGATTCCGATAAGGTCCCAGGCCACAAGGCCTCTCAATTTCCAGATCTGTGGTAGTCAATTCCCTTCCCAAAGCAGTGTTTCCCGCCTGGGTCCCCTGTGCCAACCCAGATACTTTGTGGCATTTTCCCAGGCATGCATAGCCAATTGGATTTCTGGGAGGCTACGCTGTGTCCTGTTACCCTGTAAAGATACTATAGGCAGGACTGTCTCTCCCACTGCGCCTTCTCTAATTAAAAGGTGGAGTGGTCCGGGTGGGCGAACAGCCAGTCATTGATATTAATTAGCTGTGTCATCCAATAATAGGCCTCAAGGTCAGGTAAGGCCAACCCCCCCCCCCATTATACAGGTTGCATTGAAGCTTTTTCAAAGCAATTCTCGAGTGTCCCCCATCCCATAAAAGAGTATGCAGGTTGCCTTCCATCTTAGTAAAGAACTTCACCGTGATCTGTTAAAATGTGTTATATAGCACGTATAGCAATTTTGGAAGAGAATTCATTTTAAACATGGGTACACATCCCATTAATGTAGGAGAAAGCACTCTCCATCACTCCATCTCCTCTCAACACCCTTTTGCCACCCTCCCCAAGTTCCTTGAAAAGCAGAGGTCCTTCTCTAACGTCATGAAAATTCCCAGGTATCTAAATCCATCATATGCACATAACAGGAGATGGGAGATCAGGAACACATCGATCCCACCATGTGGACTGTAGAGCACTTCCTTACCCGAGCTAATTCTGTATCTGGAGTAACTCCTGTACTCCTCAAACAGCTAAAAAATGATTAAGAGAATTGTGTGTGGATCTGTGACATAAAGGAGGATGCCATCCGCATAAAGCAAATTTTTCTCCTCCTCCTCTCCTCTGCTTCTACTATCTTGAACTCACATATCTCCGGGTGAATTGGTACCACACAAGCCAGTGATTCGATTGTGAGAGTGAACATAAGGGGGGACAGGGGAAACCCTGTCTCATACCACGACAGATGAGAAAGTTTGGGGAGAGTGCCCCATTCACTCTAACTGTTGCCACTAAGACCTGGTAGAGTAGTTTCACCCACTTCAGGTACTGGGGGACAAACCATGTCAATGTTTGTTCCAGGAAAGGCCAGTGCACCACATCAAATGCTTTATCTGTGTTTAACGCAAAGAATATGTGTGCCTCAGACCGTTTTTTAATTTTATTCATCCAATTATGGGCTCTCCGTAGATTAAATCGGGTTAATCTACCTGGCATAAAGCCTATTTCAACCCTATGGATGAGAAAGGTGATCACGTGTATTAGCCTGATGGCCAATATTTTGGCCAGAATCTTGACTTTGATATTGAGTAAAAAGATGCAATGGTGGAGTCACACTGGCCCCTGGGCTTACTTTCTTTATGGATTATTACAATAATTGCTTGCCTGAGGGCAGGTTGAGGAGACCCTGTTGACAGGCTTCGTGGAACACATCTAGCCAGTGACGCTACAGCAGCCCCTTATATCTCTTAAAATGTCCATGGGGAGCCCATTAAGGCCCAGGATCCTATTGGATCCTAGCTGTGGCATAGCTGCTTGGACCACCACTAACATTATGTCTGCCACTAGTGAATTTTGTGTTTTATTATCTATTACAGGAGTATTTACAGAGTCCAGTAATTGGGCAAAGCGTGGCGCGTCCTGCAGGGGTCTAACTCTATAAAAGTCCTCATTGTAATGAGCAAAGGCTCCTGCAATTGTCTCTTCTGTGTTGCATCTGTCACCCTCCAGTCCCACTACCTTGTGCACCCATCTGGCATCTGCTTCCTTCCTGCCTAACCATGCCAAGAGTTTCCCAGCTTTATCTCCAGTATCATAAAGTCTGTGCAGCATGGCAAGCATTTGTTTCTCTACCCTCTCCTGTGCCAGGTCTCGATATTCTGCTCTCAGGAGTTCCAGCTGCCTCAGCGTGTAGGGGTCAAGCTCTGGTATCCTGGGTCACCTCAAGTTCCAGCAACCTACACTCTTGATCGTCCAGTGCTTTCACCTCCCTTCTCTTTTTTTGGGTAATTAAGTTCTGAGCTTTGTCCCGAAGGATTGCCTTATATGCGTCCCATAATATCACTTTTAAGGTAACTGAGCCTTTGTTCTCTTTAAAATAGAGCTCTATGTCGACCCTAAGCCCTATGGCCATGTTTCAGTCCTGCAGGTCACCATGGGCTAAGCCTCTATCCCATCCCCCCACCCCTGACTTTGTCCACACAACCTCACTAGCAGAGGAGAGTGGTCTGAGAGCTCCCTAGCAAGGTATTCTGCCTGTTGTACATCTCCCACCCCATCTACTGGGGCAAAGATATAGGTGGTCATTACAACATTGGCGGTAAATGCCGCTTACCGCCGTGCAGAAGACCGCCAACACGCCGCAGCGGCCGTGGAATTCCGCCACAGCTATTACGACCCACAGCCCCGAATCTGCCAAAATCCAGACACCCACATAAGTCCGCCACACCAAAGTTCAGCGATAAATTGGCAAAAACAAAACCTCCACTGTCACGCCAACAGGAATACGCCCACACTATCACGACCCACGAATCCACGCGGCAGTCTTTCAACCACGGTATTCCACTGGGGTTACATACCGCCACGCTCAAAATACACATACATATCCAAAACACTACAACATGGGACAATTACAAATACACACACCTGATACACATACACACACCACTCCCACACATCCAATACAATATAAAACACACACCCACATCACCCACAAACCCTTACGACCACAATTGCGACTGAAGGCCAGAGAGAGACACCACCATCTACAAACTAGCATTCACAGGCACTCAACACCATCACTCACACAACATCCACGCACAAAATACCACACACCCCTAAACATCACCCCACACATCACAACACACACCACCCCACACATCACCCACACCACCCCATGGCACCGCAAAGACACCCCAGGTTTTCTGAGGAGGAGCTCAGGGTCATGGTGGAGGAAATCATCCGGGTTGAGCCACAGCTATTTGGATCACAGGTGCAGCACACCACCATAGCTAGGAAGATGGAGCTATGGTGCAGAATCGTGGACAGGATCAACGCAGTGGAACAGCACCCAAGAACACTGGATGACATCAGGAAGAGGTGGAACGACCTACGGGGGAAGGTAGGTTTCGTGGTCTCAAGACACCAGATTGCAGTTCAGGGGACTGGCGGCGGACCCCCACCTCCTCCCCCAGAACTAACAACATGGGAAGAGCAGGTCTTGGCTATACTGCATCCTGAGGGCCTCACAGGAGTAGCTGGAGGAATGGACTCTGGTAAGGCAAATCTTTAACTACTTCATCCCCCAACCTACCTGCATGCTATCACATACCCCCACCCTCGCCCTCACCCTCATCACTCCAACTCCTCACACATGTCCCACTATCACAAACCACACATCCCAACACCAAGCCTTGCATGCAATAACAAAGAATGGACACCCATCACCAATGCATGGCCACTGTACATACCCACACACACCCCTAAACATTTAGCACACAAGGTCCTACACAAGAATGCAAGCACTGGGGTACAGGGTCACCCACACATTGCATACCATGGCACACAGAGATGCAATAATCATGCCTTTACACCCCTGCAAGACCCCTACCCAACGTCACCGGACAGGAGGTTCCAGACATGTCCACTCCACCCACAGAAGAGGCCCACAGTGATGACAGCACCTCTGTCCAACTGGATCTAGAGGACCAGCCCGGCCCATCTGGGAACTTGGGACAGTCGGTTCCCCTCACACTGGCACAAGCCACAACAGAGCCTCCCCCCTCTGGAAACACCAGCACAGCACCCACCCAGCGGGCCCGTACCTCTGTCCCCAGGACACGTCAAGCAGCAGTGTGTCCACCACTACAGGGAACCCAGGCTAACCCACCACCCCAACAACACCAGGGACCTGGGGGCAGTGGCAGTGGGCACACAGTTCAGGGGACAGAGGCACAGGAACACAGGGGAACTGGGAGGGCTGCTGTGCGACAGGGGGAGGACAGGCCCAGTGAACCCACTCTCCACGAGGCCCTCTCCAACATCATGGGAGCCTACCACCATTCCCAGGAGACAATGGCAATGGTACTGGCCAAGTTTCAGGAGACCCAGCGGCTGCAGGAGGAACAGTATTTAGGGTTCAGGGAGGAACTCAAATCCATCAATACCACCCAGGGCACCATTGTAGGGGTGCTGAAGGAACTCGTCAACACCAGGAGGGACACTGTAGCACAACAAGGGGCCCCTGACACTAGCCTGGATGATGGACTGCCTACCACATCCGCCGGAGCTAGTGGACAGGAGGCACCGTCACAGGACCACGACACCAGCACCCCACCCCCTGCAGATGGGGAACCATCCCGCAAGCAGTCCCTGAGATCCAGGACAAAGACAGAGAACAATGCCAAGACCCCCGCCAAAAAATGAGGCCACCCTGATTGTCATCCTTCTGTCCCACTTTGTCACCCTGTCCATCCTTAAACTGCCCCAGCTCCACTTCCTATGCCGCTTTGGACAATGCACCTGTGAGACTTAATAGACTGGACTCTGCCATGGACATTCCTCCACCATCACCCCTGACCATTTTACAACACCCTCCACTATTTAGCACTTAAATAAACACCCTTAAATCACAAAACTATCTGGAGTCAGTCTGTGCTTTTGAAAATGTGTATTTGCAATAACTGTGGAAAACTGCTATATCCATTGTATTGTCAACATACCTATGTCACACAGCTCTAGTCCATGAGGAAACAAAGCAGATGTCACACAGTGGGACCCACATCTGTGAAATTGAAAGGGAAAGTGACAACTCAGGGTCCATACACTGGGTGAAAGTGACAGACAGATGAGAGGTAGAACAAGGGTATCAGATGTAGCAGGCAGTGATGTCTTCTTGCTTGTGCCTCACTGGAAGTATTGATGAAACACCGTGTTTCTGTTGTCGATATCCTCTTTTTTTGCTTCCTCGTCTTCACTGTCCACAGGCTCCACAGCTGCCACAAGACCTCCATCTGGACCATCCTCCCGCAGAAAAGGCACCTGTCGTCGCAAATCCAAGCTGTGAAGCATACAGCAGGCCACGATGATCTGGCACACCTTCTTTGGTGAGTAGAATAGGGAACCACCTGTCAAATGGAGGCACCTGAACCTGGCCTTCAGGAGGCCGAAGGTCCTCTCTATAACCATCCTAGTTCGCCCATGAGCCTCATTTTTGCGTTCCTCTGCCTTTGTCCTGGGATTTCTCACTGGGGTCAGTAGCCATGACAGGTTGGGGTAACCAGAGTCACCTGCAAATGTCGAGGGAAATCTGATAGACACACACTAACTCGTAGGGACATCCCCAGACCCAGACACCTAGTCACACTGTATAGGGTCCATGTCCTCACCTAATAGCCACACACGGTGCCTCTGGAGTTGCCCCATCACATAAGGGATGCTGCTATTCCTCAGAATGTAAGCGTCATGCACTGAGCCAGGAAACTTGGCATTCACATGGGAGATGTACTGGTCGGCTAAACACACCATCTGCATATTTAT
The DNA here is from genome assembly GCF_031143425.1 of Pleurodeles waltl. Lineage (NCBI taxonomy): Eukaryota > Metazoa > Chordata > Amphibia > Caudata > Salamandridae > Pleurodeles > Pleurodeles waltl. The sequence goes on along the minus strand of NC_090447.1, from coordinate 687,798,282 downwards.
CAAATGGTAACTCTTCCGGTTTCTGTACACCTGTCCACTCCTGCGGGGGGGACCAAGGCCACATGTGTCCCATCAATGGCACCTATGATGTTGGGGATATGTCCCAGGGCATAGAAGTCACCTTTCACTGTAGGCAAATCCTCCACCTGAGGGAAAACGATGTAGCTGCGCATGTGTTTCAGCAGGGCAGACAACACTCTGGACAACACGTTGGAGAACATAGGCTGGGACATCCCTGATGCTATGGCCACTGTCGTCTGAAATGACCCACTTGCCAGGAAATGAAGTACTGACAGGACCTGCACTAGAGAGGGGATTCCTGTGGGATGGCGGATAGCTGAAATCAGGTCTGGCTCCTGCTGGGTACAAAGTTCCTGGATTGTGGCACGGTCCAGTCTGTAGGTGACAATTACATGTCGCTCTTCCATTGTCGACAGGTCCACCAGCGATCTGTACACTGGAGGATGCTGCCATCTCCTCATCTGCCCCAGCGGACGTGCTCTATGGAGGAGAACAGCGAGCAGAGAGTCAGCCAACACTGAGATACGAAAACACAACTTTATTCCACAAATTTTTTAATCCGCTATGTGCCTGTCTTAGTTTGTATGCAAGGCCTAAATATGTGTGACGCATTTAAAATTAATGCCATGTGGCCCCCTGAAATGGCAGCTGCCTGACCTGTAATGTGGGACAAGGGAATATGAGGTAACTGCACTGGCGTTGTACACCGTTGCGGGAGGCGGTCGAAGACCGTGGCGCAATCCTGCATTGGTTAACATTGGACCCTATGGGTCCCAGGAGCCAATGACGATGTACGCCAGCGGTGACGGTAAGCACCGTCACGGACATGACCGCCATTTTCTCTCTGTTCACTCACTTGATACCTGATCTTCGACAGGAGAGGACCTACACTGCAAGTGCTGCTGTGACCTCAGTCTGGAAGAGACAATGGCTCATGTGTCTGGGGAAAGGGCCCCTGCCTTCAGCACAGAGGAGTTGGGTCCTACCCCAGTACACGCTACTCTACGGTCCTCCAGACAAACAGGTAAGTACACTGTGAGCATGCTGTATGGGCAATGCCTGTGTGGAGTGGTGTGTATGGAAGATAGGGGGGGAGAATGAGGCGTGCATGAAACAACAGTGAGTGGATGTGCGTCATGGCAAGGGTAGGGATGCGGGCCAATGACTGTGACGGTGCAGACAGTTATATCTTCTCCTTTTTCCCTATACTATTCCTGTAGGTCAGCGCCCACCAGAAGGAGGATATTTGGCGTGCCATCGCCAAGAAAGTCCGGACCCTGGGGGTCCACCACAGACGGAGCACCTACTGCCGGAAAAGATGGGAAGACATTCACTGCTGGAGCAAGAAGACGGCGGAGGCCCAGCTGGGGATGGCTTCCCAACGTGGGAGGGGTGCCCGTCGCACCATGACCCCCCTGATGTTCCGGATGCTGGCGGTGGCGTATCCGGAGTTGGATGGGCGCTTGAGGGCATCACAGCAGCCACAAGGGGGTGAGTACACTCTCATTCAGCTGATTCAGCGCGCATTGGAAGTGTCTGGGTGGGGGAGGTGGGCTGTGGGTTCCCCTAGGCCAGGATGTGTTTAATAGGCAAGGTCCCTTCTTAAGGCAGGTCATGTGGCACCCCCCCCACCTGTGTTCAGAGGCAACTACACCTAGTCAGGCTCCTGTGACTTCCATGTGCACAGCAATCGGGCATAGGTCTTGTAACCCATGTCCCTGTGATTAATTAGGGTACTCAAAGTGCACGGCGTAGTATGGGGGCTTCTGTGTCTGTAGTGTCCACCAACGGTAGCGGTATTGCATGCACTGAACATGTCTTTCTTCTGTCTCCCCCGCCCCTTTTTGTGGTCTCCCTGTTCTTGTGTGCATTAGCATCATCAGGCGGAGGAGCTGTGCCACCGGAGCAGGAAAGAGCTGCATCCCACATGGCCCTGGAGGGCGACACAACGGAGTCTGAAGCCACCTGTGGGACGGAGGGTGAGGGGAGCTCCACGGCGGGGATGGGAGCTGAGACCAGCGACACAGACTCCTCCTCTGATGGGAGCTCCCTTGCGGTGGCGGGCCCCTCTGTGCCCCCGCATCTACAGGTACAGCCGCCACCCCCCCTACCAGCACCGCCCTCCCAGCAGCCTCTCAGCATGTGCCCTGTGGCCGCTCACCCAGGAGGGTGGGCATCTCCTTCGCCCCAGGCACCTCAGCCCCTGCCCCTGTCAGCCTTGCTGCCCTCAGTGAGGAGGCCATTGACCTCCTCAGATCCCTCACTGTTGGGCAGTCTACCATTTTGAATGCCATCCAGGGTATAGAGAGGCAGTTGCAACTGACCAATGCATACCTGGAGGGCATTCATTCAGGTCAGCCAGCCCAACAGCAAGCTTTTCAGACTCTGGTCTCAGCACTGATGGCAGCCATTGTCCCTGTGTCCAGCCTCCCCCCTCCAACTTCCTCCACCCAGCCCCAATCCCCTGTACCTCAGCCTATCCCAAGCACACCATCAGACCAGCATGCACACACCTCAACACACAAGGGAAGCTCTGGCAAACATAAGCACCACACATCCCACAGGCACTCACACAAGCATCATACCCATGCACACATACCAAAATCCACTGCCTCCACTGTGTCCCCCTCCTCCTCGTCTCCCTCCTCCCTACCTATCTCGTCTCCACTCACACCTGCATGCACTACATCTTCAGCCACTACATCCATCACCAGCACACCCATCACCACACCCCGCTCACGTGCACTCACCACCCCCACTACCATTCACACATCCCCTGTGTCCTCTCCCAGTGTGTCTGTGAGCCCACCTCCCAAGGTACACAAACGCAGCCACACACCCAACCAACAGCCATCCACCTCACGACTGCCTCCAGCCCATGCACCTTCACCCAAAGTCAGCAAACGTACACCTCTTACAACCACTACCTCTTCCTCCACTCCCAAACCCCCTCCATCTACCCGTCCCAGTGTGTCCCAAAAACTTTTCCTGTCCAACCTTGACCTCTTCCCCTCACCTCCCCCACCCCTTCCGTCCCTTAGGGCCCGCCTTTCCAGGTCCCAACCCAGCACCTCAGCCACCACATCACGGGAACAGTGGTGCCAGCAGTAACCGGCTTCTGGAGTGCGCCAAGCAGCAGGGCAGCCAGTGTGCCAAGGAGCCAGACCACGGACAGTCCCCCACCTCAGAAGCATAAAAAGTTGGCCACTGCCCGGTGGGAGAAAGGCAACACATCTGGCACCAAAGGCTCTCCCAGGAGTACAGTTGGGAGTGGGAAGAGAGCTACGACACCATCCAAGGTGGGGAAGGGGCACAGAAAGAAAGGCAAGTCACCGCAAACCTGACGGCGGACAAAACCACCACCAGCACTGCTGCCAAGGACACCGTCGCCACCAGCACCGCTGCCAAGGACACCGCCGCCACCAGCACCGCTGCCAAGGACACCGCCGCCACCAGCACCGCTGCCAAGGACACCGCCGCCACCAGCACAGCTTCACAGGACACCGCCGCGACCAGCACCGCTTCACAGGACACCACCGCCACCAGCACCGCAGCCAAGGACACCGCCGCCACCAGCACCGCTTCACAGGACACGGCCGCCACCAGCACCGCTGCCAAGGACACCGCCGCCACAAGCACCGCTTCACAGGACACCGCCACCACCAGCACCGCAGGCCAATGAGCGCAGAAAGCTCCGACGCTACTGAGGCCGCCACAAGCAGGTTGTAGCACTCTGGGCACAAAGTCCCCTCCAGAACCAGTGGAGAAAGACATCCACTACCTCTGTCCTTGGCAGAATGAAGCACTCTGGGCACAAAGCCCCCTCCAGAACAAGTGGAGAAAGACATCCACTACCTCTGTCCTTGGCAGGATGAAGCACTATGGGCACAAAGCCCCCTCCAGAACCAGTGGAGAAAGACATCCACTACCTCAGTCCTTGGCAGGATGAATCACTCTGGGCACAAAACCCCCTCCAGAACCAGTGGAGACTGTTATCCACTTGAGAGACTGTGGCTTTGCACTCCCAAGGATAAAGCAGTGGGCAAACCACCCACTGAAAAGACTTGTGAGACTGTGGCTTTGCACTCCCCAGGATAAAGCAGTGGGCAACCCACCCACTGAAAAGACTTGTGAGACTGTGGCTTTGCACTCCCCAAGATAAAGCAGTGGGCAACCCACCCACTGAAAAGACTTGTGAGACTGTGGCTTTGCACTCCCCAGGATAAAGCATTGGGCAACCCACCCACTGGTGAGACTTGAGAGACTGTGGCTTTGCACTCCCCAGGATACAGCAGTGGGGATGGAGCCCCCTCGTGGATCTGGCGTCGTGTACTCATCCGGCTGAGGTGCCCCCCCTTCACTTCCCCCTGAGGTGCCTGTTGTATTTCTATCTGATGCCCCTGCAGTGTTCTCTCCGTTTTGATCGGGTATTGAGTGTGGGCCTCGCCCATGCATTTTGGGCCCAGTGGTCCACGGACTTTAATGGTGCAATACTTGGACTTGTATTCTTGGTGTATATATTTGTTTGTAGTGTATATATATTTTTGAGTACTGGATTTTAATAGATTACAAACGTTCAAATCATTTCCTTTTGTCTTTGCATTCTTCCGGGGGGTTGGGGGGTGTAACTGTAATGTATCAATATGTATTAGTGTGTGTGTAGTGGGTGAGGGTGGGGGTGTGGGTGGGGGTGTTGCGTGTGTGTGTCACTCTTTTTTCCCTCCCCCCTCCCCTGTGTCGTAGGTGCAGTACTCACCGTGGTCATCGCCGCCGGCGTTCGTGCTCCTGGTAGAGGAGCAGGAAGACAAAGGCAGGGACAATCTGGAGTTCCGGTTCCATGTAGTCCTGGTTCCTCGTGGGGTGTGTAAAGGTGAGCGTTTTCCCTTCCAATTCCTGTTTCCGCAGTGTTTTTGTTCGCAGTGAATCTGCCCTGGAAAAGGTGGCGGATTGGCCTGTTGTAATACTGTGGGCGGTAGATTGTCCTCCGCCTGTCTGTTGGTGGTTACCGCTGCAGTGTTTGTTTGTACCGCCGTGGTGGTCGGAGTGTTAAAGTGGCTGTCTATGTTGGTGGTTTCCGCCACGGTTGTGATTCCATTTTTTTAACGCCGGCCTGTTAGCGGTTTTACTGCCGCTTTAACACCGACCGCCAGGGTTGTAATGACCACCATAGTCTAGCTGAGAAAAACACTTTATGGGCCCCATAGAATTATGAGTATTGTCTATCAGTGGCGCCACAGGTCCGATAGGTCTAGTGTGGCTGCAAATTGTGAAATTGAGGTAGATAGCAAGGACATTCCCAGTATCCCACATTGATCCCTGTCCACTGCCATGACATCATTTAAGCCCCTCCCCATGATGTCTATTGAGAATTTACTTTCCAACAGGATTTCTTAAAGTTTTGTCAGAGTAGGGGGCTGTGGCCTAAGGGATGCATATCCTACTATGAGTGTAACGTCAGTTCGACCCCAGAACCCCCTCATTCCTACATATCTACCAGAGGATTCAGACCACTGTTTCTCTACATGGAAGTGTGGATTCTTTCTCACTAGGACAGGCACCCCTCTTGAACCTGAGGTAAGTCCCTCATGTGTCAGCGTGATAGTTGCTGCTCTTCCTAGAAATCTGCACTGTGTGCCCCAGAGATGGGTTTCCTGTAAAAGTACAACATCAGACTGCAGACGTACTGTATTGCAAGGCACCTCTTGACTTTGTGTCCCAGCCCATTAACAATCCAGGAGAGGGCCAAAATGGTTTTGGTAGCTAAGGGATAGTTACCTGCCATGTCCCTTGTGATGGTTGTGGGTTGTGTATGTGGATTATGATGACCAGCTGCACAGCTAATGTATATGTGTCTTCCATCCCTGAACTAAGAAACTCCCCTCTGAATTGCAAACTCTGGTCTCCCCCACCCCACATGAACCCCTGTGAGTGCATGTCTCCATAAATTAACTTTAAACTGCTCGACAGGGGAAACAGAGTGGCATGTAGCCCACCACCACCACCACCCAGTAACTTAGTCCCTCAAACTTAGTTGCACCAAACCCCAGTATAAAACCAAACAGAAACGTTTTTTGCTCAGATGCCCGGAACTATTAATAAGTTGGGGAGGGTGTGTATATGTGTTTGTGTTGGATAGCTAGAAATGGTTTATGCCACCACACCCCGGGCCCCAAAAGAGATCATTAGTTCAGCTGTCATGTTGTCTCATTCAATACTGATGCAGGGGTAGTTAGAAAGTCAGATTCTGGCAAATTTTCTAGGTTTTCAATTGCCACAGAAAGAAGGTGGGGAGAGTCTGACCCTGACTCCTGTCCCCCCTCAGTGCCACTCCAGTTGGTGCCCTCGTCCAAATCACTTTTTTCTAAACATTTTGGATGTCACTGTGGTGTTCCCTTCCGAACCAGAGGGCATTTCAAAGATATCAGCTGTTTGTTACCTACGCCATGGGGTTCCCACCAGTACCCGTGAGGTGTGTCTGTCCCTTCTCTTCCATCTTTGCCTGTCTTTCAATCTGGCTCTCTCTCCAGCGGGAGAGGGTTAGCCATGCTTATGATGTGTTTGACTGAGGTGCTCTTCGATCCAATTGCAGGCTTCATCATGCGATTGGAAGAAGAGTGACTTTCACTGATACATCACCTTTAGTTTGTCTCAAAACAACAGCATGTTCTGCAAGCCCAGATACTTCAATTTAACTTTGAATGAGTCAAAGGTGAGGCATTGCCCCTGGACTTCTTGGTTATAATCAAGGAAGATAAGGATTTTAGAGTTCTCATGGTGGACTTCCAATATGCGCACTTCATCCAGGACTGTATCTGTGTCTTCAAAATTCAATAATCTTGCTATTACCAGTCTAGGGGAGACACCCAGTGTGATCCTCCCTCCCAGTGCGCTCATTCATTTATGAAACAGGAGGAAAACGTGTTGTTGGGTAGTATTTGTCACATATTTGAACCCTTCACTCACTCAGGGAACCCCACAAATGTTGTTATTATGTTGGGAGTAATTTTCAGCATCCTCCAGCTCTCACTGAATGGCTTTGGTGGTGGCCTGAGCATTTGTTACCTCCTTGGTGAGTTCCTGGATCGTGTCCTCCAGCTCAGAGATCTTGGTGTCAGTTGCAGTTATCCTTTTGGCAACATTACAGAGATATTGACATAGGAGAGACACCTCCTACCACACCTCCCCCACTCTTCCTTCTAAAGCTTCACAAGAGGACTGGATCGCCAGGAGGAGGGATGCACTGTCCGGCATGGTTTGATGAGGTTCTTCCAACATGGGTGCCAACTCCCCTTGTGTCGGAATCCATTTTCACCTGACGAGGAGGATTTAGGATCCTTGTCTTTAGCCATCATCAGGGTGATTGGCAACGCGGGAGAACACCAATAGGTGCAACAGCGGTTCTGGAGTAGTTGTGGCAATGTTTGTTAACGAGATACCTTTGTACACTTGAGTCAGGGACCTGCGGATAAGACACCAGTAGGGGCACACAGGGAAGGAACAGTCCTGATACTGTTTTCCAGATTGCCCAATGCACAGTGCCAGATCTAGTCTCGGGGGGGCAAACTCAGTGGAGTATCTTTCTCACCAGTTCACGGGGGAGGGTCCCACTCTGGGAGAGGGTCCCCCCCGCACCATTAGTTTGTTGTGTAGCCATTTTAAGTATAGCTCTGTGGACGTTAGTTTAACATACTAGGCCGCTGTGCACTTTGCCCTTGATCTATTTTATTCAGCTTCGCACTGATATTTTACAATTACCAGTTTTTACGGTCTTGTTTTAATTTCTTCTATCAAACTGTTTAGCTTAGTACAGCACTGTGTTCTCAAACAATGCATTCTTGAACGCCCTGTGCTTCAGTCAAGGCTACAGTCTGGTACATTGCCAGTAAATGTGGTAGAAGTTTAGTCTCCAACATTCGTAGAAAATACACATCCTTACGTAGGGACATTTTCTTAGAATATCTGCTGTGTTAGTTATAAAAACACTTTCTAGTCCTAGTACAGGTCAAGAGGGAGATTCCAGCCAGGGAACTACAACTGTAAGCTGAATGCCTCGTTGCAGATGCTGACACAGATTACAGGCCTTTGCTCAGGTATGAGGGTTGATGTCCTCCCGGGGGAACCTGAAAGGCAGGCTTAGAGCTTAACATGCTGTGCTCAAAATATAACTTAGAGAGAGAATAACCTAGCGGCACTATGATAGCCTTATTCTTGTGTTTCACTCTCCTCGTCACTATTTTAATATTACTGTGTTGTGTAGTCCTGGTTATTGCAGCTCACGCTTTGCTATCCAAAATGCAGTTGTTTTATTAAATCAATCTTTAAAACTCATACTGCCTTTATTGTCATTTATATATGAGACCGAATTGTGTATGAGAGAACCGGCTATGACCTGAGTGACCACGACTTCCCTGAGAAGCACTGATATGTCATGCCCTCGGCTACCCAATTGTCTCTACCATTTGTGAGAGAATAGGCACTGCTAGTTAGCCGGAGCAAAACCCGGATTTGGAGTGACAAGCGTCATCCACTGTGGGTCAGACTCAATCCCCCACATTGTGGACGATCTTGCTGCTCAAAATTCAGTAGTCTCATTAGGATAATGAGAGCCTACGCGACAAGTTCAAAACCCCCACACTTGGTTAGTCTTGTGGGCACCAAATGGCAGCATCGCACCTCGACCAAGCTATGTCTATGCAACCCCAAATGTCCCACTGGCTACAAGGGGGCAGGGGAGAGAAAGAAACCCCCTCCCCTCTGCCCCACTCCCCCAGAGAGCCACAGGACCAATCCTTCCCTCGATGCTCTTGTCAGTAGGAAGACATGCAGTCTCCCCTCTGTTCAGCCCCTCAATATTTCTCTGTAGTTTCAATGTTGGGGGGGTGAAGAAAGAAGCAGGGAGGAGAAGAAAAAAAGGAACCACCAGGAGGAGAGGGGTTTGCCCCTCCTCGGTGAAAAACCGCCAGCGATGTCACACTCGCCCTCCTCTCTTGTTAGTGTGATAATGTCACACTCGCTCTCCTCCCCTATTAGGAGATGTATGCCCCCCCCAGCAATCCCGCAGCAGCCACCCACCTCCCGCAATGACATTTGCTCTTCTTTTTCCCCCACGTTGTCTCAGGTACTCACAGGGGGCTGGTGCAGCTGGATGGGTAGCCCGCCTCCTGCTGCCCCTCTTCTGGTCTAATGTGCGACCTTCATCTCACGTGTGCCCAGGGGCTCAACACAGCCAGGTAAGTAGCACATCTCCTGCTGCCCCTCTTCAGGGCTGATGGGAGTCGTCCACCTCAAGTACTCACAGGGAGGGGGTGTTGAGGCTGGACAAGTAGCACACCTCTCACAGCCCCTCCTCTGGGCCAATGTACTGTATTGGCGGGGCATTAGGCCTCGATCTGCGGTAGGCACCAGGCCCTGAAGCACGTCTTCCTACTGGGCCTGGCCGCAGAGAGGCATAAGCGGAGGTCTTTTCCCAGGTAATTTGCTCACACAGAGCCACAACATTCTCTTTATCCTTCTCTGGGGTCCTGGCTGACTTAGGGTCGTGCCCACCACAGCTGCTACGGTGCCTCAGGAGCAGGGAACGATCCAGGCCTGTCCAGATCTCACCTGGTATATTGTTTTTGCAGGACTGAAACGCGGCCACGGGGAATAGTCCCAATCTCCCTGTCGCACAAGAAGACCCAACAAAAGTCAAAGTTTATCCTGCCCTGCCAGGTAGAGAACTGCTTGTCGTAAAACAAGAGTCGCTACATCTGAGTGACTCAGATTCCTTGCAATCTCCTTCTGGAATTAAACAAAAAACAATACTTACAATGTAGTGGTGTATGTGTGTATATATCTTCTATGCTATCTGGAACCAACATATAATGCAAGTACCTGATAATCCCCTCCTCTGTCTAAGGGGAAGTATGGAGCTGTTTAACCATGTGGTCTTCCTATCTAAAACACAAGAAAATACTTGTAAACCTAAATATGATACTGTAAGTTATGAAACTAAGGGGGTTATTCTAACTTTGGAGGAGTGTTAATCCGTCCCAAAAGTGACGATAAAATGTGACGGATATACCACCAGCCGTATTACGAGTTCCATAGGATATAATGGACTCGTAATACGGCTGGTGGTAAATCCGTCACTTTTCCGTCATTTTTGGGACGGATTAACACCTCCTCCAAAGTTAGAATAACCCCCTAAATGTAATAATGCCTAAAAAGTAGCATACCTATAGTGTGGCATATTTGCTTCCTGGAGTAGTTACTGAACTTGCAGGTACCAAACACATATATAAAGAAGAACATTTGCATATCTGTAGATAAAATGCATTCCCTTGTGCTTCAGTTAATCAAAATATTCTAACACTGCATTAAATAACTCAGACTGTTTGTAGGTCAATAGCTCAATGCTTCAGTTATTTAAAATATTCAAACTGCATTATGTGACTCAAACTGTATGCAGTTCAGTAGCTCAATGTTTCAGTTATAAAAATTTTGTAGTGCACAATATCTTAATTGTCTCAATTTCCAGCAGGCACTTTGAGGTTTAATCATAAATTCACTGAAAGATTTTTGTAGTGCACGCAGCACGTTACCCAAATTAAGTTCACCCCTTGCATTTCTAATTGTTGTCTCAATTCTTTTGTCCCCTAGGAAACAGATGATCCGACGAAGAACCTGAAGGTCAATCCGACGTGACTGGATGCTGCCAAGCAGAGAAGAGGAGCTCTTCAAGGATGCCAGGGAGTCCGGAAGAAGAAGAGATGTTGGAAACTGGACTCACAACGGCAGGTAAATGTAAGCGGGAAGCCGCTAAATGGGAAAAAATGAAAACGACGAGCGGCTTCCTGTTGTGCAGGGCATAGCCTTAACGGCTACACACTCCACCCCTTAAAGGAGCTGCAATCTTCTGGCCTGGTGTTCGGGCATGCCCGAAAGGGCCTCTGTGTGCCGCCCGACCTCAGTTGCAGCAGCTCTCCTGCCTTTTGCAGTGCTTAAAGCAGGATCTCCTCCATGGAGGGGCAGGGTTAGCCATCCACTGGCAACAGAAATAATATTGGTGAGGATGAATTAGGATCTTTGACGGGCCGGGTGTGGAGCGCTTTCAGTGAGCGTCTGACACCTTGGCCATCTTGGCCATGCCTCTTAGCTCAATATTTCAGAATACTACTGAACATTATGGGGGTCATTCTGACCTCGGCGGTAAAAGGCCCTTACCGCCGGTCAGAAGTCCGCCATTCTACCGCCGCGGCCGCGGTAAACCGCCACGGTCATTCTGACCACCAACTGTGAAACCGCCAAAAATCCGACATCCAAGGAAGGCCGCCACATCAGCGGGCCGCGGAAAACTGGAGATGACCAAACCTCCAGCGTCACGCCAACACAAACACGCCCATGCCATTCTGACCCACGAATCCACTCGGCGGTCTTTCAACCGCGGTATTCCATTGGCGGTACACACCGCCGCGCTCAAAATACACACCCAGCTCCAAAACACTGCCACATTGGACATTTTGAAATACGCACACCTGAGACACATACAAACAACACACCCACACATCCAATCAACTATAAAACACACACCCACATCACCCACAAACCCCCACTAGTTGGAAATCGGAGCGAAGGCGAGAGCAAGAGAGATAGAGATAGAGAGAGCGAGCACAGCAATAGAAAAGCCCAACACACACAGGAACCCAACTTCATCACCCACACCACATCTACGCACACATCACCACATATCACCACGCACATCACCACAAACACCACCCCACACCTCATCCACACCACCCCATGGCACCCCAAAGACACCCAAGGTTTTCGGACCAAGAACTCCGGGTCATGGTAGAGGAAATCATGAGGGTTGAGCCCCAGCTCTTCGGCACACAGGTGCAGCACACCACCATAGCAAGGAAGGCTGAGTTATGGCAAAGGATCGTAGACAGGGTCAACGCTGTGGGACAGCATCCCAGAAATCGGGAAGATATCAGAAAGCGATGGAACGACCTACGGGGGAAGGTGCGCTCGATGATCTCCAGGCACAACATCGCTGTGCAGAAGACTGGCGGCGGACCCCCACCCACTCCACCCCAATTCACAGCATGGGAGCAAGAGGTGGTAAACATCCTGCATCCTGATGGCCTCGCTGGAGTAGGCGGAGGAATGGACTCTGGTAAGTCGAATCTCAACTACTTCACCCCCCCCCAACCACCAGCATGCCAACCCCCCCCCTCACCCCCAATCTCACCCCCCAGCACATAACCTCCCTGCCAATGTCTCACCAGCACAACCCACCCTAAACAACACCACCCCCTGAATGCCAGCACAAACCATAGACAGCCACCCCCAAAGCATGACCATTGCACATACCCATACACCCCCCCCCAAACCCTCACAACACCTCCCACAAGGGAATGCCAGCACTGGGGGCCAAGGGCACACAAAATGCACGCCATGGCACACACAGAAACAATAACCATACTCCTTTACCCCTGCAGGGCCCGAACGCCAACACACTGCCACAGAGGGTCCAGATTTGTCCATCCCACCCCCAGAACAGGCCCCCAGCGAGGACAGCAGCTCTGTCGACCTAGAACCTGACGACCAGCCCGGACCATCGGGGACCTCTGGACAGTCGGTTCCCCACACACAGACACAGGCCACAGCAGACCCAAACCCCTCTGGGAACACCAGCACAGCTCCCACCCAGCGGGCCCATGCCTCTGTCTCGCGGACGCGTCAATCAGCGGTGTGTCCGCCACTACAGGGCACCCAGGCTGACCCAACACCCCAACAACAACAGGGACCTGGGGGCAGTGGTAGTGGGCACACCGTCCAGGGGACAGAGGCCCGGGGAAACAGGGCAACTGGGAGGGCTGCTGTGCGACAGGGGGGGGAGGACAGGCCCAGGGAACCGACTCTCCAAGAGGCCCTCACCACCATCATGGGAGCGTACCATCACTCCCAGGAGACGATGGCGACGGTACTGGCCAGGTTCACCGAGATCCAGGCACAGCAGGAGGAACGGTACATGGGGTTCAGCAATGAACTCCGGGACATCGCTACCGCTATGGGGACCATAGTCCAGGCCCTCAACCGGATAGAAACCACATTGCGGGACCATGTGGCACCGCAAAGGGCCCCTGTCACTAGCCAGGAACAGCCTACCACCTCCGCCGGCGCTAGTGGTCAGGAGGCCCCCACACAACGACGGGACACAAGAACCCCACCTCCTGCTGAAGAACAACCACCCGCAAGAGGAACCTGAGATCTCAAAGGAAGACAGAGTAGGATGCCAAGACCCCCGCCAGCCTAATATCCCCCCGGATGTCATTCCACTGTCCCACAGTGTCACCCTGTCCAACCTTGAACTGCCCCTGCTCCATCCTTCCACAGCCCGATGAACAATGCACCTGTGCGACCGAGAACTGGACTCTGCAATGGACATAACTCCACCCCCACCCATCACCGTTTAAATATCATGTACCACAATATAGCACTAAAAATAAATCACTCATTGCACAGAAATCATTCTTGAGTCAGCCTGTATTATTTACAAATGTATAACACATTACTTATCAATAATGTTCTGTTATTTATGTGTGGACAACATACCGATGTCAATAAGCATTAGTCCATGGGCTAACCAAGCAGAAGTCACGCAGTGGGTCAGACAGCACTGAAAAGGGAAGGGAAAAGTAAACTTCAGTTTAAAAGAACTGGGGGGAAATACACAAAGTAAAGATGCAGGGGGCATTCAGTAAATGTTAAATCGCGTGGGTGATTCCTACCTGTGTGCTACTGAAAATACTGTTGGATAACTCTGTCCCTGTTGTCTGGGTCGTCCTCTTCGTCTTCCTCCTCTTCACTCTCCGCAGGCTCCACAGCTGCTTCAACACCACCATCTGGACCATCCTCCTGCAGGAAGGGCACCTGACGTCGCAATGCCAGATTGTGAAGCATACAGCAGGCCATGATGATCAGGCACACCTTCTTTGGTGAGTACATCAGGGATCCCCCTGTCATATGCAGGCACCTAAACCTGGCCTTCAGGAGGCCAAAGGTTCTTTCAATGATCCTCCTAGTTCGCCCATGGGCCTCATTGTACCGTTCCTCTGCCCTGGTCCGGGGATTCCTCACTGGGGTCAATAGCCAAGGCAGGTTGGGGTAACCAGAGTCACCAATTAGCCACACACGTTGTCTCTGTAGCTGTTCCATCACATAAGGGATGCTGCTATTTCGCATCACATACGCGTCATGCACTGACCCAGGGAACATGGCATTCACATGGGAGATGTACTGGTCAGCCAAACAGACCACCTGGACGTTCATCGAATGGTAACTTTTTCCTGTTTCTGTACACCTGCTCATCGTCTTTTGGGGGTACTAAAGCCACATGGGTCCCATCAATGGCACCAATTATGTTGGGGATATGTCCAAGGGCATAAAAATCACCCTTCACAGTGGCCAAATCAACCTCCTCAGGGAATACAATGTAGCGCCGCATGTGTTTCGTCAGGGCAGACAACACTCTAGACAAGATTTTTGAAAACATAGGCTGAGACATTCCAGATGACATGGCCACTGTTGTCTGGAATGAGCCACTTGCCAAAAAATGGAGGACTGACAGAACCTGCACTAGAGGGGGAATTCCTGTGGGTTGGCGGATGGGGGACATCAGGTCTGGCTCCAGCTGGGCACACAGTTCATGTATAGTGGCTCGGTCAAGTCGGTATCGTAGTATGATGTGGCGTTCTTCCATTGTCGACAGGTCCACCAGCGGTCGGTACACGCGAGGATTCATCCTTCTCCTCGTAAGTCCCAGCGGACGGTGCCTAGGAAGGACAACATGGCGCAGAGTCAAGCAAATCACAGGTACGTTCACCACTGCATGCATAGCACATGATTATCTATGTATTGAAAGGCGTGTATGTGTGGCAATGCAAGGCCTAGGCCTGTGTGACGCAGTACAAATAATGCCATGTGGGCCCTTGAAATGGCGGCTGCCTGACCTGTGAAGTGGGACAATGGGATGTGAGGTCAATGCGCTGGCGTGGCACACCGTGGCGGTAGGCGGTCGAAGACCGCTATACGAAGCCGCATTGGCTAACATTGAGGCCTATGGGTTTCAGGAGCCAATGACGAGGTGCGCCGGCGGTCGCGGTACGCACCACCGCGGTACGCACCGCCGCGGGCGTGACCGCCATTTTCTATCTGCTTAATCACTCGAGACCTGATCATCCACAGGAGAGGACCTATACTGCAAGTGCTGCTGTGAGCTCGGTCTGGAAGTGATAATGGCTGCTGCGACTGGGGAAAGGGCCCCTGCCTTCACGTCTGAGGAGTTGGACAAACTTGTGGATGGGGTCCTCCCCCAGTATGCGTTACTCTACGGTCCTCCAGACCAACAGGTAAGAACACTGGGTGCAAATTGAATGGGCTATGCCTGTGTGGAGTGGTGTGGATGCTAAGTTGGTGGGGTGGGGGGCGAATGAAGAGAGCATGTGCCATATGGCAAGTTTGGGGAGGGGGGGCCAATCGCATCTAACATGCAGAGAAATTATGATTCTTCCTTCCCACCCTGTACATGTCAAATAGGTCAGCGCCCATCAGAAAGTGGACATTTGGCGTGCCATCGCCAAGGAAGTCCGGGCCCTGGGGGTCCACGTCAGACGGGGCACCCACTGCCGCAAGAGGTGGGAGGACATCCGCCGCGGGACCAGGAAGACCGCCGAGTCACTGCTGGGGATGGCCTCCCAACCTAGGAGGGGTGCCAGTCGTACCCTGACCCCCCTGATGTCCCGGATCCTGGCGGTGGCCTACCCTGATTTGGATGGGCGCTTGAGGACATCACAGCAGATACAAGGGGGTGAGTATCAGCACATTCTGCTATCTCTCTGCGCAGTGGAGGCGTCTGGGTGGGGGAGGAGGGTTGGGGGTGACATTAGGCCAGGGCGCTTTCTGTAGTGTAGTCCTCTCCTTTAGGCATGGCCCTGTGCTCCCGACCCCCACCTCTGTAGGGTGACAAGTACAGCTATCGATGGTCCAGCATCACACATGTGCGCCTTTGTCGTCTCTAGACCTGTTGTCCTAGTCAGAAGTACTGAGTAGTGTACCCCGAATGCGCGGCTTAGTGCATGAGGCTCCTGTGTCTGTCCGCTCCGCCAACGGTGTTGACATTGCATGCACTCAACCTGGTCTTCATTTTTCTCCCCCCACCCTTCTTCTTCGTCTTCTTGTGCATCTGTGCATTAGCATCATCAGGCGGAGGAGAATTGGCATCGGAGCACGAGGGAGCTGCAAGTCACAAGGCCCCGGTGGGACCAGGAACAGACACCGAGGGCACCAGTGATCCGGAGGGCGAGGGGAGCACCACAACGGGGACCGGTGGTGACACCAGCGACAGCGACACGTCCTCGGATGGGAGCTCCCTAGCGGTGGCGGCAACATCCGGGCCCCCCGCCTCTCCAGGTACAGCCGCCACCCAGCGCGCCAGCCCCGCCCTCCCAGCAGCCCCTCAGCCTACGCTCCGTGCCCGCTCGCCCAGGAAGGCGGGCGTCTCCTTCGCCCCAGGCACCTCAGCCCCTGCCCCCGTTACCCCTGCTGCCCTCAGTGAGGAGGTCATTGACCTCCTCAGGACACTCATTGTTGGGCAGACTACCCTTTTGAATGCCATCCAGGGGGTAGAAAGGGAGGTGCATCGGAGCAATGCCTACCTGGAGGGCATTCATTCGGGTCAGGCTGCCCATCAACGATCGTTCAATGCTCTGGCCTCAGCACTGACGGCAGCCATTGTCCCTGTTTCCAGCCTCCCTCTTCTGACTGCCTCCAGCCTGTCTCTGTCTCCTGTTCCTCAGCCTATCCCATCCACACCATCAAACCAGCCTGCACACACCTCAACACCCAAGGGCAGCTCATCCAGACACAAGCACCACAGAACCCACAAGCATTCACGCAAGCAACACCCAGATGCAGACATTCCAACAGTCACTACCACCTCTGTGTCCCCCTCCTCCTCGTCTCCCTCCTCCCTCCCTGTGACGTCTACACTCACACCTGCATGCACACCACCATCAGCCAGTGCTTCCATCACCAGCACACCCTCCAGTCCAGTCCGCACACGTGCAGTCACCACCCCCACTACCATTTACACGTCCCCTGTGTCCTCTCCCACTGTGTCTGTCACCCCCTCTTCCAAGACACACAAACGCAGGCAGACACCCACCCAACAGCCATCCACCTCACGACAGCCTCCAGCACAAGCACCTGCACCCAAAGACAGCACACCTGACTCTCCTACAACCATATCCTCTTCCTCCACTTCCATCACCACTTCTCCTACCTTTTACCTTGGTCCTAAGAAAGTTTTCCTTGCTAATCTTGACCTCTTTCCCTCCACTGACCCACCCCCTCCATCTGCAAAGAGTCCCAAGAGCACCTCAGCCACCACCAGCCCAGCTTCGAGTGTCACTGTGGTGCATGGGTTCTGAAGCCCACCCTTTGCCAGCAGTGACACTTCAATCAGCAGCAAGGGGACAGCCAGCCCCCCACCAGGCAAGAAGACCAGGAAGCTAAAGGGCCGCCGTGAGAGGACTGACACGGCTGCCCCCAAGGAGAAAAGTTCGCCCACTTCACCAGCCACAACATCTAGGGGAGGCAAGGGCCCGAGGCCCGAGATGGGCAAGGGCCCATCTAAGGAGCGAAAGGGCAGCAGGGTGGAAAAGTCAGCCAGCAGGAGCGCGGAGCAGGAGGGGCCCACATGCCCCATCCCGGGTGTTAGGAAGGACACCAAAGGGCCCAGGACTCCGTCACCGAAGGGTCCAGCAACAGCACGGTCGGAGGGCGACTGAGCAGGGAGTCCAGGCCAGGTCTGGCTCCCTTGACCTACTGGACGAGCACCGCTGAACAGGGCCCCGCCGTCTCAAGCACCGCTGAACAGGGCCCCGCCGTGCAGAAGAGCACCGCTGAACAGGGCCCGCCGTGCAGAAGAGTACCGTTGAACAGGGCCCCGCCGTGCAGAAGAGCACCGCTGAACAGGGCCCCGCCGTGCAGAAGAGCACCGCTGAACAGGGCCCCGCCGTGCAGAAGAGCACCACTGAACAGGGCCCCGCCGTGCAGAAGAGCACCGCTGAACATGGCCCCGCCGTGCAGAAGAGCACCGCTGAACAGGGCCCCGCCGTGCAGAAGAGCACCGCTGAACAGGGCCCCGCCGTCTCAAGCACCGTTCCGCTGGGCCCTTCCTGTCAAGCACCGCTGGGCCCCGCCGTCTCAAGCACCGCTCCGCTGGGCCCTTCCTGTCAACCACCGCTCCGCTGGGCCCCGCCGTCTCAAGCACCGCTCCGCTGGGCCCCTTCCTGTCAAGCACCGCTCCGCTGGGCCCCGCCGTCTCAAGCACCGCTCCGCTGGGCCCCTTCCTGTCAAGCAACGCTCCGCTGGGCCCCGCCGTCTCAAGCACCGCTCCGCTGGGCCCTTCCTGTCAAGCACTGCTCCGCTGGGCCCCGCCGTCTCAAGCACCGCTCCGCTGGGCCCTTCCTGTCAAGCACCGCTCCGCTGGGCCCCGCCGTCTCAAGCACCGCTCCGCTGGGCCCTTCCTGTCAAGCACCGCTCCGCTGGGCCCTTCCTGTCAAGCACCGCTCCGCTGGGCCCCGCCATCTCAAGCACCGCTCCGCTGGGCCCTTCCTGTCAAGCACCGCTCTGCTGGGCCCTTCCTGTCAAGCACCGCTCCACTGGGCCCCGCCGTCTCAAGCACCGCTCCGCTGGGCCCCTTCCTGTCAAGCACTGCTCCGCTGGGCCCCGCCGTCTCAAGCACCGCTCCGCTGGGCCCTTCCTGTCAAGCACCGCTCCGCTGGGCCCCGCCGTCTCAAGCACCGCTCCGCTGGGCCCTTCCTGTCAAGCACCGCTCCGCTGGGCCCCGCCGTCTCAAGCACCGCTCCGCTGGGCCCCTTCCTGTCAAGCACCGCTCCGCTGGGCCCCGCCGTCTCAAGCACCGCTCCGCTGGGCCCTTCCTGTCAAGCACCGCTCCGCTGGGCCCCGCCGTCTCAAGCACCGCTCCGCTGGGCCCTTCCTGTCAAGCACCGCTCCGCTGGGCCCCGCCGTCTCAAGCACCGCTCCGCTGGGCCCCTTCCTGTCAAGCACCGCTCCGCTGGGCCCCTTCCTGTCAAGCACCACTCCGCTGGGCCCCGCTGTCTCAAGCACCGCTCCGCTGGGCCCTTCCTGTCAAGCACCGCTCCGCTGGGCCCCGCCGTCTCAAGCACCGCTCCGCTGGGCCCTTCCTGTCAAGCACCGCTCCGCTGGGCCCCTTCCTGTCAAGCACCGCTCCGCTGGGCCCCGCCGTCTCAAGCACCACTGGCACAATGACAGTGCCGGATCTGTCTCGAGCTACTGTTCACGGTTCACTGTGCCCACCATGCCTCCTCCTTGACCGGCGGAGACTGTTATCCACCTGATGGACTGTGGCTTTGCACTCCCCAGGATGGCCGAGTGGGCAAGCCGCCCACTGTAGAGACTTGAGAGACTGTGGCTTTGCACTCCCCAGGATGGCCGGGTGGCCAAGCCACCCACTGTAGAGACTTGAAAGACTGTGGCTTTGCACTCCCCAGGATGGCCGGGTGGCCAAGCCACCCACTGTAGAGACTTGAAAGACTGTGGCTTTGCACTCCCCAGGATGGCACAGTGGGCATGGTGGCCCCTTCGTGGATCTGGCGTCGTGGGATCATGTGGCTGTGGTGCCCCCCCCCCTTCCCTTCCCCCTGAGGTGCCTGTGGTTTTTTCATCAGATGCCCCTGCAGTGTTCTCTCCAAAGGACTCAGGTCTCCTGTGTGGGCTTTGCCCTTGTGTTGCTACACTTTGGCACACGGACACTTGGAATCTCGTTAGATGTGCAGGACTTATTGCCTCGGTTTATCGTCTACACTGGATATTGAATTGGTATATTTGATTTGTTATTGCTATTTGACCGTGACTTATCAGTGGTTTTTATTTCCCATAAATTTCGAGTCAAAATTTAATTATGTCCTTGTTTTTTTTACGGGGTTTGGGTGGTTTCACTGTGACTTGTTGCTCTGCATTGGTGTGTACATGGTTTGGGGGGGGTGGGTGTATCGCGTATGTGTGTGCACGTAACCTTTCGTCCTCCTCCCTCCCCTGTGTCGTAGGTGCAGTACTCACCGTTGTCGTCTGCGCCGGCGTTCGTACTCGTGGTAGATGAGCAGGTAGACGAGAGCAGGTAGGATGTTTAATTCGGGTTCCATGCTGTCCTCCTTCCTCGTGGAGTGCGTAGAGGTGCGCGTTTTCCCGTTCGTAGTATGTTTCCGCCGTGTTTTTATCGGCGGTGCTCCTGCCCCGGAAAAGGTGGCGGATTGGCCGGTCATGATAGTGTGGGCGGTACATTGTCTGCCGCCTGTCTGTTGGCGGTGACCGCCGCGCTGTTTGTCGGTCGCGCCGTGGCGGTCGGAGTGTTAATGTGGCGGGCTGTGTTGGCGGTTCCCGCCAGGGTCAGAATTCCATTTTTTGGACCGCCGGCCTGTTGGCGGTTTGGCCGCCGCTTTATCACCGACCGCCAGGGTTAGAATCACCCCCTATATGTTAGAACACAGAAATAAATGATGAAGAATTTGAAGAAAATTCTTACACGGACTTGTTGAAGAATTATGGAGATATAATGAATTTGTCTGATTGTCATATTTGATTTGTCATACTTCCATTTATGAAAGTGTGACTTATTCCTTATACTATTTTTTGGAATGCGCCAGAATTATTACCATAGCTTATGGTGACTCAGAGCATTTGCCTATATTTAGAAGACTTGAAGCATTTGAACTTTGTAGACATCCTTTAACGTTTCATAGTACTAACACTGGGAGTACTAACATACAGAGGGGGTTATTCTAACTTTGGAGGAGGTGTTAATCCGTCCCAAAAGTGACGGAAAAGTGACGGATTTACCACCAGCCGTATTACGAGTCCATTATATCCTATGGAACTCGTAATACGGCTGGTGGTATATCCGTCACTTTACCGTCACTTTTGGGACGGATTAACACTCCTCCAAAGTTAGAATAACCCCCAGAATGTCTGTAAATTGGCAGGAGTTGAGTATGATTTTGATAGAGATTATGGGGGTCATTCCGACCCCGGCGGGCGGCGGAAGCCGGCCGCCTGGCGGGAACCGCCAGAAGACCGTACCGCGGTCAAATGACCGCGGCGGTCATTCTGACTTTCCCGCTGGGCCGGCGGGCGACCGCCAGAAGGCCGCCCGCCGGCCCAGCGGGAAAGCCCCTTCAACAATGAAGCCGGCTCCGAATGCAGCCGGCGGAGTTGAAGGGGTGCGACGGGTGCAGTGGCACCCGTCGCGATTTTCAGTGTCTGCTAGGCAGACACTGAAAATCATTATGGGGCCCCCAGGGGCCCCACGACACCTGTTCCCGCCATCCTGTTCCTGGCGGTTTTTACCGCCAGGACCAGGATGGCGGGAAGGGGGTCGGAATCCCCATGGCGGTGCTGCAAGCAGCGCCGCCATGGAGGATTCTCTGGGGCAGGGGTAAACCGGCGGGAAACCGCCGGTTGCCCTTTTCTGACCGCGGCTTTACCGCCGCGGTCAGAATTGGCCAAGAAGCACCGCCAGCCTGTTGGCGGTGCTTCCTCCGTCCCCGGCCCTGGCGGTCCATGACCGCCAGGGTCGGAATGAGGCCCTATATCATCAAAAGATCAAAAATGAAGTTCAGAATAAATGCAGTTTGACTTGTGGGAAGAGATTGTGCTTAAAAATTCACAATTATATCCTAGTCTTAGAAACTGGAGAGAAAAAGAAGGACGTATGTGTCTGAGGCAAATGTGTGCTTATAATTACAATATAGATAGGTTATTTATGCTAGGTAGTGTTAACCTTACGTTTAGAGGCATTTATCAGATATGCCACGAGACATCCTATTTTACCCTTCTGCAAGGATGGACATGATTATGTAATCCAGCTTTAGTGTTTTCTAAAAATCTATCATAGTTTGAGTTATTTGCATCATGGGAGAGCGGAAAGAGAAACTGTAGATCAACAGGTATTAGATGTGTTTGATGTTTTGATTTTCTCCTAGAGGGATTGCTTTGAATGAAGCGAAGATTACAAAATTATAGGCTTAAGTACCATAATTAGCAGATAACACACCAGGAGTGTTGTTATCTCATGTTTTCCAATGCAGAGAACTCTTTCATTTCAGTATGGAAACGTGTTATTGAACATGCAACAAGTGATGAACTGTGATTCCAGCAAATGCACATTTCTAACATATTGTTCTGTTCTGTGAATGTGTCATGAAGTTATGATAATCAAGCTCATTCAAAAACACACTCAGTGATTGTTTAGTTTAGAACTTATTCCAGGGATGTCATAAATACTATGACCATTCCCCTTTATTATCCTATATCTTTCAACCTCTAGATTTTAAGCTTCTTTATATAATTTTAGTTGAAAGTTTGAAGCTCCTAACACATGCTGGTCAGGTTCCAGGTAAGCTACACTTTCCATTTCATTTATCCAATCAGCACTTTCACATCATTCACAGGATTTGTGAAAGTGGTAATTATGCCGAAATAGCTTTTAGCCTGATTTGTTACATTATCAGGCACCACAAGGCTAGTTCACCCTATCATGATCTACATTTCAAGGTTTTAGAAGAAGACAAATTAAACATGAGCTAAGGATGACGCAAAGGCTTAGGTGATGTTTACATAGGTGATACAATAGTTTAGCTGACGGCAACCCGCTCACCATATATGGACTCATGGCGGGTCTGTACTCTGTCGCACCAGATGCATCATGCAGCCAACACAGCAGACTACAATGCTGGCGATTACCAGTCCATCGCTGTTCTGATGGCAGGATCCCGCTTGCCCTATTCAGATAACACAGCTGTGCTGGCAGTGTTTCAGCAGTGTTCTCCTGACGGCTGGAGTACGTCACAGAACTTGTTCTGTATTGTACTATGGTTGTGGCCATTGGTCAGATGCAAGCAGCCCACACAATTAAACAATTGTGGACCCCTGCAAAACACACTATAAAACACACTCCATTTCAGACCTTGAACCTTTGCCATCACACTGCAGAACACCATTTGGATGCAGGAATTGCCAAAATGGAGACAGGATTTTTCTGTGTTTCTCCCCCTCTGTGTTTTTTGTTACTACCACTTTTTTGATTATGTTTCATCTCATTGGGCACTAAGGCCCTCATTCTGACCCTGGCGGTCGGTGATAAAGCGGCGGCCAACCCGCCAACAGGCCGGCGGTCCAAAATATGCAATTCTGACCCTGGCGGGAACCGCCAACACAGCCCGCCGCATTAACACTCCGCCCGCCACGGCGGAACAAACAAACAGTGCGGCGGTCCCCGCCAACAGCCAGGCGGCAGACAATGTACCGCCCACCCTATCACGACCCACCAATCCGCCACCTTTTCCGGGGCGGGAGTACCGCCGATAAAAACACGGCGGAAACAGACTACGAACGGGAAAACGCTCACCTCCACATACTCCAGGCGAGATTCCGGCAGTATGGAACCCGAGTTGCAGGTCATCCCCGCACTCCTATACCTGCTCCTGTACCAGGAGCACGCCCGGCGGCGCGGAAGACATCGGTGAGTACTGCACCTACGACACAGGGGAGGGAAAAGATTACCGGCACACACCCACCCACCCACACCCACTACAACACACACATCAATGCATTCCCACAGATCACTGTCACAACCCACAAACCCCCCCTTCCGAAATAATGCAAAGACCAAAAGAAGAGATCTCAAACGGGCAGATATATTGAAAAATGGACAGCAGTAATCCAAATAAATAAATAAACTATGTACAAAATATATACAGCTACTAAATGTAGTCCAACCACTGTCCGTGGACCACAGGGGTCCTGAGCAAAGGGGCAAGGCCCAGTCCCACGACAAGAACTCCACGGAGAGAACACTGCAGGGGCATCAGAAAGAAAAAAGGACAGGCACCTCAGGGGGAAGGGAAGGGGGGGCACCTCAGCCACTTGAGTACACGACGCCAGATCCACGAGGGGACTCCATGACCACTGGCCCATCCTGGGGAGAGCAAAGCCACAGTCCATACAGTCCATACAGTGGGTGGCCTGGCCACTGGGCCATCCTGGGGAGAGCAAAGCCACAGTCCAAACAGTCCATACAGTGGGTGGCCTGCCCACTGGGCCATCCTGGGGAGAGCAAAGCCACAGTCCAAACAGTCCATACAGTGGGTGGCCTGCCCACTGGGCCATCCTGGGGAGAGCAAAGCCACAGTCCAAACAGTCCATACAGTGGGTGGCCTGCCCACTGGGCCATCCTGGGGAGAGCAAAGCCACAGTCCAAACAGTCCATACAGTGGGTGGCCTGCCCACTGGGCCATCCTGGGGAGAGCAAAGCCACAGTCCAAACAGTCCATAACAGACTCCACTGCCACTGGAGGAGGCATGTTGGCCAGAGGACATCCTGCAGCCCTGCCCGAGACAGATCCTGCCCTGCCACGTCTGCCAAAGGGCCAGCGGTTCCTGCCTGGAAGGGCCCAGTTCAGCGGTTCTTGCCTTGAAGGGCCCAGTTCAGCGGTTCTTGAGACGGCGGTCCCCAGCGGAGCGGTGCTGGAGACGGCGGGGCCCAGCTCAGCGGTTCTTGCCTTGAAGGGCCCAGTTCAGCGGTTCTTGCCTTGAAGGGCCCAGTTCAGCGGTTCTTGCCTTGAAGGGCCCAGTTCAGCGGTTCTTGAGACGGCGGTCCCCAGCGGAGCGGTGCTGGAGACGGCGGGGCCCAGTTCAGCGGTTCTTGCCTTGAAGGGCCCAGTTCAGCGGTTCTTGAGACGGCGGTCCCCAGCGGAGCGGTGCTGGAGACGGCGGCCATTCTATGGCCAACTGCTCATTGCCTGGTGGTGCCCTCCTGGGCAGCGGGGATGGTGCTCCTTCAATGCCCACCTGGGCTGAGGGTGGTGGGGCCCTCCTGGCCAGCTGGGCTGGGTCCTCCCTGGGCAGCGGCTATGGGGGTGGTGGGCTCTCCCGGGGCAGCTGTGCCGGTTCCTCCCGGGGCAGCGGCTATGGGGGTTGCGGGCTCCTCCTGGGCAGCTGTGACGGGTCCTCCATGGGCAGCAGGCCTGCTGCCTGACTTCTCCGCCTTGCTGCCCTTGCCCTCCTTAGTCGGGAGTCTGTGGCCCTTTCCTCCCTTTGGAGCTGTGGCTGTTGACGGTGGCTGGCTAGTGTCCTGGGGGGATATCGAATCCGGGCTCCGGCGGCGGCCCTTCCGCCTTCTGCTCCTCTTCCCAGGGGGTGGGCTGGCTGTCCCCTTGCTGCTGGGCGAAGATCCAGACCTGCGGGCTGGTGGGCTCCAATACCCCTGCACCCTTGTCAAGGGGGCTGCAGGGCTGGTGGTGGCTGAGGTGCTCTTTTTACCCCGACGAGAAGGAGGGGGGGGCTCAGGGTCAGGAAAGAAGGTAGCAGTAGAGAGATAGATTTTCTTGGGACAATGGATAGTGGTAGGTACAGTGGGTATGGGAGTGGAGGGAGAGGATGTGGTTGTAGGCGAGACAAGTTTGCTGTCTTTGGGAGCAGGTGCAGGAGCGGGAGGCTGTCGTGAGGTGGATGGCTGTTGGGTGGGTGGGTGGCTGCGTTTGTGTGGTGTGGAAGAGGGGGTGACAGACACAGTGGGAGAGGACACAGGGGACGTGTAAATGGCAGTGGGGGTGGTGACTGCACGTGTGCGGACTGTACTGGAGGGTGTGCTGGTGATGGAAACACTGGCTGATGGTGAGGTGAATGAAGGTGTGAGTGTAGACGTCACAGGGAGGGAGGAGGGAGACGAGGAGGTGGGGGTCACAGAGGTGGTAGTGACTGTTGGCATGTCTGCATCGGAATGTTGCTTGTGTGAATGTCTGCGTGATCTGTGGTGCTTATGTTTGGATGAGCTGCTCTTGGGTGTTGAGGTGTGTGCAGGCTGGTCTGATGGTGTGGGTGGGACAGGCAGAGGAACAGGAGACTGGGAGGAGGGAGTTAGTAGAGGGAGGCAGGAGACAGGGACAATGGCTGCCGTCAGTGCTGAGGCCAGAGCCTGGAACGATCGCTGATGGGCAGCCTGACCCGAATGAATGCCCTCCAGGTACGCATTGCTGCGATGAACCTCCCTCTCCACCCCCTGGATGGCATTCAAAAGGGTAGTCTGCCCAACAATGAGCGTTCAGAGGAGGTCAATGACCTCCTCACTGAGGGCAGCGGGGGTAACAGGGGCAGGGCCTGAGGTGCCTGGGGCGAAGGAGATGCCCGGCTTCCTGGCAGAGCGGGCACGGGGCGAACGCTGAGGGGCTGCTGGGAGGGCAGAGATGGTGCGCTGGGTGGCGGCTGTACCTGTAATGGCGGGGGGCACGGATGGTGCCACCCCCGCAAGGGAGCTCCCTTCCGAGGACGTGTCCGTGTCGCTGCAGGGTCCAGTCGTCCCCGTTGTGGAGCT
This sequence comes from Pleurodeles waltl, assembly GCF_031143425.1. Classification (NCBI taxonomy): domain Eukaryota; kingdom Metazoa; phylum Chordata; class Amphibia; order Caudata; family Salamandridae; genus Pleurodeles; species Pleurodeles waltl. The sequence goes on along the minus strand of NC_090447.1, from coordinate 687,771,800 downwards.
CCCCTCGCCCTCCGTCTCACTGGTCCAGTCAGACTCTGTGGCATGGCCCTCCTGGGCCATGTGAGATGCAGCTCCCTCCTGCCCCGATGCCACTTCTCCTCCGCCTGATGATGCTGATGCACACAAGCACAGAAAGACAAACAAAAAGGGGGGGGGGGAGAGAGAAATAGAGAGATTTTGAGTACATGGATCACCGGTACAGTTAGCGGACATGACAGACACAGATACCCCCTGCACTAAGTTGCGCACTTGGGGTCCGCTACGCATTCCGTGGAACATGCCCTACACGCCTAGAGTTGACAACTGCACCCATGGATGACACGGCCCAGGGATGGCTGTACTGACACACTACTGAGGGTGGTGGCTGGGGACACAGGGGCTTACGGGGGTGCCCAGCCTACAGATATCGCCCTGGCCTAGGGGGGCCCACAGCCCTCCTCCCCCACCCAGACACCTCCACTGCGCGACAACAGAGTAGATAATGCTTGTACTCACCCCCTTGTGTCTGCTGTGCTGCCCTCACGCGCCCATCCAAATCAGGGTAGGCCACCGCCAGGATCCGGAACATCAGGGGGGTCAGTTGACGGCAGGCACCCCGCCTACGTTGGGAGGCCATCCCCAGCAGAGACTCGGCGGTCTTCTTGGTCCCGCGGCGGATGTCCTCCCACCTCTTGCGGCAGTGGGTGCCCCGTCGATGGTGGACCCCCAGGGTCCGGACTTCCTTGGCGATGGCACGCCAAATCCCGATCTTCTCATGGGCGCGGACCTATGTGACACGTACAGGGAGGGAGAAATACCACGTTCAAGTTTGTCTGCATTTTCGTTGCCAGTGGCCTAACGCCCCCCATCCCCGCCAGGCCCCCCGCCAGGCCCAACATGCCCCCCATCCCCGCCAGGCCCCCCGCCAGGCCCCCCGCCAGGCCCAACATGCCCCCCATCCCCGCCAGGCCCCCCGCCAGGCCCCCCGCCAGGCCCAACATGCCCCCCATCCCCGCCAGGCCCCCCGCCAGCCCCAACATGCCCCCCATCCCCGCCAGGCCCCCCGCCAGGCCCCCAAGCCAGCCAGTGGCCCCAAATCCATATTGAATTAAACTCACTTGTTGGTCTGGAGGACCGTAGAGTAGCGCATACTGGGGGAGGACCCCATCCACAAGTTTCTCCAACTCCTCTCCAGTGAAGGCAGGGGCCCTTTCCCCAGTCGCAGCAGCCATTGTCCCTTCCAGACCGAGGTCACAGCAACACTTGCAGTATAGGTCCTCTCCTGTGAAAGTTCAAGTCGCAAGTGGATAAGTAGATAGAAAATGGCGGTCACGTCCGCGGCGGTGCGTACCGCGGCGGTGCGTACCGCCACCGCCGGCGCCCTTCGCCATTGGCTCCTGAAACCCATAGGCTTCAATGTTAACCAATGCGGCTTCGCGCCGCGGTCTTCGACCGCCGACCGCCGCGGTGTGCCACGCCAGCGCATTGACCTCACATCCCATTGTCACACTTCACAGGTCAGGCAGCCGCCATTTCGAGGGTCCACATGGCTCAATTTCAACTGCGTCATACAGGCCTAGGCCTTGCATAGCCACTCAGACACGCCATTCACTGCATAGAGAATCGTTTACTGTGCAAGCTGTGAGTACGTACCTGTGGGTTGCTTGACTCTGTGCTCCATGTTGTCCTTCCTAGGCACCGTCCGCTGGGTTTGGCGAGGAGACGGATGAATCCTCGCGTGTGCCGACCGCTGGTGGACCTGTCGACAATGGAAGAACGCCACATTATCCTGACCTACCGGCTTGACCGTGCCACTATACATGAACTGTGTGCCCAGCTGGAGCCCGACCTGATGTCCCCCATCCGCCAACCCACAGGGATTCCCCCTCTGGTGCAGGTCCTGTCAGTACTCCATTTCTTGGCAAGTGGGTCATTTCAGACAACAGTGGGAATTGCTTCTGGGATGTCTCAGCCCATGTTTTCGAAGGTGTTATCCAGAGTGTTGTCTGCCCTGATGAAATACGTGAGGAGCTACATCATTTTCCCTGAGGTGGGCGAATTGGCTACAGTGAAGGGTGATTTCTACGCCCTTGGACATATTCCCAACGTCATTGGTGCCATTGATGGGACCCATGTGGCTTTGGTTCCCCCAAGAGACAGGGAGCAGGTGTACAGGAACAGAAAAAGTTACCATTCCATGAACATCCAGGTGGTGTGTTTGGCTGACCAGTACATCTCGCATGTAAATGCCAAATTCCCAGGGTCAGTGCATGACGCCTACATCCTGAGGAATAGCAGCATCCCTTACGTGATGGAACAGCTAGAGAGACACCGTGTATGGCTATTGGGGGACTCTGGGTACCCCAACCTGTCGTGGCTACTGACCCCAGTAAGGAATCCCCGGACCAGGGCAGAGGAACGGTACAATGAGGCCCATGGGCGTACTAGGAGGGTGATCGAACGCACCTTTGGCCTCCTAAAGGCCAGGTTTAGGTGCCTGCATATGACAGGTGGATCCCTAATGTACTCACCTAAGAAGGTGTGTCACATCATCGTGGCCTGCTGCATGCTTCACAACCTGGCTTTGCGCCGCCAGGTGCCTTTCCTGCAGGAGGATGGTCGAGACAGTGGTGTTGTGGCAGCTGTGGAACCTGTGGAGAGTGACGAGGAGGAAGACGACGGGGCTGAAACAGACAACAGGGACAGAATCATTGAACAGTACTTCCAATAGGACACAGGTAACAATTCAAACATAATTTAGTAAATGTGAACTACTCTCCTGCATCTCTGCTGCCTGTCTATTTGCCCCAGTGTATGATGACTGAGTTGTGGCTTTTCCCTCCCTATTTCAGATCTGGGGTCCCCACTACGAGTCCTGTGCTTCGTTTCCCCATGGACTACAGCTTTGTGGCAGCTGTTTGTTGACTTCACTATGTACAAGGACATATTTGCACTGTCATGTCAATTACAATATATTGAAATCACAGCCAGACTCCAGATAGTTTTGTGCAAAATAGGTGTTTATTTCAGTGCTCAAAATGGGATGGGTGGTTTCAAGTGGGTGGGGGCTATGGTGAAGGAATGTCCATGGCAGAGTCCAGAGTAACAGTCACACAGGTGCATTGTCCAGAGGCCTGTGGAGAGATGGAGCATGGGCAGTTCAAGGATGGACAGGGTGACAATGTGGGACAGTGGGATGACATCAGGTGGTATCCTTTGCTGGCGGGGTCTTGACATCCTACTCTGTCTTCTTGCGAGATCTCAGGGCCCTCTTGCGGGGTGGTTCTTCTCCTGCAGGAGGTGGGGGTCTGGTGGGCTGCTGTTGTGCGGGGGCCTCCTGTCCACTAGCGCCGGCGGAGGTGGTTGGCTGTTCTTGGTCCAGGCTAGTGGCAGGGGCCCTTTGTTGTTGTTGAGTGTCCGTCCTGGTGTTGATGAGGTCCTGCAGCAGCCCTACCATGGTAACCAGGGTGGAGGTGAGGGCTCTGATGTCCTCCCTGTACCCCCGATAGTGTTCCTCCTGCAGTACCTGGATCTCCTGGAACCGGGCCAGTACCGTCGCCATCGTCTCCTGGGAGCGGTTGTATGCTCCCATGATGGTGGTGAGGGCCTCGTGGAGAGTGGGTTCCCTGGGCCCGTCCCCCCCCTGTCGCACAGCTGCCCTCCGAGTTGCCCTGTTTCCCTGGGCCTCTGCCCCCTGGCCGGTGTGCCCACTACCACTGCCCCCAGGTCCCTGTTGTTGTTGGGGTGGTGGGTTATCCTGGGTGCCCTGTAGTGGTAGACACACCGCAGATTGACGCGCCCTGGAGACAGAGGCATGGGCCCGCTGGGTGGGAGCTGTGCTGGTGTTCCCAGAGGGGTTTGGGTCTGTAGTGGCCTGTGCCTGTGTGAGGGGAACCGACTGTCCAGAGGTCCCCGATGGTCCGGGCTGGTCATCAGTGTCCAGGTCGACAGAGCTGCTGTCATCGCTGACGGCCTCTTGGGTGGGGGGTGTGGAGAATTCTGGGCCCTCCGTGGCGGTGTGTTGACGGTCGGGTCCTGCAGGGGTATAGAGGTATGGTTATAGTTTCAATGTGTGGCATATGGGTGTATCTGTGGGTTCCCGTGTCCCCAAGTGCTGGCATTCGTGTGTGGGGGCTTTGGTGAGGGTGGCTTGTGGGGGGGATGTGTATATGCATTGGGCATGCTTTGGTGATGGGTGTCCATGCTTAGTGGACGCATGCAGGCCTAGGTTTTGGGATGTGTGGGTTGTGATGGTGAGACATTGGCAGGGAATAGGTGTGCTGGGGGTGGGGGTGAGGATGGTGGTGGGGGTGAGGATGGTGGTGGGGGTGAGGGTGGGGGTGAGGATGGGGGTGGGGGTGAGGGTGGGGTTCGAGGATGGGGGTGAGGGTTGGGGTATGATTTGGCATGCAGGTGGGGGGGAAGCAGTATTGAAGCTTCAACTTACCAGAATCCATTCCTCCGCCGACTCCTGCGAGGCCGTCAGGATCCAGGATGTTCAAGACTTCCTCCTCCCATGTTGTAAATTGTGGGCGTTGAGGTGGGGGTCCTCTGCCAGTCTTCTGCACGGCGATGTTGTGCCTGGATACCATGGAACGCACCTTCCCCCGTAGGTCGTTCCATCGCTTCCTGATGTCTTCCCGATTTCTGGGGTGCTGTCCCACAGCGTTGACCCTGTCGACAATCCTCTGCCATAGCTCCGTCCTCCGGGCAATGCTGGTGTATTAGACCTGTGTGCCGAAGAGCTGGGGCTCTACCCGAACGATTTCCTCCACCATGACCCTGAGTTCTTCGTCTGAGAAGCGGGGGTGTCTTTGGGGTGCCATGGAGTGGTGTGTATGATGTGTGGGGTGGAGTATGTGTAGTTAAGTGTGTTGAGTGTGGTGGTGTGTGTTGTTTTGTGTGTGGATATTGTGTGGGTGATGGTGTAGTGTGCCTCTGTGTGATGGTATTCTGTGATCGCTGATGTGTCTCTCAGTGCTTCTTTCTGAATTTTTGGTCGTAGGGGTTTGTGGGTGATGTGGGTGTGTGTTTTATATTGTATTGTGTGTGTGGGAGTGGTGTGTGTATGTGTATCAGGTGTGTGGAATTCAAATCGGCCAATGTGGCTGAGTTTTGTTCGTTTGTGTGTATTCTGACCGCGGCGGTGTGTACCGCCAATGGAAAACCGCGTTTGAAAGACCGCCGCGTGGATTCGTGGGTCGTAATGGCATGGGCGTATTTCTGTTGGCGTGACGGTGGAGGTTTGGTCACCTCCACTTTTCCGCCGACCGCTGGTCTGGCGGTCTGTTGTGGCTGTCGGATTTTCGGAGGTTTGGCTGCTGCGGGTCAGAATGACCGTGGCGGGTTACCGCGACCGCGGCGGAATTATGGAGGATTTCTGACCGGCGGTAGGCGCCTTTTACCGCCGAGGTCAGAATGACCACCTAAATGTTTGGTACAATTATTCACTATGGCAGGGAGGAGGAATCCACATTTTACAGAGGGAGAATTGTCTGTCATTGTGGATGAAATTATAACTGTAGAGCCACAATTGTTTGGAGCACAAGTACAAAATAAAGCCATATCTCAGAAAAGGTAAATGTGGACCAGAATAGAGGACAAAGTGAATGCGATAGCTTGCAATTTGCACACACAGGAGGAAATTGGGAAGAGATGGAATGACCTGCGAGAGATAATGCGCTCACTGGCCTCCAAGCATCACCTGGAGGCCCAGGGGACTGGTGGTGGTTCGCCCAGCCCCTCTTACAACTCTTTCCCTGGGAGGAGAAGGTTTTGCGGATCACACATCTTGAAGGGTTGACTGGAATCCCTGGTGGAGTGGAGACTGGTAAGTTGCACTTAGCAGTGTCTCAACAATCACAAATGGAGTACTGGTCAGAATGCTTTATCACTCATATCAAACCATAATATAGCTAAACTAGACTCCACACAGTATCTTGTTTCATTCCAATTACTAGCATCATGGTTGTATCTCTCTCATGTACAATGAGGAATATGTTTACTCAGCTTGTGTGTTGTTCCCCCGTGGATCACCCCTTGCTTTTGCCTTTCTCTCAATGTCTGTTGTTGTTCTCTTAAAACAGGTCCAAAACTCCTTCAATCTGCACATTAAGGTGTAGTGCTTGTAAGCGGTATTGTCACCAATTCACATCATACACAAATTCGTGTACATGTTGTAAATGTGTGTTCATTCTATAGTTTTTGAAATAGATATGTGTAACTCACTTTTTAACAACTATTATCTAAGGTGTTAACCGATGACTACAACTATCATGATGCCCTTTTTTGTATCTGTCTACAATGTAATGTTGTCCTAACTTCCTTTTCTGCCACATGTGCTTACATCTCGAAAAGGTGTGCATTTCTCAGTCACCATGTCACGGTATGTTTCAAAATCTCAGTTGTTGTGTTGATCAAGCATGTTGACATCTCCTCGTAGCTACATTGAATTGATGTAATTCCTCATGTAATTTATGGTCGGTGGAATCCAAGATTTGCTACCGTGTTATGTGGCATGCTGAATAGAAGTAGTATCCATACACAATTTACTTTGCACTATCCATATGATGGCCAATGTCAGTTTTACCGTTAGGTTGAGCTACAGTTTGTCTAATGTTTTTAGCCTGCTAGGCCTTAGTAGGGTATAGTACTCAAATCCACTCACCACTGCGTTGGTTTGAAGGTCTGGTACATGTAATGTATACAGCAGAAATAACATTTTGCATTTCAGGACATCTCTACAACATCATCACTGGAGTTGGCATTCTTGTAAATCATCCTGCATGTGTAAAATAATGAAAATCACACAAAGGCCTAATCATTCTGAGTTTTCTTTTTTTTAGGTTGCCTCATTTCTAGCTAAAGACACATTTGAGATACAAAAACCAGATTTTATTTGCATATTGTCTGCCTTCTTTTCAGGTCCAACACCCGGGCCCGTAGACCACCTTCTACCACTCATGACACCTCCACTCCAGACCAGGATCAAGCCTTCAGTGAACACTCCACTCCAAGTCTTGAGGATCGGGAGCAGCTTGGTCCATCTGGTCTGCCTGGGCAGACAGCTCCAGTGAGTCGCACTCACCCCACACCTATACCTCCCACACTAGCTGAAACCATATCTTAGCCTATGGATACCTCCACTTCCTGTGCCCTAAGGGACCCAACAGCAATCCTGCCCCCCTAGTACTGGCTGCTGTTGAGACACCACCAACACCGCCTCTGATTGTTCCAGGACCCAGTGGGAGGAGACACACTGCCTCCAGGGCACATGGTAGTGGGTGTAAGGGTCATGGGAGGGAATCTGTAGGCCAGGAGAGTGAGGCCATTGGTGTCACTCTGACCCAGACCACCATCGACCGAGTGTTAGGAGCAGTACAACAATCCCAAGACATAATCGGCCAAGTTGTAACTGAGATCAAGGAGGTGCAGAAGGAGCTCATGTTCAAAATGTGCAATCATAATGGCAAAATGAGCTTCTTGACCGGGGTGTTCTTTGAAAACTATTATCACATGTGTGGGGCTTTGCTGGTCCCATCTGTCCATGTCTGTGGTCCTTCTACATTTTAACCTAGTACACCAACGCCAGCCACAGGCAGGTAGTTCCTGTCTGCAACATGAGGAGCCTGCTCCTACCACCACAGTTACAGTGCCTGTGCCCCCCCGCCCCCCAGAGGGGACGGTCATCTGGACCATCAAGAGAGGATGGCAAGACCTCCACCACAACCTCCAAGAGGCGCAGATCCTAATGTCTTCCAGTCTGTGCCTAGCATTTGCTCCGTGGACTATTTCAGGGAATACATTTACCTTTTTGGAGGACAGTTGTATTTTGGACATTGGACTCCAAACAATTTTACCTCTACTACCATACTTTCATCCACCATGATAGATTCTTTTTTTCAGTTTTGGTCATTGTGTTATTGTTTGAAACACTTTTCCGTTCCTTTGTGTCATGTAAATAAATGATGACACAAACTCCAAGACTGTAGTTGTATTTATTGTGGCATTTCATTTTTCATTCTTCCACCATCATTTTGTCAAGTCTATTGAACAATTAGTTGCAAATCAAACTTAGAAATGACAAAGAGGTTATGTGTTACCCATTTCATTCAAACAATACAAATCAAAACCCAAATGTATTGGTGTCATAAATTCATAGGTAACAAATTATTGACAAAATAAGAGTTGATCTTCACAAACCATGCATAACCCAAAGATTCTATACCATTTGAGGTTGACACTCCACAACGGTGACACTGTGGAAGAAAGGGCAGATTTCACATTTTCAAAATATCTAGGCAAAATATAATTAATTCATGGCATCAGCATGAGCCAGACATCCTGCCCTCACAACAGGAATTCTACATCAGTAGCTCCAATAGTTTACATCATGGCAGTTGCAAATGTGGAGGCAACAAGACCATTGCAGTACATTGTGGCAGTATCTGGAGGCATGTCATACCAACCTTTAAGTTGTAGAGTGGTTAGTTTTACGTATCATTTGCGCGTTAGCTTCAGGCTTTAGGCCTTTGTGCACTTTGCCCTGGATGTATTTTATTCATTTGCTGGCAGCTTAGAGCCTCTGTACACTTTGCTCTAAATGTTTTTTATTAGGCTTCGTACTGTTATTTTTCAAATAGCCAGTTCTACGGTTTTGTTTTTTATTCATATCACACTGTTTAGCCTACTTCAGCACTGGAGTTCTCCATAACACATTCACTCTGTGCTTCAGTCAAGGATACAGTCTGGTACATTGCCGATAGACGTGTTAGGAGTTTAGACTTGGCATTCCTGCGTAGGGACATTTTGTGATCACGCTGACATGTTAGTTATAAAATCACTTCCTTGTCCCAATACACGCAAGAGGGAGATTCCAACCAGGGAACCACAACTAGACGTTGACTGCCTCGTTGCAGATGCTGAACCAAGATCACAGGCCTTTGCTCAGGTATGAGGGCTGATGTCTCCCCAGTGATTCAGAAAGGCAAGTTAGAAGCTTAACATGCTGTGCTCGAAATAGATCAAGCAGAGGGAGAGTAGAAACTAATAGACACGATGATAGCTTTGTTCTTATGTTTTACTCTCCTGGTGACTATTTCAATCCTACTGTGTTGTATGGTTCTGGTTATTGCGGCTCACGCCTTATTATCTAAAATACAGTTGTTTTATTAAAACATTAGATAAAACCTATACTGTCTTTGTCATTTGTATATGAGATCATACTGTAAATGAGAGAGTTGGTTTGGATCTGAGTGACCACGACTTCCCTGAGAAGTTCCAAAGATGTCATGCGCTCGGCTGCCCAATCATCTCTTCCGCGAGGGAGAAATGAGGCACTGCTAGTTAGCCGGAGCAAAAACCGGATTTAGGGTGACAGAGTTCCTTACACGTGGGTCCGACTCAGTCCCCCACACCGTGATCAATCCTGCTGCCTAGAAATCCAGTAGTCTCATTTAGGATAATGAGAGCCCACGCGACATGGCGCCGCCACCGATTGGTCTGGCTCTAATATTTAGGTCCGACTGACTCTCTCGGTCTCATATATATTTTGACTCCTCGGTTCCGTAAGCGGAGACGTCCGCGGGGCTGAGGGATTCCGCCACCACGGGATAGGTACATCCTATTACTTAGTGGTTGGTTGTTCAAGCTTGAACTTTGAAAGGAAAAACCCCGTTATTGGTGTGCCTTCACTACCCAGGTGCTGTTTTTCTCTAGATGGCGAATCCGGTAGTGGTGCAAGTAGCGCTTAATATGCGACACCCGCTCACAGGACATCTGATAGCACATGGACTGACGGTCCAGGGGGGTCCGGTCACTTTTGTGGTGGACGCCCATGCAGCCTATAGAACAGAACTTTTTTATTCTTGGGTCGTATTTCCAGAAGTTAATGGGGGTACAAATACTTTTCACAAATACACTGTTGCGAATGTCCCTGGACAATACAGGGCTTATGCATACTTAGAGATACCTTTATCTTATCAAGAACACCATAATTGGCTTAATGGCGCCCTTCCATACACAGTAGCACAAGTTAGGTTAGGTCCACTGAGTAATGATGGTCCTACCTGGCCTTTATTGGCTACATATACACATCATCCTGCGGCTGCTCAATTGACAGTGGTTGAAGTTTGTCGTTTATATACAGACTTAACGGCTACATATAGACGATTAGTTCAGTTTGTCATGCAGACACTAAATACAAACGCAGCGCGTGCTGCTCTGGCGCACTCACAGGCGGTGGTTCCGGTTATCAATCCGGCCACTGTACACTCAGTTATGGGTAAAGTACCGGCTAAACGAGAGGAAACTCCATTTTGGCTGGCGCAAAAAATTAATACGCTCGAAGCAGTGTTTCCCCATACGGGACCTCAGGATAAACATAGAATATTGACAATGTGTTTGCCGTATGGGATGGTTCCTCCGGTGGACCTTTGTAATACCTGGGGCACGGTGTTTGCCGCGCTCTACACTACGGCACACAGTACACCGACATTAGCTAATTTACCGGAAGTGCTTAAACAAATTCAAGATGAATATGGGGCTGCCCCTGCCTTAGATTTGGGCATGCAGTTAATGGGCAATTTTGCTGCAGTTTCTTCTATTATTTTGAGTAATCTCAAAGGAGAGGCAGTAGCACTATCAGTGCGAATGCGTCTTCGAGACGTTCCGCAGATTAATCAGGAGCGGGAACTTCCAAGAATAATAGCAGAGACATACTCCAGTATTGGTCGCGATAGCCTAGGGGCTAGACCACAAAAACCCCAATTACAGGGTAAAAATAATAAAGATAATGCTAAACAGCAGCAACCTGAGGGTACTAAAAAGCGCTGGGACAAGAAACAGCAAACACCTAAGAAAGATGGGGGACAGTCTCCGCAACCGGAGACCCCACAGAATAGGTATAATCTCAGGAATAGGGATAATTTGAAGACGCCTGATAGATATCAATATACTGATACACGCCAATCTCGTTCCTTTCAGGACTCCTCAGAGAAGAGAAGCGAGAGAGGTGGGCGGTCAGAGCGCAGAACGGAGTACGTGAAACCAAGACAGGATTCACAACGCTCAACTGAGGTTTCTGTTAAACAAGAAGAGAAACCGCTGCAACAAAAACAGCAATTTAAAAAGAAGAAAGTGGCAGCAGTCTCAGTTAGACATGCCGCTCAAGAAGAGAGTTCTCTTGACGAACAAGACATGGGCGTTGGCACTGTTAGACAGCGCGGCAGAGGTCACAATAGTTCGCCGGAGTCTTCTAGAGCATCTGGAGGTGAAAGCAACTGATGACTTCATACAAGTCGAAACGGCGGATATGCGAGTCTCTGATCCTGATAGAGTATATAAAGTGACTCTGCGATTAGAAGGGGACATTGACCGCATTGTACACGCCATCTTTTGGGACCATGTGGTAAAATCATATGATGTTCTGCTGGCCGAACAGGATTGGCCACCTGACTTTGTTCGCGACTGTCCGGTTGGGGAGGAGGTTATTACACCTTCCTTCTCACCACTTGTTCCGAGAGAACTAGCGGAGTCCTATAGTAAAACATGGGCTCTAGCACAGGCTCCCGCCCTATATAGAAATAACCTGGGGTGGGATAGACAATCACCTTATCATGTAATTACGATAAAGGGCGAACCTCAGCCACAGCCGCAGTATCCTATCAAATTTGAGGCAAGGGCATCGGTTAGGAAAATTCTTACACAATTGGAGTACCAGGGTGTAATTGAGCCCTGTGTCTCGCCGATTAATAATCCCTTATTTCCGGTTGCTAAAGCGGACCATTCATATAGGATAGTGGTGGATTACAGACATTTAAATGGTCATACACGCACATATGCAATACAGAATTCACATAGCGCAGAGCTTATGAATAATATAGTGCGTAAGAAATACAAAACAACGTTAGATATCTCGAATGGATTTTTCTGCCAAAATATAGCGCCCGAAAGTCGGGACTATACCAGTTTCAGTGCGTTTGGCTCTCAGAAAAGTTTTGTCGTTTGCCATAGGGGTATAAGAATAGCCCAGGACTGTTTTCGGCTCGTGTGACTGAAATGCTGCACGAGTTGGACCCTGAAGCGTTATCATATGTTGATGACATATATCTGACAGACGATGAGATTCTGCAACATCTAAGGCGTGTATCGCACATTGTTGTGGGGTTTGCTGATATTGGCTATAAGTTTAATTTTAAGAAATCGAAGATTGCCTTCCTCAGCGTCATTTTCCTGGGATATGAGTTGTTGAGTGAGGGCAAGAGCTTAGCGCCACATTTTTTGGAGAAATGTGCTTTATTGCAGCCTCCTAATACGGTTCAGAAGCTCCAGTCATTGTTGGGGTTTCTGAATTTTGGCAGAACTTACATTCCTGAATATGCTACGCGTATAAAACCCTTATACGAGTTGATTCGTCCGAATTTTTCGAGTAGATTTTGGACGATTGAGCATACACACATACTACGAGAGTTACAGACTGATCTCTTAGCAGTTAAACACTTACACACACGGGACAATAAGACACATTTAGTCATCAGGGTGATACCTGGGGCTGTTGGGTTTACATATGTCACCTTTAATGAGGGTGAGACAGTCCCGATTGCATACAAGTCCCACTTGTATTCTGCAGCAGAACAACGATTTGCGAAAACTGAGAAAATACTCACTGCCGTACAGATGGCTGTGATTAAAGAAAGACCGCTTGCCCAGGGCCAACGCATTATTGTCGTTTCCCCGATTCCGGCCTTAGAGACTGTTACAAAAGCGAGTGTTCCTAATTCGAAAGCTTTACACCCGCGATGGATACAATGGGCTACGTCTTTGACGGCCACTGATGTAGATTACATATTTGACCCTAAACTGCAGACTCAAGAATTTCTTCAATATGAAATGGAGTACCCAGTCCCTGCTGGCACATTGCCTATTGACCAATATCAGGTGGTCATGTATACCGATGGCTCTGCGCAACCAGCGGTTGGTACTAAACAACAGTATTCTGCTGCATGTGCGGTGGTGAGCGGCACGATGGAGGGGGAAGTGTTCTGCCCCCTACATACTTATTCTAAAACCTTGAGAGATTGCACGGCACAGCTGGCTGAGCTCAAAGCTCTATTGTTAGCGTTGGAGCACGCGGATCCGGCGATTTTAACCTTGCTGGTCTGTGACTCCTACTACTGTGTACAGTCTTTCAATGAATATCTGCACTATTGGAAGTTGAATGGGTTCAGAGATTCTAAAGGCAACACCATTAAACACAAATTGTTGTGGGGTAAGGTTGCGGATCTGAAGGAGACGCTTCCTAAGGTCCATGTTGTACATACACTTGGACACCAGCGCGTTGGAATACACGTTGCCGGGAATACTTTGGCTGATGAAGCCGCGAAATCGGCAGTGGCTATCGCCACTGTGGCCGCAGTGACTCGTTCGAGTTCCAAACCAGACACAGAAATTTCGGCTGCCATAAAAGCTACGGCTGATGGCACGCTCTTTCGTAAAGGATTTCCTTCTAAATATGGTTACTGCTTGAGTAGTGCGCTAAATGCTGTTGTTAATATTCCAGGCATTGGTGTACGTGAACTACCCAATAAAATTGAGAGACCTCGATTAATTTCTGCAGCACATGAGGGGGTGGCGTCTGCACATGCTGGTGTGGCTGCCACAATTTCACTTTTACAGGCTCGTTACTGGTGGCCTGGTCTCTATAAAGAGACAAAGCAATATGTCCTTTGTTGTGACGTTTGTCAACAGATTAAAGCTTCGTCGGCTAGACGCCTGCAGCAGACGCCCCTTCTGATTTCAAATAAACCTTTACAGTGTGTGTACTTGGATCATTGTGGTCCGCTGACACCAGATAGTGCATACAAATATATTTTGGTTGCTGTAGATTCGTGCTCCAGATTTGTGTGGGTCTGGCCACAACGCTCGGCTGACGCTAGGACTGTTATTAAAGATTTGCGCATCTTTGTCGATACATTTGCAGTTGCGGCTTTTCATTCGGACCAGGGCCCTGCTTTTGCCTCTAAGGCATTCAGGGACACCATGGTTTCATTGGGGGTCCAACTCCAATTCTCGTCTCCATTTCATCCCGAGGGAAATTCTGTCGTGGAGCGTTTAAATCGTGATTTAAAGCAATCCTTAACGGCCAGGGTTATAGGTACGGGTCGTAGTTGGCTAGCCCACCTGTATGGAGTACAGAGAGCACTTAATAACTTGCCTAGACGGTCACTGGGGGGTCGTACTTCATATGAGCGCCTGTTTGGAACACGAATGTATGTTCCTGATCTAGATGGTCCTGGTGTGGAAGCGGCAGATACGCCCTTTGACATAAATGATCGTGTCACTGTTTTGCAGGATTTACAACAATTCCGTGAAGATAACTCTTCTGCAAGTGCTGCCTCCTCAGGAATTAAGGATGAGCCAGTAACACCTACTGGTTGGATACCCAGGATTGGGGATCTGGTGCGTGAAAAGGTCGCAGTAAAGAAAGAATTTGGTCCTTTTTATCGAGCACCTGTCCCTGTGTTAGGGGTTAGCGGCACGAGAACTGTGATTTTACCGCTGCTGCAAGGGGCCAAAGGAAATCGCTTTGTTTCCATTGATAATGTCAAGTTACAACATGTGGCCGATTCTGCACAGCAGACCAAGAGGGACACCCAGTAGTTCCGGAATCCCTCTCACCACTGGGGAAGAAGTCCCGCTGCAGGTGATTTACACTGACGCTGTTTCCTCTCCGAGCTTGGGGAGGGTGGAAGATGATCTTGCGATTGTTCCAAAGACGACGATTAATATGGAATCTTTTGATCAAGTTGCTGTACGTTCTACTGATGTTTCTGAACATGTGGTTTATAGCGTGCCTAGGCGAGAGCCACCATCTGCTTCTTTGTTCACAGTTGCTCCTTTTGCAAGAACTGCCTCTGGCTGCTTCAAAAACACTGATGATGCAGTGTCCAGCTCCTCGTCCTCGATGTCTTCAGTCCGAGGTCCACGTAAACTGCTTTGTTGGCTTAAACACACATATTTTGTTTTTCCTTGGAACTATTTGTGGCTTTTTATGGCTGTAATGACTCTTTTTTTGTGGTTACTTTTTTTCTAGTAATACATGGTCATTTTCTTCCTGAACGATCTGACATTGAGCACGTGGAGACTGTGTTGAAACCACATTTTTCGTCTCATATGGTTCGAAGAGACTTGTCCAATGTAAACATTTCTGCAATACCGATTCCGGATGGGATTGTGTGGGATAAAGTAATGTTTGATAGATATGGTCCCACTGAATTGATTCAAATACCGTATGTCCTCAAGTTATCAATGAATGATATTGTTATACCAGGAATTGTTTCTGATGATTGGGATGTGAAGACAGTAGATTCTATGCTGACAGATTTGCAGTATTATACTGTCTATGACGATGAAGATGCTTACCAATTTAGAGATAATCATGATGACATGTTTTGCTACAACTATTATGGATACCACTTTATTCATAAAGCTAGTAGCCCTAAGTCCATATTTAATTATGTGCAATGGGAACATTGCTCGACTCACCCACAAGGGAGTTCGAAAACGTATTATGATAAATTTGCATATTTTTCTGGGCATAATCAACTAAATGCTAGGTCTTACTATTTTAAAGTTACTCCGTATTCTAATAAGCAAATGTTATTAACCAATACTAAATTACTGTATTCAAATTTGTTTGTATCTAAACTTTCGGTCGAGGGGTATGAATACTGGTTTAAGACTGTTGACTTGAAAAGTGTTTGGGGTACGAAAAATTGGCAGATGCAAGGCATGGACACATTATTTAGAGCATGTATTATCCCTGTGCAGATGATTTTCCTCAATGACACAGTACAACAGACTAGCTGTTTGGGCTTGGCGACAATTAGAGAGTTAAATTTGCCTAGTATACCTGTCCCTTCCAAATTAAACAACTGGCAGCACTATGTGAATGCTACTTTTAGTGAATTTACACATTGGGTCCAGAATGGGACGCTTAACACTTCATCGATACATCCGGGCGGGTGGTTATTATGGCCTATAGACACTAATAAGTGTCATCAACGTTTTGTCACCTCTTCAGGGGGGTTCAGGACTAGTAGGGCAGACCCTCGTTACATTTCACCAGAACATGCTGATATTATAACTACATACAGCGTGGGGAAGCTTTGTCAGCAATGGTTGAAGTCATCCACGCTGGATGCAGTTAAGTCACATCTCACGTTACTGTCTAATGATACTGATTTACAAGATTTTTTGTCAGGTCCCAAGGTACCACGGAAGAAAAGGTTTTTATACGAAGTTTATAATGAGATTTGGAAGCTTTCACAACAGGAGGCTGCAGCCCGGTTGAGGCAGATTGATCAGGAAATCCTGATGCAGACTTTGGGGGTGATTCTGACCCCGGCGGTCAGAGACCGCCGGGGCCTGGGTCGGCAGGAGCACCGCCGACAGTCCGGCGGTGCCCCGCAGGGCATTCTGACCGCAGCGGTTCGGCCGCGGTCAGATGCGGAAAACCGGCGGTCTCCCGCCGGTTTTCCGCTGCCCATGTGAATCCTCCATGGCGGCGGAGCACGCTCCGCCGCCATGGGGATTCTGACACCCCCTACCGCCATCCTGTTCCTGGCGGGTCTCCCGCCAGGAACAGGATGGCGGTAGGGGGTGCCGCGGGGCCCCCGTAAGAGGGCCCCACTTAGTATTTCAGTGTCTGCTATGCAGACACTGAAATACGCGACGGGTGCCACTGCACCCGTCGCACCTTCCCACTCCGCGGGCTCAATTCTGAGCCGGCGTCCTCGTGGGAAGGATGATTTGCCCTGGGCTGGCGGGCGGCCTTTTGGCGGTCGCCCGCCAGCCCAGGGCAAATCCCAAAATACCCTCAGCGGTCTTTCGACCGCGGAGCGGTATTTTGGTGGGGGAACTCTGGCGGGCGGCCTCCGCCGCCCGTCAGGGTCAGAATGACCCCCTTTGTCTGTTGTTGATAATGGCATGCATACCCTTTCTGATTGTGTTTACACGATTGACAGCATTGTTTCCTCTGCTATTGACATTATTAAATCGGACATGTCTTCTTTATATCATGGGCAGAGTCAGACGTGGTCCATCATGCAGCTGGGTTGGACTCTTCAGACCTTGAAGGCAGGTCGCGTTCCTTGGCAGCACATTCGTGCCAGAGAGATCTTTGTCGCCTTTAATTTGACTCGTCAACAACAGCTGATGGCTAAAAAGGAAGCGACGTATGTCATGTTGAATATTGAAAAATTGGAGAAGCTGCCTTCCACGGTTGCTGAGATTCCGTCAGCTGAGTGGTTGATTCATGGGGTTATTAATCTGCCTATCTCCACTCTGCAATTTACTTCTTGTTTGAAGCACATTCCGGTGGGTAGATATGAACTATTGGGTGACAGTTACATACACGAGGTGTGGGAGCTTCCCTTTCAGTACAGATGTGTTAATGGTTTGAGGGAGGTTTTTCTTAGCGGTAGTGAATGCGAAACTTCTGTCAGCCATTCTATGGTTTGTAAACAGCTGTCCTTGCACGGAGCGTGTAACGCTTCGATTGCTAACTTAGCTTGTTATCTGAAGGGAGTTCCAGTCCCGGTTATTAAAAACACTTTCCAGGTGCTTTCTAACGGCAGTTACATTGTTCTTAACAGCGAACGCTGCTGTGGCATGCGTGCCGGAATAGTTTACGTTGTCGTTGTCGACAAGGCCGTTACGTGGTGTGGGAATGTGTTGTTTCCCCCCACTCAAATTAGGGAGGTAGCGGACATCTGGCCTCACATTGCTACTTCCAAGGTTAATTTCGACAAGTTGAGTCGACTAAAAGCTTTATTGTTTCAAAAGCATGTGGCCCTTACATCTGCTAGCGAGACCTACGCACTTCAGGTGGCAAGGTCATAGGCAGAAATACAGTCCCTTTTGAATACTAACTTTCCAAGTCACTTGGGTGAACTTGTGGGACGTATATTTAATGCATCCAGCACTGCTGGTATTGCAAATTTTTTCAAAGCCGTTGGTGTTGGTTTTGCTCACACCTTCTCTTCCATATTCGGTTTGATACCTTCGGCTATACACTCTATTTTCGGAAGCATTTTTGGGGGTTTCCCGATTACTTTGGCTTTATTGGCTGGAGTCTTGCTGTTGTTGCTATTTTTTCGCAATGGCTGTCCCGCCACAACAAGATCCTATATTGCTGCTCCCGTCAGCGCAGCTGTGTCGTGAACGCATGATGCAGCATTTTGGAGCAACACTCCTGGGCCATTTGGACTGTGACTGGTCTCTGTCATTCCGACCGGTTTTGGATTGTGTGCAACCCGTGTTTCGGTGCCTTTGGTGCTCGTTTGAACATGCACTGGCTCTCTGTCTCTCACTACAGCGCCCTCCAGTGGTCGATCCTGATCTGTTGATGTTCCCGATTAGGGCTCATTCCCAGACTTGTGCACTACGGTTGCGTTTGCTTCGTGAAGCAGTTTATGAGATTCCCTTCCTGGAGGAAGATGGTTTTGTCTCATTCATAGGCCCTCCACGGGGTGCCGCCCTGAATGGTTTTGGGGCTTTGGAACACACCTGCTCCATGGTACTTTGTGGCGTGGATCTTCCGATATTGACATATATCGAAGTGGAGGAGCTCCTACTTTCTATTGCTTCTGTTTAACAATTGGATTTTTTTCCTCTCCTGCAAAATTGACATTATATTGAATTTGGCTTTATTGTCACATGTTTCCTAAATTTATGACTTTGTTGTCTTCTGACCTTGTCGAAATATGTATATAATTTTAGGTATGGTTTATATCTGGGGAATATTTTTATATTATTGGAACCACTTGCTACCGACAAGGGGAGGGTGTAGTGTGGTTAGTTTTACGTGTCCTTTGCGCGTTAGCTTCAGGCTTTAGGCCTTTGTGCACTTTGCCCTGGATGTATTTTATTCATTTGCTGGCAGCTTAGAGCCTCTGTACACTTTGCTCTAAATGCTTTTTATTAGGCTTCGTACTGTTATTTTTCATACAGCCAGTTCTACGGTTTTGTTTTTTATTCATATCACACTGTTTAGCCTACTTCAGCACTGGAGTTCTCCATAACACATTCACTCTGTGCTTCAGTAAGGATACAGTCTGGTACATTGCCGATAGACGTGGTAAGAGTTTAGACTTGGCATTCCTGCGTATGGACATTTTGTGATCACGCTGACATGTTAGTTATAAAATCACTTCTTTGTCCCAATACACGCAAGAGGGAGATTCCAACCAGGGAACCACAACTAGACGCTGACTGCCTCGTTGCAGATGCTGAACCAAGATCACAGGCCTTTGCTCAGGTATGAGGGCTCATGTCTCCCCGGTGATTCAGAAAGGCAAGTTAGAAGCTTAACATGCTGTGCTCGAAATAGATCAAGCAGAGGGAGAGTAGAAACTAATAGACACGATGATAGCTTTGTTCTTATGTTTTACTCTCCTGGTGACTATTTCAATCCTACTGTGTTGTAGGGTTCTGGTTATTGCGGCTCACGCCTTATTATCTAAAATACAGTCGTTTTATTAAAACATTAGATAAAACCTATACTGTCTTTGTCATTTGTATATAAGATCATACTGTAAATGAGAGAGTTGGTTTGGATCTGAGTGACCACGACTTCCCTGAGAAGTTCCAAAGATGTCAGGCGCTCGGCTGCCCAATCATCTCTTCCCCGTGGGAGAAATGAGGCACTGCTAGTTAGCCGGAGCAAAAACCGGATTTAGGGTGACAGAGTTCCTTACACGTGGGTCCGACTCAGTCCCCCACACCGTGATCGATCCTGCTGCCTAAAAATCCAGTAGTCTCATTTAGGATAATGAGAGCCAACGCGACAAAGTGTTGTGCTACAAAACGTTGCTGCAAATGTGATGTGACATATCAACAGCTTCATACATTTAGCACACATTGAAGATTTATTCGATGCGAAGGGAGATCACTATGCTATGGCCTTGCATATACATGTGGTTAGAGCAACTTAGAAGCACATATTGCCTTGGTTACAATATCCCACAGTAAACAGGTCTGATACAATCTAAACAACTTCCAGTCAATCACTATGCAAGATGTCTCTAAAGTGGGTGTCCCCTGGATGAACCCATGTTCCCTTTGTACTTTCCAACAGCAACATATCACTGCAAGAGTCACAACTTTGATATGTCCAAATGAAGATGACATGGTGAAGGACCCGAAAACAGAATAACATGAGGAAATTAATGATTTCACATGAGAAAGTGGACTCAACTGATAAGTTTGGATGGTACATATACTTAGCACAAGCAAAGAAAATCTATGTTAACCCCTTGGCGGCACTGAGGCGCCACGGACATAACCATTACGTCCTAGTCCTGGGCCTCAGTGGAAGCGCTAGTGCTTCCACCGATGGCCACGCCCCCACCCCCCCATGACAGTGCTGGAAGTGGAATCGCTTCCCCTTCCTCCCCGACCCCCCCAATGACGTCTGATGATGTCAGCACTGACCTCATCAGAGGTCACCTCCCAACTCCCTGGAAGCATGCTTTCAGCACGATGAGGAAGAGAAATGCCCAGCATTTCTCTTCCACTCGGGGGGAGGGGGCAGGCAGAGGCATGAAAGGAAAGGAAAGGCCTTTCCTTTATTTTTATGTCTCTACAAGCATTTCTGATTGGGCAGCAGAAATGCCCACTAGACACCAGGGATTTTTTTTTTTATATGTGGGGAGCGACCCCTTAGGCAAGGGTCGCTCCCCAGGGGGGCAAAATAACTTTTAGGCCATTTCTGCCCCCACTGTGCCTATTCTAATGCGGCCGATTTCCCGGGGGGGGGGGGCAGAAACCTCTAAACACCAGGGATACTTTTTTAAAATTTTACTTTATGTTTTTATGTATGGGGAGAGACCCCTTAGGCAAGGTTCGCTCCCCTGGGGGGCAAATTGTATTTAGCCTATTTCTGCCCCCCCTTGGGGGCAGATCAGCCTATTTTTATTAAGATATTCTGCCCCCAAGGACGGCAGAAACCACTAGACACTAGGGATTGTTTTTAATACTTGCTCATAAGGGGAGCGGTCCCTTGGGCAAGGGCTGCTCCCCAGGGGGGCAAGATATTTTTCTGCCTTTTCTGCCTCCCCGGGGGCAGATCGGCCTATTATAATGAGGCCGATCTGACCCCAGGGGGGCAGAAACCCCTAGACACGAGGAATATATATTTTTTGTTTACTTTATGTTTTTATGTATGGGGAGTGACCCCTTAGGCAAGGGTTGCTCCCCTGGAGATCTGCCTATTTTTATTAGACGGGGGCATAAACCGCTAGACACCAGGGATTTTTATTTTTTGCATCAATTTCACGCTAAGTGAGTGACCCCTTAGGCAAGAGTCGCTCCCCTGGGGATCAGCCTATTTTTGTTAGGCTGATCTGCCCCCAAGGGGGGTAGAAAGCACTCAGCACCGGGGATTTGTTTTTTTGTGCCAATTTCAAGTAAGAGGAGAGACCCCTTAGGCAAGGGTTCCTCCTGTGAGAGGGCAAATTTATTTTAGGCCATTTCTGCTCCCCTTGGGGGCAGATCGGCCTATTTCTTTTAGGCCGATGTGCCCCTTGGAGGGGGGCAGAAACCACTTAGACACTAGGGATTGTTGTGTGTGTATGTGTGTGTTTTGTTTAGGGGGCAGCCCCTTGGACAAGGGTTGCTCCCCATGGGGGCACATTACTGTTTGGCCATATCTGCCCCCTTTGGGGGCAGATCGGCCTATTTTTGGAAGGCCCATCTACCCCCAAGGGGGGCAGAAACTAGGGATTTTTTTTTTTCAAAACAAGAGGGTGGGGATAAGGCCATACCCCCACCCCAAATAAATGGGGCCAAAGTTGTTCAGATGGGGCAATTACCCCCGATCCACACTCCGGGGGGCAGAAAGTCTACTAGATGCCACAGAATTAAACAAAAACAAAAAGTACTGTGGCTGTGGCTACCAACCAGTATGGGCATGATTATGACCCCACCCCAACTAAAGGGGGTAACAGTCTTTCAGCTCTCCCTCCGCACACTAAAACATCTTATTCCACGGCAAGCAAGAGGACATTTGGTTATTTGGGGTTTTGGTTTTACATTTGGGCCATGAGAGGTTGGCTAACTCTCAAAATCTTCCCACTTGGAATGGTGAGGGCTGCACTTTTTGGACTTTGGGACGCTGCCATGTAGAAAAATCAACAAGATGTAGACACATCTGAAAACTAAACATCTGGGTGAGTCCAGGGTGGTGTGCTTCACATCCACCCCACACCATTTTTTTACCCACAATGCACTGCAAACCTCCAAATTTGCTGGAAATCACACATTTTTTCCACATTTTTGTGATGGAACCTTCCGAAATCTGCAGGAATCCACAAAATTCCTACCACCCAGCATTGTCTCATCTATACTGATAAACATTTTGCCCCACTTGTCAGCCTAAAAATTTCTTTTTTTTCAAACTGCCCCTTTGGACCCGCTTTGATTCCCCTTCAATTTTGACATGTTTTTGGCTCTTCCCTGTCACAGGCACTTGGCCCACCTACACAAGTGAGGTATCATTTTCAGCCGGAGACTGAGGGAAACATTGGGTGGTAGGACATTTGTCCTGGTGCAGTGATCCCACACAGAGGTTTGCTGAGGATTCTGGGTAGGAAAACATTGGGGATCCATGCAAGTCATACGTCCCTGGATTCCCTTGGGGTGTCTAGTTTTCAGAAATGTTTAGGTTTGGTAGATTTCCCTATATGGCTGCTGAGCCCAGGACCAAAAACGCAGGTCGCCCCCGCAAAAACAGGTAGTTTTCTATTTGATAATTTTGATATGTCCACACAGTGTTTTGGGGCATTTCCTTTCGCGGGCACTAGGCCTACCCACACAAGTGAGGTACTATTTTTATCGGGAGACATGGGGGAACACTAGGTGGAAGGATATTTTTGGCTCCTCTCAGATTCCAGAACTTTCTGTCACCAAAATGTGAGGAAAAAGTGTTTTTTGGGCCAAATTTTGAGGTTTGCAAAGGATTCTGGGTAACAGAACCTGGTGAGATCCCCACAAGTCACCCCATCTTGGATTTCCCTAGGTGTCTAGTTTTAAAAAATGCACAGGTTTGGTAGGTTTCCCTAGGTGCCGGCTGAGCTAGAGGCCAAAATCCACAGCTTGGCACTTTGTAAAAAACAGCTGTTTTCTTTGCGAAAATGGGATGTGTCCACGTTGTGTCACGGGCGCTAGGCCTACCCACACAAGTGAGGTACCATTTTTGTCGGGAGACTTGGGAGAACGCTGGGTGGAAGGACATTTGTGGCTCCTCTCAGAGTCTAGAACTTTCTGACACGCCAAATTTTGAGGTTTGCAAAGGATTCTGCGTAACAGAACCTGGTGAGAGCCCCACAAGTGATCCCATCTTGGATTCCCCTAGGAATTTGATTTTCAGAAATGCACAGGTTTGGTAGATTTCCCTAGGTGCCGGCTGAGCTAGAGGCCAAAACCCAAAGCAACGCGCTTTGCAAAAAAATGGTTTGTGTTCTTTGGGAAAATGTGATGTGTTCATGTTGTGTTTTGGGGCGTTTCCTGTCGCAGACGCTAGGCCTAGGCACACAAGTGAGGTAACATTTTTATCGGAAGACTTGGGGGAATGCTGGGAGGAAGGAAATTTGTGGCTCCTCTCAGATTCCAGAAATTTCTGTGACAGAAATGTTAAGAAAAAGTGTATTTTGGGCCAAATTGTGAGGTTTGCAAAAGATTTGGGTAACAGAACCTGGTG
Organism: Pleurodeles waltl; assembly: GCF_031143425.1. Classification (NCBI taxonomy): domain Eukaryota; kingdom Metazoa; phylum Chordata; class Amphibia; order Caudata; family Salamandridae; genus Pleurodeles; species Pleurodeles waltl. Next base: position 687,748,063 of record NC_090447.1, on the reverse strand, counting down.
AGAGCCCCACAAGTCACCCCATCTAGGATTCATCTAGGTGTCTAGTTTTAAAAAATACACAGGTTTAGTAAGTTTCCCTAGGTGCCGGCTGAGCTAGAGGTCAAAGGCTACAGCTAGACACTTTGCAAAAAACACGTCAGATTTCAATGTAAAAATGTGATGTGTCCATGTTGCGTTTCCTGTCGCGAGCATTAGACCTACCTCCTACCCACACAAGTGAGGTACCATTTTTATCAGGAGACCCGGGGGAACACAGAATAGCAAAACAAGTGTTATTGCCTGTAATGGGATCTCGTTCGAAACAGGTTGGGAAAGAACTATGGAGACACCTAATTCGGTGGTAACACTATTTCTCTTTTATTGCAATATGGGTTTAGGGGACTTATAGACGCCGTTCGGGTTTTCTTCTTGATCAATGTCTCTGATATTGCCTTCTTCTCGTTTAATCAGGAAGAAGATAATTTCTCTGTTCTTTTCCTAGGGATTCCAGGTGTTTGTCGCGATCCAAGCTTCAAAAGGAAGATAACGTTCCCCAAAAGAAAAATAGAAAGAAAAACCAGGTAAGTGTAGACGTTTGGGTTTAGATATATATATATATAGGTTAGTAGGGAGGTGAGGGTAGGTTGTGGGTTGGTGTGGGGAATAATTTGCTTTATCGTGGTTCACCCGTCCTGTGGTCCTAATTATCTCTCTTGTTCTTGGTCTCTCGTTATATGGTAGGAGAGTGGTTTCTTCAGCCCCTCCTTACGTGTTGTTAGGGAATTTAAACACTCTTGTCTAGCTTCCCTCCTCTCGGTCCCTTCTCGGTTCCTCGCTCCCTTTCACTCTCTTTTTCTCTACCCGCATCCACTCAGGTAGGACTTTTACAATAAGGTACGCCCGTACCTATGAGAGCCACGCACCTCCAGGGACGTGGCGGCGATGATCGTTATCCCTTGGTTTCTTGGCGTCCTCGTCGTCGGTTTCGCCGTCTTCCTCTCTGTCTCCTCCCGCGATCCTCGATCCAGCACAAGGACTCCGCACTCTCCCTTCAGGCTCTGCTCCTCTCGTCTCTTCCGCGCGTGCCGCCTCTCGTCTCTCTTCCTCTCCTTTTGCGTCCTGCTCCGGGAGATCCGTATCGGATTCCACTTCCGGGTTAGCCTCTCTCGCAGCCGTGCCCCCGGGGTATGGGCCGTCGGGTTTGGGGCTTTGTTGTGTAACCGTGGTGACAGGCGCCCGGTTACATGTCCCTTCCCACGAGTGGGGCTGTTCGAGACCCTGAGCCAACGGATAACTGGATAGGTAGTCAGCCTGGCCCATTAGTTTTCCCGGAAGGTGGCACACCTGAAAGGAGAAAGGTTGGAGTTCCATAAACCATCTAAGTATGCGGTCGTTGGTCTCTTTATGGCGCGATAGCCATGTCAGAGGAGCGTGATCAGTATATAGCAGAAATGGTCGTCCCAGAAGATAGTATTGAAGGCTCTCTATGGCCCATTTAATTGCCAGACATTCACGTTCTATAATCGGGTAGCGCTGTTCCCTGGGTAAGAGCTTACGACTGATAAATACAATGGGGTGACTGGTGTCGTCATCACTTTTCTGAAATAAAACCGCCCCTAAGCCTACATCTGAGGCATCTGTTTGTAAATGGAAGGGTTGACTAAAATCGGGACAGCGTAAAATCGGTGTGGTTGTGAGACAGTTTTGTAGGGTTGTATAACTATGGTGTTGGGCTGGGGTCAGTCTTGCTAATTTTGTAGGCTGCCACTTCTTTAAGAGGTCGGTTAGGGGAGCCGCCAGGGTTGAGTAATGGAGGATTAATCTCCGATAATACCCTACCAGTCCCAGAAAGGAGCGTGCTTCTTTCTTGGTAGTAGGGCTTTTTATATGCGTAATGGCTTCCACTTTGTTCAATTGGGGTTTTATTACTCCACCCCCTATGTGATAACCTAAGTATGCGATATCTGTGTAAGTTAGGCGGCCTTTCTTGGGATTAGCAGTGAGTCCTGCTCGCTGTAGAACAGAGAATATGTTGTGGAGATGGTTCAAATGTTCCTCCCAGGTCTCGCTATATATTACAATATCATCCAGATATGCGGCTGCGTATCTGGTATATGGTCACAAGAGGGAGTCTATAAGTCGCTGGAAGATGGCGGAGGCACCATGTAATCCAAAGGGAAGGACATTAAAGTGATAAAGCCCTGAGGCTGTGGAGAAAGCTGTTTTTTCTTTGTCTGTGTCTGCCAATGGAATTTGCCAATAGCCCTTGGTTAAATCCAGGGTGGACATGTATTTGGCCCTCCCGAGCTTTTATAGGAGATCGTCTACCCTGGGAAGGAGATAGGTGTCAAACTGGGATATGGCGTTGACCTGTAGAAAGTCAATGCAGAAACGTATGGACCCATCAGGTTTGGGGACCAATACAACCGGGGAGCACCAGGGGCTTTTGGATGGTTCTATAACTCCCATGGAAAGCATCTTCTCTATCTCTTCTTCTACTAAAATTTTCCGGGCTTTGGGTATGCGATAGGGTCGCAGCTGTATTATCTCTCTGGGCATTGTTCTAAAATGATGTTGTATTAACAAGGTTTTTCCTGGTCGGGTAGAAAACAGTTTATCGTGGCTGGAAAGTAGTAGGGTTAACTGGTCTTGTTGTTTTGGCAAGAGACCTGCATTCTTTTGTGGTTCTTCTGGTGTTGGGCTTACAGGAGCAGGACACCACCCAATATCAAGTTCCCTTGCGGTATTAACCAAGTAACCGGCTAACGGGGTTCTTAGGGGTTCAGGAGGGTCCTCCCATTTTTTTAACAAATGTATGTGAAATATTTGGGTTCTTTTAGGATTCTCTGTTATTTCGATGGTATAGGTAACAGGGGTTACAGTTCCTAGGACCTTATAGGGCCCCTGCCAACTAGCCATGAGTTTATTGTCCGAGCTGGGTAGAAGGACAAGTACTTTGTCCCCTTTACTCAAGGTTCTCATTTGTGTGTTGCGGTCGTAATAATGTTTTTGTCTACTTTGGGCTTTCTCTAAATTTTCCCTGACGTCTTCCCGTACTGTTTGGATTTGGGATTTTAGGTCATTAGTGTATTCTAAGAGGGTTTTTTCTCCCCCTTCCTCCTCTTCCCACAATTCCGCAGCCATATCTAGTAGTGTTCGGGGTTGTCTCCCAAAGACCAACTCAAATGGACTATGTCCCGTAGAAGCTTGTTCATGAGTCCTAATGGCATAGAGCACTAAGGTTAGTTTCCTATCCCAGTCTCTGCCTGACACGCAAACAGATTTTTTTAAAAGGGTTTTTAAGGTATGGTTGTGTCTTTCCACTAAACCGTCGGTTTGTAGATGATAAACCGTGGTTCTCAGGTGTTTAATCCCTAGTAGTTGACATATCTGAGACATTAAGTTTGACATAAACTGGGTTCCTTGGTCGCTCAGTACTTCTTTAGAAAAGCCTACACGGGAAAAAAAAACGATCATGGTGTTAGCTATGCTTTTGGTATTAATGCTGGACAGGGGGATGGCCTCGGGATACCTGGTGGCGTAGTCCACTAGTACCAGTACATATCTATACCCCTTTGAGGAAGGTATGAGGGCTCCTATTATGTCCATTCCTACTCGGGAAAAGGGTACTTCAATAATGGGCAAGGGTTGTAGGGGAACCTTTCTCTTGGGTCCAGGATCTATAATCTGACATTTAGGACATTGCTGGCAAAATTTCCTAATCTGGGAAAACACTCCGGGCCAATAAAACCTTCTTAATAGGTATTCTTCAGTTTTCTCTCTTCCGTAGTGACCACCTCCAGGTTGACTATGAGCTAGATGTAATACCTGGAGCCTATAAGGTTCGGGGACGAGCAATTGTTTCTTTTCTTGGGTACCAGAATTGGTAATCCTATATAATAGATTTTTAATTATGGAAAAAGAGGGGCCTTTGTCTCCCGGATTTCGAGGTCGTGCATTTCTCCAGGCGTTAAGGAGAGTGGGGTCTTCCCTCTGACAGGAACAAAATGGGGGAAGGTTACTGAAGGTGTCGGTTCGTGTAATTACCCCGATAGATTCCTTATCCTTAGGTCCATATAGTCTTTTGGTTTCTCTTTTTTCTCTCTTACTCGGTTTATGCCAAGTTACCGTGGGTTGGATTGGCTCTTTAGAAAAAGGAGCCTCTTTCCACCATGGATTATTTTCTTCGCTGTTCCTTATACTGTCTAAAAGTATCGCAAAGTCAGTATAGTCGGTCCCAAATATGGCTTCCTCCACCAGGCGGTCTACTACTCCCATCCGGATTTGTGCTTCTGTTCCTTCCCATAATTGGGAGACCCATGTCAGGGGATACTCTTGGGAATCTCCGTGAATGCAACAGATCGTCACTGTGACCCCAGGAGTAATGGTACTACCATCCGTTAAATTGGCTCGGATGACTGACTGGCTACAGCCCGAGTCGATAAGGGCTACAGTCTTGCGTCCGATGAGAACCAACTCTTTTTTGTATTGTGTATTTTGGCTTCCTGTATAATAGACCCTACCCCTGGTGATATCTATTTCCATGAGTTCTGCTTTGTCGGACTTGAGGGGACACACTCGGGCTATATGGCCCCATTCCCCACAACTATAACACTGGGGTTGTTGGGGAAAATGCCTCTCCATTTTCCAGGGCTTTACTGTATCATCAAGGGTTCTTCTCCCCGGGGAGTTCATCTGTCCAAGGGTCTGACGAGAGGGAGGTGTGTTCACTCTCAGATGGGGGTTTTTAAATTCTAATGAACGATGGTAGGCACATGCCAATTCAATGGTGGTATTGGTATCGGGGTTAGGGTGTTGCCTAATCCAGTTACGTGTGGAGAGCGGGAGAGCTTCCAGATATTGGTCCAGCAGTATGGCCTCTTTAATGTCCTCGCGGTTGGTTCCTATGGGTCCCAACCATTTGAGACCCAGGTCCTTTATCCGGAAATACAATGCTCTTGGATTTTCTGCCGACCCCCATTTGGCCTTCCTGAATCTAAGCCTATAATGTTCTGTGTCGAACCCTACTCGTTCCATTATGCTTTTCTTAATGTCCTGGTAGGGTGTGGTACCTCCAGGGTTCACGGCTTGATAGGCTGTCTGGAGGGTACCAGTCAATAGAGGGGCTATGTACTGTCCCCACCGATCTTGGGGCCGAGTGGCGGATGTAGCAACTCTTTCGAAGTTGGTAAAAAAGGCTTCCGGGTCTTTGCCTTCCTGGTACCTTTGTAACACCAAGCTAGGTACATTGGGGTAGACCCAGGTGGCCGCAATGGTATCGGTCAGGCATTTTAAGGCGTTCTCATGAACCAACTGGTTGTTGGCCATGATCGTCGCTTGGCTCTTAAGGGCGTTTTGTAGGGCTTCCTGTTCAACTTTGGCCTCTTTCTGCTGCTCTTCCCACAAAATCTGGAGATGTCTCTGTCCCTCAGCTAATTGCTGCATCATATTGGCAATGGTGGGGATGCCCTCAATTTTGGATAATGTCCAATAATTTGAGGTGTCTCCTAATCCCACTTCTGACACCACTGTAATGGGTTCTCGTTCGAAACAGGTTGGGAAAGAACTATGGAGACACCTAATTCGGTGGTAACACTATTTTTCTTTTATTGTGATATGGGTTTAGGGGACTTATAGACGCTGTTCAGGTTTTCTTCTTGACCAATGTCTCTGATATTGCCCTCTTCTCGTTTAATCAGGAAGATGATGATTTCTCTGTTCTTTTCCTAGGAATTCCAGGTGTTTGTCGCGATCCCAGCCTCAAAAGGAAGATGAAGTCCCCCAAAAGTAAAAATGGAAAGAAAAACAAGGTAAGTGTAGACGTTTGGGTTTAGATATATATATATAGGTTAGTAGGGAGGTGAGGGTAGGTTGTGGGTTGGTGTGGGGAATAATTTGCTTTATCGTGGTTCACCCGTCCTGTGGTCCTAATTATCTCTTTTGCTCTCGGTCTCTCGTTATATGGTAGGAGAGTGGTTTCTTCAGCCCCTCCTTACGTGTTGTTAGGAAATTTAAACACTCTTGTCTAGCTTCCCTCCTCTCGGTCCCTTCTCGGTTCCTCGCTCCCTTTCACTCTCTTTTTCTCTACCCGCATCCACTCAGGTCGGACTTTTACAATAAGGTACGCCCATACCTATGAGAGCCACGCACCTCCAGGGACGTGGCGGCGATGATCGTTATCCCTTGGTTTCTTGGCGTCCTCGTCGTCGGTTTCGCCGTCTTCCTCTCTGTCTCCTCCCGCGATCCTCGATCCAGCACAAGGACTCCGCACTCTCCCTTCAGGCTCCGCTCCTCTCGTCTCTTCCGCGCGTGCCGCCTCTCGTCTCTCTTCCTCTCCTTTTGCGTCCTGCTCCCGGAGATCCGTATCGGATTCCACTTCCGGGTTAGCCTCTCTCGCAGCCGTGCCCCCGGGGTATGGGCCGTCGGGTTTGGGGCTTTGTTGTGTAACCGTGGTGACAGGCGCCCGGTTACATGTCCCTTCCCACGAGTGGGGCTGTTCGAGACCCTGAGCCAACGGATAACCGGATAGGTAGTCAGCCTGGCCCATTAGTTTTCCCGGAAGGTGGCACACCTGAAAGGAGAAAGGTTGGAGTTCCATAAACCATCTAAGTATGCGGTCGTTGGTCTCTTTATGGCGCGATAGCCATGTCAGAGGAGCGTGATCAGTATATAGCAGAAATGGTCGTCCCAGAAGATAGTATTGAAGGCTCTCTATGGCCCACTTAATTGCCAGACATTCACGTTCTATAATTGGGTAGCGCTGTTCCCTGGGTAAGAGCTTACGACTGATAAATACAATAGGGTGACTGGTGTCGTCATCACTTTTCTGAAATAAAACCGCCCCTAAGCCTACATCTGAGGCATCTGTTTGTAAATGGAAGGGTTGACTAAAATCGGGACAGCGTAAAATCGGTGTGGTTGTGAGACAGTTTTGTAGGGTTGTATAACTATGGTATTGGGCTGGGGTCAGTCTTGCTAATTTTGTAGGCTGCCCCTTCTTTAAGAGGTCGGTTAGGGGAGCCGCCAGGGTTGAGTAATGGAGGATTAATCTCCGATAATACCCTACCAGTCCCAGAAAGGAGCGTACTTCTTTCTTGGTAGTAGGGCTTTTTATATGCGTAATGGCTTCCACTTTGTTCAATTGGGGTTTTATTACTCCACCCCCTATGTGATAACCTAAGTATGCGATATCTGTGTAAGCTAGGCGGCCTTTCTTGGGATTAGCAGTGAGTCCTGCTCGCTGTAGAACAGAGAATATGTTGTGGAGATGGTTCAAATGTTCCTCCCAGGTCTTGCTATATATTACAATATCATCCAGATATGCGGCTGCGTATCTGGTATATGGTCACAAGAGGGAGTCTATAAGTCGCTGGAAGATGGCGGGGGCACCATGTAATCCAAAGGGAAGGACATTAAAGTGATAAAGCCCTGAGGCTGTGGAGAAAGCTGTTTTTTCTTTGTCTGTGTCTGCCAATGGAATTTGCCAATAGCCCTTGGTTAAATCCAGGGTGGACATGTATTTGGCCCTCCCGAGCTTTTATAGGAGATCGTCTACCCTGGGAAGGAGATAGGTGTCAAACTGGGATATGGCGTTGACCTGTAGAAAGTCAATGCAGAAACGTATGGACCCATCAGGTTTGGGGACCAACACTATTTTTCTTTTATTGTGATATGGGTTTAGGGGACTTATAGACGCTGTTCAGGTTTTCTTCTTGACCAATGTCTCTGATATTGCCCTCTTCTCGTTTAATCAGGAAGATGATGATTTCTCTGTTCTTTTCCTAGGAATTCCAGGTGTTTGTCGCGATCCCAGCCTCAAAAGGAAGATGAAGTCCCCCAAAAGTAAAAATGGAAAGAAAAACAAGGTAAGTGTAGACGTTTGGGTTTAGATATATATATATAGGTTAGTAGGGAGGTGAGGGTAGGTTGTGGGTTGGTGTGGGGAAGAATTTGCTTTATCGTGGTTCACCCGTCCCATGGTCCTAATTATCTCTTTTGCTCTTGGTCTCTCGTTATATGGTAGGAGAGTGGTTTCTTCACCCCCTCCTTACGTGTTGTTAGGGAATTTAAACACTCTTGTCTAGCTTCCCTCCTCCCGGTCCCTTCCCGGTTCCCCGGTCCCTTTCACTCTCTTTTTCTCTACCCGCATCTATTCGGGTAGGACTTTTACAATAAGGTACGCCTGTACTTGTGAGAGCCACGCGCCTTCAGGGACGTGGCGGCGTTGATCATTATCCCTTGGTTTCTCGGTGTCCTCGTCGTCGGTTTCTCCATCTTCCTCTCTGTCTCCTCCCGCGATCCTCGATCCAGCACAGGGACTCCGCACTCTCCCTTCAGGCTCCGCTCCTCTCGTCTCTCCCGCGTGTGCCGCCTCTCGTCTCTCTTCCTCTCCTTTTGCGTCCTGCTCCCGGATATCCGTATCGGATTCCACTTCCGGGTTAGCCTCTCTCGCAGCCGTGCCCCCGGGGTATGGGCCGTCGGGTTTTGGGCTTTGTTGTGTAACGTGGCAACTGGCGCCCGGTTAAATTGCCCCTTGTCTTTCTCTACATTTTTTCCAAATGTAAGAGTGTGTGTAACAAAGACATCTATTTGAGAAATGCCCTGTAATTCACATGTTAGTATGGGCACCCAGGAATTCAGAGATGTGCAAATAACCACTGCTTTTAACACCTTATCTTGTGCCCATTTTGGTGGAAATACAAAGGTTTTCTTGATTCCTATTTTTCACTCGTTATATTTCAGCAAATGAATTGCTATATACTCAGTATAGAATGAAAACCCATTGCAAGATGCAGCTCATTTATTGGCTTTGGGTACATAGGGTTCTTGATGAACCTACAAGCCCTATATATCCCTGCAACCAAAAGAGTCCAGCAGACGTAATGGTATAGTAATGGTATATTGCTTTAAAAAATCTGACATTGCAGAAAAAAGTTACTGAGTAAAATGTGGAGAAAAATGGCTGTTTTTTTCAGCTCAATTTCAATATTTGTTTATTTCAGCTGTTATTTTCTGTAGGAAACCCTTGTAGGATCTACACAAATTACCCCTTGCTGAATTCAGAATTCTGTCTACTTGTAGAAAATGTTTAGCTTTCCAGGATCCAGCATTGGTTTCACACCCATTTCTGTCACTAACTATAAGGAGGCTGAAAGCACAAAAAATAGTAAAAATGGGGTATGTCCCAGTAAAATGCCAAAATTGTGTTGAAAAAAGTTTTTTTCTGATTCATGTCCACCTGTTCCTGAAAGCTGGGAAGATGGTGATTTTAGCACCGCAAACCCTTTGTTGATGCCATTTGCAGGGAAAAAATCACAAGCCTTCATCTGAAGCCCTTTTTTCCCATTTGTTTGAAAAAAAATGAAATTTTCACAGTTTTTGTCTAATTTCTTGGTCTCCTTCAGGGGAACCAACAAGGTCTGGGTACCTCTAGAAGGCCTAGGATGTTGGAAAAAAAGGATGCAAATTTAGCGTGGGTAGCTTATGTGGACAAAATGTTATGAGGGCCTAGGTGCGAACTGCCCCAAAGAGCCAAAAAAAGCCCTGGCACCTGAGGGGGAAAAGGCCTGCAGCAAAGGGGTTAATAAACACAGTAGTCAATGTACGGAATCTTTGATCAATAAACATCTTGGCCCTGGGCTTTCCTGAGCTAGCCATTACCACAACATTAGCATCACAGACTGATATGTTCAGTATGTCACAGATTGTTCTGACATTGGAGTTTACAGTATGTTAAGGTACCCTTATACTCAAGTGAAGACGTGGTCAATAACATCTATAGGTCCATTCCTTCTTCTTCACCATTGTCATCTTGATTGGGCATTTCAATGTCCTCATCCCATGGCTTTTCATGGTCTCCATCCTCTGCAATGATTGGGATGTTCAGTTACAGGGCAATGTTGTGCAACATGCAGCAGGCAACCATGATTTGGCACACCTTATTGGGTGAGTAGACGAAGGCTTCAACAGTCTTGTCGAGGCACCTAAACAAGGCCTTCAGGAGACTGCTCCACTGGCCTCTGCATTCTTTCCTGGGCCTCATTGATGCAGACTTCCCCTGGTGTTGCTGGATTCGTCAGCTGGGCTAAAAACCATGGTCTTTTAGGATAAGTTGAGTCTCCTACATGGAAGCAATACATTAATAGATGAATATCAAATAAACTGGGAATAAAGCAAATGATCCTCAAGGCACATTGTACTTGCCAACAAGCCAGGCCCTCTCAGCTCCACGTTGTGACATTTGCAGGTATATGGTACTCTCCTGTAGTACAAAGGAATCACGTGTTGACCCAGGAAAGTGGACACACACACTTGAGATGTACAAATCAGGTAAGCAGACAACTTTCACATTAATGTAATGGAAGTTCTTCCGATTGCGGTAGACCTGTTGCCTTGCACGTGGTGGCACCAAGGCAATATGCATGCCATCTATTGCTCTAACCTCATGTGATATGCCACCCAAAGCATAAAAATCTCCCTTCCCAGTGCTCAAATCTTGTTTTCATGGGAACTGAATGTAGATGTGTCTCAGCATAAAGAAAGGACTTCTTGTAGCACACCACTGAAAGTTGGTTGGAATATCCCTCCAGATGCTGCCACAGTGTATTGAAAAGATCCTGTAGGCACAAAATGAAGCACTGGCATGAGTTTGACTATTGGTTTATTGCGGTTGTATTCCTATTGTGAGGCAGATCAGGCTCCAGCTGCTGACACAAATCCAGGATATGCCTATTTATCTGAAATGTCTTAATGACATCCCTTTCCTTCATGGTGGCAAGGTCTGGAAATGGCCTAAAGACTTGAGGCCGTCTACCCATGTCTGGGTTTGAATGTCTGCATGTATGGAACAGAAAATATCAGCTCAAATAATCACACCACACTTTGATAATGAACACATATCTGATGTCTTGGTAGCATTAAGTATTTCATTATATCAAATATGTTCACATAATGTTATAATTTTTTTTACTTTTAAATTCTCCCTTTTTACATGTGTATTTTTTTGTTATGTGCAAATAATACATTTGAAATGTGTTATATGCAAGTAATTTAAACATTTATTTTTCAAAATATCGTCACCGGTGGTAATACTCCCCCCTCTGCAGTATCAATATCTAACACCATCACAGTTCACTTTTTAATGTGTTACATCTTGCTGCAAACAGTGTCAGTCATATCTGACATTTGTATATACACTAGCCTGCATATTGAGTACTGGTGATACACCTACAATTGCAAAATAAACAGCTTTGCACCCTAAAATGGCAGTTGCCTAACCTTGCCATCAGGACATTGGCTACTTGACAGCAGTAAGCAGAAGTTTATTGTGTAGTAGCTGGAACACTCCACGACGGACCTTGCCATAGGCTAACATGTGTGACAGCTATGCACAAAAGCCAATGGCGGTATCGGTCTCCGTCATGGATTGCGTCCGCCATGTACTTGTACAAGGTGTATTGAAAAAACCTCACTTGCCTCCTAACACTGCAGCCAACAAGACTGCCTAATTTTTTTGCTGCTGTTACCGACCTTTGGGAGCCTGGGTGCCAGGTAAAGCAGGTAACAGGGCCCGGCCTTCTCCCCTGAGGAGCTGGAGCGCCTCTTCAGGGAGGCTCTGTCACTGTACAGCCAGCTCTAAGGGAACTCAGAGGAACAGGTACATTTTTGAGTGGGAAATGTTTGCTAAAGTAACTTGCTCCCTCTTTGTTCACAGCCTATGTGGTCCCTTCTTGTTCATGAGTGAAGTGTTGTAATTGGAGGGTAGTAAATTGAATGATTTAGCTGGGTACAGGGCGTTGTTTGAGGATGTTAGCTATGTCTGTGCATTGAAATGAAAAGTCACCTGTAACAATTAGCTAAGTATCCAGTGTATGTTACTCACAATTTCAGGTGTAATGAGACAAAATGCAGGCCCCTCACTTCCAGTGATAAGTAGGCACTGTACCACTAGTTTAAGTGGAAACATACAGCCCAGGTCAAAATCGGAGGTTTCTAAACTCCAAGTGGAAGTGTTAAAGTTATGGAGTTGTCTGATGCTGTTGTATCAAGTGACTGTACAAGCCATATTTAGGGATTGGAGTATCTTCATGTTTTAAACATGTCATCATGCCACATATGGAGAAAGGTATTTCCTTTGCTGCCAGTCTGAATGGCCAGACTCTCAATTAGCCATACAAGTATGTCCGATTACGACACACTGGTTCATACATCACCTAAAACCATGATCTCACTGACACATAGCAGCCCTCCCATACAGCTCTTATTCATGTGGTGCAAAGAATAGTATCTGACTCTTAGAAGATTAGGCATGACGAAAATGTAGCTGTTCATGTGGTTATGTGCAAATAATGTACAGGTTGTTTAGTCTTTAGTAGCTCACAATGTGTTGAACAAAATAGAGTGGGTCTCACTACATGAAACGTTACATATCCCTGTGTTAGATGCTGCTTGTCTCCTGTATTAGTAACATGAGGAAAGAGGACAAAATTGTTGAGGATACTCCACAGATCACTGCAAATTAGTGTTTCCTAGGATCTTTGAAATGTTTGTAGATAACATATACTGACTGTTCTGAAGTTTCAAGTGAGAGCTGCCCCAACTATTGTGACTGCACTACAGACGTAACAAGATCACTCAAATCCTCTTTTGTTGTTATTTGTTCTCATCTATGTAGGTTAATGCCCATCCGAACCTAGAATTGTGGAAGGCCATTGCGAAGAAGGTACGGACCTTTAGGATCTTTAAGCAGCTCATCCTGTATTGCAGGAAAAGGTGGAAAGACCTCCAAAGCTGGACTAGAAAGTTAGCAGAAGCCCAGCTCAGCCAGGTCTCCCAATTCAGCCAGCGCGTGCGCTGTAGCCTGACCACCCCCTCCCATGGCCGGTGGCCTACCCAGAGCTTGATGGGTAGTTAAGGGACCAACAGCAGCATCAAGGGGGTGAGTTATTGTATGTAGCTAATCTTGTTGGTTAATCATTTTTATTTACAGCAATGTTGTTTGACATCAAAATGACTGTTGACACACATCCAACGCATAAAAGGATTTCTTGAGGTGTGAGTTTTCCAGACGGTGTCTGATGCTGTGTTTGGTATATTGTTTTGTGCTAAAGGTTGTGACGTAATTCCTCAAACCAAGGCAAGTACTGTACTGCTTACAGCAGACACATGGCTGCATGGGACAAAAGGGGTACCTGTATTTTCTCCATGTTAACAATTGTACCAAACATGCCCCATTTGAGGATTCAGTCAGATGTGATGCTCCATCAGAGATGTGAGTAGATAATGTAGGCCCTATCACTGGTGACATGGCATAGTAAACACATGTGAAACAGTTGATGTTTCAGACTTTACATTGGTAAGTTGGTACAATGACAATATGATCACGAGCATCTGCACAAAAAGGACTGGAAACAAGTGTACAATGGCACCATTCCTTATCTGAAATAAGTGATAAATATGTTACAATAGCAAACCTCAAATTATCTCATGTGGACAGTAGCAGATTGGCATGAAGCCTCAGGCCTTCCAAAATGAGCATGTAAGCTAGTCTGTGTCAACCAAAATGAATTTGCATGCCAGACTGTATTGATTGAGACAGACAGGAATGTGTCCAGACTGGTGACAGAGTAACACGTTCCAAAAATAAAATTGAAGTGTCCTCAGTTATGTCCTGATGAGAAAGCAATGAGGTTGTGAAAAGTGATACTTGAAAGGACTATTGCAGATGGAAGGTTACATCACATAGATGTTGGAGTATCCCATCCTGATACGTCACTATCAGGCCAAAAACATGTGTCTTTTGGAAATGCTGAAATGTTTTTACTCTGAACTGAAGTGGTATCCAGGCCTATGCATTTACTAATCCAGTCAAAGCTATTTGTCATGCAGGGAAATAAAAGTGGATAAAAGGCAAAAGGCATACATGATGTGGGGACTAGCTTGGGGAATTTCTAGACTGTGAGCAAATAGTTTGTGGAATTCTTCCCACATGCATGAGATACTGATAATAAAAAAGGCCATGTTTGGGTGCCTTGAAGCTGGTGTAATATCTAGACTTGGCAAATGTTTTCTGAGCCAAGTTCATGTTAAACTCGATTTACACAGATGACCTCAAACTGTTGTATGTGTTTTTCCAGCATGATGTGGGCAAGGCGAATGTGGCAACGGCCACATCGGCGGGGAATGACCTCGGCACTGTGGCCCCTGGTGCAGACACCACTGACACCGAAGGACGCAGTGCCACGGAGGGTGAGGGAACTGGTGTGCAGGCCACAAGTGATTAATCATCTTCTTTGAGACCTCCACAGATGAACAGTACCTAGTAGTGGTAGACCCTAGTGAGACTACTACATCTGCATCATTGTCCGCCACTCACACTTCCATCCCCACTCTCCCTCTTGCTCCCCCCCAGTAGGCCGTAGCCATACCACTAAGAGGGGTCGCGTCACCTTCGCTGCAGGCACCTCTCCCCCACCCCAGTCTCCCAGGGTGCGCTCAATGAGAAGGCTGTAGATCTTTTGCAGACTATCACTGAACGCCAGACCTCACTACTGAATGCCATTCAGGGGCTTAGTGGTCAGAATACCCAGATGCTAGCTTATCTGGATGGCATTGACAGTGCCCTTTCTGGCCTAAAATGGTCATTTCAGGGTCTAGCCTCCTCACTGACCCCAGACTCCCACACCCTAACCTCGTGCCCCAACTCCCACCGCTTCTTCATCCAAATTCCATCAACCCAGCCCTATCCAAAGCGCACCTTTACACGCACCCACTCAAACACACACAAGCAGCACACCCTCACATACACACAAACCTAAAAAGAAATGCAGACACACACACACATGCAGACACCACACACCCCACCTCCACCACAACCACAAGCGTACCCACAGATGATTGAATGACTGAACCACACACGTGATACAACCCCCATGACCCCCTCGCCCCGCCCTAAACCCTAAAACCTACCCTGTCCTAAACACTACCCTGTGGTGTCCTAAAAACTACCCTGCCCCACACTAAACCCTAAAAGCTACACTGCCCTGTCCTAAAACCTACCCCACCCTGTCCTAAAAATTACCATGACCCCCCACCCCTGCCCTAAACCCTAAAACCTACCATCTACTAAAAACTACTCCAACCAGCCCTAAAAACTACCCTGTTCCCCCGCGTGCCCTAAACCCTAAAACCTACCCTGTCTTAAAAACTACCCCACCATGTCCTAAAAACTACCCTGACTCCCCGTCCTTCACTCTAAAACCTAACCCTGTCCTAAACCCTAAAACCTACCCTCTCCTAAAAACAACTCCACCTTGTCCTAAAAACTATCCTGACACCCTGACCCTGCCCTAAACCCTAAAACCTGCCCTGTCCTAAAAACGACCCCACCCTGTCCTAAAAACGACCCCAACCCTGCCCTAATCCACAAACCCTACCTTGTCCTAAAAACTATCCCAGTCCCCCACCCCTGCCCTAAACCCTACCCTACCCTGTCTTAAAAACTACCCTGACTCCACCCTAAACCATAACACCTACCCCACCCTGTCCTAAAAACTACCCCACGCCTGCCCTGAACCCCAAAACCTACCCGGCTCTGTCCTAAAAACTACCTCGACCCTCTGCCTTGAACCCTAAAACCTACCCTGTCCTAAAAATGATCCCGCCATGTCCTAAAGACTGCCCGACCCCCCGCCCTGCCCAGAACCCTAAAACCTACCCCACCCTGTCCTAAAAACTACCCCAACCCAAACCCTAAACCTACACTGTCCTTAAAACCACCCCATCCTGTCCTAAAAACTACCTCAACCCCGCCCTGAACCCTAAAACCTACCCGCACTGTCCTAAAAACTACCCCAAACCCCCATGATCCCTAAACCCTAACACCTACCCTCTCCTAAAAACTACCCCACCCTGTCCGGAAAACAACCTGACCCACTGCCCTCTCCTTGAATCCTAAAACCTACCCCACCCTGCCCCCAAAAATGCCTTGACCGCCCCGTCCCCACCCTAAACCCTTAAACCTACCCTGCCCTGTCCTAATAACTACCCTGACACCGTCCCACCCTAAACCCTAAAATCTACCCCACCCTGTCCTAAACCTACTGTACCTTGTCCTAAAAACCACCCTAACCCCGCCCCACCCTGAACCCTAAACCTACCCAACCCTGTCCTACAAATGACCCCAACTCTAAACCCTAAAACCTACCCCACCTTGTCCTAAAAACTACCCTGCCCCGCCCTGAACCTTAAAACCTACCCCCATCTTTTAAAAATCCCTCCACCAGCCCCACTTACCTGGCTGCCGTATTAATCTTCTAGCTTCTCTTGCTGTGTGCCTGAACCACAAATATGCATGGTGCCTTATCCACACATTTGCGTGGTTCAGGCACATGCATGGTTTGGGCAAGCATGGTAAAGCTTGCGTGGCTAAGCTACACGTTGCCCTAGCTGCGCAGAAAAGGCTGTTTCCCCCCACAGACATCACACCCACCACGACACAGATATCCACACTCACCACCAGCAAACCTGCAGACACCACACCGACCACAACACAAACACCCAAACACACACCACCTGCACACCCACAGTCACCACACCGACCATGACACACCCATGCACCAGCACACCCAGACACCACAACGACACACACCTTCTCCACAACAGAAACATCCACACACACACATACCGAACACAAACACCCACATTCACCCATACAACACACACCCAATAAAAAAACACAAAGTAAAACATACACCACATACACCATACTCTGAGGCACCCACACCATCAAAAGACACATGCACAACAGCCACTCACACTCCCTCTACCTCCCAAACCCATCTCCCTCCCAGTCACCCTAACTTTTCCCCTAATGTATGCCCTCGCCCTTCCTCACCCCAAACCACATCTCCCAAACCTCAGACCACCCCACCAAAACATCTTCATATCCCTTCCACACCCCAGTCCTCCCCTTCCACATCCCAACCCACCCCTCACAAATCCCAACTCACCCCTCCCAAATCTAAACCGACCCCTCCAAAACCCAAGGACCCACCCCAGTAATATAACTGAGGTCCCTGCTCTCTGCCACATAGATGTCCCTTCCAGAGGAGGTTTATTCTGGCAGTAAAACTAGGAGACAAGTGATGGGCATGCCATATAGTCTTGAGTTCATGGTAAAACGCCTTTCTTGTTTTGTTGGCAAAAACTGTTAAAATTATATAAATATTATTTTATATGAGAATACCTTTGTCCTGGCCTTATTTTTTGATTGTTACTAATTGTTTTCTGATGATAATATTTCTGCTAACGTGTGTGCCATGCTCTTACTCTCTTATGTGACAGTGACAAGCACAGGTTGTATATTTTAGTTATTTTTTTAAATGTCTACATTAGTTTTGCACATTTGTGATGGACATGTTAATTTTGGTGCAAGCATTCATCATGGTACTGGACACTTACACCAAAATTATATGTGTCTCTGTCATTGCGACTGGAGAATGCATGTATGTTTATTTTGACAAGATGTGTCAATAATATGCACATATGCATTACACAGGGAACCTGACACTTTAGACATAAATGACTTCTAATGTTTGTCCTAAATTGCACACACCCAGGTTATAAGTGCCCTTCATGCATCTATGACATGTTTGCAATTTAGAGGTAAGATTTATTGGACATTCTGTGTACACTCCCTTGTAGTATTGTGTAGTGCAATTGCTATAGTATCATGGGTTTGAGTAGATTCCAATGAGTATAATGTTTATGTATAGGAAATGGTACTTTTAGAGGACAGTATTGCACACACCTGTATGGACACATTTTTATTTGGGATTGCTGTGACTTTTGGTATAGGTGTCCATTGACATTAAGGCAGTTAGTACCGGATTGATGGGTGCTACTTATATCTTACATCTTATATCTGTTTAAAGTGTTTTAAAACATTTTTATGACATTACAGACATGTGCATTGCACTCCATTGTACTATTGGTTGCAAACCTTGGTAACACATGCGAGAGTCTAGTGCTAATGTACAACAACAACTCTGAGGATGTCAAGTAAAACAACGACTTACCTTCTGTTCTGGTGACAACAAGGTTGATTTATGTCTTTCTCCAGCAGCAGCAGCAAAGGTAGTACTTGCACGATTGGATTCATGACAACAGGAAATGGTGAAAGTCCTGAACAGATGAGTTTAATGCCTATATACCTTCCAATCTGCCAAATCAGGTGCGACGGCTTGATCGCCACAGTTAGGTTGAGGGTAATGCACTTTGTGATTGGCTTGGCAGGAGAAGGGGCTGGAGCCTTTGCCTATAGCACTAATTATGTGGGCGGTGATTCCTGGCAGTTCATTAGCAGTCTTTTATGTATGGGCTGCAAAGATCTAAAACAGGTGGGTGGACCGCCAAGTTAACGGATAGGGAATCAAACAGAAAATGGACTGTGGAATCATTACTGCCAAGATCTAAATCAGGCCCAAAGTCTTTGTCCTCGAAATAGCTTGCAAACTATTCCAGATAGACAACAAATTTGCAGTCCCAGGTATGCCCACAACATCTGAAATGTGTGAAATAGGCGTATTATTTATTGATTCTGCTAGAACTAGCATAGCACCTAAAGGTAGCATAGCAAGGGATTTAGGGCTACAAATTGTGATAATGATGTTACAATGTTTCCCTGTTGTTTTCACTGTTCATTAAACACTTAGCTGCTTTTAATATTTATTTTCCGTGATTGTAAGTATTAAAATAGCTATTTAAAATAAATATCTCAAAATGTATATTGTGTTTCTAGTGATCCTTGAGTGTGTATTACTACTGCATCCCTGAATCCTTTATAAGACTGTTAGTAACCCAGAAAGCACAAGCACAATGCCTGTAGTAGTGCTTAGTGGGTTATGTGGGTCTGCGGTTAGCTGGCTTCCTTGGTCAACTATAGGGAACTGGACAAAGTCCTTGCACCTGTGGGTTAGGAATGTAAAATTTCCTTGCTTTTGTCCAGAAAGGTTCAATTCTATTAAGGACACAGAGTCGAGGATTATGCTTTCCTTTCTTCACTTTTATTGAACAGCAGCCATATTAAAACAAGCTAAAGAAAAAACTACATATCCCATGAACCCTTGGGAACAGTGCAAAAACAGTCCATCCAATCAGCATATAAATAGCTCTTCAATGTCCTCTGCTGATAGTCCTTCTTCCTCCTTCTTCATGTAACATCCTGCTGGATGCGTCAGTTCCTATGAAACAACATATAGCACTGAGTCAAGGTCTCCGACCATTAGGCACTTAATCCAACAACAGACAATGAGAAACAATAAAGAACTAAACTGCTAGCGAAACTCATAATGGTAATTGAAGAACTCTGCAATAGTAAAGGTATATTACTTACTTAGAACTCATCCATCTCTGTATAACCAAAGATTTGTTAACTGCATAGGGTGGGACTGTGGATCCTCGACCCTGGGAGTGATGATCCATATCTCAGCATCTTCAATAGAATTTAAACTTTCTGTTACGCAAGCTAGGAAAGTTTACATTCTATGTCAGGCCTGGAGGCAAGGATTAAGCTAATTCAAAACTTCTTCAACACCAAAACTGCCACACTAGGAAATGGTTTGAAAAGAAACTCTTAAACATCAAGTCGGAGGACCAGTCTGTAGCATTCATAATGTCTTCCAAACGTGTTACCAAAGAGAATGCTTTAGAAGCCATTGCCCCCCTAGTAGAATATGCCCTAAACATCTTTGTGTCAATACCAGCTTATTGACTTGCCCCGCATCTCATCTGGCGATGGTAGGAGAAGATATGTCCTTGTGTGGTTTTCTGAGACGGAATAGAGAAATGACGTTCATGAAGATCTTCTGTCATAGCCTCAAAAGCCTTGATGCATTACATCAAGCACAGTTTGGAAGACTCCTCAAAGGCTGGATATGAGACCATCCAAGAATTGGTCTTTTTTTGTCTAGAAATGGTACGCTAACTCCTGCTGGAATAAACACTCTCCCATTGATGTCAAGGGCCCTGACATCTGATACCCTTCTACAAGAAATCAAACATATGAGAGAGGCCAGTTTGGCTGACAATTGCTTCCAAGACAGATATTTGTTTTGGGGCCCTGAAAGAAACAAATTGAGCCCTGAGTTTAAATCCCATAAAATGCCGTGAAGTCAGTGCATGTCCAGCCGAGACTGCTGAATGGGAGGTATTTACAGACCTCTATGCCTAGCCATTGGTAGTGAGGGAAGCCAAAAAGTTCAAGATATCGACAATTACTGCCCCCACATGATCCAGGTGTCTCTGATAACACCAACCCATCCAACTGGTCCACACCGATCTAGATCTCTTGATTGTACTGTCTGCCATCCCTTTGAGAGTAGGTCTGCAGCCTGCTGCAAAAGTCCTGGGACTTTCCATTGTCTCCGGTAATCCTCCTCGCCGTAAGTCAAAGTGAACCCTCTAGAACAGTGGTCTTCAAACTTTTTAATGCTGCGCCCCCCCAGTTGAAAAATAAAAATCATTGGGCCCCCCTCAGAATTTTTCACAATTATTTTAGAAAGATGGCAATGTTTAAATAGGTCTAAACCTATTTAAACATTGCAATTAAGTACTGTTACCTTTTTAAAACTTCAATAACATGCTTCTGCTTAAAACAAAGGCATGTTATCTGTATAATATTTCTTTTGGCCAGAGTTTGGTGCCCCCCCTTGGATCACTTGAGGCCCCCCAAGGGGGGCCCGCCCCCCAGTTTGAAGACCTCTGCTCTAGAACAAGGTGGTGAGGATTTCCTGATGAACCTTTGAGGAGAGTTGGAAACAGGGCTAGATGGATTGGAAAATTCCAAGAAAGGTCCATCAGAACTGGATACCAGAAATGAGACTTTCAAGAGGAGCTTACCACCACTACATTCACTCTTTTCCTCCTGACTTGGGTTGAGAGCTGCATTATGATGGAGAACAGTAAAGGCATATCTTGTCTCAATTGCCCGGTTTTATTTAAAGTCATCCGTCGTCACAGCTTCAGAATCTGGTCTTCAACTGAAATATCTGTCCGATTGGTGATCCAAGTGGGATGCAAATACATCCACAGAGAATGGGCCCGACCTGGAATCTACTGCCCTGAACACTGAAGGGTCCATCTTCCATAAGCTGAGATCCCAAAGGTATCTCAACTGTCAATCTGCTACCTGGTTGGCCGAGTTTGGGAGGTGTTCCGCCCGGACCGAGATTTGGTTTTCGAGGCAGTATTCCCAAAAGATCTGAGCTAGGTCTGAAAGGGTTTTGGATTGTGTTCCCTCCAGGAAGTTGATGTTTCTGACTGCTGCTACATTGTGTATTTTGAGAAGAATGCAGCATTGAACTTTCCTCTGGATCTAGCACTTCACCGCGATCAAGACAGCTGTCAGCTCTAAGCAACTGATATGCAGAGCGCACTCTTGTTTGAGACCATAATCCTCCTCTGGAGAATTCTCCACAGGGTGCCCCTGAGCCAACGCCACTGGCATCTGATTCTATCTGTAGGTCCATATGTGATCCGGAGATGGTGCGGCCATTCCATGCCTCCATGTGGGCCAGCCACACCTTTGGAGTTCCGCTTGTGCATCATCTGACAGGAGTACACTAAGAGTATGTGAAGCTCTTCTGGAGATGAAAGATTTTAAATCGATGTAGAGCTCGATAATGAAGTGGGCCAGGAAAGATGGCTTGAATGAATGAGGAGAGAAGGAGACCTGCCATCCTTAGTTGGGAAGTGTGGCTCAATGGTTAGAGCGGCAGACTCTGATGCAGAAATCTGGCCCCGGACCAGGGTTCAATTCCCGCCTCAGCGGGTCTTGGGCTCAGTTTCCTCGGACCTGATAATTCTCGCATCAGTGCCTAATCTAATTCATGGGTCCCACTCTGGGCAATAGCTTGCTTAATCTCCACAACGGCACCACCAGCGCTGGGATGCCTGGCTTCACCTTGGAGGTTGCCCAGGAGTGGGCACCTCACAGGGAAAAGCCAGGAAGGGTTCCACAGCGGTATGCATACAGTGCCATGAGACCCTAACGGGTGAGTAGTGTGCTATGCAAGTATGAAGTTTACAGTTTACCCTTATGATGTGTCTCAGGGAGGTGGAGGACAATGTGCGTCAAAGTTTGTGTCTGATCTTGGCTATCTTCTGAGATCGGAGGTTCAAGATGGCTCAGGAAGAGTCCACTGCAAAGCCCAGAAAAACCAGGAATTGAGTTGGGAATAAGATTGATTTCTTCTTGTTGATTAGGAATACCAGGGACTGAAGCAGGGAGACTATCCACTAGATATGTGCTGTCAGGGTCTCTGAACATTAATCCATCAGAAGAATTTCATCCAAGTAGACAATGAGATGTTTTCCTCATTCTCTGAGATGTTCAACAGAGCGTTTGATAAAGCGCCAAGGACAGTCAGTAGGGGATTGTTGTGAACTCAAATGTGTGTTGACATTAGAGAAATTACAGGAAGCACTAACGCAGTGGGACATTTGGAATTGTGGGATACGCATCCTTGAGGTCTAGGAATAGTAGCCAATTGTTGAGTAGAAGGAGATTGTGAACGAGATGAATTCCCTCCATTTTGAAGTGGCAGAAGACTATCCACTCATTGAACTCCCTGAGATTCATGACAAGTCTTTGACCCCCCGTCTCGTTTGTCCACTTCGAACAGGTTGCTGAGAAAACCAGAAGGGTGAGGGTGTGTAGAGGCTATGGCTCCTTTGGAGAGGGTGAATATACCTCTGAATGGACTAGAGAGGCCTTCTCAATGGCAAACTTTATCAGGGAAGGGTGGGAGGAATTCGACTGGGGATCGGTAAAACTCTATTTTAAACCCTTGAATAGTCTACAAAACCGAGGCGTCAGATGTCACAGATCTGCAGTACTGAGCAAAATCTGCCAACCTGCCCCCCAGTCTTAAATGGGAAAAAGGATTACATTAAGAGAGGAATCTTGGGGTTAGCCGCCTCTTGGTTTGCCTCTTGAGCCCCTGTACCAGGGATATCCTCTGGTGGGGAAGAAGCACCTGAGTATGGTTTGGTCCTGCCATTGCTCGCGTTTAGTGGCTGGACCTCTAAATAAGGCTGGTGCTGACAGCGGCCAGGCGAGCACCCCTTTCCACGACCGGCCCCAGTGAAAACCTGGAAATTGAAAATCTTCTTAATGGAATTGAGTCAAGCTTTGTCAAGGTAATTGAATGTGGCCAAAACTGTGCTCAATTCTTTTATAAAGGGATCCCCAAATAGTCCTTCCTGGGCCACAGGACCTGCCTCGGAGGTGGCTAGATCCCCCAGTTTTGGGTCAATTTTGATGAGCAAGGATCAGTGTTCAACATGAAGAGAGCACAGTTGGTGATGCCTAAAAAATAGTAGCCCTTTTTGCACCCAACCCAACAGGATTTTGGGGGAAATAAGGGGCCCTGAGGTTTAGGCGTCCTCAGCTATATGCAGACTTTTTGTGAGAGGTCTGGCGATGTCAAGGACTTTGTCTTGGCAAGCTTTCCAAAAGCAATTGATGACCCTCTTGGGGTCCCGGATATATTTGGCGAAATGAAAATGTTGACATCCGGTGGTCTATTTCACGGATGAGGGCTACTTTGCCTTTGAGCGATGACAGGGCCTTCCGCCTTGAGGCGGTTACGGACCTCTTTATCCAGGGCTTTGCAGAGTCTCACCACCAAATATGTGGCTACCTTGTCCGCCAGAGCCCAGTCTGATGACCGTGGGTGCAGAAGGTCTTTTGGATTGAGCATCTCAAAATCTAGGTCCTGTGTGTTTCTACTGCTGCTTGGGGGTGTAGTGTCCGAGGAAGAACACCAGAGTCTGTCTGGTTCTACATCCCCATCTGAGCCGGTGTGGGAGTCACCGCCATCAGGTGGTGCGGAGGAGGCAGGCAATGCTGCCGGACTTGGAAAACTCTTGTCTGGGAGTGTTACCTGAGGGAGGGTTCAAATTGGTCTGGGTGGGTGTTGTGAGCCTATCAAAGGCATCTGGATTGATACCAAGGGTCATGGTTGACCTTTTTCGTGGCCTTTAGGGTCACCTCTGGCTGACCTGTAGGCAAAAGTGTAGAGATCCCTTCTGGTTCTCCCCTCAGGTTGAGGGGTCAAGGCACCTTGCAGCCATGTGAAAGAGCTTTTGCTTCATGAGTGCCATAAACTGAGACAGTCCTTTGTATAGAGGCATCTATTATCCAGCAGAAGTTATCATCTATTGGGAGGTAGGTAACATATTCCTCCTCCATATAGGAATCCTACAATTCCTACATATTAGGAGCTATTAAGCTGGTGTAAACCAGGTATTATTTAAGGTGGGCTTGAGGAAGGCAATGGACTATAGGCTCAATGGACAATACATGCCCTTCTTGTATCCTTGGCAGATGTAGAAGTGTTATTAATCTCTTGCACCTGCGTAGGTGCCCTTAATTTATGTAATTACACCTACGCTTAATAGTGTTTAACAATGCTCCACAGAGCATTCTACATATAATAAGAGACAAGCACCTCTAGTACAGACTCCTGCGTTGGACGTCTCCTGTGAGCTTCTGGAGCATCCTGGACATTAATACAATCCCTGGGTAGGGGGTAAGACTCCAGGCAATGTGGGGCAAGGTCGATGGGCGTGGTCGGTTACATAGTCTCCAATCAGGGCAATGAAGCAGATCGGGAGAAGTATGACTGCGGTGCTTACGCCTAAGAAGGAATCTCACAGAGGAGGAGTGCGCGTACCCTCTAGCAGTTGGAAGACTACATCACACAGCCCTGACACACTTCTCACAAGGCGCCCACCTCCGAAGGGTTCAGTGACTGCTTAGGAGCGACAAGTGTTCCCGCAGTTGCGCTGCACCTGGAAGGCAAAGTCAGTAAATAACACAACATGGTTGAGCAAAATATGAAAGACACACAGCTTGTAGGCCCTTGGCACTTAATTGTCGGCTGTGAGAGCAGCAAAGAAAGAGGAAAAAGGACAATCAGCAGAGTACTTTGAAGCAATAGTTATATATTGATTGGATGGACTTTTGTGACACTGTTCCCAAGGGTTCATGGGATTTGCAGTTTTTTCTTTAAAGTTGTTTCTAATATGGCTGCTGTTAAGTAAAGAAAGTAAAGCATAATCCTCACCTCCGGACCTGACATAGAATTCAAACCCTGCATACCTTGGCCTTAGGCCACAGTAAATGCTATATGAGTTTTACGTAGGATTAATGAAAATATGTTTTTGATTCGATTGATGACCATTCAGAACAGAATATCTTTAGGTATACTTTGGCTAAAGAAGACGGTGAAAGTCATGTTGTGAAAACTCAGTGTTGCATGTACATTCCAGATAATAGTCAAATATTACCCCATATATTGATAACCTTAATAACATTTTAAATGGGATTCAGCCGTTAGAAGAACCTGAGACCTGGGAAAAGATATGTTGATGTATTAATGGGATAGGTAAAGATATACTAATAACGATTATTGTTTCAACACTAATAATAATTATAGTGATAATACTGACTATTAGTCTAACGTTTACATTTTGTGAATACGTTCTTTTTATATATTTAAAAAATAATAATTCTATTATTTTCGGTAGCATCACACCACATACAACCAGGATTACAAATGTTCATTACTCTTAATTACTGTAAAGGTTGGACAATATTCAATTTTATAATCACTATCAAGCAACTTAAGACAAACCCCTTAACTACCCACAACCCCCAATACTGCTTGTGGTATCTCTCGGGTCTGAATATGTTGTGCATCAAACATCTACTTTTCGTGTCTTTTTGTTTTTCATCTCCTTAGCCATTTTACTACCTTTAATCTTGACAGGCGTCGGTATTTCACTCCTTAGTCTTCCCTCAACCCTCACCTCTATGTGCAGCAGTTAGCCCCATTAACTCCCACTACGTGTATATTTTTAATTGTCACTCATTGTGTCTGGTGGAATATCTGGCACTTTAAGATCCTTTGCCCCAAGACTTTACATCTTCAGCTAATTTGGCATCTGTATGGACATATTTCATCCGAACTTCTTCCGCTACTGCCCATTCGGTAAAGTCACAATACCAGTCTTCATACTTCGGGGGAATGGGGTTAAGCCATTTAATCGATATGCGACGCTTTGCAAACAGGAGTCCCAACACCATAAATTTGCAGCTTGTGTCTTCCCCTATGTGTAGGAAGCAGCGCCAGTAGTATCACTTTGGGCATACGCACCAATTTCCACGCAGCAGCCCCCTCCAGGGCCATTAATATACACTCCCAGTATGATTTCAGAGCACTACATTGCCATACCATGTGGAAGAAGTCTGCCGAAGCTGCAGAGCACGCAGAAAGGGGATCGCGCAGGGTATATACATTGAAGAATGTTGGGGGCCAGGTATGTTTGTTGATCATAGTTTATTGTATGAGTTTCAACCTAGTATTTGAACTGATGGTCTTAGCCCCTTCATACAAGCGTTTCCATTCCGTGGCTGAAATCTGCTCCTTCAGCACTGCCCCCATTTACGCTATGCCACTGGAGTAATACTCAGAACATCCTCCCTCAGAGCTTTATAAATGTGTGAAATCAGTCTCCCTTCCTCTCCCAGGGACAACAATGCGTCTAGGGGGGCAGAGGTAGGGGATTCCTCAGGAAATCCAGGCCACATACCACGATCTGTCGCCGCTAATTTTGCATTTTGGCATCCACCGCACCCTGTGTGGTAATGAATTTCCCCCCAGGATAGGGATCTCCCGCTCCCTCAGATCCTCGTCTTTCCATCACTTCATAGAGATGTCCAGAGTGACTCCTGCAAAAGCCTGCATAACCCAGATGGGTACATCCCTAGAGTAAGGGGAGCAGCCAACACAGAGGACACCACTCAAACCACACATTACAGACCAGTTTCACTATGTAGGGGGCCCTTTCCCTCACCACCTGGATCCCCAGGAGTAGGGCCGACCAGTTATGTTTTTTGCACACATCCTGCAATAGTCTCTTCTCCCAGTTATTTTCAGTGCCAAACCACTGTACTGCATGCTGCAGCTGGGAGGCAAATATTAAAGTTCCATATGAGGGAGCTCAATGCCCCCACGTTCCCATGTTTGTCGCAGCATAGAAATCCCCACTCTCTAACTCCTACTTGCCCACAACAATTCTAGAATTAGGTTATCTATTTGTGTAAGGTGCGATCTAGGCACTTTGTATAGGGTATTCTGCAAGCCATTCCGGCAGCGTGGCATGATAACCATCTTAGTGATGGCAGATCTACCTATCAGGGAGAGCCGTAATTCCTTCTAGTATCTGACCGAAGTCCACAGCCCCTCCAGCACTCTGCCATGGTTGAGGTCGTAATATTCATCAGCCGTATGTGCCAATCATATCCCAAGGTACTGAAGGCCCTCAGCTCCCCACAGCAATCCAACTGTCAGGAGAGCATCGATCCGGTCCCTGGCTAGAGCGCCCATCGGGAACAGGTAGGACTAACGAAGAATTACACGGAGTACAGAAGACTCCCCAAATTTCCCCAGTGCATTTACAAGAACAGGAATCAATGATTCTGGGTGCCGCACATAGACTAGCACATCATCTGCATATAGGAAAACCACTTGTGCAGTTCCCCAATATGCAGGCCCCAGGTGTGCAGCAGCTCACACAAGTGTGCCACCAATGGCTCCTGGCCAGAGCAAACAGGAGAGGGGACATCGGCAGCCCTGTCGCATCCCTCTCCTTAACTGACCCTCTCCGAGACCACCTCCCCAGTCCCCACGCAAGCAATTGGGCTCTGGCACAAGAGTTGGACCCAAGCAATATACTTCAGGCCGATACCCAACTTGGCCATAACTTGCGAAAGATACACCCAGTCCACAAAGTCAAAGTCCCGTACTATATCCAGGAGTGCAACCACTACCGGTTCCTGCCACTGTAGATGTGTTTGATATATGTGGGTAAGGAGACGAATATTGAACATAGTGCTGCAATGGGGTATAAAACCGCACTGATACACATGAATAAGGGAGGTCAAGTGCGGGAGCAGGTGCGCCACCAGAATAGTACTTAGTATTTTAATATCCACATTCAGAAGGGACAGTGGTCTGTATGCAGCAGGGTCCGTCGGATCTCTATCCGGCTTGGGGATAAAGGCCACCGAGGCGCCCCTCATCGAGTCCGTCAGGCTACCACGGGCAGACGCCTCCTGGTACACCGCCAGCAGCTTTTCAGCAAGGATATCAACATACATTTGTTAGAACTCTGCTGGAAGGCCATCAGAACCAGACGATTTTTATGTTTTTAACTGTTTTATGGCCCCTTGTATTTCTTCCCGATCAAGGGGAGACTCCAACAGGGCTCTGGCAGTCCGGATCAGTTGAGGGAGTGTGACCCCATCCAGGAAGGCCATCCCCGCCTCCTGTGGGTTACCCCCGGGCAAAGCATAAAGTCTGTTCAAATGATCTCGGAACACTGTATTAATTACTACCTGTGTACATACTCTTTTGCCAGCAACATCTACCAGTGCAGTGACAGGTGTATGGTCAGCATACTGCTTGAGCAGATGCGCCAACCCAAAAGCGAGCCTGCCTTGTCACCTTCTGCATGTAGGTGCTGGTGGTATGCCCTAAAACATATTTTTCCAGTTGTCGCCAGTGCTCTAGTACTGCCCGCGGAGCCTGCCGCCATTCTTACATTTTTTGCGGCTGCACTGGAAGGCACCTCTCCAAGTCCCAGAGCTTGGCCTTATGATCGAGAACGTCTTTTTTGAGCTGGCACCTAAGACCATAGGTAGTCTGCACACAAAGATCCCTGATTACAACCTTCATCGCTTACCAGTCACATTCCCTAGCCATGGGCGTTCCCCAGTTTGCATCAAAGTATTGCGCCAGCCCATCCCAGACTGCCTTCTCAAACAGGGCAGCCGTCAATGCCTCCGGACGCAGCCGCCACGTCGGAACCACTGGTCATTTATAACCTTTATTCAAACGTACTAGGAGCGGGGAATGATCCGATATGTAGCGGGCCAAATATGCAATAGCCTGTATCTGCGGGGATAGGGTCTCAGACACTAAGCAATAGTCCAGCCTACTGTAAGTGTTTGCCGCCGGGGTGTAGCAGGAGTACTCTCTGAGAGCAGGGTTCCCATGGGGCCAGAGGTCCTGTAACTGAAGCACTCGAATAGTGTCTATCAACTCTCCAGTTAAGTTGGGTTTCATGCGCTGCTGCGGAGGGTGTCACTCCAGCATACCATCCAGGACACAGTTACAGTCTCCTGCCAATATAATGTCTGCTGTTAAATATGGGGAGGCAGCCCGCACTACCCCCCCAAAGTAGGTTCCACTATCTACATTTGGTGCATATACATTTATCAAGCATATTTCCCAGCCGTCCAGGTTCCCAAACAACACCACATATCTTCAATGTGAATCTAAAACATGACTTTTTTTGTTGAAATGGGATCCCGGGGGCTATCCAAATCGGCACCCCCTCGCAATGCCAGAATAAGAAGTCACGTAAAAATGGCCCCTCCAGCATTTTTGGAGACTAGGGATATAGCTCCGCCATAAATGTATCTCCTGTAACATTGTTATCAAGACATGATAGCCTTGGAGGTAGGCATCTACCTTGTGCCGCTTATCTAACTGAGTCTAACCTCGTACGTTCCATGATATTAATGTGTAAGCGTCTGCCATGAGTGCAACGTAGGGTATATTTAAAAAAAAAAAACTTTGTACATCAGAATCAAGAGGTATACTTTTCCAATAACTATCAAAAGCAGTAGAATTCACTGATGAAGAATCAATCAATCAAAAAAATTTATGAAGCGCGCTACTCACCCGTGAGGGTCTCAAGGCATTTGCGGGGGGGGCAGGAGGGTCACTGTTCGACTAACCATGTTTTGAGGTTCTTTCTGAAGAGCAGGAGGTCTTTGGTTTTGCGGAAGTTGGTGGGGAGGGAGTTCCAGGTTTTGGGGGCGAGGTAAGAGAAGGACGTGCCTCCTGTGGTGGTGCATTGGATGCGGGGGACTGTGGCTAGGGCGAGGTTGGCTGATCGGAGGTTGCGGGTGGGATTGTGAAAGTTCACTCTTTCGTTGACATATGTCAGGCCGGTGTTGTGGAGGGATATGTGTGCGTGGATGAGGATCTTAAATGTGATTCTCTTGTTTATGGGGAGCCAGTGAAGGGTTTTGAGGTGTGGTGAGATTCGTTCATGGCGGGGGAGGCCAAGGACGAGGCGCGCGGCTGTGTTATGGATTCTCTGGAGTTTGCATGTGAGTTTGAGTGTGGTGCCGGCGTAGAGGGCGTTACCGTAGTCTAGTCTGCTGCTGATTAGTGCATGGGTGACTGTCTTCCTGTTCTCTGGGGGAATCCATTTGAAGTATTTTTTTTAGAGTGCGGAGTGTGAGGAAGCAGGAGGAGGTAAGAGCATTGATTTGCTGTGTCATGGAGAGGGAGGGGTCCAGGATGATGCGAGGTTGCGTGCATGGTTTACGGCGGTGGGTGCGGGTCCTAGGGCGGTGGGCCACCATTGAGTCGTCCCATACGGTTTTGTTGGGGCCGAAGATGATGATCTCGGTTTTGTTGGAGTTAAGCTTGAGGTGGTTAGTTGTCATCCAGTTGGCGGTGTCGAGGAGAGATGCGTGTAGGTTGGTTGTGGCGGTGGTGGGGTTGCAGGTGAGGGAGAGGATGAGTTGGGTGTAATCTGCGTAGGAGAGGATAGTGATTCTGTGTAATCGGAGGATGTTGTCTAGGGGGATCATGTAAATGTTGAAGAGTGTGGGGCTGAGAGAGGACCCTTGGGGGACTCCGCAGATGATCTTGGTGGTGGTGGAGTGGAAAGGTGGGAGGCATACTCTCTGGGTCCAGTCAGTGAGGAAGGAGGTGAGCCAGTCTAAGGCTTTGTGGCGAATTCCTATGTTGTGGAGGCATGTGCGGAGTGTGTGGTGGCAGACAGTGTCAAAGACTGCGGAGAGGTCTAGGAGGATGAGTGCGACGGTCTCGCCTTTGTCGACTTTGGTCCTAATGTCGTCAGTGCATGCGATGAGGGCGGTTTCCGTGCTGTGGTTCTTGCGGAACCTGGATTGTGAGGGGTCAAGAGTGTTGTTTTCTTCGAGGTAGTGGGATAGGCGGGTATTGACTAGTTTCTCGGCGACCTTGGCGGGGAATGGGAGGAGGGAGATGGGGCAGTAGTTGGAGAGGATCTCTGGGTCGGCTTTGGGTTTTTTAGGAGAGCAGTGATTTCCACGTGCTTCCAGGGGTCTGGGTAGGTGGCGGAGGCGAAGGAGGAGTTGATTATGTCACGGAGTATGGGGGCAATGGTTGGGCTGGCTTTGTTGTAGATGCGATGTGGGCAGGGGTCGGAGGGGGATCCGGAGCGGATGGAGTTCATGTTTTTTTCGGTTTCTTCGTGTGTGGTGGGGGACCAGCTGGTGAGTGTGGTGGGGGATCATGAGTGGGGGTTGAGTTGGGTGAGTGAGGGGTGTGTGTGGTGGGTGTGTGTGGTATGAAGCTGTTGTGGACCAAAAAACAAACATTCCATAACTTACCCCCTTCTATAGGCAGTGACCCAACCCCATCTTGTGTGAACCAGAACGGGTTAGAGGCCAATGGGCCCTGCCTCATGTCCCAATTAGGCAATAGAAATAGACTAGTAACTTATTGACCAATTATGTATAACATTACGTTGTGTCAGAGGTCATCACCAAGCCTAACCACGAAGCAGGCCTCCAGTGGTTAGAACTTCGCATGCACCCCTGTGGGGGTGTAGAGCCGACCAGCCCGCACAACGGTATAGGGCATCTCACATTTCTTAATAGTATATAACTTGTCGAATAAGGCTAAAATAAGTTCAGCTGCAGTAATTGTTCTCAGAAGCCGCGTTGCTCTCTGTCGTCCATTAAATAAGTGCAGTTTCCCCCCTCCCTTCCTCAAGGGCCACATCGCCGTATGCAGTTCATTCGTTCAGCATTGTCAAAGCTGACCATCCCCTGTAGCATCTGTATCTGAGTCAGGATGTCTTTGCTGTTCTTCAAGTGCGGTTTGCAAATACAATTCGTCTCCTTCAGCGGCCAGAGTGCCATCTGGTTGCACAGTAATTTTGCCTGTTGTAGTCAGTGATGAGGCTCCACTTTGCAATGGTTTCTGGGTGCATCACCTTGCACACCAGCCCTCACGAGCTTCCTGTCTGTCTGTCCCGGGGATCCGACGGGGTCCCACTCGCAAAAACACAATGTCTACCCTTTCGCTGGCCTCCTGCAGGTCCGTAATTTTTTTTACCTTATTGTTATGAATGACTACGTTTTGCTGGGAATACCAAGCTGTAGCGTAAATTTGAATCTTGCATCTTTTTCTTGGCGCCTATAAAGGATTTCCTGAGGTTCTGGACCTTCTGGGTGTAGTTCGGGAACAGCAATATTTGGTGTCCGTCATAGAGTGGCTGTCCATTGTTCTGCACCTGCTGTAGGATCATGTCATGATCCCTGTAGTGGAAGAAATGGCCAATAATAGCATGCAGTGGTGCCCCTGGGCCAGGGGAAGGCAGCAAGGCCCTGTGGGCATGCTCAACATTGAAGAAGGGGAAATGTTCCTATGGGGGGGCTACCACTACCAGCCAGGGTTCCAGAAATTGTTCCATGTTGCGCCGTTCTGCCCCCTCTGGGAACCCACGAAGGATAAGTTGTTCCGGCGGGATCTACCCTCAGTATCCTTTGCCTGCTCCTCCAGTCGTACACTTAGCTTCTGGAGGGAGGAGACAGTGTCTTTCAGGGCATCAACCTCCCGGCTAAGCACACCAATGGTGTCCTCTGCTTTTGTCACTCTGTCCGCCACTTTACGTAGGTCTGCCCGCAGTAGTGTAACATCCACCACCACAGTGTCAATTTTGGTGGCCAGTTCAGTGTGTGTGCCCTTGATTTCATTCAGGATATCAGACATGGACACAGTTGCGGATCGCTTCAATGAAAAGGAGCTGGGTGGGTGCGGTGTGCGGGGGGTGGTTGATCTAAAATGTATTAAAATAAAAAAAATAAAAAAAATAAACACTTACCTTTTCCACGTCGTCCCGTGCCACGTTCCTCTTCCCTGCCGGCTGCACAAAGGCACAGGTTCCCAGCCTGCCCTGTGGCCAATCCTGATGCTGCGTCAGGATTGGTTGGGAGCGCCCTGGCTGGGTGCTCCCAGGCAGACTGCAAGCCTATGTATGCTCTCTCCAGCCCGGCAACACAGTTGCCAATCTGGACAGAGCCTACCGTGCATGTGTGTTTGGCTGACCCGAGTCGGCTGGCCAAACATACATGCACAGATGCCCCACCCCTTTCACAATGAGGGGATAATAAACTATGTTTACTATCCCCTCATTGTAAAAGTTTTGCAGCTTCTGCTGCTAGCGGTGAGTGACGTTCCTCCGCCCTAACGGCCCACCTAAGTAGGCAACACAGCTCAGCCGCATCCCGACGGAGGGAAGGCCACAACCCCAGCCTCTGCCCAGAGGCTGCGGACCCGCTGCACCCCGGGGACCACTCGCCCTAATGCAGGCCTCGTCAGGCCTCAGCTAAGAATCGTCCTAGCAGGCTATGTACCCTGCTTCATCCCCAGTACTGTTTCGCCCCTGTTAGGATTTTGTTGCAGGATAGTTAGGATTATTTACGGGGCCGGCCGGAGGTCAACGAAACACGTCTAGTCTGCCATCTTGTTGGCTCGGCCCCCCAATAAGTTCTTGTTGAGGGTTTTAAATGTAAATGCACAAATAAGAAGCAGATGATGAAACGATTGACGAAAGAGAAGATTTGTTGATTACCAGGAGGCGGGAATCTACAAAAACGTGAGAAAATTAAAGAAGGAAGATCTGATAAAAAGCAAGAAAGATGACTGCAATATCATAGTGTAATGATGAGCTCATATAACAATTATTAGAGGGGGATGTAGAATTAATGTAACTTATTAGATAATAGTGCCTATTATAGGTAGGTTGCGTTCGCTTCAAAAAGGCAGCATTAACAAGAGTGTTTGTTACATTGCATAAAAGTGCAAGTTTATTAGTTGTGCACTAACTGGACATCTTTCTGTATTTTATTTGTTATCATAAAATCTGTGAAATTCAACCATGGTCTCTATCCTTGAGTGCAAATGTAACTTATCTTTATCCTCCTCAGGAAGTAATGTAGTTGTGTTGCAACACTGTAAGTGTATGAGCTAAACCTCCATAATTATGAATGTGCAGATGCAGGTCTTTGTTTTCTTGTGGGTTTGCATTATTAAAACATATAGGGCCAGATTTACAAGGCCCTTGCCCCTTCGGTGTGTCACTTTTGTGACGCTCTGGTGGCGCTGTCCAGGGAGTCACATTTGCAAGGGGGGCGCTAAGCCACTTTTTGTGGCTTACCGCCAACTTGTACATATGGGCCCTTCTGACGCAGTTTTCTGCGTCAGAGGGGTGTGCAGTGGTTTTGCTTATGACACTGCCTCAGATTTACAAGTAGTCGCAAATCTGTGGCAGTGCCAAAAACTAATGCCACCGCAGGGGTGGCGTTAGCATGGCACAACGAGGAGGAATACTTTTATTCCTCCTTTTTGCTTTTTCCATGTGTGCTGCATTCTGCAGCACACACAAAAAGAGCAAAAGGCCATGAATGATTGTTAATGTGCAGGAAGGTGTCCCTTCCTAAGTATAAACAATCATTCAAAAATTATGATTGGGTAAAATCACTATTGTAAATTGTTTACGTGCAGGAAGGGACACCTTTCTGCATATAAACAAACCTTCCCTTTAATGCAGACACCTTTGCACTATGGTGCAAGGATGCCTGCATTGGCACTGGCAGCTATATTTAGTGCCAGCGCAGGTGGAAACACAGGGGTGTGCCTTATTTCAGTAAATACAGTGCATTCCTGCATTTCTAAAGTGACCCGGTGCTGCAAATTTTGGCGTAGCACCACGCTGCACCACTTTGTAGTAAATCTGGCACATGGGTGGTCATTACAACCCTGGCGGTTGGTGTTAAAGCGGCGGTAAAACCGCCAACAGGTCATCGAAAAAAAAAAATTGAATTACGACCGTGACGGAAACCGCCAACATAGACAGCCACTTTAACACTCCGACCGCCAAGGCGGTACAAACAAACACTGCGGTGGTAACCGCCAACAGACAGGCGGAAGTCAAGTACCGCCCACGGAATCACAACAGGCCAATCCACCACCTTTTCCGGGGCGGATTCATCGCGAACAAAAACACGGCGGAAACAGGACTTGGAAGGGGAAACGCTCACCTCTACACATCCCACGAGGAACCAGGACGCCATGGAACCGGAACTTCAGATTCATCCAGCCTTTATCTTCCTGCTCCTCTACCAGGAGCACGAACGCTGGCGGCGAAGTCCACGGTGAGTACTGCACCTACGACACAGGGGAGGGGGAGGGAAAAAACAGTGACACACGCAACACGCAACACTCCCACCCACGACAACACACACACTAATACATCATGATACATCACAGTTACACCCCCCAAGCCCCTTTGGAAGAATGCAAGGACAAAAGGTAATGAGTCAAATGATTGTAATATATTCAAATACAGTAATCAAAAATATATACATATATTAAGATATTCACACTATGAACAAATATATACACCAACAATCCAAGTCCAAGGTATTCCACTATCATAGTCTGTGGACCACTGGGCCCAAAAGGCATGGGCGAGGCCCACACTCAATACCCGACCAAGATGGAGAGAACACTGCTGGGGCATCAGATAGAAATAAAACAGGCACCTCAGGGGGAAGGGAAGGGGGGGCACCTCAGCCGGATGAGTACAAGTCACCAGATACACGAGGGGGCTCCATGCCCACTGTCCAATCCTGGGGAGTGCAAAGCCACAGTCTCTCAAATCTTTTCAGTGGGTGGTTTGCCCACTGTTCAATCCTGGGGAGTGCAAAGCCACAGTCTCTCAAGTCTCTACAGTGGGTGGTTTGCCCACTGTTCAATCCTGGGGAGTGCAAAGCCACAGTCTCTCAAGTCTTTTCAGTGGGTGGTTTGCCCACTGTTCAATCCTGGGGAGTGCAAAGCCACAATCTCTCAAGTCTCTACAGTGGGTGGTTTGCCCACTGTTCAATCCTGGGGAGTGCAAAGCCACAGTCTCTCAAGTCTCAACAGTGGGTGGTTTGCCCACTGCTTTATCCTGGGGAGTGCAAAGCCACAGTCTCTCAAGTGGATAACATTCTCCACTGGTTTCTGGAGGGGTGTGCAGTGGTTTTGCTTATGACACTGCCCCAGATTTACAAGAAGTCGCAAATCTGTGGCAGTGCCAAAAACTAATGCCACTGCAGGGGTGGCGTTAGCATGGCACAACGAGGAGGAATACTTTTATTCCTCCTTTTTGCTTTTTCCATGTGTGCTGCATTCTGCAGCACACACAAAAAGAGCAAAAGGCCATGAATGATTGTTAATGTGCAGGAAGGTGTTCCTTCCTGAACATAAACAATCATTCAAAAATTATGATTGGGTAAAATCACTATTGTAAATTGTTTACGTGCAGGAAGGGACACCTTTCTGCATATATACACAAACCTTCCCTTCAACGCAGACACCTTTGCACTATGGTGCAAGGATGCCTGCATTGACTCTGGCAGCTATATTTAGTGCCAGCGCAGGTGGAAACACAGGGGTGTGCCTTATTTCAGTAAATACAGTGCATTCCTGCATTTCTAAAGTGACCCGGTGCTGCAGATTTTGGCGTAGCACCACGCTACACCACTTTGTAGTAAATCTGGCACATGGGGGGTCATTACAACCCTGGCGGTTAGTGTTAAAGCGGCGGTAAAACCGGCAACAGGTCGGCGGAAAAAAAAATTGAATTACGACCGTGACGGAAACCGCCAACATAGACAGCCACTTTAACACTCCGACCGCCAAGGCGGTACAAACAAACACCGCAGTGGTAACCGCCAACAGACACGCGGAAGACAAGTACCGCCCATGGAATCACAACAGGCCAATCCGCCACCTTTTCCGGGGCGGATTCACCGCGAACAAAAACACGGCGGAATCAGGACTTGGAAGGGGAAACGCTCACCTCTACACATCCCACGAGGAACCAGGACGCCATGGAACCGGAACTTCAGATTCATCCAGCCTTTATCTTCCTGCTCCTCTACCAGGAGCACGAACGCTGGTGGCGAAGTCCACGGTGAGTACTGCACCTACGACACAGGGGAGGGGGGAGGGAAAAAACAGTGACACACGCAACACGCAACACTCCCACCCCCACCCTCACCCACGACAACACACACACTAATACATCATGATACATCACAGTTACACCCCCCAAGCCCCCCTGGAAGAATGCAAGGACAAAAGGAAATGAGTCAAATGATTGTAATATATTCAAAGACAGTAATCAAAAATATATACATATATTAAGATATTCACACTATGAACAAATATATGCACCAAGAATCCAAGTCCAAGGTGTTCCACTATCATAGTCCGTGGACCACTGGGCCCAAAAGGCATGGGCGAGGCCCACACTCAATACCCAGCCAAGATGGAGAGAACACTGCTGGGGCATCAGATAGAAATAAAACAGGCACCTCAGGGGGAAGGGAAGGGGGTCACCTCAGCCGGATGAGTGCACGTCACCAAATCCACGAGTGAGCTCCATGCCCACTGTCCAATCCTGGGGAGTGCAAAGCCACAGTCTCTCAAGTCTTTTCAGTGGGTGGTTTGCCCACTGTTCAATCCTGGGGAGTGCAAAGCCACAGTCTCTCAAGTTTCTACAGTGGGTGGTTTGCCCACTGTTCAATCCTGGGGAGTGCAAAGCCACAGTCTCTCAAGTCTTTTCAGTGGGTGGTTTGCCCACTGTTCAATCCTGGGGAGTGCAAAGCCACAGTTTCTCAAGTCTCTACAGTGGGTGGTTTGCCCACTGTTCAATCCTGGGGAGTGCAAAGCCACAGTCTCTCAAGTCTCTACAGTGGGTGGTTTGCCCACTGTTCAATCCTGGGGAGTGCAAAGCCACAGTCTCTCAAGTCTCAACAGTGGGTGGTTTGCCCACTGCTTTATCCTGGGGAGTGCAAAGCCACAGTCTCTCAAGTGGATAACATTCTCCACTGGTTTCTGGAGGGGGTTTTGTGTCCAGAGTGCTTCATCCTGCCAAGGACTGTGTGAGTGGATGTGATACTCCACTGGTTCAGGAGGGGGCTTTGTGCCCAGACTGCTTCATCCTGCCGAGGACTGTGTGAGTGGATGTGATACTCCACTGGTTCTGGAGGGGGCTTTGTGCCCAGAGTGCTTCATCCTGCCCGTGGCGGCCTCAGTAGTGTTGGAATCATTGGCGCTCACTGGCCTGCGGTGCTGCTGGCGGTGGTGTCCTGGGCAGCGCGGCTGGTGGCGGCGGTGTTCTGGGCAGCGGTGCTGCTGGCGGCGGTGTCCTGGGCAGCGGTGCTGCTGGCGGTGGTGTCTTGGGCAGTAGTGCTGTTGGCGGCAGTGTACTGGGTAGCGGTGCTGCTTGCGGCGGTGTCCTGGGCAGCGGGTTGCTGGCGGCGGTGTCATGGGCACCGAATCTGCTGGCGGCGGTGTCCTGGGCAGTGGTTCTGCTGGCGGCGATGTCCTGGGCAGCGGTGCTGCTGGCGGTGGTGTTCTGGGCAGCGGGGCTGCTGGGGGCGGTGTCCTGGGCAGCAGTTCTGCTGGTGGCGGTGTCCTGGGCAGCGGTTCTGCTGGCGGCGGTGTCCTGGGCAGCGGATCTGCTGGCGGCGGTGTCCTGGCAGCGGTTCTGCTGGCGGCAATGTCCTGGGCACCGGTGCTGCTGGCGGCGGTGTCCTGGACAGCGGGGCTGGTGGCGGTCTTGTCCGCCGTGCAGATCTTCCCAGACTTGCCGATTTTACTGTGCCGCTTTCCTACCTTGGATGGTGGCGCAGCTATCTCCACAACCCCAACTGTACCCCTGGGAGCGGCTTTGGTGGCTGATTTCTTCCCCTCTCCCGCCGGGCACTGGCCAACTTTTTATGCTTTACAGGTGGAGGACTGTCCGTGCTCTGGCTCCTTGCCACACTGGCTGCCCTGCTGCCTGGCGCACTTCCGAAGCCGGTTACTACTGGCACCACTGGTCCCGCAGATGTTGTGGCTGAGGTGCTGGGTTGGGACCTGGAGAGTCGGGCCCTAGGAGGCTGAAGGGGTGGGGGAGGTGAGGGAAAGAGGTCAAGGTTGGACAGGAAAAGTTTCTTAGGAACACTGGGACGGGTAGATGGAGGGGGTTTGGGAGTGGAGGAAGAGGTAGTGGTTGTAGGAGGTGTAAGTTTGGTGACTTTCGGTGAAGGTGCATGGGCTGGAGGCTGTCGTGAGGTGGATGGCTGTTGGGTGGGTGTGTGGCTGCATTTGTGTACCTTGGGAGGTGGCCTCACAGACACACTGGGAGAGGACACAAGGGATGTGTGAATGGTAGTGGGGGTGGTGACTGCACGTGAGCGGAGTGTGCTGGTGGGTGTGCTGGTGATGGACGTAGTGGCTGAGGATGTAGTGCATGCAGGTGTGAGTGGAGACGAGACAGGGAGGGAGGAGGGGGACACAGTGGAGGCAGTGGATGTTGGTGTGTCTGCATGTGTGTGATGCTTGCGTGAGTGCCTGTGGGATGTGTGGTGCTTATGTTTGCCAGAGCTTCCCTTGTGTGTTGACGTGTGTGCGTCCTGGTCTGATGGTATGCTTGGGATAGGATGAGGTACAGCGGTTTGGGTCTGGGTGGAGGAAGTTGGAGGGGGGAGGCTAGAGACAGGGACAATGGCTGCCACCAGTGCTGAGGCCAGAGTCTGAAAAGCTCGCTGATGGGCTGCCTGACCAGAGTGAATGCCCTCCAGGTATGCATTGGTTTTTTGCAACTGCCTCTCTACACCCTGGATGGCATTTGCACCCTGGAGGTCAATGGCCTCCTCACTGAGGGCAGCAGGCGTGACAGGGGCAGGGTCTGAGGTGCCTGGGGCGAAGGAGATCCCCACCCTCTGGGGTAAGCGGGCACAGGACACACACTGATGGACTGCTGGGAGGGCGGTGCTCGTGGGGGGGTGGCGGCTGTACCTGTAGATGCGGGGGGCACAGATGGGCCCGCCACCGCAAGGGAGCTCCCATCAGAGGAGGAGTCCGTATCGCTGGTGTCAGCTCCTGTTCCCGCCGTGGAGCTACCCTCGCCCTCCATCCCACTGGTAAATTCAGACTCCGTAGTGTCGCCCTCCAGGGCCATGTGGGATGCAGCTCCCTCCTGTTCCGGTGCCACTGCTCCTCCACCTGATGATGCTAATGCACACAAGAACAGGGAGACCACAAAAAGGGGGGGGAAGACAGAAGAAAGACATGTTGAGTGCATGCAATACCGCTACCGTTGGCGGACACAACAGACACAGGAGCCCCATGCACTACGCCGTGCACTTGGAGTTCCCTATTCAGTCCCAGGGACATGGGTTACAAGGCTATGCCCGATTGCTGCACACATGGATGAGACAGGAGCCTGACTAGGTGTAGTTGGCACTGTACACAGGTGGGGTGGGTGCCACAGTGCCTGCCTTAAGAAGGGTCCTTGCCTACTAAACTTGCCCTGGCCTAGGGGAACCCACAGCCCACCTCCCCCACCCAGACACCTACAATGCATGCTGAATCAGCAGAATGAGAGTGTACTCACCCCCTTGTGGCTGCTGTGATGCCCTCAAGCGCCCATCCAACTCCGGGTACGCCACCGCCAGGATCCTGAACATCAGGGGGGTCATGGTGCGACAGGTACCCCTCCCACGTTGGGAGGCCATCCCTAGCTGGGCCTCCGCCGTCTTCTTGCTCCAGCGGCAAATGTCCTCCCATCTTTTCCGGCAGTGGGTGCTCCGTCTGTGGTAGACCCCCAGGATCCGGACTTCCTTGGCGATGGCACGCCAAATGTCCTTTTTCTGGTGGGCACTGACCTACAGAAATAGTACAGGGGA
Organism: Pleurodeles waltl; assembly: GCF_031143425.1. Taxonomy (NCBI): domain Eukaryota; kingdom Metazoa; phylum Chordata; class Amphibia; order Caudata; family Salamandridae; genus Pleurodeles; species Pleurodeles waltl. Next base: position 687,707,157 of record NC_090447.1, on the reverse strand, counting down.
AAAAGAGAAGTTATTACCGTCCGCACCATCACAGTCATTGGCCCGCATCCCTACCCTTGCCATGACGCACATGCACTCACCGTCGTTTCATGCACGCCTCATTCTCACCCCCCCTATCTTTCATCCACACCACTCCACACAGGCATTGCCCATACAGCATGCTCCCAGTGTACTTACCTGTTTGTCTGGAGGACCGTAGAGTAGCGTATACTGGGGGAGGACCCCATCCACGAGTTTCTCCAACTCCTCCGTGCTGAAGGCAGGGGCCCTTTCCCCAGACACACGAGCCATTGTCTCTTCCAGACTGAGGTCACAGCAGCACTTGCAGTGTAGGTCCTCTCCTGTCGAAGATCAGGTATCAATTGATTGAACAAAGAGAAAATGGCGGTCGCGTCCGCGGCGGTGCGTACCGTCACCGCCGGCGTAAATCGTCATTGGCTCCTGGGAACCATAGGGTACAATGATTACCAATGCAGGATTGCGCCGCGGTCTTCGACCACCTACCGCGACGGTGTACTTCGCCGGCGCAGTTACCTCATATCCCCTTGTCCCACTTTACAGGTCAGGCAGCCGCCATTTTATGGGCCCACATGGCATTATTTTGGACTGGGTCACACATATCTAGGCCTTGCCTAAACACTCATACAGGCATATGTCGATTTGTTAATATTTCAGAGTAAGCTGTGTTTACGTACCTCAGAGTTGGTTGACTCTCTGCTCGCTGTTCTCCTCCATAGGCACCATCCTCTGGGGCATGTGAGGAGATTGCGGCATCCTCCGGTGTACATACCGCTGGTGGACCTGTCGACAATGGAGGAGCGACATGTGATCATCACCTACAGACTTGATCGTGCCACAATCCAGGAACTGTGTGCCCAGTTGGAGCCAGGACTGATGTCAGCTATGCGCCATCACACAGGAATCCCCCCTCAAGTGCAGGTGCTGCCGGTACTGCATTTCCTAGCAAGTGGGTCATTTCAAACTACAGTGGCCATAGCATCAGGGATGTCCCAGCCTATGTTTTCCAACGTGTTGTCCAGAGTGTTGTCTGCCCTACTGAAACACATGCACAGCTACATCGTTTTCCCTCAGGTGGAGGATTTGCCTACAATGAAAGGTGATTTCTATGCCCTGGGACATATCCCCAACATCATAGGTGCCATTGATGGGACACATGTGGCCTTGGTCCCCCCCGCAGGAGTGAACAGGTGTACAGAAACCGGAAGAGTTACCATTTGATGAATGTGCAGATGATGTGTTTGGCAGACCAGTACATCTCCCATGTGAATGCCAAATTCCCTGGCTCAGTGCATGACGCTTACATTTTGAGAAATAGCAGCATCCCTTATGTGATGGGGCAACTCCAGAGGCACCGTGTGTGGCTATTAGGTGAGGACATGGACCTAATACAGTGTGAATAGTTGTCTGGGAATGTCCCTATGAGTTAGTGTGTGTCTAACAGTTGTCCCTCGCCATTTGCAGGTGACTCTGGTTACCCCAACCTGTCATGGCTACTGACCCCAGTGAGGAATCCCAGGACAAGGGCAGAGGAACGCTACAATGAGGCCCATGGGCGAACTAGGAGGGTTATAGAGACGACCTTCGGCCTCCTGAAGGCCAGGTTCCGGTGCCTCCATATGACAGGTGGTTCCCTATTCTACTCACCAAAGAAGGTATGCCAGATCATCGTGGCCTGCTGTATGCTTCACAACTTGGCTTTGCGACAACAGGTGCCTTTTCTGCAGGAGGATGGTCCAGATGGAGGTGTTGTGGCAGCTGTGGAGCCTGTGGACAGTGAAGACGAGGAAGCAGAAGAAGAGGACATAGACAACAGGAACACAGTGATCCTGCAATACGTCCAGTGAGACACAGGTAAGAAGACAACACAGCCTGCTACATCTGATTTAATTCTACTACCTCTCATGTCTGTCATTTTCACCCAGTGTATGGTCACTGAGTTGTCACTTTCCTTTTCGATTTCACGGATGTGGGTCCCACTGTGTGACATCTGCTTTGTTTCCGCATGGACTAAAGCTGTGTGACATAGGTATGTTGACATTACATTTGATATAGCATTTTGCCACTGTTTTTGCAAATACACATTTTCAAAAGCACAGACTGACTCCAGATTGTTTTTTGATTTAAGGGTATTTATTTAAGTACTCAATATTGGAGGGGGTTGCAAAATGGTCAGGGGTGATGGTGGAGGAATGTCCATGGCAGAGTCCAGTCTATTAGTCTCACAGGTTCATTGTCCAAAGGGGCATAGGAAGTGGAGCTGGGGCAGTTTAAGGATGGAAAGGGTGACAAAGTGGGACAGAAGGATGACAATCAGGGTGGTCTCATTTCTTGGCGGGGGTCTTGGCATTGTTCTCTGTCTTTGTCCTGGATCTCAGGGACCGTTTGTGGGGTGGTTCTCCATCTGCACGGGGTGGGGTGCTGGTGTCGTGGTCCTGTGGCGGTGCCTGCTGTCCACTAGTGCCGGCGGAGGTGGTGGGCAGTTCATCGTCCAGGCTAGTGTCAGGCGCCCCTTGCTGTGCCACAGTGTCCCTCCTACTGTTGACAAGTTCCTTCAGTACCCCAACAATGGTGCCCAGGGTGGAATTGATGGATTTGAGTTCCTCCCTGAAGCCCAAATACTGTTCCTCCTGCAGCTGCTGGGTCTCCTGAAACTTAGCCAGCACCGTTGCCATCGTCTCCTGGGAATGGTGGTGGGCTCCCATGATGTTGGAGAGGGCCTCGTGGAGAGTGGGTTCACTGGGCCTGTCCTCCCCCTGTCGTACAGTAGCCCTCCCAGTTCCCCTGTGTTCCTGTGCCTCTGTCCCCTGAACCGTGTGCCCACTACCACTGCCCCCAGGTCCCTGGTGTTGTTGGGGTGGTGGGTTAGCCTGGGTTCCCTGTAGTGGTGGACACACTGCTGATTGACGTGTCCTAGGGACAGAGGTATGGGCCCGCTGGGTGGGTGCTGCGCTGGTGGTTCCAGAGGGGGCAAGCTCTGTAGTGGCCTGTGCCAGTGTGAGGGGAACCGACTGTCCCGAGGTCCCAGATGGGCCGGGCTGGTCATCTTGATCCAGTTGGACAGAGCTTCTGTCATCACTGTGGGCCTCTTCTGTGGGTGGAGTGGACATATCTGGACCCTCCTGTCCGGTGACGTTGGGTAGGGGTCCTGCAGGGGTGTAAAGGCATGATTATTGCATCTGTGTGTGCCATGGTGTGCAATGGGTGGGTGACCGTGTACCCCAGTGCTTGCATTCCTGTGTAGGACCTTGTGTAATAATGGTTTAGGGAGGTGTATGGGTATGTGTAGTGGCCATGCATTTTTGATGGGTGTCCATGCTTTGGTGTTACATGCAGGGCTTGAATTTGGGATGTGCAGTTTGTGATATTGGGACATACGTGAGGAGTTGGAGTGATGGGGTTGAGGGCGAGGGTGGGGGTATGTGATAGCATGCAGGTGGGTGGGGGATGAAGTAGTTAAAGGTTTGACTTACCAGAGTCCATTCCTCCTGCTACTCCGGCTAGGCCCTCAGGATGCAGTATAGCCAAGACCTGCTCCTCCCATGCTGTTAGTTGTGGGGGAGGAGGTGGGGGTCTGCCGCCAGTCCTCTGAACCGCGATGTGGTGTCTTGAGACCACGGAACGCACCTTCCCCCGTAGGTCATTCCACCTCTTCCTGATGTCATCCCTAGTTCTTGGGTGCTGTCCCACTGCATTGACCCTGTCCACGATTCTTCGCCATAGCTCCATCTTCCTAGCTATGGTAGTGTGCTGCACCTGTGATCCGAATAGCTGTGGTTCTACCCAGATGATTTCCTCCATCATGACCCTGAGCTCCTCCTCAGAGAACCTGGGGTGTCTTTGCGGTACCATGGGGTGGTGTGGGTGATGTGTGGGGTGGTGTGTGTTGTGATGTGTGGGGTGATATTTAGAGGTGTGTTGTGTGAGGTGCACGGATGTTGTGTGAGTGATGGTGTTGAGTGCCTGTGGATGCTAGTGTTCTTTCTGTTGGTGTCTCTCTCTGGCCCTCAGTCACAATTGTTGACGTGAGGGTTTGTGGGTGATGTGGGTGTGTGTTTTATATTGTATTGGGTGTGTGGGAGTGGTGTGTGTATATCGAAATGTCCAATGTGGTTGTGTTTTGGAGATGTGTGTGTATTTTGAGCATGGCGGTGTGTACCGCCAATGGAATACCGCGGTTTAAAGACTGCCACGTGGATTCGTGGGTCGTGATAGTGTGGGCGTATTGCTGTTGGCATGACGGTGGAGGTTTTGTTATCGCCAGTTTATCACTGACCTTTGGTGTGGCGGACTTGTGTGGGTGTCTGGATTTTGGCGGATTCCGAGCTGTGGGCCATAATGACGGTGGAGGAATTCTGTGGCCGCGGCGGTGTGTTTGCGGTCTTCTGCACAGCGGTAAGTGAATTTCCCGCCAATGTTGTAATGACCACCATAGTTTCTTACGTGTAACAAATTTTGTATTTAACAGTCAGTGAAAATAATGTGCAAGTATATGTTGTTTTGAAATGGATATTGTGATTGGTGCTGTGCAAGTAACATTTTTAGTATTGTCCATATATGTACAATCATGCTATAAATGTGTGTGTCCTCTTTGTGCAGAACATTATAAAAAAGACCTGCTTCTTTGGGAAGAGCCAGATTATTGTTTTCTTCTTACACTATTCAGAAATCCTCTTTTTAGGTTTTCAGACTTTTCTGTTTGTTGCTTGTAGAGGGATAGATGCTCATGGTCGCTTCTGTATTTAGGCCTAATTACTATCATTAATTTGATAGTTTGCCAGATGTGCTGTGGTTGTTTAGGTTAAGGAACACTGTATTTTGCATTTTTTACTTTTGTGCTAAGTTATTTTTCTAAAGTGTGTGTCTGAAGCTGAGCTGAGTTGCAATTCACACGTGTTTCACTGAAGACCTACAGGAAGTCAGAGTTCTCTTTATTTTGTTCATCAGTGTAACTGGTGTCATTGAGTTGATAACCGCTGCCCATTAGTCTTTTGTTAAGTCAGGGCAAGGCATTGACATTAACATTAAAACAGTTGAATGCCTTCACTTACTTTTGTCCATTTTTCAAGAAAGACATTTAAACATTTCAAACATTTGTTGTGTCATACTGAATTACCAAGCAATGCTTGTTACCTATTGAACATAGCATACAAATTTATGTTTGTGAAAAAATCAACCGTAAAGTACATCCCTTTGAGGTAAAAGGGACAAGAAAGAAGATATTCTTCCTGCTGATTAGCACAATGTATAACCAGAAAACTTGAGTTCAAATCCCAGTTTCCTTGCTTGACCAAATTGTGACCCTAAGCGTGGCGGCTGCCGCTGGGTAGTTACATCAAGGATTACATTTTTATAGGAAAACCATTTTTTGGTTTGCTAGTAACGTTGGTGCAGTTTAATAAATGTTCATGAAACTTTCCAAAAAAAGACCCATCCTTCTCAGTTTCTACCCTGAAAATGTCGGTGTGATCCATCAAGGAGGTACGGAGAAAAGAGTGGGAAGGGGCAGAAAACTTCTTTTCTCCATGCTATTTTCCATGACAAATTGAACTGTGATGCTGCAAAAATGACTGAATGAAATTACACCAAATTTGACAGAAATCCAAATCTTGATCCAAAAAGCGTGTATATTCTGATTTGATGTTAATCGATTCAGTAGTTTTTGAGTAATTAGGGTTACAAATTCATAGATATCTGGGCATGGCCAAGCAATTTGATTGACATGCAGCAAATTTTTGGACTAATACATTTTGCACCATTTAACGGATGTTCTAGAAACTTTCCAAAACAAAAAAGACTCATCCACTTAAGCTTCTTTCTGGAAGGATTTAAGGTTTTGGAACGATCCATCAAGCAGGGCGAAGAAGAAGAGGGAGGGGGATTCCAAAACAACATTTCCTTGTTGGACCTGACAGCCTTAGGGTGGTCATCCCCCAACTTTGTGCCTGCTTCTCTCCAATTTTTTGACCCTGTTTTTGCTGGTTTTAGGACTCTGCATTCTTTACCACTGTCTCCCTAAACATGGTAATATTGGTTCCTACTCAATAAGTATATTTAATTTATCTATAAGTCCCTAGTAAAGTGCACTACATGTTCCGAGGGCCTGTAAATTAAATGTTACTTAGGGGCCTGCAGCCCACATAAGTAGCCCCTTAACAATATCTCAGGCCTGCTATTGCAAGGCCTGTATGTGGAGTTTCACTGCCTCTTCATCTTGGCATTTAAAACTACTTGCCAAGCCTTTAACTCCCATGTCTGGTCTGTGCTGGTTGATAGCTCCCTTTGTGACTCCCACCCAGACAATCACAAACACAGGACACTCAGTCACATCTGCATTCATCTGCATTCTGAATGGGTCTCCCTGGGCAGGAAGGGTGGAGGGGTTCTCTCTTACATTTCAAAGGCCAGTGGCCTGCCCTCGCAAAAAGGACTGATAACCCCCCACAGGGATCCTGGCAGATAGGACTGGGCTGGAAGGGGAAATTATGCACTACAAAACCACTCTTTGAAGCATCCAAGTGTCCCCTACTTCAAAAGCATTTTTGGGCTTATAAACTGGGTCTCTCACCCCGCCAAATAAGACACTTCTGGATCTACATCTGAACTCTGTCAGAGGAACTGACTGTCTGCCCAAAGGACTCATCTGGACTGCTTTGTGAGAAGGACTGCTGCCCTGCTTGTTGCCCTGCTTCCCTGCTGGCCTCTCACTTTGCTGGAAGGGCTCTGCCTTCCCCAAAGATGCTCTCCAAGCGCTTGGATTGAGCTTGCCTCCTATTCTGAAGTCTCAGGAACAGCAAATACTTCCTCTACTGGCTTTTAGCTAGTTTTCCAACTTCAGCAGCGCCGTGAATTACTTCAGAGATGCCAGCACCAACTCCGCAGTCTGCTCCGAGGACATCGCTACAAGCAACGACCGCGGCCTGCAAATTAAGTCTGACATTGCCACGATACCAGTGACATCCCGCAGGATCATCGCAACACTGCAAAATCAACACATCACATATTGACCAATTGGATTCTTCTACCCTGCCGGGTCACAAGGAACCTGTTGGAAACTACGCCTCACCTTCACTGGCCTCGCAGTGCGGAACCAACACCTCATCTCCCCAGACGCCACAAGGCACTGATCCCGCACCGGCCCCAGCGTCACCTCATCTCCCCGACTCCGTGCGGCGTCTTTGTTTCTTCATTTTGAAAAGGTACTCTGTGATGTTGGATTATTGGGAACAACTCCGTCAACGACCCCGTGATAGGCCTGGTTAGAGCTTTTGTGTTTCTAAGCACTTTAGTGGGATTTAAATCTTTACAAATGCATAACTTTGCTTATGTACATTGGATTTCCGTTGTTCCAATCTTATTTTATTCAGAGAAATATTATTTATTTTTCTAAACCTGAGTGGTGTATAACTGTGGTGTTTTCACTGTGTTACTGTATGATTTATTGCACAAATACTTTACACATTGCCTTCTAAGTTAAGCATGACTGCTCTGTGCCAAGCTACCAGAGGGTGAGCACAGGAATATTTGGGTTGTGTTGCGACTTACCCTCACTAAGATTGTGGTCCCTACTTGGACAAGGGTGTATACCTCTGCCAAGTAGAAACAGCAATTTCTAACAATGATGATCAGCGGTGAGGATAGGACTAGTGTTTGTGCAGTGCCATACAATAGCTACGTGTACACTACCTACCCACAGTTAAAGGTCAATTTGATTTGTTTTCTTTTTGCTGCAATTTTCCTGCTTGCCATTCTTTAATCAATCCTATACATTATGTCACTGGCTGGGTTCATAAGTGGAGCTGGGGAGTTTGATCTGGGTAAGCTGGAGGGATACACAGTTAACCAACTGAAGGGCTTTTGCAAGGGGTTGGGGGTACCTAACCCTGGAGCATCCAAAAAGGAGGAGTACCAAAAGGCACTGAGGACCTGGGTAGAAGCCCACTCACAAGAGCATGATGAGTTGGGGAATCGAGTGGATGCCCCCGAGGAGCTGCCAACAGCAGTGGGGATTGAAACCCCTGGATTTGTGCCTCCTACTAAACCAGGTAGCTGTGTCTAAAGTCATGGCCTCACCCCAGACGAAAGGAGAGAGGAGAGATCATTTAGGCTGCAGTTGGCAAGATTGAACATGGAAGCAGAGGAGAGGAAAGCTGAGAGGGAAGCCAAACAAGCTGAGGCTGAAAGAGCCTCAACTGAGAAGTAACTGCTACTGGCTCATGAACTGAGTCTGGAAGAGCTGGAGATAAAGGCCAGGTAGTCTGAATCCAACAGTGATGGTGGCAGCATACATGCAGGACCTGCTGGAGACAAGAAGGTTCATATACCCAAGGATTTGGTGCCCAGTTATGTGGTGGGAGAAAACATCGACAAGTGGTTTTCTGGTTATGAAGTTGCACTAAACACCCATGGGTTTTCTGAAGAGCACTGGATGGCGGGTATGTGGAAACAAATGCCTACACTTGGGAGGGACACACTTATAACATTAGAGGTTGAGGACCAAAAGAAGTAAACTTCTATGAAAGCCATTTTAATAGCCAAATATGCGCTGACACCTGAGAAGTATCACCAAAGAAGCAGAGACAGCAATAAGCTCCCCAACCAGTACTGGGAAGACTTCATTTATTTATTTTACCAGTAAGGCACTGAATAGCTAGATGCGGGGCAGCAGAGTCGGTGATTATGTTGGGTCGTACGATTTAATCCTGAGAGAGCACATGCTCAGTATTTGTTTTGTAGAGCTGCACCAACACCTATTCAACAGAAAGCTGACTTATCCCATGAAGCTTACTGAGGAGGCAGACCTCTGGGCCAGCACCAGAGCGCCCAAAAAGGTGTCTGGGTGGGACACCCAGAAATGTGACCAGGATTCCCAACAGAACAAAGATGGGGGATAAAAACTTAAAAATAAGGAGTTCTCTAAAGTGCCCCAAAATAATTCCCAAGGGAATAGTGGTAACCAGTCCCAGTCTGATCCTAACAAGAAAGGGTTCTTTGATCATAAGATAGGGAGATTTGTACCCCAATGTGCAGATTGCTCCAAGTATGGTAACTTTAAAGGCGACTCCAAATGTCCAGAGAGGGCACAGCCCTCCACTGGTGGGCAGATATCTGGGTTAGCTAGTGTAGTGCTCTGGGAGGAGGTAGTCCCAGATAGTTTTGGGGAACAGAGGTAACCCTATGGTGCCAAAAGTCCACATGCCTGCCAATGCGTCTAAGTATAGGCAGTGGGTAACCATTATTGGGCAATGGGTGGAGGCTCTGTGTGACATAGGAGCCAGCGTGACTAATGTCACTGACACTGTTCCTGGTACTCCCTTTGAAAGGGTTGGCATAGATGTCATTGGTCCATTGGACCCCAAGACAGCCCTAGGCAACAGGTTCATCCTTGTCCTGGTGGTCCATGCCTCCCGCTATCCATAGGCAATCCCTTTGAGGACGGTGACTGCACCGATAGTGATCAGAACTTCAATGGGGATTTTTACCAGTTTAGGGTTCCCCAAAGAAATAGTGTCTGACAGAGAATGTAACTTCATGTTGGCATACATGAAGTCTATGTGGGATGCTTGTGGTGTGACCTACAGGTTCACCACACCCCATTCCCTAAACCCAATGGTTTAGTTGAGAGTTTCAACAAGACCTTAAAGGGCATGATTCAGGCCTTAGACCATGAGGCATAAGTGGGGCGTCCTCCTGCAATACCTTCTCTTTGCTTACTGAGAGGTGCCCCAGAAGGGGGTGGGGTTTTGTAGGAGGCTGGCCTGGTTTGTAGTTGGTACCTTGGGTACTTACACCTTACACCAGGTCCAGTTATCCCTTATTAGTGAAATGTAGTAGTGTTCTAGCAGCGTAGGCTGATAGAGGTAGCTATAGCAGAGCAACTTAGGCTGAACTAGGAGACATGCAAAGCTCCTGCAATACCACTTATAGTTATACAGTACTTATACACAACTAAAGACAATACTCAGTGTTACCAAAAATAAAGGTAGTTTATTTGGGTGACACAGGGCCAAAAATATCTTAGAGGCAATACTCCTCCTGGAAGTAAGTATGATACACAATATATACACTAGACACCAAAATAAGGTAAGTAATTAGACATGGGATAGTGCAAACAATAGGAAATGCTATATAATGCAATGGGAGAATTAGGTCTAGGGGCAACACAAACAATATAATAAAGAAAGTGGAATGTGAATCACAAATTCCCCCCTACACAAGTGTAGTGTGTAGAGAATCGCTGGGAGAGTAAGAATACAGTAAAGGTAAGTAAATTACCCCACCCCAGGGCCCAGGAAAGTAGGAGTAAAGTACTGCAAGTTTCCCTAGGACACACTACAAGGTGTGATTAGAGTTATTGCAAGAACAAAGCAAGGCTGCAAACAACAAATGGTGGATTCCTGGACCTGAAGACCTACAAAGGAAAGAGACCAAGTCCAGAAGTTGGAAGAAGTTCCAGGAAGGACAGGATCCCCTGCCAACCCAGAAGAGGGTGCAAAAGAAGAGTCCCCGGTTGGACGGTTAGACGAAGACTGCAGAAATGCGGGTTCCTGCGTGATGCAATGGATGTCCCACGGAGAGATGTTGGATGCAGGCGAGTTTTGGTGCTGCTTTTGTCCAACAAGCCTTGGTTCCGGCAAAGTCGCGTTTTGTGTCAAAGTGGCACTGTCTGGACCCAGGAGGGACCTGGGGGCCTCAACTCTGCCTGAGGAGGAAGAGGGGGCTCTCAGCATTTCAGAGAGCCCTCAAAAGCTCAGACAGCACCCACAGGAATCCCAGGACAGGTGTAAAATGCGGTTGGTGCAGCACTACAAAGAAGGGTCCCACACCACTGGAGGTCAACTCAGCAAGCTGAGCTTCACAGGAGAGAGTGCTGGGGACCTGGGCCAGGCTGTGCACAAAGGAATTTTGCAAATCATGCAGAGAGGCCTCAGGAGGTGAAGAAGACACGGTGCACAGTGGTACTGTCGTACTCAGGGAAGGCAAGCTCCTGCCTCTTCCAAATTGGGACAGCAGGACCTTAGGACAGTCTGTGTCAAAGGGGTCCACCCTCTGTGTTCCAAGAGAACCGGTCATCGACTTAGAAGGTGCCTGCTTGAGCAGGGGAGTGACTCCGTCACTCCACGGGAGATTTCTTTGGTCCTTCTGGCACAGGGTGAAGACAGGGAATCCCCAGAGCGTGCACACCGTGGAAACTGTTGCAGTTGCTGGCTGCAGCTGAAATTGCAGAGGAAAAGTAGCCCTTCTGGATACTTTGTTGCTGTTACAGCGGTTCCTGTCGCAGTCTGCGGTTGATCGGAGGTCAGAGGATGAAGTAGTTGTTGCAGAGGATTCCTGCTGGAAACTTGCAAGTAGAATCTGAAGAGAAACCCACAGGAGAGACCCTAAAGAGCCCTGAGAGGGGGATTGGCTACCTTATCAGGTGTGGACCTATCAGGAGGGGTCTCTGACATCACCTGCTGGCACTGGCCACTCAGAGGCCTCCTGAGTGTCCCCACACCTTGGAAAACAAGATGGCTGAAGTCTGGGACACACTGGAGGAGCTCTGGGCACCACCCCTGGGGTGGTGATGGACACGGGAGTGGTCACTCCCCTTTCCTTTGTCCAGTTTCACGCCAGAGCAGGGACTGGGGGTCCCTGGACCGGTGTAGACTGGCTTATGCAAGGAAGGCACCATCTGTGCCCTTCAAAGCATTTCCAGAGGCTGGGGGAGGCTACCCCTCCCCAGCCTGTAATACCTATTTCCAAAGGGAGAGGGTGGAACACCTTGCTCCCAAAAGAAATACTTTGTTCTGCCTTCCTGGGACTGAGTTGCTCAGACCCAATGAGGGCAGAACCCTGTCCGTGAGGTGGCAACAGCTGTAGCTGCATTGCAAACCTCAGAGAGCTGGTTTGGCAGTACCGGGGTCCATGGTGGAGCCCCCAGGAAGCATGGAATTGGCTCCCTAATACCATATTTGGAAGGGGGGTCAATTCCATGATCTTAGATACCATACATGGCCATATTCAGAGTTACCATTGTGAAGCTACATATAGGTATTGATCTATATGTAGTGCATATGTGTAATGGCGCCCCCGCACTCACAAAGTCCCAGGAACTGGCCCTGAACTATGTGGGGGCACCTTTGCTAGTGGAAGGGCGCCCTCACACTTAGTTTGTCTGAGCTCCTTATGCGTGGCAAAAGAAATGCTGCAGCCCATAAGGATCTCCTGGAACCCCAATGCCCTGGTTACCTAGGTACCATATACTAGGCACTAATAAGGGGGGTCAAGTGTGCCAATTGAAATTGGTAAATTAAGTCACTAGCCTATAGTGACAAATTTAAAAGCAGAGAGAGCATAAGCACTGAGGTTCTGATTAGCAGAGCCTCAGTGGCACAGTTAAGCACTATACACAACACATACATTAGGCCATAAACTATGAGCACTGGGGTCCTGACCAGCAGGATCCCAGTGACACAGACAAAAACATACTGACATACAGGAAAGATGGTACTTTCCTACAGGTTTAGTCCCCTTCAGCTTCTCTATGGCTACGCTGTTAGGGGGCCACTAAGCCTTGTCAAGGAGCGGCGGGAGAAAGCTCCAAGGAACCACCCCCCAGGATTTGGTCAGCTACATGTTGGCCCTCCACAACCAGATGCACTGCTTCTGGAAAAAGGCCAAAAGCAACCTTGAGGCCAGACAAGAGGTAATAAAATGCTGGTATGACCAGAAGGCCACTCTGTTGGAGTTTCAACCAGGAGACAAAGTATGGGTCATGGAACCAGTAGAGCCCAGGGCTCTCCAGGATCGCTGGACTGGCCCATATGAAGTCAAGGAGCATAAGGGGAGGCCACTTACTTGGTGACCTCCAGGCCCCTAGGAACCCCCTAAGGGTGCTCCACGTAAACAGACTGAAGCCCCAGTGACAGATGAGGGCGTGGAGGAGGAGAGTGAACCTCCCCCTGACCTCCTCTCTGTGCAGGAAAGTGATGCGTCAGAGGAGGGTATCAACCTCTCTCACTCCCTGACCCTAGATCAGTGAGGCGACCGTTACCAGTTACTGGAACAGTTTTCCACCCTGTTTTCCCTCACCCCTGGACTCACACATCTATGCGTCCATGATGTTGACACGGGAGACAGTCCCCCTGTAAAGAACAAAATTTACAGGTTGTCAGACAGGGTGAAGGCTAGCATTAAGGAGGAAGCTGCCAAGATGCTAGCTTTGGGGTAATTGAAACCTCTAGCAGTCTATGGTCCAGCCCAGTGGTGCTGGTACCAAACCCTGCCTCACATGGGTGCCAAACCAGAACTTCGATTCTGTGTGGACTACCGAGGTCTCAGTTCCATCACCAAGATGGGCGCACACCCCATTCCCGAGATAATGGGCCTATTGGCAGGCTAGGCGCTGCCAAATTCCTCAGTACCTTTGATTTGACATCATGGTACTGGCAGATTGCCTTGAGTGAGGGGGCAAAAGAGAGTTCAACATTCTCAACCCCTGAGGGGCATTACCAGTTCTGGGTGATACCCTTTGGCTTGAAGAATGCCCCTACTACCTTCCAACAGTAGGTAAACAGGGTCTTGTCTGGTAAAGAGGTGTTCTGTGCCCCCTACCTAGACAATATTGCCGTCTACAGTGCCAGTTGGGAGGGACACCTGCTTCACTTCCAAGAGATGCTCCAGGCCCTGCAACAGACAGGACTGACAGTCAAGGCCAGTAAGTGCCAGATTCCGCAGAGTTCCGTGGTGCATTTGGGACACCTGATAGGTGGTAGCAAGGTGCAGCCACTCCAGGCCAAGATTGAAACAATCAAGGCCTGGCAACCACCTATAACCCAAACTGAAGTGACAGCCTTCCTAGGCCTCACTGTTTACTACTGCAGATTTTTTAAGTGATATGGCACCATGGTGGCCCCCTTAAATGAGCTGACTTCTAAGAAGCAGCTGTATTGCTATCTGTTTTTAACCACCGATTCCATCTTGACGACTGACTCCATTTTGTGCTTAGCTTAGCTTCAAATGCCGTCACATCAGTGGCACAGGTATTTTTGCATGCACAGCTTGTTCTCTGCATTGAACGTCTTTTCGCTTTTCTCACCAGGGAAGGGAACAGAACATGGGGGATGCAACAATGATAGGAGTGTACAAGGATGATGATGTTTACAGCAGATAAGGGAATGGCTCTGTCTTGGAAATGCACCTTGGGATTTGGCCAATCCTTTTGTGTGCTTTCAACACTGACCAAGTACAGCCAGCGCTTGAATTCCACAACTTAGGAAGGGGGGAGTGGGGAGGTTACAGAACCTTCCTCTTAATTTTGTTGAAGTTTTATAAGGTGGGGAAGCTTGATGCTGAGGCAGAAGGAACTCATTTTCGAGGGTGGACGCTGTGCTCAGAAAAATCAGAGCCCCATTGGGGCAAATTTCTCCTGTCTCAGCTGTCCAGGGTTCCATAGATTGACATTGGCAAGAACAAAGATGATGTTGGATTCAGTCCCCATGGTGATGCATTTTTAATTCTTAATTATCTAGCTTTGCTGTGTGCATGCATAAATATATACATATTCACTGCATACATATTCTTTGTTGATATATTGCATTTTTTTCTGAATATTATTAATCAACTGCTGTGATTATTTTAGTGGCTGCACTTGTTTTGCTGCATTCAGGCTAGATGCTCACTTTAATATTCTTGTATACTTTTCTTTGAGCCCTGGGAAGTGCCTTAATAAATTCATTACTCAGACTAAGAGTGCTGCCTTGTTTGCATTCTTTAGCCTCGTTCCCTCTTTGTTTGAAGCTAAGCAGAACAATTTGGCGTAGTTGTTTGCAGGATTCAAAGTTAAAGATTTAAAAGTGAAAAATGTTTGGCAAAAAGTCAAAGGCGGTTTCCCAGGTTCCAAATGACATACCAGGATGAGAAAAAGCACCCTATGATGTTCTTGCAAATTAATGGTCTTGAGGAGCAGAATTATGTGAGAATTGGGATGGATGGCTTAGCGATGCTGAGCCAGAAACAGTTTTACTCTGTTTACAGGAAGTTCCAGTAGAATGGGGATGTGATTTATCTGTTTTAGGGAGATGGGGCTGGATCCTGTTCTCTGCTTATAGAAAAATGCACGAAAGATATGTGCAGTTAGAACAAAAAAAACAGCAAGTAGGAAGGCAGCTAGTTGAAGCTAAAAATAATGTAACCATGCTGTCTTGTCAGAATAAGTTATTGCAAGATAAAGCGGATACTTATCAGTCTGTCACAGAGAAGGCAGCTGTCTGCATTGTTCAATACATGTATCGGAAACATAGGGGGAGAGACAATCAAAAGAAAGTTCATTTAGCTATTGCTAAAGCAGAGTTAAATTGAGATACAGAAATCTGGGATGCAAATATCTGGGACTCAACCGATTTTTCAGTTTCCAGTGATGAGTCAGTTAAAAAAGGTGGAGGCCAACAGAAAGTGGTTAGTGCACAGCCATTGTTTAGATGGAAAATACAGGGCACTCCACAAAACCTGGAGGGGGGGATTGAGATGCACTTCTTAGAAGATTACACACAGTTGGAAGTCAATGATATTCCAGACAGATTCATGCAGAGATCTGGGGAAACATTACTTACATGGATGGTGTGATTATTTGACACAGGAGCCTCTGAAGTAATGTTAGGTATAGGAGACGCTCCTAAGTTTTGTACTCTTAACACTGACCCTATAATACAGGAGCAGTTTAAGGGTTATCAGGTTAACCGACAGATCACCCTACTGCAGCTAGCAGCTGTGGGGTGTAACAATAAGTATCTGACCAAATCAGACTGGCCACAAAATGACAAGCCCTGGTACACCTTAGGACCTGCAATGCAGAGAATTAAGGAAGAGGGAATGAAAACTGCTATTTTCTGAGGTGATGCTCACCGTCTGTTAGATGGACCGCACTCTGTATGAGTGCAAAATAAAATTATTCACTTTGCTCCTCCAGCTTACAAGCAGGTAATAATCACTCTCTTAATTAATCAGACAAGACAGACATTGAAAGATGTACTGGAGGCAGTTTGTGAGTTAAGAAAGCTTGGAGACTGGACAAAGCCTGAGAGAGCCTTGAGGTGTAAGGGTCTCACAGGTAATAATATAGTATCTAGGAGAGACATTTTTATGGCATCACTCAAGGATGGTGTCAACAAGGAGAACGTTGATCGGATAGATACCAAAAGCTTGTGGGCGGTGTACTGTAAGCAAAGGCTGGACAGAAAGGAGAGCATCAGGAAAGTGAACAAGCAAGATAATAAACAAGTGAATCGGGTCAGCCACAGATGCAGGAGGAAGGAAAAGAGAGGGAGAAACATGTTTCTGCATGAGGGAAAGAGGAGGAAGATTTGGACAGCGATTGGTTAACTGCTGAGACAGGGAAGGAAAGGAATTTCCTTGCAGATATGAGAGCATATATCCAAATCTAACTTAGGCAAAAGTTGACAGATTTAAATCAGATTAGGAAGCAGGCCAAGCTCCAGTACAGGGATGGGCTTGTAAAGATAACAGACCCCATGTTGGTTTAGAAATTTTCTGGAAGCCCAAAAATGTTCAAAGGGTCCGGGCCTTAGTCGACATTGGAGGTCTCTTTAATTTATGGAAATCCCAAAAAGTTTACAGGTCAGCACTAAACCATCACAGGGTTGGGAGGAAAGCACACCCCTGCAGTGCAGACTACTGTTCAAATGCAAATAGGGAGAACACCAAAAAGAGAATATACTGTTTTGATTGTGCCCCTCCTGGAGTATATACTGTGAATTGACATTCTGTTGGGGATGACTTTATACTTGGATGATGGTTGTCTTCAGTTTGGATCAAATAGATACATTTCAGTGGAAGCAGTGAGGGTGGGTCATTTGAAGATACCCCCAGTGAAGATGCCCCCAGCAACCAAGGTGGTTTGTTTGAAACAATACAGGATTCCAGGAGGGCATGAGGAAATAAGTGAGACTATACAGGAGTTAATGGAGGCAGATGTGACGGCTCCAGTCACCACGAAGTGACACAATTCTCTGTGGCCAGAGCGCCGACCAGATAGGGGCTATAGAATGACTATTGATTACTGCAAATTGAACAAATATATGCCCCCCCTTGACTGCTGCAGTCCCAAATACCATCACTTTGATTGAGAGAATACAAAAACATAAAAGGACCTGATAGGCAACCATTGATATTACCAATGTTTTCTTTTTTATACCATTGGCCCCTGAGAGTCAGGAGCAATTCAGTTTCTTGCGGAACGGTAGACAATTCCAAATGCTATGGCTCCTCAACAGAATATACATATCACCACCATCTTTCACCGGCTGGTAGCAGAACCCCTGGTTGAAGTATCTGTCATTCCAGGGGAGCAATTGTCTTGTTATATTGATGATGTGATGATTCAGGGGGAGACAAAAGAACAGGGGCAGACTCAGGTGGACAGGGTTGTGGAACTCTTGCAGAGCAAATGGAATATGATTAATCCATATAAGACACAATGACCCTTTCAAAATGTGACGTTTCTAGGAATTCAGCTGAATCAGGGACAAAGAGAGGTGTTGCCGCAGGCAAAACAAAAGATCTTAGAATTTGACACTTCCCGTACTAAGCAGGAGACTCAGCAATTCATTGGATTGTTTGTTTTTTGGACACAGCATTTCCCTCACTTGAGTCAGCTTTTGGCCCCTTTGTACAAAGTGACAAGAAAGAAACATGGGTTTGAATGGGAGAGCAGCAGCAGTGTGTGTCTGACTTGGCAAAGGAGGCGATTCAACAGGATTTAGACTTATGGCCAGTAGAGGAAGGAGACATTGAGTTACATGTAACTGTTTAGGGGCAATATGCAAATTGGAGCATGTGGCAAAAACAGGGAAGAAAGAGGGTGCCCCTGGCTTTCTGGACTAAAAAGCTACCTGAAGCTGGAGAACAATATACTCCCTTTGAAAAACAGTTACTTGCTTGTTACTGGGCTCTTGTGGATACTGCGCAAATGACCCTCGGTCATAATATGGTTCTGAGACCTGAAATTCCAATAATGCAGTGGATGATGAGTTCACCTAAAACTCACTGCATAGGACATGCACAAGAGGCCTGGATAATTTGGTGGAAGTGGTACATACAGGACAGGGCCCGAGTGGGACCAGCATGAACAGGTGGCACAATCTTCTGTGCAGGACGGTGAGAGGGTGCAGGAAGTACTAGAGATAAAAGAGTCACCAGTGAGGTGTGGTGAGCCATTTGAATTCTTGTCCCCTGAGGATAGGAAGCATGTATAGTTTACAGATAATTCAGCCAAGTATGTGAGGGCCAAAAGACATTGGAAGGCAGTGTCATATAATCCAGTCACCAAGAAGTTGTTATCCACTAAAGGAGAAGGGAAGAGTAGTCAATATGAAGAATTCTATGCTGTATAACAGACACGGAAACAAGAATTGCCTGGGACCTGTCACATGTATACTGATTCTTGGTCTACCGCCAATGGGTTAGCCACCTGGCTTCCCACATGGCATGCACATAACTGGCAAATACATTCTAATGAGGTATGGGGCAAAGAGTTGTGGCAAGAAATGTGTGAAATGCTAGAGCAAAGTATTGCTACTGTGTATCATGTAGGTGCCCACTGTCCCACCAACTCACTACAACAGTGGTTTCATTCCCTTCAAGACAACAAAGCCAAAATCACAGAGGCAGAAGTTGGAACACAGGATTCTGACTTGGTGGGGATGGCTAAGTGCACCAAAATGTGGGCACCTGGGAGAGAAGGTCACTAACAGGGTGCAGAGATTAGAGGGATGCACATCACCCTAGATTTGATCAAAAACAGTGAGCATGTAGTGTCCTGTTTGTCAACACACACAACAGAGACCTGTCCCTCAAATGGTCAAAGGCCAATAGGAGAGAGGGAAGTTGCTGGGGCAAATATGGTAAATTGATTACATAGGGCCACTATTGACTAGTCGTGGGTATCAATCAGCTTGCACAGTAGTGGACACATATTCTGGTTACCTGATTTGCCATCCCTTGCAAACATGCAACTCTGGACCTGTTAATGTTGTATTACTGAGTCCCACTCCAAGTCCATAGTGACAACGGGTCACATTTAAAATTAAAATTGGTGCAAGATTATTGCTCACAGCACAATATTGAGTGGATTTATCATATTCCATACTATCCACAAGCTGCAGGACTGATTGAGAGAATGAACGGCTTGCTGAAAGCCCAATTACGAAAATTATCAGATGGAACTTTGAGAAACTGGAGAGAACATTCAAATGAAGCCCTCCAGATTTTGAATAACAGACCATTGACAAATGCAGAAACCCCTTTAATGCGAATATTGACCCCAGCGTTACAGATACAACCCCATCTAGCGACCAACATCATCATGTATTGGGGAAAAAAACAAGGAGCCTTAGCTCCTTACCGAGCCTCACCATAAGCTGCAGGTCTTGATTTGCCTGCCTTAAAAACCTACCTATTTAAACCATAAGACATGGCACTTCTTGAAACAGGTGTTGGAATATAGATTCCCCTGGAGCATTTTGGATTGGTTGCTCCCAGCTCTGGGTTGGCACTCAATGGTATTCAGTTCTTGGGGGAGTGATTGATGCAGACTACCAAGGAGAATTAAAAACTATTCTCCTGAATAGTGGATACACTGACTTGATAACGCAACCTGGAGCTAGAATTGCTCAAATTTTAATTATACCAGTGTATTGAGGAATAGTGAAAAAGGGGACTGCCCCAACCCTTCTTACAGTGTGTGGAGAGGGAGGTTTTGGCTCAACTGACAAAAACCCTGGTGCTAAGGTGTGGGTAGAATCCCCAAATTGTCTTCCTGAACCATCAGAAATCATAACAAAGGGCAAAGACAATGTCCTGTTAGTCATGAACCAGGACATGAGAAATGGGAACATATACCAGCGGATAAATGTTATTTGCGAGAATGTTCATACTTGTCTCTTTTACAGATCATACTATGAGGTGTCTTTGTGGTAGCTGTTCTACGTGGTCTCCCTTCGGGCGTGTGCGTGTGGGGTTGGGAGGGACAAAAGCCCCTAGCTCCAACATGATTGACCGACCACGCCAATCAACACCTTTACTGCATTTGACCGGAAGTGTATGGACTCATCTGGCACGAGTCGTGCTCAACAGATGGAATTATGCATGTCTAACATGCAAAGTGCTGTTGATGTGATCTCCACTTGTTTGGTCGCCATACCAACCCCTGCCCGTGTTTTGCTGCAAATCTTTAATGCCACCAACAAAGATGGAGCAGTTTTAAAAAGTGACGTCCTATCACACTTTTCTTTGTGTGAATATTGCAGGTTTTGCCAAGAGGTAACGGATGAGAAATGGAATAACCTAACCCGTGTGATTAATTACAATATTACTACTGGTGATGTCTGCTACAACTGAGCTAGTGATTCTCACAAAATCAGAAAATACGCTCAAATGCACCTGGAGACAGCAACGGGGTTTCCTAAAAAAATCCTATGGGAACAACAAGTAGTGTGTCAGCATAGAAATGATCAAACTTGTAAAAATATGGACAACAGCATGTTTTGCCAACATATTGTGACTGCTGTTAGCCACATCAAGCATATCAAACTACCAGTGGGGTGGTTGTTCTCTTGTGGAACTACCACTTATATATACACATTCCTGCCAATATAACTGGTGGATTGTGTTTTTTTACGCAGTTAGGACTCATGATGTTTCCATTTCACTCTGTACATACATGCTATCCAAGGGAGACATTTCAATTAAGCGAAGACTGTGACTGAAATTCAGTTATTATCTAAATAAGAATATGTGAGTTTAAGCATTTCTATAGTAGGAGTTCCAGGATTAGCTGTTTATTATACTCAAGTTATTAACAAGTTAGCTTGTTTGATGGTTAAGAATATCAATCACACAACCATCTCCTGGAGTAGACTTCTCCTGGATATATGAGGTACTATAAAAGCTGCATTGCAAAACACGGCAGCCATTGACTACTTGCTCTTGAAGCATGGCCATGGCTACTCAGAGTTTGAGGGTATGTGTAGTTTCAACCTATCAAACCACTCTAAATCTATCCAGTCTCATATTGAGGCTTTGCATTGAATTGGTGAAAAAAGTAAGACAAGATGTTGACAAAGGTTGGTGGGACTGGTTACCTGATTTTGGACAATTACTAGGCCTCGAAAAATCATAAAAATTTTACTGGACCTGTAGGTCGAGTAGCTAGAATAATTGACTCGACCTAACTGTAATGTACTTGACCCAGAAACAAGTCTCAAATTGTGTGATCCTATGCAAATATTGTATTTTACAGTAGCCTTTTCCTCATTCTCACATATAAGTGCACATTCAAATATGCAAGTTAGCATTTCTGCTGTAGAAAAGTCCAAGTATAATAAATCTAGCCCACATATAGGCTACATATGATCCATGCATGACTTGCCCCTTAGTTTACTAATAGCTTTGCCATAAGGGCAGGACTGTTTCTCAGTTTATGTTAAAATACTCACTTTTAATAAGCATATTACTAAAGCATAATGTGGTAGCGCACTGTCATTTACAAACAGTAAATTTACAAGCAATGTCCAAAAACCCTTCCCACTAACTTGAAGCTTTACTGATAAAACTGTATAGTGTATTAACAATAATCTGTGAAAATTAGGTTCCAGAAAAAAAATATTTATAATTTGCACAACACCAAGTAAAGTGGGTTTTTTCATCCTATTAAAATATATTTTTCATCACACAAGTACAAAAAAATGGTCTTTCACAGCTACTGAAATATATTTTGAAATGTTTGTTAAGTTGACTTAGTTATATAAATGTTGTGTGTTAGGAAATACGTGATACCCACAGCCTTTTATTTCACACCGTTCTGACAGTTCCCCTTACAAAATCCTGGAACTCTGCAGTCACAAGGAAAGGTATTTGCATTGCAAGAAGACAGACTGACTTTTCACCTCTGTCTCTGAACACAGAGCAAATGTGACAAGAATAAGATTTAAAGGAATATTAATTGCTAATTCAGTTTCTTTCTGAACAGAACACCTGTTCTTTGTCCACCTGCCAGAAGGTGCGAGTAGGTTCTAAAAAATAACTCAACCTCATGAAAAATGACTCACCATAGCGAGTGGTTGAGTAGATTTTTCGAGCCCTGAAATACACAATATTTTAGGCGGAATACGAGAAGTGATTCGTAATATAATAATGCTATGTTTCTGTGTACAGTGCGTACTTATTCTACTTAACAGTGTTTAAACCAAAAAATGTTATTTTTAGACCAGTATGTTATGAGAGTCAAAGGTCAAAGGGTGGAGTGTAATGCTATCTGTATTTAACCACCGATTCCATCTTGACCACTGACTCCATTTTGTGCTTAACTTAGCTTCAAATGCCGTCAAATGCTGTCACATTGGTGGCGCAAGTATTTTTTCACACTCGCCTTGTTCCCTACATTGAACGTCTTTTTGCTTTTCTCACCAGGGAAGGAACATAACATGGGGGATGCAACGATGATAAGAGTGTACAAGGATGAGAATGTTTAGAGCAGATAAGGGTACAGCTCTGTCTTGGAAATGCACATTGGGATCTGGCCAATCCTTTTGTGTGTTTTCAACACTGATCAAGTACAGCCAGCGCTTGAATTTCACAACTTACTCGAAGGGAGGGGGGAGGTTACCAGAACCTTCCTCTTAAGTTTGGTTAAGGTATATAAGGTGGGTAAGCTTGGTGCTGAGACAGAAGGAACTCATTTCTGAGGGTGGACGCACTGCTCAGAAAAATCAGAGTCACATTGGGGAAAATTTCTTCTGTCTCAGCTGTCCAGGGTTTCATAGCTTGACCCATGGTGATGCATTCTCAATTATCTAGCTTTGCTGTGTGCATTTATATATAGATATATATATATATTCACAAACAGAAGCTGGCTTCGTATGGGCCACCAACCCTGCAGGACAGCCTCAGCGAAGCATCCAGTTTAACTTCAAACAGCACAGATTGCTGAGGCACCAGTTCAGAGAACATCCAAGCATTTATTCACAATGTAAAAAGCAGCTCCCACAGAATCCTCCTGACGCATTTCAGCTGGACTGCCTTAATCATAGGTAAGTAGTTGCAGGTGTCCACAAAGCCAGTGCTTTTAATTTGTGACCCATGTGACTTGATAATCACCAACTAAATTTCCCATAGTGCACCATGTTGTTATATCCTTTACACTGCAGTACTTAATCTTAATTTAGCTGGCATGGCATAAAAGATACCACAGTTACAGTCATTCTGTGGGAGCTGCTTTTTACATTGTGAATAAATGCTTGGATGTTCTCTGTGCTGGTGCCTCAGCATTCTGTGCTGTTTGATATATATATATATATATATATATATATATATATATATATATATATATATCCACAAAGTTTCCTCGGAGTGCGGCCGCTACATCACAGCGGTCCTGGTCGGGCTCCGAGACGCCCAAATATATTAACAAAACACGCTCTCCAAATCCGAAGACAACCAGGAGACCTCCGTATGAAGATCCAAGATTTTATTTACAGCAAACAAAACAACTCAAACGTGCTTCGGCAATAAGCCTTTATCACGGATAAAGTATCACTTCACCATCTCATTAAAATACCCTAAAACAGTGACATAGATGACGGACTGATTTATACTCATAAATTGTTTAGGTTGTATCAATGGCAGCCATCTTAGTGTGCCAATCTATTATATATATACACAATGCAAATTCACCAATACAATACAATATTCCAAATCCGACCTACAGTTTTACTGAAATATTATATCTATTGTTGATTTAATAAGAACTTACTTCATAATATATACTTTGGAATCATCTTTCTAGTTCATATTTTGTAATGCAAATCATCAACTCAATCTTTGTATTCAATTTAAAAAGATTGATTCAGAAAAAGCAAATATCAACCCTTATGATGCCCCAGTGGGCAGAATTTCTTTGCCATGATTATCACACTCGATATAATTCAAACATAACCCTTGCCTTCCTCTCATTATTGAGCCTGATTCAGTCCTCATCTTTTAAATATAAAAAATGTGTATTAACCTAAAACAATACCCTAATTTGTGAACTTACAAAAAATCAAACTTTTATCCCAAATGAATACTTAACTCTTCACTAGAATTCAGCCCCACAGGGTCCAATGTCTCAAAATCTATGATATATCGTGATTCCATTATTCTCAATAATCGTTCTCTATTGCCACCCCGTTTATTAGATTTAACCTGGTCGATGACTACAAACTTTAATACATTTTCATTGCAAGCATGTTGACTAGAGAAATGTCTCGCCACTGGATAGCTCTTGTCACAATTCTTAATCGCTCGCCTATGTTCTAATACTCATTTTTTAGCACTATGAATTGTGCTTCCTACATATAATTTCTCACATGGGCATATTAAGCAATATACACAATATGTTGTCCCACAATCATAATTTCCGTTGATAACAAAGTCCTCATCTCTACCTGGTATCATCAACTTTCTACAACTGTTGCTTGTTTTACACGCTTTACATTTCATACGACACGAGAATCCCTTTCCTATATTGCCCCTAGTATTGCCCTCACATGATATATCACTCCGACATAAGTCATCCCTCACTGATCTACTTCTCCTAAATGTTTTTGGGGTCTCTCATTGATACACTCATTTAGCAGTGGGTCAGTTTGTAAAATGTGCCAACTCTTATTTAATATAGTCCGTATCTCCTGTGCTTGATTACTAAATGTTGTTATGAATCTGACTTTATCCTCCTTTCTTTCTTTGTTGTTAGTATGGTAAAGTAAATCATCCCTACTCAATTTCTCCACCTTCTGTCTTGCTTGCTCAATAGTCTTATCCCCATAGCCTCTCTCTTTAAATCTTTCACACATTCTCTCACATTCTTGGTGGAAATCTGAAAAATTACCACAATTCCTTCTAGCTCTTAATAGCTCACCATAAGGAATACTCCGAATCAGACTGATGGGACGTGCACTCCGAGCACCTAGCAAGCTATTGCCAGCTGTCTCCTTTCTATGTAATTTCGGAACCTATATATATATTTACTGCATACATATTCATTGTTGATATATTGCATTTTTTTCCTGATTATTATTATTCAACTGCTGTGATTAATTTAGTAGCTGCACGTGTTTTGCTGCATTCAAGTTAAATGCTCATGTTAATATTCTTGTATACTTTTGTTTGAGCCCTGGAAAGTGTTAATAAATTCATTACTCAGACTAAGAGCACTGTATTCTTTGCATTCTTTAGCCTTGTTTCCTCTTAGTTTGAGGCTAAGCAGAACAGCTGCCCAGGGTGGTGATCTGGAGAGTGGCTTGTCAGAAAGCCTTTCATTCCCTCAAGGAAGCCATGTGCACAGTGCCTGTGCTCAGGGCCCCTGATTACTTCAAGGAATTCACAGTGCAGATGGATGCTTCAGAGCATGGCATAGGCGCAGTCTTAGCACAGCTGAATGAGGAGGCCCTAGACTAACCAGTAGCCTTCATTAGCAGGAGGCTACTTCAACAGGAACAGAAATGGAGTGCCACTGAAAGAGAAGCATTTGCTGTGGTCTGGACACTGAAGAAGCTGAGACCATACCTGTTTGGAACTCACTTCCGGGTTCTGACAGACCACAGGTCCCTCAGATGGCTCATGCAGATGAGGGGTGAAAATCCTAAATTCTTGAGGTTGTCCATCTCCCTACAGGGTATGGAATCTACAGTGGATCATCGCCCAGGGATTGACCACACCAATGCTGATGGTCTCTCCAGATTCTTCCGCCTTAGTGATGAGAGCTCCCAAGAGGTTGGGTAGCACTCCCCACTTTCAGTTGGGGGGACACTTGTTAGACCTCACAGCCTTAGGGTGGTCATCCCTTAACTTTTTGCCTGCCTCCCTCCATTTTTCTGACCCTGTTTTTGCTGGATTTTGGACTCTGCGCACTTTACCACTGCTGTCCAGTGCTTAAGTGCATATGCTCTCTCCCCTAAACATGGTAATATTGGTTCCTACCCAATTGGCATAATTAATTTATCTATAAGTCCTAGTAAAGTGTGCTACATGTGCCCAGGGCCTGTACATTAAATGCTACTATTAGGCCAGTAGCACTGATTGTGCCACCCACATAAGTAGCCCCTTAACCATGTCTCAGGCCTGCCATGGTAAGGCCTGTGTGTGCAGTTTCAATGCCACTTCGACTTGGCATTTAAAACTACTTGCCAAGTACTAAACTCCCCTTTTTCTACATATAAGTCACCCCTAAGGTAGGCCCTAGGTAACCCATTGGGCAGGGTGTTATGTAGGTAAAAGGCAGGACATGTACTATGTGTTTTACATGTCCTGGTAGTGAAAAACCTAAAGTCGTTTTTCACTGATGTGAGGCCTGTACCTCTAAAACACAAGCATTAGGATTACACTTATATATTTATGAGTGGTAGATTCTGATCTGGAAGGAGTGGCCCTGTCATGTTTAGTATTGCCAGAATGGTAATAGAAAATCCTGCTTACTGGTGAAGTTGGATTTAATATTGCTGTTTTAGAAATGCCACTTTTAGAAACTAGGCATTTCTCTTCACTTGATCCCATCTGTGCCTTGCAGCCAGTCTCCAAACCACATCTGGTCTGTGCTGCTTGACAGCTCCCCTTGTGCATTCCACCGAGACAACCATAAACACAGGACACTCAGTCACATCTGCATTCATTTGCATACTAAATGGGTCTCCCTGGGAAGGAAGGGAGGAGGGTCTCTCTCTTACATTTCAGAGGCCAGTGGCCTGCTCACACAAAGGACTGATAACTCCCCAGCCCAGTCCTGGCAGACAGTACTGGGCTGAAAGGGGAACTTGTGCACTTCAAAACCACCCTTTGAAGTCTCCCCCACTTTAAAGGCATTTTGGGGTATATAAACTGGGTCTCTGACCCCTGCAAATCAGACACTTCTGGATCTACACCTGAACCCTGTTAGAGGAACTGCCTGCCTGCCCACAGGACTCATCTGGACTGATTTGCTGAGAAGGATTGCTGCCCTGAAGGACTCTGCTTCCCCGAGAATTGCTGTCCAAGGGCTTGGATCGAGCTTGTCTCTTGTTCCAAAGTCTCAGGAACAGCAAATACTTAATCTACTGGCTTTTAGCTAGTTTTCTGAATTCAGCAACGTCGGGAACGACTTCAGCGACACCAGCACTAATGCACCCGTGTGCTCCTGCTCCATGGACATCGCTGCACACAACGACTGCGGGCTGCAACACAAGTCCCACATTGCGGCGACACCGCTGACTTCATGCAGGGTCATTGAGACACTGCACTCAACACATTGCGTCTTGCCCGACTGGATCCATCGACCCCGCCGGGTCACAAGGAACCGATTCATCACCACCGATGCCGCACCAGCTCCCTCTGCAACTGGACAGAACCGATGCCTCGCCTCCAACTGCCTCACAGTGCGGAACCAACATCTCATCTTTCCGGACTCTGCAAAGGACTGACGCTGCACCGTCCCCAGCAACGGCTCGTCCCCCTGACTCTGTGCGTCGTCTTTGTTTCTTTGTTTTCAAAAGGTACTGTACATGGGGGTGCGTGCAACTCCGTGACCGGCTCTGTGGTGTTGGTGTCAATGACGCCGTGATAGCCCCAGTTGGATCTATTGTGTTTTTAAGCACGTTAGTGGGATTTAAAAAATCATAACTTTGCTTGTGTACATTGGATTTCCATTGTTCCAACCTTATTTTATTCAGATAAATATTATCTATTATTCTAAACCTGAGTAGTGTATTTATGTGTTGCTTTCACTGTGTTACTGGATAATTATTATTTTTTTTAAATCTTTTTATTGTTTGATATTTTCAGTACGTTACTTATAGTACAGTGAGCATTTTTGTATGAGAGATAGACATTGATCCAGCCCTGCTGGTTGTACAAATGGCTTTGACAGTTTACATTTCTTACTCGGTATATAAGCTCTTACATTAGATACAATACAAGCTTCTCAGCTGTGGTATGAAGTACATGATACTGGTATAGTATGTAACATTTATTCAACAAGTTCTGCCATTACTCTGGCTTGATTACAACTTAACTTCTTAAACTTAACCTAAATCTGACATCGTCAATCTCAACTATGAGGGGTATAGTATATGTACTTTTTCCCTGACCGTTTTGGTCATATCTTTGGATAGTGTATTGCATGTGTTTGTCTGAGTATATGTGTCTATCATCTGGGGGGGCATTTTAGGATTACGAATATCAGATCGTTCGTTGTGTGTTTATATAGAGGCATCATTATGTATTAATTTCAAACCCTTCTGTTCTACATATTGTACCAAAATTCTCTAGTATCTCATCCCACTCATCCTCCAAGGGGTGGTTTCTCATTCCTCTACTTTCTTCTCTTTTAAGAGCTGTACTTTCTGCCTTTCACCACTCTAACACCTCTGCACACCACTGTGACACCGCAGGGGGCGCTGTAGCTTTCCAGCACTTGGTTAGTAAGCATTTTGCTAATATGAGTGCTAGATTTGTCAGTCGTGGGAGTGTTTTCTCCTTCTTCGGGCGTCGGAGTAAGCCCAGTAAGCAGGTCTCCACCGTCAGGTTCATAGGGGCGCCTGCTACCTTTCCCAAAACATCTGTCACACCATACCAATATTGGGTAATGGCCGGGCAGCTCCAGAGCATGTGTAATAGGTCTGCCCCTTCAGTGCCACATCTGGGGCATCCTGATGATGCGTCGTGGTATAGTAAGTGTATCTTGCGTGGTGTGAGATATGCCCTGTGCAGAATAGCATATTGTATAAATTTAAATCTAGTATTACGTGGTATTAGACTAGGGTATTCCAGAATTGTTTCCCAATCATCCTCGGACAGTTCTTTGCCAACATCTGTCTCCCATCTAGTCTTTAGTTGGGTTAGGGGCGGTGATAAATGAGTCTTCAACCCACGGTATAGTAATTTTATCAAATGTCTGCCATGTCCCACTGAGTAGACAGCGTTTACAAGTTCATGTGTGGGGGGTTCCTTACTGTCTCGGGCCCAATGGTTTTTTATATAGTGTCGTATGGTAGCATGTAAGAGAAAGAGCGATGAGGTCAAGCTGTGTTCGTGTGTAAAGTCTGTGTGTACTAGTAGATGTTGGTCTGGTAGTCCCAGAAGTGGGGTATTGGGGGAGTATGGGATTGTTTTATTTGTATATTTAAGCGTTGTTTTCCAGTATTGCTAAGCTATTCGTGATAAAAGTGGTAGTTGCTTCGGGGTTTGGAAACCAGGACATAACAGGGAGTGTATGTGACCTTTATCTAACATTTCCTGGGTGTATTCGATTTCTTGTAAATTTCTTCCGGCTAGCCAATATGCCAGCCATTGTAGTTGACCTGCTATACAATAGGCCTTAAAGTCAGGTGCACCCATGCCTCCTTTCTCTGTTGGCATCTGCAGCTTGGCCAGGCCTATATGACGTCTACCCTTCCCCCATACCAGGTCAACCAGCATCGAGTTAAGGGTTTTGAAGTGAATTTCTGGGATTCTCACTGGTAGGTTCATAAAATAATATAGCAAGCGGGGTAGCATTACCATCTTGGCCAGGGCGAGCTTACCTGCGACTGATATTGGTAGCGATGTCCAAAATTGTATCTGTGATCTAAGAGAAGCCATCGCTTTTAGCAGATTACCCTCCATCAGATCTATTGGGGTGCGGTAAATTTGTATGCCGAGGTATCGGAATGTGTCTGGGGCTAATTGTAGGTGTTTGTCGCCAAATGTGATTGTATTTCTCGGATCTGGGCCAGTGAGGGAGAACGCCACTGACTTGTCAAAGTTTATAGCTAGTCCTGATAGCGGCGTAAATTTTGGGAATATTTGTGCTATAGCATCTAGGTTCTGTCTCATGTCTTTCACATATAGAATAATGTCGTCCACATATAGTGATACTATGTGATTGGTCCCGGGTGTGCCTATTCTCCAGTCCATACCGTCTTGTCGTAGCTTGCAGGCTAGTGGCTCTATCGAGATAATGAACAGTAAGGGGGATAGTGGACATCCTTGCCTGGTGCCTCTTTGTACATGGTAGGTATCTGAGATGTTCTGCCCAGTGCGTGCTTTTGCTGTCGGGGAGGAGTATAATAACAACCGAACCCAGCGTGTGTAGTCGTGGGGGATATTGAACCTCTCTAATACTTTAAACATATATTCCCAGCTCAGGGAGTCAAATGCCTGTCTGAGATCTAGTGATAGGCATCCTGCGTGTGGGTAATGACTCTTAGCAGCGTCCATTACATGGTATAGTGGACGAATGTTCAGAGACGTACTACGGGACGGGACAAATCCGCATTGGTCCATGTGTATCAGGCTATCTATGTAATTAAGCAGTCTTTGCGCTAGTATTTTTGCTAATATTTTATATTCTGTATTTAACAGAGATAAGGGTCTGTAAGAGGACATATCAGTTGCGGCTTTTCCTGGTTTCAATAGTGATGTGACTATTGCCTGTTTAGTTGTATCTGGCAGAGCTCCATGTTTTAGAGAGGAATAGTATAATTTTTCTAACTGTGGGGCAAGTTGTGGACAGAAGGGGGAGTAAAATTCAGCTGGTAACCCGTCTGAGCCTGGTGCTTTATTCCGCGCCATGCTTTTGATTGTTTCCTTTATTTCGCCTTGTGTTATCTGCGCGCCTAATTGCAGCTTGGCCTCCTCTGTCAGTGTTGGTAGCCTAATGTCAGCTAGGAAGATATCTATCTCGGCTCGATTTATAGTTGTAGGGGCTGAGTATAAAGTTGTGTAATAATCATGGAAAGCATTATTTATCCCCAGTTGTGTATTTATTGTATCTTGTTGTGGCGTAATAATCTGCAGGATAGGAGTGGGGGGGGGTTCAGCTTTGATCAGGCCCGCCAATAGAGTCCCTGCTTTGTCTCCTTCGCTGTGGATACATTCACGGTATTTTATATAGTCTATTTTCCGTAATCTTTCCACAAGCTCTGTATGTTCGGCTCTAGCTTCTTGCAGCTGTTGAGTCGATGAGGGTTTTAGTATCGCCTCTTTTTCTAGTGTGTATAGCTTGTTTTCTATTAATTTTAATTCCCTGGTTAGTACTTTACGTACTCCAGTTGTCGCTCCCATCACTACACCCCTTATCGCTACTTTAAATGCTTCCCACTCGGGTAATGGAGAGGATGCTGAGCCCGCGTTGTCGGAGAAGAAGTTTCTGATCGCTTGGGATATTTCTGTTCTTAAGATATCATCCTCTAGTATTGAGGGCTGTAAACGCCATGTGGGGATCGGCGTAGATCTCCACCCCCACAATAGTGTCATTTCGAGGGGGTTATAGTCTGATAATGTTTTTCCTAAATATGTGGTTTGTGATATCTGAGTCTGCATTGAAGTAGGGCATACTACCCGATCTAGTCTCATGTGCACTTTATGCAAATGTGAATAAAAGGAGTATTCTCTTATACCTATGTTTCTAGCTCGCCAGACATCCATTAGTGACCATCCTTGTAGCCAATTACGCAATGCCTCTGCCTGTCGTTGTACATTGGTGCCTGACAATGGGGGCGTGGTGCGATCTGTTATGATATCTAATACTGCGTTAAAGTCTCCGCCTATTATCCATGGGATGTGAGCCCATTGCAATAGTACCCTCGACAAGCGCTCCAGGAGTATATCCTGTGCAGTATTCGGGGCATATATGCTTCCTAGTATTATATGTTTCCCATCTAGATTACCTTTGACCAGTGTGTAACGGCCTTCCTCATCGTTTTTGGTCTTTAGTATTTCAAATGGTACCCCAGCGCGTATCCATACCGCCGTTCCCCTTGCGAACGCGGAATATGTTGTGTGTGGGAGCTGGCCCTGCCACTTCTTACGGAGTTTCGTCGCTTCATGGGTAGTGAGGTGGGTTTCTTGTAAATAGGCTGTATGTATATTCCGACGATTTAGCTGAGCTAAAATTCTATGTCGCTTTTGAATGGATCCCATTCCCCTCACATTCCAGGTGATAATATTGTATTCACGTAATGCAGTCATATCGAGATATTGAGGCAGCTGGCTCTTTAGAAGTCTGTGTTACTGGGTGTCCCTCTTGGTATAATGTATATGCTATGTGTGTTGATGTCGGTGTTCTAAATCTACTACTAACTTTACTTTTTAAACTGAATACTGGGCGAAGCTCAAACTGACTTTGCCAAACCGTCGTATTGTATAGAACCATTATCGTTGCCACCAACGGGGAAGCATCTACGAAGAAAGGGGGCCTGCGCTCTGGGGGTCTAACTGGTGTACTATCAATAGTTCTCACCTGTGGGCATCCACATATTTGGTAGATCGCGAGGAGTACGGTTCTCAACCGTCTGGGCCTACCCTGTATAAAGGAAGAAGCAAACCCAGCGAGTGTCAGGTGTACAGCAGCAATCAGGGGGTACTGTGTCTCCTTTCAGAGGTCACAGGCTGATTGCGGGGTGACAGCAGGGAACAACGCTGAGCTGCCTTCTGAATTCGATGCCGCGGCACTGTCTACGGATGAGGTAAGTCTATGCGGGGAGGAATCTGTTCCATGTAAGGAGTATGCCGATTGCAGTGCTCCATTACGGCCCTCCAGGACCTGCAGCATAGTTGGGCCAGTCTTTTTTCGAGTCGATTGCATCCTACCACGTCCGCTCCTACGTGATTGGTGGGGCTGTCTCGGGGGCAGGGCAACACGCTCCTCGTTCCCCAAGTGAGGAAAGGTCGCATCCAGCCAGTCTCATGCAGAGTCTAGTGTGTCAAAAAAGTGTGTTTTCTGATTAAATGTGACACGCAACCGTGCCGGGAATAGTAGCGCGTATTTCAGTCCTTCAGTTCGTAGCCTCTTTTTCACTATCTGGAAAGAGCCTCTGTGCCTCTGCACCGTTAGCGTGTAGTCAGGGTATAGAGAGATTCGAGTATTGCCTACTATGATAGGGTCTAGATCTCTTGCCGCCTGTAGTATGAGGTCTCTGCCCCTAAAATGTAGGATCCGGGCTATCAAAGGACGCGCTGGTGCGGCCGGAGGAGGTCTCTTTCCTGGTATACGGTGCGCCCTCTCTACTGCAAAGTGGGTTGACAGTTTGTCCGCCATTATTTTCTTGAGCCAATGTTCTATGTAATGCGTAGGAGTTGTGCCCTCTGTCCCCTCCGGAAGACCTATTATGCGTACATTATTTCGTTGGGATCGCCCCTCCGCATCCTCAACACGTTCTTGTAGCGTTTGAACTTGCTGTTGGAGGCATTCAATGGCATTCTTGTTTTCATTGTGGGTTGGAAGGATCTCAGCGACATTAGAGTCTGCCTGTTTCAATCTGTCCAACAATTTTTTCTGGTCATCCTTCAGGATATTTAACTCGATCGTTATTGATCCTAGTTTTTTCTCTATTGCTTGCTTTGAGTCTCTGATCTCCTGGAGAATAATGTCCAGTTTATCTGCTTGATCCCCGGGTGGCGTTGCTTGTATTGGGTCCTCAGGGGATGGTCTTTCCATGTCTTCTGATTGCTTTCCCTTAGTGCGGCCCATTGTTGCTTGCGGTTATGCTAGTATCTGCGTAGAGGAGCGCTTGTCATATGGGATAATTGCTAGTTGTAGTTTGGAACTCGTGGGCCCTTTTCCTGTGTGTGTCCTCAGCTGCTAGTTTTAGCAGGTTCGGTCCTGCGATCGCCCTGGAATCTTGTGTTGGGCTCCGCTGGTATTAGGGCGGTATTTCCTTCACGCGTGTCTTCTGGCGGAGGGCCAACCGGGGCCCCTCCGTGGGGCAGGGGCAGGGTCCCGGCGGTCCCTCGGCATAGCACTCTCCGTCCGAGGGGTGTCGCCGCCTCCCCGCCCCCGCCTCCTGTGCACGGACGGGCTGCTGGTCCCGGGGCCACCACCTCGCCCCCCACCGCCAACCCGCGCACTCGCAGGCAGGATCTGAGGTGCGGAGAGGGGTGGCGCAGAGGAGCGGGCCCGTCAGCCTCCACAGGCGCACCGCGCGGGCCCCCGTCCTCGGCACCAGCCTTGATGCGCTCTCCTCCCCCCACTCACCGCAGTGTGGCCTCCTCCGCTCGGCGCTCGGCGCTCCATCTACGGCGCGGCTGCGGCGTGGGCCCGAATCAGGGCCAAGTCCGGCAATCTATTTCTGTGCCCAGCCGAGCGTCCCAAACGTACTCCGACAGTTCCCCCATACTCCGGATAACTTATCGCCTCCATCTTAGGCGGTAGACCACGCCCCTCCGTGTTACTGTATAATTTATTGCACAAATACTTTAAACATTGCCTTCAAAGTTAAACCTGACTGCTCTGTGCCAAGCTACCTGAGGGTGAGCACAGGATAATTCGGGTTGTGTTTTGACTTACCCTGACTAGGACTGTGGTCCCTTCTTGGACAAAGGTGTATCCCTCTGCCAACTAGAGATCACAATTTCTAACATTCCAATGGAAATTCCATAGGTAGTTTTGTAATTTGAAACAGTGCTATAGACAAAACAGCTGAAAGGAATTATCCCAAATTTGGCAGAAACTGTGCTGTTTGAGATTTGGTGTAAATCCGTTCAGTAGTTTTGAGAAATGAAGGTTAAAAATGTATACATGTTTGGACGGTTGCCTCCCCGAGAGTCTTCTGTGATTCCTGCGGTCACACAACTTTTAATATTAGAGTGATCTGGTTGGCTTTGAGGGCATTTTTTTATGGTTGCCATATTGGTCTTGTGGAAGTGAGATTCTCCTGCGAGTCCCGTAAGAGCATTCACTCTGTCTGATTGGCTGGGTGCAACACATAGAGAGATGTTACAGCCCTCATTACAGGACTTAGGTACTTGGGCCCCATGTCCTGAAAATTAAAACTTCTTGAGGTATAAAGGGGCAGGGAAGGGATACCAAAACAACCTAGCTCTTGTGGAGGAGTTACACTCAGGACCCCACTTCCAGTTCAAGCTTGTAAAAAAATGAGCACCGCAATCCCACAGCATTATCTTGGGAGGCAGTGTGATTCCAGTGCTTCTGAGACAGTCTTGCAGGAGCCCAGGTGGACGAGCTGGCTCCCAAGAGAATTTTGGGGCAGTCCAGCAGGATGGAAAAATAATTTTCCAGATTCCTATGAGAGATTAGATGAGTTTCCTTGTTCTCTGTTTGTCTTCCCTTTTACCTATATTTCATTTTTACATTTGTTTCTGTTCTGTTTTTCGTATTTTGTTTTGATTTCTGTTGAGATAGAACTGGTTTCTTCTGTCACCTCACCCAGCTCTTTCTTTGTTTGCTGTTTCTCTCCTTGTCGCCTCCACACTCCCTTCTTCCTTCCTCTCAATATGGATCTTCTCCCTCTCTCCCCTCCACTCTCTATCCCTTAGGTACCTCGCTCTCTACTCCCCATACTTTAACTCATCCTATCTTCATAGGACTACTGTTGGTAGGTGTAGGGAGGTAGCCTCTTTCTAGCCTTGTTACCCCCACTTTTGGGCCTGTTTGTGAGTATATGTCTGGGTGTTTTCACTGTCTCACTGGGATCCTGCTAGCCAGGGCCCAGTGCTCATAGTTAAAACCCTATGTTGCCAGTGTATTTGTTATGTGTCGCTGGGATCCTGCTAGCCAGGACCCCAGTGCTCATAAGATTATGGCCTATATGTGTTCCCTGTGTGGTGCCTAACTGTATCACTGAGGCTCTGCTAACCAGAACCTCAGTGTTTATGCTCTCTCTGCTTTAAAAATTTGTCACTGCAGGCTAGTGACTAAATTTACCAATTCTCACTGGCACACTGGTACACCCATATAATCCCCTTGTATATGGTACTTAGGTACCCAGGGTATTGTGGTTCCAGGAGATCCCTATGGGCTGCAGCATTTCTTTTGCCACCCATAGGGAGCTCAGACAATTCTTACTCAGGCCTGCCACTGCAGCCTGGGTGAAATAACGTCCACTTTATTTCACAGCCATTTTTCACTACACATAAGTAACTTATAAGTGACCTATATGTCTAACCTTCACCTGGTGATGGTTAGGTGCCAAGTTACTTAGTGTGTGGGCACCCTGGCACTAGCCAAGGTGCCCCCACATCATTCAGGGCAAATTCCCGGACTTTGTGAGTGCGGGGACACCATTACACGCGTGCACTATACATAGGTCACTACCTATGTATAGCGTCACAATGGTAACTACGAACATGGCCATGTAACATGTCTAAGATCATGGAATTGTCACCCCAATACCATTCTGGTATTGGTGGGACAATTCCATGATCCCCCGGGTCTCTATCACAGAACCCGGGTACTGCCAAACTGCCTTTCCGGGGTTTCCACTGCAGCTGCTGCTGCTGCCAACCCCTCAGACAGGATTCTGCCCTCCTGGGGTCTGGGCAGCCCTGGCCCAGGAAGGCAGAACAAAGGATTTCCTCTGAGAGAGGGTGTTACACCCTCTCCCTTTGGAAATAGGTGTGAAAGGCTGGGGGAGGAGTAGCCTCCCCCAGCCTCTGGAAATGCTTTGATGGGCACAGATGGTGCCCATCTCTGCATAAGCCAGTCTACACCAGTTCAGGGATCTCCCAGCCCTGATCTGGTGCGAAACTGGACAAAGGAAAGGGGAGTGACCACTCCCCTGACAAGTACCTCCCAGGGGAGGTCCCCAGAGCTCCTCCAGTGTGTCCCAGACCTCTGCCATCTTGGATTCAGAGGTGTTGGGAGCACACTGTACTGCTCTGAGTGGCCAGTGGCAGCTGGTGACGTCAGAGACCCCCTCTGATAGGCTCTTACCTCTCTTGGAAGCCAATCCTCCTTTCTTGGTAGCCAAACCTCCTTTTATGGCTATTTAGGGTCTCTCCTCTGGGGTATTCTTCAGATAACGAATGCAAGAGCTCACCAGAGTTCCTCTGCACTTCCCTCTTCAACTTCTGCCAAGGATCGACCGCTGACTGCTCCAGGACGCCTGTAAAACCGCAACAAAGTTGCGAAACAACTTCCAGTGACATTGTAGCGCCTCATCCTGCCAGCTTTCTCGACTGTTTCCTGGTGGTGCATGCTCTGGGGGCTGTCTGCCTTCACCCTGCACTGGAAGCCAAGAAGAAATCTCCCGTGGGTCGACAGAATCTTCCCCCTGCTAACGCAGGCACCAAAAGACTGCATCACTGGTCCTCTGGGTCCCCTCTCACCCTGACGAGCATGGTCCCAGGAACACAGGAACTCTATCCAAGTGACCCTCACAATCCAGTGATCCTTCAGTCCAAGTTTGGTGGAGGTAAGTCCTTGCCTCCCCACGCTAGACTGCAACCTGTGTACTACGTGATTTGCAGCTGCTCCGGGTTCTGTGCAACCTCCAAGGATTCCTTTGTGCACAGCCTAGCCTGGGTCCGCAGCACTCTGTCCTGCAGTGCTCAACCCTCTGAGTTGGACTCTGACATCCTGGGACCCTCCTTTGTGACTCTGAGCCAGCTCTGGTTCACAAATCTTCTAAGTGCCTGCTCTGGTACTTCTGCGGGTGCTGCCTGCTTCTGTGTGAGCTCTCTGAGTTGCTGAGCACCCCCTCGGTCTCTTCCTCGAAGGGGCAACATCTTGGTCCTTCCTGGTCCCCAGCAGCACCCAAAAACCTCTACTGCGACCCTTGCAGCTAGCAAGGCCTGTTTGCAGTATTTCTGAATGAAAACACTTCTTAAACCTCCAGCATGCCGTGGGACATCTTCCATCCAAAGGAGAAGTTCCTAGCTCTCTTCGTTGTTGCAGAATCCTAGGCTTCTTCCATCCGAGGCTGCCTTCTTGCACCTTCATCCGGGGTTTCCTGGGCTCCTGCACCCCCTGACACTATCGCGACTCTTGGACTTGGTCCCCTTGCCTTGCAGGTCCTCAGGTCCAGGAATCCGTCTTCAGTGCTTTGCTGGTGTTTGTGGTTCTTGCAGAATCCTCCTATCACGGCTATTGTGTCCTATTGGGGTAGTAGGGGTACTTTACTCCTACTTTTCAGGGTCTTGGGGTGGGGTATCTTGGACACCCTGACTGTTTTCTTACAGTCCCAGTGACTCTCTACAAGCTCGGATAGGTCTGGGGTCGATTCGTGACTCGCATTCCACTTTTGGAGTATATGGTTTGTGTTGCCCCTAGACCTATGTTCACCTATTGCATCCTATTGTAATTCTACACTGTTTGCATTACTTTTCTTACTATTACTTAACTGTTTTGGGTTTGTGTATATTACTTACCTTCTAACTGAGGGTACTCACTGAGATACTTGTGGCATATTGTCATAAAAATAAAGTACCTTTATTTTTAGTAACTCTGAGTATTGTGTTATGATATTGTGCTATATGATATAAGTGGTATAGTAGGAGCTTTGCATGTCTCCTAGTTCAGCCTAAGCTGCTTTGCCATAGCTACCTTCTATCAGCCTAAGCTGCTAGAAACACCTCTATTCTACTAATAAGGGATAACTGGACCTGGCACAGGGTGTAAGAACCACAAGGTACCCACTATAAGCCAGGCCAGCCTCCTACATTGGTAGCAGCGGTGGGATAAGTACTTGCAACTGCTTTACCACTTTGTCATTTGGTACTTTTCATAAGAGAATCATATACCAAATAGTTCAGTATATGTACACTTAACCAAAAAAGTTGACTTTTCTATTCTAAAACTTTTAACAAAGTTCTGAAAAGTTTTTGAAAACTTCTAAAAGTTTTCCAAAAGTTTGAAAATGGTTTTTTTCTGTGCTTTCTAAAGTTCTAAAACTTTTTCTCTCACTATCCTTACACCTATACTATCATGTCTGTTGTAGAGCCCACTCCCAAAACTGTTAATGCAGCATATGAGAGTTTAAACTATAGAAGTTTGAGGGGTCTCTGCCTGGATAGAGGTTTGAGTATAGGTAAGAACCCTACAAAAGTGTTGCACCGCAAGCACGGGCCGCTGCGGCGCAACTTGGGGACTCTGAAGCGGCCCGCGGGTGGGCCGCAGGAGAAGCCGCGGCTCAGTTCAAGGGTCGCGGCACCCGCCGCGGCCCTTTTCTCCGGCCGCGAGTTTCATGGCAAGCGCGGCAGGGCCGGAGACCCCGATTCGGGTCACGGTCCTTGCCGCGCTCAGCGCACACAACACATTAAATGCGCTTTGGATGTCTGGGACCCACCTCCTCATACCCACTTACCTGTCACACAGTCAAAAGCTGTCTGCCTGCACATGACTAGTTTTTATGCATGCCTTTCTCCTTCCCAGCATGCTGTTCATTTCCTCTCTTCCCTGCATGCATTGTTTCTCTTTCCTCTGGAGCATGTTTTCTATTCTTAGTTATGACCTTTTCCCAAACCAAGATGGTGGTATTACTACTTCCTGTTTCCCACTTCCTGTCTAGGGGTATATATGGGGAATCTATCCTCCTTCTCATTGCGTTGCAACACTCCTGCGGTGGTAGTCACGCTCAGGCTGGTTTCCTCTTGTGGTGCCAGTTGTTCTTGATCTGTCTTCAGTCTCCAGAATTCCTGAATTCCAGAATCTTAAGTCCTAATTCCTTGTGTCCTCCATCTGTTTCAGGGAGTTCCTGTTGGAGGTTTTTTACCCTTTTGGGGTTTTTCCTCTGGGACTCCTTCTGGAGGGCACGGACTGTAGTGGCTTACTATTGTCAAACAGCACCGTGGCTACCGGAAGGGGTCGCCCCTACCTCGGCCAGAGCAGGACTTGCAGGAACCGGGGCCGCTCACCACCTCTCTCCAACATTGACGGTAAGCTCAGGGTGAATCGTGACAGATTGCAACGCCCAAAACTCCAGTTGCTGTCCGGAACCATGGAGAATCCCGTGATGAGTACAGAACCAACAAGCCAAACCCTGCTCCTGACTATACAACAACAGGCCCAAGAACTCCAAAGCTACGTACCGAAAACACAGCCTTCCAACAAGCCTTCGCCTCTAGAACCACTGATGTTCCTACGGTCTCCGCCACTACGCCTCGCTTCTCCAGGGATCCTAACAAATTAAGAGAGTTCCTGGATGCCTTGACGGTCTATTTCGCATTCCGTCCTTCACAGTTTATGCAAGACAAGACCAAGGTGGGGTATTTGATTAGCGCCCTATCTGGCCCAGCATTGGCAGGGGCAACCCCTTTACTGACAAGCAACGACCCTAGCCTGTCTAATTATTCCAGCTTTGTCTCTGCCTTTAAGCAGATGTTTGAGCGTCCTGGACTTGAGTCTTCAGCAGAAGAAGCTCTCTGCGATATTCAACAAGGAAATCAGGACGTATTACAATACATCACTCGTTTCAGACAATTGGCAGCTGAGACTTCCTGGGTGGAGCGTACTTTGGTGACCCTCTTTCGCAGGGCTCTCAGAGAGGACATTAAGGACGAACTGGTGCACTCTGCCAGAGTAGAGAATCTTAAGGGGTTAATGGATCAGACCCTGACAATAGAATATCGGTTAAATGAGCGAAGGATGGAGAGAAAGAAGAGTCGCTTACCATCATACTCGGTGACGTCCCGCGCCCTTCCTCATCGTTCCGAGGAGGTTCGTTCTGAAACTAAGGGTGCTACCGATGAAAAGCCTATGCAAATTGACATAGCTCGAGGGCCATTATCATCTAGTGAGTGGGAAAACAGACGAAGGAAAGGACTTTGCCTGTATTGTGGTGCTGCTGGTCATCTAATTCGCACATGTCCCGTCCGTCCAGCCAAGCCTTTGGGAAACGCCAATTCCCGTCCTCAGTGAGAAGGGTGAGGACGGGATATTTCTAAATACCTTCCATTTGTTCCTCAAGGGAGGAAGGAACTGCTCTTTTCCTCTTACCTGTTATCCTCCACTTAACAGATGGCCCTGAAGAAAGGGCACTGGCCTTGCTGGACTGTGGAGCCAGTGGTATCTACCTAGACGAAACCTGGGCCAGGGAAAGACAGAATTTGCAAATACCTAAGGAAGTACCAGAACAAGTCCACACGGTGGATGGATCACTCTTGGCCTTGGGACCAGTACAGTATACCACCCCTACCCTATGTCTTCAATTCGGGAAACATCAAGAAAACATTTCTTTTGATTTGATTTCCTGGCCACATCACGTTATGATCCTGGGAATTCCATGCCTAACTCGGCATAACCCTTACATTAAATGGGAAACAAGAACCATTTCTTTATCCTCTCACTTCTGCCAACACCACTGTTACTTAGCAGGAGACTATTGGTCCCCAAAGATTCTCTTAATGGCACCCCCTAAGGTGGGATGTTCTATTAACGTTCTACAAGGAGTACCCAGACATTATCAAGAATATGCTGATGTATTCCAGAAACCAGAAAGACCTGAACTGCCACCCCATAGAGAATACGATTGCGCCATGCCTTTGGAACCAGATGCCGTGGTTCCTTTTGGGCGAATGTACTCTCTAACAGAACCTGAGAAGCAGATCCTCAAGGAATACCTAGAGGAGAACATACAGAGTGGGTTGATTGCCCCTTCCTCCTCACCTGCAGAGGCTCCTCTCTTCTTTGTACCAAAGAAGAGGAAAGATTTGCATCCCTGTATTGATTTTAGAGGATTAAACAAGATCACTACTAAGGATCGATACCTGTTACCTCTTATTAAGGACATCTTAGAAGCTGTCAGAGGGGCAAAGAGATTCACCAAGTTGGATCTTAGAGGAGCATACCATCTTTTAAGGATAAAGGAAGGTGATGAATGGAAAACCGCCTACAGAACACCTTTCGGTCACTATGAATACCGAGTGATGCCTTTTGGACTAACCAATGCCCCCTCCATTTTTCAAAGATTCATGGACTCTATTTTTTGCGATCTTCTACATCAAACGGTGGTTGTTTATCTGGACGACATTTTAATATTCTCTGTCCAGCCAGAACAACACACTAAACATGTCCTCCAAGTCCTAGATGGACTCAGACAACATAATTTATTCTGCAAGCCAGAAAAATTTGAATTTGACCGACCAGAGGTAAAATACCTGGGATATTGCATTAACCAAATAGGTGTTGCCATGGATTCAGAAAAGATTCAAGCTATTCTGGATTGGCCGTCCCCCTCTTCCATCAAAGAAACTCAGTGTTTTTTGGGATTGGCCAATTTCTATTGACAATTTATAGCGGACTTTGCCCAGAGAACCAGTTATATTACTCAAACCCTTAAAAAAGACAATCTAAGGAAAGGTTTTTGTTGGACACAAGACGCAGAGTTGGCTTTTCAAGAATTAAAGAAAACCTTCATTCAAGCTCCCATTTTACGGCACCCAGACACCACCAAACAGTTCATCGTTGTCGCAGACGCCTCAGAAAGAGCCATAGGGGCTGCCTTACTACAGAAACAAGATGATGATGGGTTAGAGCATCCTGTATTCTACCTTTCACACATATTATCCAATTCGGAGTGGAATTATTCGGTGTTAGAGCGAGAGTTACTCGCCTTGAAGACAGCGTGCACGGAATGGAGACATTTCCTGATGGGCTCGAAAGAACCCTTTGAGGCCCGGAAAGATCACCGAAACTTACAATGCTTGAGAAACTTTTAGTGTCAGAATAGCCGGCAGATTCGATGGGCTTTCTTTTTTAGTCAATATGATTTTTACATCACTTACATCCCTGGTTCTCAGAATATCTTGGCTGATGCCTTGTCTCAGCGTTACCCTGAGTGTAGCGATTCTCCTGTACAGAACCTATTTCAAAGGAATAAGATCATTGGTTTAGTACAGACATTCCTAGGCCAGGTCAAATCCGAATATTCCCACCTGGAAACTACAGAGATGAACAATCTGCACCCGCAGCTTCATATAGATCAGGGATACTATTACCACAACAAGGCCCTGTTCTTACCTACTAAGATAGTCCAGACAGAAGCCCTACATATGTGCCACGACTCCCCCATTGCAGGTCATCGCGGAATGAAAGCTACCCAAGAGCTTCTGCTTCGCTCCTTCTGGTGGCCCACTATCAAGGCTGATACTGAGGAGGACAATGTGTCGTCATGTCCCATATGCGCACAAGCCAAAACACCACGTACTAAACCAGTAGGATTACTTCGCCCATTATCTGTTCCCCTAGGTCCATGGCACACTATCTCCACTGATTTTATGTGCTCTTTGCCCTCTTCAGTTGGAAATCGAGTGATAATGGTAACCATTGATTCCTTCACAAAGATGGCACATTTCACGGCGTTAAGAAAACTACCAACAGCTAAGGAACTAAGCCAAATCTTTACTCAGGAGATCTTCCGGCTTCATGGACTACCGCAGGTCATTATCTCAGATCGGGGTCCTCAATATATCTCCCGGTTTTGGAAACAATTCTGTAAGACCCTAGGAGTAGAGGTGGCCTTATCATCAGGGTTCCATCCTCAAACTAATGGACAGACAGAACGACTGAATCAAGGCCTCGAACAATATTTACGCAGCTTCTGCAATGCTACGCAGAGTAATTGGTCTACATATTTGCCACTTGCAGAATTCTCCTACAACAACTCAGTACACAGTGCCCCCAAAGTCTCCCCTTTCTATGGTTCTTATGGTTTCCATCCTAAGGCTTTTCCTACTCCTCTGAAAGATACTGTTAGGGTTTGTGCACAGCAAAGAGCATGTCCCCTCTCACTGCACTAGTGGGTTCTGTAATAGCTCCCTTTTAAACTTACTATTGAAAGCCTTTCTTGTTATCTCACCTCCCCCCCCCCCAGGCTTCTGTGTATGTTGTTTAATGTGCTGTTTTGTTTACACATTGGGCCTTGCTTTTACCAAGGCTTCTTTAAAACACTCCTCTCTAGGCCATGTGTTAATTTAACTCATTTGCATAATAACTGAAACTCTGCACACCTTTCAAGAACATGTGCAGCATGTGAGGACCACACCCAGCTCTTCAAACCACACCCAGCTCTGCACACCTTTCAAGAACATGTGCAGCATGTGAGGACCACACCCAGCCCTGTCTATAAAAGGCAGCCCTCGAGCCTCGCCCAGTGCTTGTGCTCGTCTACCTCCCGCTTACCTGAGGACAGATCCCTCGGCGCTGGCACTCCTGCTCTCTACAGACTTTCATTGGCTTCAATGGGCGCAGCTGCTGGCTCTTCCTTCTTCCGGTTTCCGGTTCCTCCTTGCCTCAGCCTCTCTCCTACAAGCAACCTGCAAAAGAGAAAGAAGACAAGGTTAGACTGATCAGTATCTCTTGCCAGCAACAAGTAAGTGCAAAACTTTTATTACCTGAACGAACTTTGACAACAATTTCTGGATTCGTGTATAGACAATTTGAAACAAGATGCCTTCCACGAACATTGTGATTCAAACTCTTTGTTACAACAATACTTTGCGGAACTTTGTGAAGCAAACATTTTTTTATGGAACTTTTAAGAATCGAACTGTGGAAACCATAAACAGCAAGGCAAACAGTAAATCAAGGACTTGCACAAATTACATGCTGTATTTTGACGTAAAAGTACAGTATTTGTTTTATAAAAGATTCTGGAA
This sequence comes from Pleurodeles waltl, assembly GCF_031143425.1. Classification (NCBI taxonomy): domain Eukaryota; kingdom Metazoa; phylum Chordata; class Amphibia; order Caudata; family Salamandridae; genus Pleurodeles; species Pleurodeles waltl. The sequence continues at coordinate 687,662,760 of NC_090447.1, read as the reverse complement.
ATATGGGAAAAGTGAGTCTGCTATTGGCAATTTAGGCTTTAGTTATATTAAGATGAATGTTTGATATTGATAATTCTGATAACGGTATTTGTTTAATGTTTTAGAAGCTTTAGAGTAATAGAAAGCACATCCCAGAGCAGTAACACATTCCAAACCTGGAAACTAGAGACCAGGATCCAAGAGGTACTTTTAGAAGAAAATTTCTAATAAATAAAGGGATAGTCAGGAACCCAGTTAGGAATAGGATGTACTTATCTGTTCTTTGTTTATGTTTTATTAGGCACCAGTTTCTACCGAAGTCAGAGAGGGCCGCAGATTTGTGCAGCACTTCAACAGTGGAAACGCAAGAACGCTGTTGTCTCTTTATTTTATTTTATCCACTTCCCCCCTTCCCTTGAGCTTCTGTTCTTAGTGCACTGTTTTAAAAACTAGTGTGCTGGAACAAGCAGTTTCAGGGTGGGGTCGGATTGTCTTCAACCTCCATCAGAACTGAACAAGGACTCAGGTGAGCTGGGCTTTGACAGAAGCACAAGCCTTAAATAAAATACAAAAATTCAGTTCTGGTGGACGATGAATATCGGGGAAGAAATAGAGGGCATTGACGTCACGGATATGGCGCAGGCCCTAAATGAGGACTTGGCTCATAATGAATCAGTGTCTGGCATCTTGCAACATATGCAAGAGGAAATAGAGAGATTAAAGATGGAGAATACCTCTTTAAAACAGGATTTAAGCAGGTATAAATTTAGGGTATCTCAGTGGAACACAGCTTTTACGCCTTTGTTTAAAACCTCCTCAGAGACAGGGGCGCCATCAAAACATACAACTTTGCCTCCCCCAGTTGAGGTCACTGTTAATGTTCCTAATGCTGTGCCCTTAGCAGCACCTGAACGTTTTCATGGAGATAGTAACAAATTCCATGTTTTTATCAATCAATGTCAATTACACTTCGTTTGTAAGCCACAACAGTTCCCTACTGATGCTACGAAAGTGGCATTCGTCTTGTCTTATTTGGGTGGCACAGCAGCCAATTGGTCAATTCCTTTCGTGGAGAGAGATGATCCCATCCTCCATAATTGGAATCAATTTAAACGTACCATGACCAGCCTTTTTGCAAAACACACTTTCATGCAGGCAAGTGATAATGAGCTTTTAAATCTTAAACAAGGTAACAAGGATTTATTGACCTATCTCACTAGTTTTAATCGTTTACTCACCGAGACACACTGGCCAGAAGAAAAGCGTGTCTCCCTTTTCTATAAAGGTTTGAGAGACGAGTTAAAAGACGTGCTGGCTCATATCGTTGATTTGCCAGAAGACTATTCGGACTTTGTAGATTTAGTTGTGAAATTAGAACATAGACTAGGAGAAAGAAAGGGAGATAAATACAAACTGGAATCACGGTTAACTTGTATTAGACACGAGAAGAAAGACCCAGATAATAAACTCCCTGAACCTGAGCCTATGCAAATAGGGACACTCAGAGGTTCACTCACATCAGAGGAAAAAGAAAGAAGGAGAAAACTTAAATTTTGTTTATATTGTGGAAGGGCAGGTCACTTTGCCAGAGAATGTCCAGTAAAGCCTAAAAATCCACGAAAGGGTGCTGTTTCCTCCACCTCCTCAACTGAATCGGGAAACGATTAAGCTCGACAAGGGGAGAGGTTACTTGTTCGAGAAAACATCTTAATCAAACATCTAATGCTGCAGCCTTCATGGTACCGCACATACCTAGACATTTCATAATTCAGGTCGTTTTAATTGTTACTACCCAAGTGAGGCATTCTCTCCCTGTCCTACTGGACTCAGGCGCGACAGGAAATTTTGTGGATCATAAGTTAGCTGAGAACTTAGGACTTCCTATGTGCCTAAAGCCTTGTCCAGAAGCAGTATGTGCAGTGGATGGGTCAGAATTGACCTCTGGATTAATCACAAAACAAACAAGTCCACTTGTTATGGTCTATCAGAACGGGCACACAGAGGTGATTAGCTTTGATCTGATAGATACTCCTAATTTTGGTTTGATTCTCGGGGTACCCTGGTTAACAACTCATAACCCAAAAATTGATTGGGTGAATAGAAATGTTACTTTGGATTCCTCTTTCTGTAGAACCAATTGCTATCAAGAAGCAGGTACAGAACAGAGCACAGTATTACACTGTGCTAGTGTTATACAAGATGAACCAAGTCTCCCTCCTGAATATTCTGACTTTAAAGACGTCTTTGATCCAGTAAAGGCTAGTGTGCTGCCCCCACATAGGTCTTATGACTGTCGTATAGATCTTATCCCAGGGGCCCCTTTACCTAATAACAGAGTATATGCTTTGACTGACGAAGAAACCAAATACTTAAGAACCTACCTAGATGACCTACTACAGTCTGGGTTCACCCGTCATTCCACATCTCCGGTGTCATCTCCACTCTTTTTTATCCCGAAGCCGGATAAATCCCTGCGCGCGTGTATCGATTATAGAGGACTAAATAAGGCTACAATAAAGAATAAATATCCTCTTCCTCTAATACCTGTGTTGTTGGATCAGTTAAGACATTCTACTGTATACACTAAACTAGATCTGCGGGGAGCTTACCACCTGGTCCGAGTAAAAGAGGGGGATGAGTGGAAGACAGCTTTCAAGACAAAGTTTGGTTTATTTGAGTACACAGTAATGCCCTTTGGGTTATGTAATGCCCCTGCGGCCTTTCAGTTCTTTATAAATGAGGTCCTACACAAATTCCTGGACGTTTGTGTCATAGTATACATAGACGACATCCTCATTTACCCTAAGAACTCAGAAGAACATACCCAACATGTTCGTGCAGTATTATCAAAGTTAAAAGAAAATCATCTTTTTGCTAAGTTAGAAAAGTGTACTTTTAATGTCAGCAAGGTGGACTTTTTAGGATACTGCCTGTCACCTCAAGGAATAACTATGGATGTAAAGAAAATCAGTGCTATTGCTGATTGGCCAGAACCATCCTCTGTAAAAGATATTCAGAAATTTCTGGGTATCGTCAATTTTTATAGGATGTTTATTGCACATTTCGCAGACATTGCGGCCCCAATAACTACCTTGTTGCGGAAAGGGCAACGATTTCTTTGGACTGATGAGGCGGCACACGCCTTTCAACTCCTAAAACAAAAGTTCACTTCAGCCCCAATTCTGAAACATCCTGATCCTGACTTGCCTTTTTTTGTTGAAGCGGATGCTTCACAAGTAGCTTTAGGAGGAGTTCTCTCTCAACGAGATGCAGTAGATGGCCAGTTACATCCTATAGCCTTCTATTCCAAAAAGTTATTACCAGCTGAACAAAATTACACTGTGGCTGAAAGGGAACTACTAGCTATCAAAGTAGCCTTTTCAGAATGGAGGCACCATTTAATGGGAGCCAAGTACCCAGTTACAATCTTTTCTGACCATAGGAACCTACAGTTTTTTGGATCACTTAAAGCATTAACACCACGTCAGATGCGCTGGTTAAATTTTTTTAGCACATTTGACTTTGTAATAACCTATAGACCAGGTGCACAACAAATTCAATCTGATGTGTTATCTAGATACGGACATACTTCAGACATGAAACAAGATAAAATAGGAGAACCCATTATTCCTCCCCAAAAGTTTTTGGCACCAGTACAACAGAAGGATTTCATCACAGATCTATATAATGCACACATGCAAATAGCACCTCAGGATTGGTTAAAAGATTCCCATAACACAATACAACGAGGTTTATTGTATCACGACAACATGCTGTTAGTGCCCACCTCTGAATTACAAACACAGGTGATAATTTGGCATCACGCCTCACCGTAGGCAGGTCATCCTGGTTGGGTAAAAACCCTGGAAAATGTGCAAAAACACTTTTGGTGGGACACTATAAGAAAGGACATTAAGCAATTTGTCACTACCTGTCCAATTTGTGCAAGACATAAATCTTCTCATAAGGCCCCTGACGGTTTGTTAATACCAATGCCAACACCCAAGCAACCTTGGCACACTGTGAGCGTAGACTTTATTTTAGGTTTACCACCTGTAAAATCTTTCACAACAGTGTTGGTTATAGTGGATTTTTTATCTAAAATGGCACATTTTGTACCATTGCGGAAATTATCCACGGCGGCAGAATTTGCCGATATTTTTATAAGGGAAATTGTGCGTTTACATGGTTTGCCAAGCAAAGTGGTCTCAGACCGAGGGAGCCAGTTCAACTCTAAATTTTGGAAGAAATTATGTAAAAAACTGAAAATAGATGTGGCATTATCCACTGCTTTCCACCCAGAAACAGATGGACAGACTGAACGACTGAACCAAACCTTACTTCAAACGCTACGTTGTTTATTGGCTGATTATTCTAGTGAATGGTTGGAAGCTCTCCCTGTAGCGGAGTTTGTTTATAATAATACTGAGCATTCAGCTCTACTTTGCTCACCATTCTATTTCTTGCAGGGGTATCATCCAAGAGCTATACCCATTTTGTTAGAAGATTCTCTGTTACCCACAGTAACGGATAGACTAACAAGGTTAGGTGACATACAAGACAAAGCCAGGAAACATTTATTAAAGTACAAGGAAAGCATGAAAAGACAAGCAGACAAACACAGATCTGAGGCCCCAATGTATAAAATCGGTGACAAGGTATGGCTCTCCACAAAGAACCTAAACATAGAGGGATCCCGAAAGCTGCAACCACGTTTCATTGGACCCTTTAGTATAACTGCCATAGTAAACCTGGTAACAGTAAAATTAGATTTACCAAAAGAATATCCAGTACATACTACATTCCATGTGTCCTTGCTTAAGCCGTACAATCCAAAAACCTGACCTGAACCACCACCTCCACCCATACCAATTAAGGGAAATCTAGAATATGAAGTGAAAAGCATAAAAGACTCAAAAAGAATTAGTGGACGTCTGTTTTATTTAGTAGAATGGAAAGGATATGATGAATCTGAGAATTAATGGGAACCAGCATCATATATACATGCCCCACAGCTGATTAGACGGTTTTATTTAAAAAATCCAGGAAAACCCCGTCCTGTAGGAGGGTCTTTGAGGGGGGCAACTGTTAGGGTTTGTGCACAGCAAAGAGCATGTCCCCTCTCACTGCACTAGTGGGTTCTGTAATAGCTCCCTTTTAAACTTACTATTGAAAGCCTTTCTTGTTATCTCACCTCCCCCCCCCCCCAGGCTTCTGTGTATGTCGTTTAATGTGCTGTTTTGTTTACACATTGGGCCTTGCTTTTACCAAGGCTTCTTTAAAACACTCCTCTCTAGGCCATGTGTTAATTTAACTCATTTGCATAATAACTGAAACTCTGCACACCTTTCAAGAACATGTGCAGCATGTGAGGACCACACCCAGCTCTTCAAACCACACCCAGCTCTGCACACCTTTCAAGAACATGTGCAGCATGTGAGGACCACACCCAGCCCTGTCTATAAAAGGCAGCCCTCGAGCCCCGCCCAGTGCTTGTGCTCGTCTACCTCCCGCTTACCTGAGGACAGATCCCTCGGCGCTGGCACTCCTGCTCTCTACAGACTTTCATTGGCTTCAATGGGCGCAGCTGCTGGCTCTTCCTTCTTCCGGTTTCCGGTTCCTCCTTGCCTCAGCCTCTCTCCTACAAGCAACCTGCAAAAGAGAAAGAAGACAAGGTTAGACTGATCAGTATCTCTTGCCAGCAACAAGTAAGTGCAAAACTTTTATTACCTGAACGAACTTTGACACCAATTTCTGGATTCGTGTATAGACAATTTGAAACAAGATACCTTCCACGAACATTGTGATTCAAACTCTTTGTTACAACAATACTTTGCGGAACTTTGTGAAGCAAACATTTTTTTATGGAACTTTTAAGAATCGAACCGTGGAAACCATTAACAGCAAGGCAAACAGTAAATCAAGGACTTGCACAAATTACATGCTGTATTTTGACGTAAAAGTACAGTATTTGTTTTATAAAAGATTCTGGAAATATGGGAAAAGTGAGTCTGCTATTGGCAATTTAGGCTTTAGTTATATTAAGATGAATGTTTGATATTGATAATTCTGATAACGGTATTTGTTTAATGTTTTAGAAGCTTTAGAGTAATAGAAAGCACATCCCAGAGCAGTAACACATTCCAAACCTGGAAACTAGAGACCAGGATCCAAGAGGTACTTTTAGAAGAAAATTTCTAATAAATAAAGGGATAGTCAGGAACCCAGTTAGGAATAGGATGTACTTATCTGTTCTTTGTTTATGTTTCATTAGGCACCAGTTTCTACCGAAGTCAGAGAGGGCCGCAGATTTGTGCAGCACTTCAACAGTGGAAACGCAAGAACGCTGTTGTCTCTTTATTTTATTTTATCCACTTCCCCCCTTCCCTTGAGCTTCTGTTCTTAGTGCACGGTTTTAAAAACTAGTGTGCTGGAACAAGCAGTTTCAGGGTGGGGTCGGATTGTCTTCAACCTCCATCAGAACTGAACAAGGACTCAGGTGAGCTGGGCTTTGACAGATACTTCCAATCTTCCTGCCATTTCCTCATATGTCCGGCAACTACGGGGTATCCAACGTGTTATCCGTTCAAATCTTGTAGCCACTAAGACACGCATGAAAAGGATGGCTGATAAGAAGCGTTGTAAGGCCCCGCGTCATCAGGTCCATGACAAGGTCTGGCTTTCCTCTAAATTCTTGCCTCTCCGACTTACCCAGAACAAATTTAAACTTCGTTATTATGGTCTTTTCCTGATTCTCCAGAAAATCAATCCTGTGTCTGTGCGCCTTCGTCTGCCTCAGACTTGGGAAATACATCCTGTGTTCCATGTCTCACAACTCAAACCTTACCTTCCTGACCCTTTTCACAGACAATTCACCTGTCCTCCTCCTTTGTTGATTGATAATGTGCCCGAATACGAGGTCCAGGAGATCTGTGACTGTCGGTTTTTCCGTGGTCGCCTCCAATATCTTATTCATTGGAAAGGCTACCCTATGAGTGAGTGTTCCTGGGAAGATGCACGTTCGGTTCATGCCCCTCTTTTGGTCCGTCGTTTCTTCTGGCTTTTTCCTCACAAACCAGGGGCCTCGGGGGGGGACCTACTGTTGCGCCGCAAGCACGGACCGCTGCGGCGCAACTCGGGGAGTCTGCGGCGGCCCGCGGGCGGGCCGCAGGAGAAGCCGCAGCTCAGTTCAAGGGTCGCGGCACCCGCTGCGGCCCTTTTCTCCGGCCGCGAGTTTCATGGCAAGCGCGGCAGGGCCGGAGACCCTGATTCGGGTCACGGTCCTTGCCGCGCTCAGCGCGCACAACACATTAAAAGCGCTTTGGATGTCTGGGACCCACCTCCTCATACCCACTTACCTGTCACACAGTCAAAAGCCGTCTGCCTGCACATGACTAGTTTTTATGCATGCCTTTCTCCTTCCCAGCATGCTGTTCACTTCCTCTCTTCCCTGCATGCATTGTTTCTCTTTCCTCTGGAGCATGTTTTCGATTCTTAGTTATGACCTTTTCCCAAACCAAGATGGTGGTATTACTACTTCCTGTTTCCCACTTCCTCTCTAGGGGTATATAAGGGGAATCTATCCTCCTTCTCATTGCGTTGCAACACTCCTGCGGTGGTAGTCACGCTCCGGCTGGTTTCCTCTTGTGGTGCCAGTTGTTCTTGATCTGTCTTCAGTCTCCAGAATTCCTGAATTCCAGAATCTTAAGTCCTAATTCCTTGTGTCCTCCATCTGTTTCAGGGAATTCCTGTTGGAGGTTTTTTACCCTTTTGGGGTTTTACTTCTGGAGGGCATGGACTGTAGTGGCTTACTATTGTCAAACAGTACCGTGGCTACCGGAAGGGGTCGCCCCTACCTCGGCCAGAGCAGGACTTGCAGGAACTGGGGCCGCTCACCACCTCTCTCCAACATTGACGGTAAGCTCAGGGTGAATCGTGACAAAAAGAGTTTCTCTTTAACATGCTCATTGTAGATGACCAGAACCAGTCTGGCCCATCTCAGGAGAGGTTAGGAAAAGGAGAACTTCCCAGTCAGATTCAGAGGAGTTCCCTGGAGAAGCTGGGGAGGGTTCTTACAAGTGCCTGCCCCCTAGCAGGGCACCTAGGGCCAGATGTAGGTACAAAAAAATTAGCGACTCGCAAATTGCGAGTATGTGCGACTCGCAAATTGTGTGTCGCTAATACAAATGCAGGTACAATGTCAGTGTACAATTTGCGACTCGCACCCGGAGTCGCAACGCATATAGCGAGTCCGCTGTTTGCGAGGTCGCATTTTGCGACCGCGCAAAAAACGAACTCGCAAATTGCGAGTGGGTGTCGCAAATTGCGAGTACCATGTAAATTGATTGCAGGTGCTGCAGAACACTCCAGAAACCACTCCAAAACACTCTGGAAACACTTCCTGGCACATGATGATGACATCACAGCCAGGAAGTTTACAAATACACCTGGGAGGAGGGAGGACCACACCCATTTTAAACTGCTGAACTGCAAACAGGAGGAACAGCAGCTACAATGGAAGAAACTCCTAGAAAAAGAAAACTAAAATTCTCAGAGAAGGAGCTGGAGGTGCTGACAGACGAATGCTGTCAGCACTATGATTAACTATTTGGAAAGGCAGCCCTCAATGTGCCAGAAGCCACAAAAAAACAACTCTGGCAGGAGATCCAAGAAAAAATTAACTCCCTGGGGGTGAGCCATAGGAGTGTGTAAGAGATTAAAAAACGGTGGTATGACCTCTGCTCCCGGACCAAGGAGAGGGTGGCTGAAAGGCTCCGGGAGATGAGAGGCACTGGAGGGGGACCGTCATCTGTACCACCACCCACACCCCTGGAAGAAAGGGTGGAGGAGACCCTGGAGCAGGAGGCAGTGTCAGGATTTGGAGATTTGGACACCTCTGAGCCCACTACATCAACCGGTGAGTACCATGTGATATGCCTGTACCCCTATCAATGCCATACCCCCACCCACCATGTACACAGGGGCATGCTGAAACAAGATAGCTCCATTTCAGGGTAGCAAACACCAGAATGATGCATTATGGGAAATGTAGTCAAGTAGGCAGTTCATAGGCAATTGTTTATTAGGAAGTGTGCAACAGATAGTAGACACTGACAGTCTGTTCCCCATGTCCCACAGGTCTCCCACAAGACACCACCACAACCCACAGCAGCCAGCCCCATGAGGACAGCACAGGAGCTGCCACCACTCCCACCTGCACGACCAACACCATCCCTGTGATGTCCACACCTGCTGCAACTGTGTTTCAGGAGGCTGCGCCAGCAACAGGCAGGAGTGGCACAGTAGAGCACACAGGTCAGCCACTGCTGCGCAGGCGACGCAGGTACAGGAGAGCAGGGCTGCAGGCTGCGTCCGGCCGTCCATCAACCACCAACAGCGAGGCACAGCTGCTCCGTGGTCAGCGCCTGCAAAACAATATATTAGGGAGGATTAGTGGTGTGCTGCACCGCTTTGTTAGACACAACGAGGCAAGCATGCAGCAGCTAAATTCCAGAATAGACATTATTGCCACAAACACTGGGGACCTAGCCCTGTCCATAAGGGATCTGGTGGCAGGACTACTGGCACAGGGCGAGGGTGGCCGGCGCAGGGACCGTCAGCTGCTACAGAGGCTTGATAGGATGGCCACATCAATTGGCAGACTAGCTGTGAACACCACTGGCCTGTCGAGAAGGACAGTTGGCCTCCAAGTCGAAATGGGCCATTTTGCTGGAGATGTGGCTAGGGGCCTGGGCAGGATCACACACGTGATTGACTTAATGGAGGCACGGCATCTGTCCAGGGGCACAGGGGACACACCTCAGGACAGCGAGGAGGGCTCTACAGTGAGCAGTGTCTCTGCCAGTGACACTAGGGTGCTCCGGAGTGGGAGTACCAGGCAGAGCACTGCAGAACCACCAGGGACCAGCCAGGCTGGCAGGGGCCGCCGTAGGACATAGACATAACCCGGTCCCTGATGATATGGCACATGACAGCAATGTGCCCCATGCATGGTTTGCATTTAGAAGACCATGAACAGTTAGTTATTGTAAATAGTTGTATTTGTGCACATATTAAATAGTTTTTTTGTTCCACTTAACAAATGGAGTTTTTGGTCAATAGGTGAGTATGGTTGGAGTTGACACGTACCTTCCAAAGTATTGGGTTGCGATGTGTTCCCGTCTCAGTCTGCCTTGATTAGCTAGACTCCGATCCCCATGATGGCGATGTGGTTGTTCTTGATCTTCATCCTCAGGATCTGGGTCTGCAGGGGTGAGAGGTAGCCCACGTCGGGTGGCAATATTGTGCAGGATGGCGCATGCGACAACAATTTTGAATGCTGCAATGGGGGTATACTGGAGGGCACCTCCATTGCGGTGGAGGCATCTGAATCTTGCTTTCAGTAATCCGAAGGTGCGTTCAATAAGGTTCCTGGTCCTCTTATGTGCACTGTTGTATCGCCTCTCTGATTCATTGCTGGGTGATAAGAACGGAGTCATTATCCATGGCCGTAGAGCATATGCACTGTCACCTGTTGGGCACAAACATTACACTGTTAGAAAGTCCTGGTTGGTGTGCACAGTGACCTGTGTGTATGCCTGCAAGGTGTATGCAGCTCTACCTAGGAGGTATCCGTCTCCAAACTCCCCAAGTTCCAGGCGTTGGTGTATCCCACTGTGCCTAAATATGTAGGAGTCATGGGTACTACCTGGAAATTTTGCAACAATGTCAGTGATAATATAATGTGCGTCACAAACAACCTGAATATTGAGTGAGTGAGTGGGTACACTTTCTGTTGCGGAACAGATGTTCCAGGTTTGCAGGGGGGCATATTTGGATATGTGTCCCATCTACACATCCTATGACATGGGGAAAGTTGGCAATCCGGTAAAAGTCCAGCTTGGTGCTGTTAATTTCTGCCTCATTCCTGGGTAGGTATATGAAGTGAGACATGTGTGTGAGTATGGCATCTAGGAAGGCCCTAAGGAACCTTGACTCTGCACTTTGGGATACCCCACCTGCCACAGCAATGACCCCCTGATAGCTCCCTGAAGCCAAGAGGTGCAGTGAGCATAGCACTTGCACATGCGTAGGGATGGCGCAGCCGCGCAGAGTCTGGTGTTGTAGCTGTGGTTTTAGTAATTCAATTAATTCTAGTATGGCTGCGCTGCTAAGGCGGTATTTGTCGTATATCTCTTCCTCAGTTTGCTGAAAAAGAGTCTGCCTTGTTCTATAAATCTTCTCCTGTCTGTGGCTCCTCCTTCTCTGCTGGGCTGCGTGGACTCTCCTCCTCACTGCTATCAGGTATATCTCCGCCATCTTGAGTAACCCAGATGGCTTCTGGGTCTCCTTTTATACTTTGGTAATGATTACCACCTGCTGTGAGTTAGTGGTAAATGGGACATGCAAACTGGGCTTTTTGCGACTAGTTGCAATTTGCGAGTTGCAATTGCATATGGTTTGCGACTCGCAAATTGCGACTTGCTATTTGCGGGTCGCAAAATGGGGTCGCTCATTTTGCGAGTCGGTAACGGATCGCATTGCTTTTTGCGAGTCGGAAATGGGATTATTGCATCCCATTTCCGATTTTGCACAGTCGCAAATAGCGATTCGGGCCATTTGCGACTCGCAAAACTTTGCTACATCTGGCCCCTAGTGAGACTGGTAGTGATAGAGGCTCTCACAACAGTAGGGCATCCTTCACCCCTAGAGGCCAGGTTACTAGGGTCCAGACAGTTAGGGACAGGTCCCCCTCTGAAATTTCCCACATTTCCTCTGTGTCAAAGCATTCCCAACCCACCCACCCTGAGGATAACTTGTTAGAAAGGGAACTCAAAATGTTGAGGGTTGAAGAGACCAGACTGAAGCTTAAACAGCAGCAGCTGGCCTTAGATAGGGAATACCTAGACAGAGAGATGGAAAGACAGAGGTTGGGGTTAGTTCGCCATGGTGGCAGCATCAGTATTTCTGATAGCAATCCTGTTAAAGAGCAAGATTCCAGGTGTCTGCACAAGATAGTCCCCCGTTACAAGGAGGGGGATGACATTAATATGTGGTTTGCTGCACTTGAGAGGGCCTGTATGGTACAGTTGGTCCCTCAAAGGCAGTGGGCTGCTATTTTGTGGCTATCGTTCACTAGAAAGGGTAGGGATAGGCTCCTTACTGTCAGAGAAAGTGATGCCAATAATTACAAAGTTTTGAAAGATGCACTCTTGGATGGATTTGGCTTAACCACTGAACAATACAGGATCAAGTTCAGAGACACCAGAAAAGAGTCTTCTCGAGACTGGACAGATTTTGTGGGCTGTTCAGTGAAGGCTTTGGAAGGGTGGTTGCATGGCAGTAAGGTATCTGACTATGAAAGCCTGTTCAATCTTATTCTGAGAGAGCATATTCTTAACAATTGTGTGTCTGATTTGTTACACCAGTACTTGATAGACTCAGATCTGACCTCTCCCCAAGAATTGGGAAAGAAGGCAGACAAATGAGTCAGAACAAGAGTGAACAGAAAGGTTCATACAGGAGGTGACAAGGATGGCAAGAAGAAAGATGGTGAGACATTGCAGGATAAGTATGGGGATAAAGGTAAAACTAAGGATCCTTCTTCAAATCCTAAACACTCTTCAGGGGGTGGGGATAAATCATCTTCTTCTTCTTCACAACCCACACACATTAAAAAGCCTTGGTGCTTTGTGTGTAAAAATAAAGGCCATAGGCCAGGGGATAAGTCCTGTCCAGGTAAACCCCCTGAGCCTACCACCACTAATACATCAAACTCTAGTGCCCCTAGCAGTAGTGGTAATAGTGGTGGGACTGCTGGCAACAGTCAAAATAAGGGTGTAGTTGGGTTCACTTATGGGTCCATCATAGAAACTGGGGTAGTCAGTCCCAAGACAGTTTCTGTCACACCTGGTGGCATAGGCCTTGCCATACTGGCTGCTTGTCCCCTTACAATGTATAAGTACAGGCAGACAGTTTCAATAAATGGTGTTGAGACTCAGGCCTACAGGGACACAGGTGCCAGTATCACTTTGGTGACTGAAAACCTAGTGTCTCCTGAACAACACATCATTGGACAACAGTACAAAATTATTGATGTCCATAACTCCACTAAGTTTCTTCCCTTAGCTATAATTCAGTTTAGTTGGGGTGGAGTAACTGGCCCTAAGCAGGTGGTAGTATCACCTAACTTACCTGTCGACTGTCTCTTAGGTAATGACCTAGAGGCCTGAGGTTGGGGTGAGGTAGAGTTTAATACCCATGCAGCCATGCTTGGTATCCCTGAGGAATTGCTTCTTCTCATTTCAGCTGAAATGAAAAAGCAAAGGAGAGAAAAAGGCCTGAAATCTCAGGATCCCTCTCCAGCAACAAGTAAAAAGGGCATCACAGTATCCCCTACCCACCCTGCCATTCAGGATACCATTCCTGTGGTAGGAGAAACCTCTCCTGGGGTGGCACCTGTACCAAGGGAATCATCAGCTGGCACAGCTTTACTCCCTGAGGTAGAAGTACCTCTCTGTGGGATAACTAATATTGGTGAGAAAAAGTGCACCACTTTAGTTAACATGGAGCATCCCTCCAACCCTCCCAGAGAAACTTTAGTGCAGCAACCCTGCACTGCCTCACAACACTTAGGACAGCAACCCTGCCCTAGTGTGGAGCTCATAGGACAGCATCCCTGCCCTGCTCCAACTCAAGAGAAACAGCAACCCTTTTCTCTCTTACAGCCATATGGACAAAGTTTTTGCCCAGCTATGGCTTTACTGAGACAGCATCCCTGTCTGGCATTCTCATCATTTGATATAGGTCCAGTGGACAATTCCCACTGCTCTAAACTTAAACATACTAATAGGAAATCTGAAAATATGACTTCACATTGTTGGCTATCTAAAAAACTTCAAACAGGGTGGTTTACATCTCCACAGGGAAGTAACCATATAGTGGATGATAAAGGGAGTAACCAAGCTATTGCAGAGTTACTCTCTACTTAACACCACTTAGACAATAAAGACTCAACTGGCCAAGGTTAGCCTTATTGTCCTTCGTTTTGAGGGGGTTGTGTAGGAAGGTAGCCTCTTTCTAGCCTGGTTACCCCCACTTTTGGGCATGTTTGTGAGTATATGTCAGGGTGTTTTCACTGTCTCACTGGGATCCTGCTAGCCAGGACCCCAGTGCTCATAAGTTTGTAGCCTATATGTGTTCCCTGTGTGGTGCCTAACTGTATCACTGAGGCTTTGCTAACCAGAACCTCAGTGTTTATGCTCTCTCTGCTTTCTAAATTTGTCAATGCAGGCTAGTGACTAAATTTACCAGTTCTCATTGGCACACTGGTACACCCATGTAATCCCCTTCTATATGGTACTTAGGTACCCCGGGTGTTGGGGTTCCAGGAGATCCCTATTGGCTGCAGCATTTCTTTTGCCACCCATAGGGAGCTCAGACAATTCTTACTCAGGCCTGCCACTGCAGCCTGAGTGAAATAACGTCCACGTTATTTCACTGCCATTTTTCACTGCACATAAGTAACTTATAAGTCACCTATCTGTCTAACCTTCACCTGGTGAAGGTTAAGTGCCAAGTTACTTAGTGTGTGGGCACCCTGGCACTAGCCAAGGTGCCCCCACATCGTTCAGGGCAAAATCCCCAGACTTTGTGAGTGCGGGGACACCATTACACGTGTGCACTATACATGGGTCACTACCTATGTATAGCGTCACAATGGTAACTACGAACATGGCCATGTAACATGTCTAAGATCATGGAATTGTCACCCCAATACCATTCTGGTATTGGGGGTACAATTCCATGATCCCCCGGGTCTCTAGCACAGAACCCAGGTACTGCCAAACTGCCTTTCTGGGGTTTCCACTGCAGCTGCTGCTGCTGCCAAACCCTCAGACAGGATTCTGCCCTCCTGGGGTCTGGGCAGCCCCGGCCCAAGAAGGCAGAACAAAGGATTTCCTCTGAGAGAGGGAGTTACACCCTCTCCCTTTGGAAATAGGTGTGAAGGGCTGGGGAGGAGTAGACTCCCCCAGCCTCTGGAAATGCTTTGATGGGCACAGATGGTGCCCATCTCTGCATAAGCCAGTCTGCACCGGATCAGGGATCCCCCAGCCCTGCTCTGGCGTGAAACTGGGCAAAGGAAAGGGGAGTGACCACTCCCCTGACCAGTACCTCCGAGGGGAGGTGCCCAGAGCTCCTCCAGTATGTCCCAGACCTCTGCCATCTTGGATTCAGAGGTGTTGGGGGCAAACTGGACTGTTCTGAGTGGCCAGTGCCAGCAGGTGATGTCAGAGACCCCCTCTGATAGGCTCTTACCTCTCTTGGTAGCCAGTCCTCCTTTCTTGGTAGTCAAACCTCCTTTTCTGGCTATTTAGGGGCTCTTCTCTGGGGTATTCTTCAGATAACGAATGCAAGAGCTCACCAGAGTTCCTCTGCACTTCCCTCTTCAACTTCTGCCAAGGATCGACCCGCTGACTGCTCCAGGACGCCTGCAAAACCGCAACAAAGTAGCAAAACGACTACCAGCAACATTGTAGTGCCTGATCCTGCCGGATTTCTCGACTGTTTCCTAGTGGTGCATGCTCTGGGGGCTGTCTGCCTTCACCCTGCACTGGAAGCCAAGAAGAAATCACCCGTGGGTCGACGGAATCTTCCCCCTGCTAACGCAGGCACCAAAAGACTGCATCACCGGTCCTCTGGGTCCCCTCTCATCCTGATGAGCGTGGTCCCTGGAACACATGAACCCTATCCAAGTGACCCTCATAGTCCAGTGATCCTTCAGTCCAAGTTTGGTGGAGGTAAGTCCTTGCCTCCCCACGCTAGACTGCAAACCTGTGTACTGCGTGATTTGCAGCTGCTCCGGCTTCTGTGCAGTCCTCCAAAGATTCCTTTGTGCACAGCCTAGCCTGGGTCCCCAGCACTCCGTCCTGCAGTGCTCAACCCTCTGAGTTGGACTCCGACGTTGTGGGACCCTCCTTTGTGACTCTGAGCCAGCTCCGGTTCACAAATCTTCTAAGTGCCTGCTCTGGTACTTCTGCAGGTGCTGCCTGCTTCTGTGGGGTTCTCTGAGTTGTTGAATGCCCCCTCTGTCTCTTCTTCCAAGGGGCAACATCCTGGTCCTTCCTGGTCCCCAGCAGCACCCAAAAACCTCTACCACGACCCTTGCAGCTAGCAAGGCTTGTTTGCGGTATTTCTGCGTGGAAACACTTCTGCAACCCCAGGACGCCGTGGGACATCTTCCATCCAAAGGAGAAGTTCCTAGATCTCTTCGTTGTTGCAGAATCCTAGGCTTCTACCATCCGAGGCAGCCTTCTTGCACCTTCATCTGGGGTTCCCTGGGCTCCTGCCCCCCGGACACTATTGCGTCTCTTGGACTTGGTCCCCTTGCATTGCAGGTCCTCAGGTCCAGGACTCCGTCTTCAGTGCTTTGCTGGTGTTTGTGGTTCTTGCAGAATCACCCTATCACGACTATTGTGTTCTATTGGGGTAGTAGGGGTACTTTACTCCTACTTTTCAGGGTCTTGGCGTGGGGTATCTTGGACACCTTGACTGTTTTCTTACAGTCCCAGCGACCCTCTACAGGCTCCCATAGGTCTGGGGTCCATTCGTGATTCGCATTCCACTTTTGGAGAATATGGTTTGTGTTGCCCCTAGACCTATGTTCACCTATTGCATCCTATTGTAATTCTGCACTGCTTGCATTACTTTTCTTACTATTACTTACCTGATTTGGGTTTGTGTACATATGACTTGGGTATATTACTTACCTTCTAACTGAGGGTACTCACTGAGATACTTGTGGCATATTGTCATAAAAATAAAGTACCTTTATTTTTAGTAACTCTGAGTATTGTGTTTTCTTATGATATTGTGCTATATGATATAAGTAGCATAGTAGGAGCTTTGCATGTCTCCTAGTTCAGCCTAAGCTGCTTTGCCATAGCTACCTTCTATCAGCCTAAGCTTCTAGAAACACCTCTATTCTACTAATAAGGGATAACTGGACCTGGCACAGGGTGTAAGTACCACAAGGTACCCACTATAAGCCAGGCCAGCCTCCTACAGTAAGCACCCGGCGTCCCCCATCTCTTCATTTCTCCACCTCTCCCCCTCTCCTTCCCCCCCACTGATTTGAAACCCCTTCTTTTGCCTTCATAGTACCCCCCCATCACTCCCTACTCACCACTTATTGGTGTTATGGCAAGCAAATCTACTATCCCCGCCCGACCACTTCATGTTATATCCTGGAATGTCAACGGATTGACCCTCTATGTGAAGCAGAAAAAAGTACTCTCCTACCTCCAATCCAAAAAGGCAGATGTGGCTCTCCTACAGGAGACGCACCTGGATGACGTGGAATCCGACAAACTGTGCCGAGATTGTGTTGGGAAGGTGATTTTTAGCAGCTGTCCGGTGCCGCAGGTTGCGGGTGTTGGAACACCCACGAAATGCAGAGTAGTGATCCTACAGTATAAAACCCTTCTTGTGTCTGTTGTTCGCACATGGTCCGACCCGACGGGAGGTATGTGTTGGCTAAACTGAAGCTTGGGAGCCACTCACTTTGTGTAGATCCAGTATATGCGCCCACAGGTTCCAAACGTTTATTCCTTCTCCTCCTCAACCACCTCCTTACAGAGATTGGGGCTACACGCTACCTCATAGGGGGTGACTGGAACCTCACACGAGATGCAGTGATGGACAGAACAGGCCCCAATGACACTAGCAACAATCCAGATAGAGTGATAATGACGGATGTGACAGCCGACCACAGTCTAGTAGATTGCTAGAGACTAATCCATCCGGCAATGAAGGAATATACTTTTCTTTCACCAGTTTATGGGACCAATCCAGACTAAACTATTTCCTTGTGTCGCAAACATTGGTGGCGCAGATATGGAGTGCGCAGATACTAGAGGGCGCCCTCTCTGATCACTCCCCGGTTACAATCTCTGCGGACCCAGGTCTCCCCTTCCCAGGACACAAGCCCTGGCGTTTCGCTACACACAGCTACCGTACACCCTATGTCAAAACACAGCTACGGTCGCATGTATCCACTTACCTGCGAGACAATCAGGGTTCATTCCCTTCGCACAGACTTAGATTGGCGGCCGTGAAGGTGACCTTGTGGGGGGAAATGATTCAGGATGCAGCGTTAGCCAATAGACAAAGAGCAGCTCGCCAAACAGAGTTGGAAAGTGCTATTACATCTCTCACACGGTTTTATAACAACAAACCCTCAACACAGGTGCGCAGAAGCCTCAAGAATGCACAGATGGCCCTCAATGAATTATATACCTCCCAAGCCGAATATGCATTGCAATGCTTGCAGGGATGACACTAAGAACAGGGGGAAAAGGCGGGCAGACTCTTAGCGGCCCAGCTTCACCAGTGAGAAGCAGCAAAGGCTATTCCTGCAACATATTCTGAGACAAGTGAGATTCTTACTCGTCCACAAGATATGGGCCCTCATTACAACATTGGCAGTAAAAGCTGTTTACCGCCGTGCAGAAGACCGCCAACACACCGCCGCGGCAGCGGAAATCCACCACAGCTATTATGACCCACAGCTCGGAATCCACCAAAATTCAGACACCCACACAAGTCCGCCACACCAAAGGTTAGTGATAAACTGGTGAAAACAAATCCTCCACCGTCACGCCAACAGAAATACGCCCACACTATCACAACACACGAATCTACGTGGCGGTCTTTCAAGCGCGGTAATCCATTGGCGGTACACAGCGCCGCGCTCAAAATACACACACATTTACAAAACACAGCCACATTGGACAATTCAAAATACACACACCTGATACACATACACACACCACTCCCACACACCCATTACAATACAAAACACACACCCACATCACCCACAAACCCCTACGACAAAATTATCGAGAGAAGGCCAGAGAGAGACACTACAAACAACTACCAAGCATCCACAGGCACACAATACCATCATCCACATAACTTCCACGCATCTCACACAACACACCACTAAATATCACCCCATTTATCACTATACACACCACCCCACACATCACCCACACGGAAATCGTCCGGGTAGAGCCACAGCTATTCGGATCACAGGTGCAGCACACCTCCATAGCTAGGAAGATGGAGCTATGGTGAAGAAAAGTGGACAGGGTCAACACAGTGGGACAGCACCCAAGAAATAGGGATGACATCAGGAAGAGGTGGAACGACCTACGGGGGAAGGTGCGTTCCGTGGTATCAAGACACCACCTTGTGGTTCAGCGGACTGGTGGCGGACTTCCACCTCCTCCCCCACAACTAACAACATGGGAGGAGCAAGTCTTGGCGATTCTGCATCCTGAGGGCCTCGCAGGAGTAGATGGAGGAATTGACTCTGGTAAGTCAACTCTTAACTATTACATCCCCCACCCTGCTTGCATACCCCCACCCTCACCCTCACCCCCATCACTCCAACTCCTCATAAATGTCCCAACATCACAAACCACACATCCTAACACCAAGCCCTGCATGCAACAACAAAGCATGAACACCCATCATCAAAGCATGGCCACTGCACATACCCATACACCCCCCTAAACCATTATCACACAAGGACCCACACAGGAATGCAAGCACTGGGGTACACGGTCACCCACCCACTGCACACCATGGCACACACAGATGGAATAAACATCCTTTTATACCCCTGCAGGACCCCTACCCAACGTCACCGGACAGGAGGGTCCACACATGTCCACACCACCAACAGAAGAGGCCCACAGTGATGACAGCAGCTCTTTGCAACTGGATCTAGATGACAAGCCCGGCCCATCGGGGACCTCTGGACAATCGGTTCCCCTGACACAGTCACAGGCCACCACAGAGCTTCCCCCCTCTGGAAACACCAGCACAGCACCCACCCAGCGGGCCCATCCCTCTGTCCCCAGGACACGTCAATCAGCAGTGTGTCCACCACTACAGGGAACCCAGGCTAACCCAACAACAACAGGGACCTGGGGGCAGTGGGCACACGGTCCAGGGGACGGAGGCCCAGGAACACAGGGGAACTGGGAGGACTGCTGTGCGACAGTGGGAGGACAGGCCAAGGGAACCCACTCTCCACGAGGCCCTCTCCATCATCATGGGAGCCTACCACCATTCCCAGGAGACGATGGCAAAGGTACTGGCCATGTTTCAGGAGACCCAGCGCCTGCAGGAGGAACAGTATTTGGGCTTCAGGGAGGAACTCAGATCTATCAATTCCACCCTGGGCACCATCGTAGGGGTGCTGAAGGAAGTACTCAACACCAGGAGGGACACTGTGGCACAACAAGGGGCCCCTGACACTAGCCTGGACGATGAACTGTCCACCACCTCCGCCGGCGCTAGTGGATAGGAGGCACCGCCACAGGACCACCACACCAGCACCCCACCCCCTGCAGAGGGAGAACCACCCCGCAAATGGTCCCTGAGATCCAGGACAAAGATAGAGAACGATGCCAAGACCCCCGCCAAGAAATGAGAACGCCCTTAATGTCATCCTTTTGTCCCACTTTGTCACCCTGTCCATCCTCAAACTGCCCCAGCTCCACTTCCTACGCCCATTTGGGCAATGCACCTGTGAGACTAATAGACTGGACTCTGCCATGGACATTTCTCCACCATCACCCCTCACCATTTTACAACACCCTCCAATATTGAGCACTTAAATAAACACCCTTAAAACACAAAACAATCTGGAGTCTGTCTGTGATTTCGAAATACTGTATTGGCAATTACAGTGACAAAATGCTCTTTCAAATATAATGTCAACATACCTATGTCACACAGCTCTAGTCCATGAGGAAACAAAGCAGATGTCACACAGTGGGACCCACATCTGTGAGTGAAATCGTAAGGGAAAGTGACAACTCAGTGACCACACACTGGGTGTAAACGACAGACAGTAGAGAGGTAGTAGTGTTAAAGTACATGTAGTAGGCAGGTTTGTCTTCTTACCTGTGTCTCACTGGAAGTATTGCAGAATAACAGAGTTCCTGTTGTCGATGTCCTCTTCTTCTGCTTCCTCGTCTTCACTGTCCACAGGCTCCACAGCTGCCACAACACCGCCATCTGGACCACCCTCCTGCAGAAAAGGCACCTGTCGTCGCAAAGCCAAGCTGTGAAGCACACAGCAGGCCACGATGATCTGGCCCACCTTCCCTGGTGGGTTAAATAGGGATCCACCTGTCATATGGAGGCACCGGAACCTGGCCTTCAGGAGGCCGAAGGTCCACTCTATAATCCGCCGAGTTCGCCCATGGGCCTCAATGTAGCGTTTCTCTGCCCTTGTCCTGGGATTCCTCAATGGGGTCAATAGCCATGACAGGTTGGGATAACCAGAGTCACCTGCGAATGGCGAGGGAAACTGTTAGACACACACTAACCTGTAGGGATATCCCCAGAACGAGACAACCATTCCCACTGACTTGCTTCCAGGTGCTCACCTAATAGCCACACACAGTGCCTCTGGAGTTGACCCATCACATAAGGGATGCTGCTATTCCGCAGGATGTAAGCGTCATGCCCTGAGCCAGGGAATTTGGCATTCACATGGGAGATGTACTGGTCTCCCAAACACACCATCTGCACATTCATGGAATGATAACTTTTCCGGTTTCTGTACACCTGTTCACTCCTGCAGGGGGGACCAAAGCCACATGTGTCCCATCAATGGCACCTATGATGTTGGGGATATGTCCCAGGGCATAGAAGTCACCTTTCACTGTAGGCAAATCCTCCACCTGAGGGAAAATGATGTAGCTCTGCATGTGTTTCAGCAGGGCAGAAAACACTCTGGACAACACATTGGAAAACATAGGCTGGGACATCCCTGATGCTATGGCCACTATAGTTTGAAATGACCCACTTGCAAGTAAATGTAGCACTGACAGCACCTGCATTAGAGGGGGGATTCCTGTGGGATGGCGGATAGCTGACATCATGTCTGGCTCCTGCTGGGCACACAGTTCCAGGATTGTGGCACGATCAAGCCTGTAGGTGATGATCACATGTCTTTCCTCCATTGTCAACAGGTCCACCAGCGGTCAGTACACCGGAGGATGCCGCCATCTCCTCACATGTCCCAGCGGACGGTGCCTATGAAGGACAACAGCGAGCACAGAGTCAACCAACTCAGAGGTACGTAGCCACAGCTTACACATAACACAAATCATAATCCGAAATTTGGCCTGTATTAGTGTTGAGGCAAGGCCTAGGTATGTGTGACGGAGTTAAAAATGAAGCCATGTGGGCCCCTGAAATGGCAGCTGCCTGACCTGTAAAGTTGGACAATGGGATGTGAGGTAACTGCGCTGGCGTTGTACACCGTCCCGTTAGGCGGTCGAAGACTGCAGCGCAATTCTGCATTGGTTAACATTGGACCCTATGGGTCCCAGGAGCCAATGACGATCTACGCCGGCGGTGACGGTACGCACCGCCGCGGATGTGACCGCCATTTTCTATCTGTTCAATCTCTCGATACCTGATCTTCGACAGGAGAGGACCTACACTGCAAGTGCTGCTGCGACCTCGGTCTGGAAGAGACAATGGCTCGTGCGTCTGGGGAAAGGGCCCCTGCCTTCACATTGGAGGAGTTGGAGAAACTCGTGGATGGGGTCCTTCCCCAGTACACGCTACTCTACGGTCCTCCAGACAAACAGGTAAGTACACTGGGAGCATGCTCTATGGGCTATGCCTGTGTGAAGTGGGGTGGATGAAAGATGGGGGGGGAGAATGAGGCGTGCATGAAACAATGGTGAGTGCATGTGCCACATGGCAAGGGTAGGGAGGGGGGCCAATGACTGTGACGGTGTGGATGGTTATATCTTCTCCTTTTCCCATGTACTATTCCTGTAGGTCAGCGCCCACCAGAAGAAGGCTATTTGGCGTGCCATCGCAAGGAAGACCAGACCCTGGGGGTCCACCACAGACGGAGCACCCACTGCAGTAAAAGATGGAAGGACATTCGCCACTTGAGCAAGAAGACGGCGGAGGCCCAGCTGGGGATGGCCTCCCAACGTGGGAGGGGTGCCCGTCGCACCATGACCCCCCGATGTTCAGGATCCTGGCGGTGGCGTACCCAGAGATGGATGGTATAGGAAAGTACCATCTTGCCTGGCATGTTACCCCCATATTTCACTGTATATATGTTGTTTTAGTCTATGTGTCACTGGGACCCTGCCAGGCAGGGCCCCAGTGCTCATAAGTATGTGCCCTGTATGTGTTCCCTGTGTGATGACTAACTGTCTCACTGAGGCTCTGCTAACCAGAACCTCAGTGGTTATGCTCTCTCTGCTTTCCAAATTTGTCACTAACAGGCTAGTGACCAATTTCACCAATTCACATTGGCATACTGGAACACCCTTATAATTCTCTAGTATATGGTACTGAGGTACCCAGGGTATTGGGGTTCCAGGAGATCCCTATGGGCTGCAGCATTTCTTTTGCCACCCATAGGGAGATCTGACAATTCTTACACAGGCCTGCCAGTGCTGCCTGAGTGAAATAACGTCCACGTTATTTCACAGCCATTTACCACTGCACTTAAGTAACTTATAAGTCACCTATATGTCTAACCTTCACCTGGTGAAGGATGGGTGCAAAGTTACTTAGTGTGTGGGCACCCTGGCACTAGCCAAGGTGCTCCCACATTGTTCAGGGCAAATTCCCCGGACTTTCTGAGTGCGGGGACACCATTACACGCGTGCACTATACATAGCTCCCTCCTGCTGTATGTATAGCGTCACAATGGTAACTCCGAACATGGCCATGTAACATGTCTAAGATCATGGAATTGTCACCCCAATGCCATTCTGGGTCTCTAGCACAGAACCCGGGTACTGCCAAACTGCTTTTCCGGGGTCTCCACTGCAGCTGCTGCTGCTGCCAACCCCTCAGACAGGTTTCTGTCCTCCTGGGATCCCGGAAGCCCTGGCCCAGGAAGGCAGAACAAAGGATTTCCTTTGAGAAAGGGTGTAACACCCTCTCCCTTTGGAAATAGGTGTGATGGCTGGGGAGGAGTAGCCTCCCCCAGCCTCTGGAAATGCTTTGATGGGCACAGATGCTGCCCATCTCTGCATAAGCCAGTCTACACCGGTTCAGGGATCCCCCAGCCCTGCTCTGGCGCGAAACTGGACAAAGGAAAGGGGAGTGACCACTCCCCTGACCTGCACCTCCCAGGGGAGGTGCCCAGAGCTCCTCCAGTGTGCCCCAGACCTCTGCCATCTTGGAAACAGAGGTGTTGCTGGCACACTGGACTGCTCTGAGTGGCCAGTGCCAGCAGGTGACGTCAGAGACTCCTTCTGATAGGCTCTTACCTCCCTTAGTAGCCAATCCTCCTTCCTAGGTAGCCAAACCTCCTTTTCTGGCTATTTAGGGTCTCTGCTTTGGGGAATTCTTTAGATAACGAATGCAAGAGCTCACCAGAGTTTCTCTGCATCTCCCTCTTCACCTTCTGCCAAAGGATCGACCGCTGACTGCTGAGGACACCTGCAAAACTGCAACAAAGTAGCCAGACGACTACTAGCAACCTTGTATCGCTTCATCCTGCCGGCTTTCTTGACTGTTTCCAGGTGGTGCATGCTCTGGGGGTAGCCTGCCTCCTTTCTGCACCAGGAGCTCTGAAGAAATCTCCCGTGGGTCGACGGAATCTTCCCCCTGCAACCGCAGGCAACAAAAGACTGCATCACCGGTCCTCTGTGTCCCCTCTCAGCACGACGAGCGTCGTCCCTGGAACTCAGCAACTCTGTCAAGTGACTCCCACAGTCCAGTGACTCTTCAGTCCAAGTTTGGTGGAGGTAAGTCCTTGCCTCCCCACGCTAGACTGCATTGCTGGGTACTGTGTGATTTGCAGCTGCTCCAGCTCCTGTGCACTCTTCCTTTTGTGACTTCGAATGGTCTCCGGTTCACTCCTCTTCTAAGTGCCTGTTCCGGTACCTCTGCAGGTGCTGCCTGCTTCTGTGTTGGGCTCCGGCTCCTGTGCACTCTTCCAGGATTTCCTTCGTGCAAAGCCAAGCCTGGGTCCCCGACACTCTAACCTGCAGTGCACAACCTTCTGAGTTGTCCTCCGGCGTCGTGGGACTCCCTTTTGTGTCTTCGGGTGAGCTCTGGTTCACTCATCTTCCAAGTGCCTGTTCCGGTACTTCTGCGGGTGCTGCCTGCTTCTGTGAGGGCTCCCTGACTTGCTGGGCGCCCCCTCTGTCTCCTCATCCAAGTGGCGACATCCTGGTCCCTCCTGGGCCACAGCAGTATCCAAAAACCCTAACCGCGACCCTTGCAGCTAGCGAGGCTTGTTTGTGGTCTTTCTGCGTGGGAACACCTCTGCAAGCTTCTTCATGACGTGGGACATCCATACTCCAAAGGGGAAGTTTCTAGCCCTCTTCGTTCTTGCAGAATCCACAGCTTCTACCATCCAGTGGCAGCTTCTTTGCACCCTCAGCTGGCATTTCCTGGGCATCTGCCCACTCTCGACTTTGTCGCGACTCTTGGACTTGGTCCCCTTGTTCCACAGGTACTCTCGTCCGGAAATCCACTTTGGTTGCATTGCTGGTGTTGGTCTTCCTTGCAGAATTCCCCTATCACAATTCCTGTGCTCTCTGGGGAATATAGGTGCACTTTACACCTACTTTTCAGGGTCTTGGAGTGGGCTATTTTTCTAACCCTCACTGTTTTCTTACAGTCCCAGCGACCCTCTACAAGCTCACATAGGTTTGGGGTCCATTCTTGGTTCGCATTCCACTTTTGGAGTATATGGTTTGTGTTGCCCCTATACCTATGTGCTCCTATTGCAATCTACTGTAACTTTACATTGCTTGCATTACTTCCTTTTGCTATTACCGCATATTTTTGGTATTGTGTACATATATCTTGTGTATATTTGGCATCCTCATACTGAGGGTACTCACTGAGATACTTTTGGTATATTGTCATAAAAATAAAGTACCTTTATTTTTAGTATATCTGTGTATTGTGTTTTCTTATGATATTGTGCATATGACACCAGTGGTATAGTAGGAGCTTTGCATGTCTCCTAGTTCAGCCTAAGCTGCTCTGCTATAACTACCTTCTATCAGCCTAAGCTGCTAGAAACACCTCTTCTACACTAATAAGGGATAACTGGACCTGGTACAGAGTGTAAGTACCCCTTGGTACCCACTACAGGCCAGGCCAGCCTCCTACATTGGTTGTGCAGCGGTGGGATAAGTACTTGCAACTACTTACCACTTTGTCATTGTGTACTTTTCATAAGAGAATAATATACAAAACAAGTTCAGTGTATGTACACCTAACCAAAAAGTTTTGCTTTTCTTCTCTTACACTATCTGCTAAGTGCTGAAAAGTACCTCTAAAACTTTCTAAAAGTTCTAAAAAGTTGGATAAGTTTTTTTTCTGTTTCCTTAAAAAGTCCTGAAACTTTTTCTTTCTTTTTTTCTGTCCCTAAACCTTTTTCTATCATGTCTGATGTAGGACCTTTTCTTGATCTGGTCAGCTCAGCTTATGACCACCTTAACTGGAAGGGTTTGAGGAGTCTCTGCATTGATAGAGGTTTAGGGGTAGGGAAGAATCCCTCTAGAGAATTGTTATCTAACATGCTTATTGAGAATGATAAGGCTTTAGCTGGCACATCCATTGAGAAGTTAAGAGATGGTTCACACTCTGACTCAGGGGCACCCTTAGTAAGAGTATTAGAAGGTGATCTTCCCAACCTGCCCCTCAGCAGACCACCTAGCATAGCTGGTACTAATGTGAGCTCTCATCACAGTAGGGATGTTATTCCTGCAGGCCAGGTTGTTAGAGTGCCAACTGTTAGGGACAATTCTCCCTCTGTTCATTCACATCATTCTTCTGTGTCAAAGCATGCCCAACCCACCCACCCTGATGACAGAATGTTAGAAAGGGAACTCAATAGATTGAGAATGGAAGAGTCCAGGCTGAAGCTTAAACAGCAACAGCTGGCTCTAGACAGGGAATCTTTAGACTTAGAAAAAGAAAGACAGAGGTTGGGGTTAGGACCCCATGGTAGCAGCAGCAGTATTCCAGATAGTAATCCTGTGAAAGAGCATGATTCTAGGAATCTGCATAAGATAGTTCCCCCTTACAAGGAGGGGGATGACATTAACAAGTGGTTTGCTGCAAAGGCAGTGGGCTGCTATCCTATGGCTATCTTTCAGTGGAAAGGGTAGGGATAGGCTCCTTACTGTGAAGGAAAGTGATGCCAATAATTTTACAGTTTTGAAGAATGCACTCTTGGATGGATTTGGCTTAACCACTGAACAATACAGGATAAAGTTCAGAGAAACGAGAAAAGAGTCCTCACAAGACTGGGTAGACTTTGTTGACTATTCAGTGAAGGCCTTGGAGGGGTGGTTACATGGCAGTAAAGTTTCTGACTATGAAAGCCTGTATAATCTGATCCTGAGAGAGCATATTCTGAATAACTGTGTGTCTGATTTCTTACACCAATATCTAGTGGACTCAGATCTGACCTCTCCCCAAGAACTGGGAAAGAAGTCAGACAAATGGGTCAGAACAAGAGTGAACAGAAAAGTTCATACAGGGGGTGACAAGGATGGCAAGAAGAAGGATGGTAAGTCTTCAGACAAGGGTGGGGACAAATCTAAAAATGAGTCTTCATCAGGCCCACAAAAACACTCTGGTGGGGGTGGTGGGTCCAAATCCTCTTCTAATCAAGTAAAAAAAACATGGTGCTATTTATGTAAAGTAAAAGGCCATTGGACAACTGATGCCAGTTGTCCAAAGAAAAGCACCAAGCCTCCCACTACCACAACCCCTACTGCTACACCTAGTGCCCCTAGTAATAGCAGTGGTGGTGGGAGCAAACCTACTAATAGCCAATCCAAGGGAGTAGCTGGGCTCACTTTTGGTAATTTAGTTGGGGTTGGTCTTGTTAGGGAGACCACAGAGGCTGTGTTAGTCTCTGAAGGTGCCATTGATTTGGCCACCTTGGTTGTTTGTCCCCTTAATATGGATAAGCACAAGCAACTTCCCCTAATAAATGGTGTTGAGGTTCAGGCCTACAGGGACACAGGTGCCAGTGTTACCATGTAATAGAAAAAACTGGTACACCCTGAACAACACCTACTTGGTCACCAGTACCAAGTGACAGACGCTCATAACAACACTCTTAGCCACCCCATGGCTGTTGTGAATCTCAACTGGGGGGGGGGGTTTACTGGTCCAAAGAAAGTTGTGGTTGCCTCAGATTTACCTGTAGACTGTCTGCTAGGGAATGATTTAGAGACATCAGCTTGGGCAGAAGTGGAGTTGGAGGCTCATGCATTAATGCTGGGCATTCCTGGGCATATTTTTGCTTTAACCAGGGCTCAGGCCAAAAAGGACAGGGTGACTTGGATCCTGGAACAATGGACCAAGTGCTCCCTAAAGCTAGGGTTAGTAAGGGTAAATCCCTACCCACTATCCCTCCCTCTACAGACGATTCAACTTCTGAGGAAGAAGAATTTCCCCCCTGTGCAGAACCTTCACCAGAGGAGCTGGAAGCAGACACTGCTAAGCTTTTGGGTGGAGGGGTGCCTGCCAGGGAGGAGCTGAGTGTGGCACAGCAAACCTGTCCCACATTAGAGGGTCTAAGACAGCAAGCTGTCAAACAGCAAAATGGGGATGCCAGTGACTCACATAGAGTTTACTGGGTGGACAACCTCTTGTATACAGAGGCAAGGGACCCAAAACCTGGAGCAGCCAGGAGATTGGTCATTCCCCTGCAATACAGAGAGTTCCTCCTAACTCTGGCACACAACATTCCCTTGGCTGGACATTTAGGGCAAATTAAAACATGGGAAAGGCTTGTCCCCCTGTTTCATTGGCCTAGGATGTCAGAGGACACAAAATACTTTTTTAAGTCCTGTGTGACCTGCCAAGCCAGTGGCAAGACTGGTGGCACACCAAAGGCTCCCCTTATTCCACTGCCTGTGGTTGGGGTTCCCTTTGAAAGGGTAGGGGTTGACATAGTTGGCCCCCTTGACCCTCCTACTGCTTCAGGCAACAGGTTTATCTTGGTGGTAGTGGACCATGCCACAAGATATCCTGAAGAAATTCCTCTAAGGACCACTACAGCACCTGCAGTGGCAAAAGCCCTCCTGGGAATCTTTTCCAGGGTGGGTTTCCCAAAAGAGGTTGTATCAGACAGGGGTAGCAACTTTATGTCTGCATACTTGAAGGCTATGTGGAAGGATTGTGGTGTAACATACAAATTCACCACACCTTATCATCCACAGACAAATGGACTGGTACAGAGGTTTAATAAAACTCCCAAAGGAATGATAATGGGACTCCCTGAAAAACTCAGGAGGAGATGGGATGTCCTGTTACCTTGCCTCCTTTTTGCTTACAGGGAGGTACCCCAGAAAGGAGTGGGCTTCAGCCCCTTTGAACTCCTATTTGGGCACCCTGTAAGAGGTCCACTAACACTTGTGAAGGAGGGTTGGGAACAACCTTTAAAAGCTCCCAAACATGATATAGTGGACTATGTACTTGGCCTAAGATCCAGAATGGCCGAGTACATGAAAAAGGCCAGTAAAAACCTTCAGGCCAGCCAAGAGCTCCAAAAGCAATGGCATGACCAGAAGGCTGTTCTGATTCAGTAACAACCAGGACAGAAGGTGTGGGTATTGGAGCCTGTGGCCCCAAGAGCACTCCAAGACAAATGGAGTGGACCCCATCTCATTGTTGAAAAGAAGGGCGAGGTCACCTACTTGGTTGACCTAGGCACTGCCAGGAGTCCCCTTAGGGTGATTCATGTCAACCGCCTAAAACCCTACTATGACAGGGCTGATCTCACCCTGCTCATGGCAACAGATGAAGGACAGGAAGAAGAGAGTGACCCGCTCCCTGATCTCTTCTCTTCCACTGAAGATGATGCTTTAGTGGAAGGTGTAGTTTTGGCAGACTGTCTTACTGCTGAGCAGAAAGACAACTGCATAAATCTCCTTGGACAGTTTTCTGAACTCTTTTCGACTGTGCCAGGCACCACATCTTGGTGTGAACACACAATTGATACTGGAGACAGCTTGCCTGTCAAAAGTAAAATCTCTAGGCAGCCTGACCATGTCAGGGACTGCATAAAGCAAGAAGTTCAGAAAATTCTTGATCTAGGAGTGGTTGAACATTCTGAAAGCCCATGGGCCTCTCCTGTGGTGCTTGTACCAAAGCCTCACTCAAAAGTTGGAAAAGGGGAGATGAGGTTTTGTGTAGATTACAGAGGTCTCAACCAGGTAACAAAAACTGATGCTCACCCTATACCCATGGCAGATGAGCTCATAGATACACTGGCATCTGCCAAGTATCTAAGCACCTTTGATTTGACTGCAGGGTATTGGCAGATCAAATTGGCAGTGGATGCTAAAGCTAAAACTGCAATTTCAACTATAAGAGGGCACTACCAATTTACAGTGATGCCCTTTGGGTTGAAAAATGCACCTGCCACTTTTCAGAGGTTGATGAATACAGTCCACCAAGGGTTGGAGGCTTTTAGTGCAGCATATCTAGATGATACAGCTGTCTTTAGCTCCACCTGGTATGATCACCTGGTCCACCTGTGGAAAGTTTTGGAGGCCCTGCAAAAGGCAGGCCTCACTATCAAGGCTTCAAAGTGCCAGATAGGGCAGGGAAAGGTGGTTTATCTGGGACACCTGGTAGGTGGAGAACAGATTGCACCACTTCAGGGGAAAATCCAGACAATCATGGATTGGGTTCCCCCTACAACACAGACCCAGGTGAGAGCCTTCCTAGGCCTCACTGGGTATTACAAGAGATTCATTAAAAACTATGGCTCCATTGCAGCCCCACTTAATGATCCCACTAGCAAGAAGATGCCTAAAAAGGTATTGTGGACAGCTAGCTGTCAGAAAGCTTTTGAGGAGCTCAAACAGGCCATGTGCACTGCACCTGTCCTAAAAAGCCCATATTACTCCAAGAAATTCATTGTTCAAACTGATGCATCTGAATTAGGGGTAGGGGTAGGGGCAGTCTTATCTCAACTTAATTCTGAGGGCCAGGATCAACCAGTTGCTTTTATCAGCAGAAGGTTGATCCCTAGAGAAAAGCGTTGGTCTGCCATTGAGAGGGAGGCCTTTGCTGTGGTCTGGGCACTGAAGAAGTTGAGGCCATACCTGTTTGGCACTCACTTCATTGTTCAGACAGGCCACAAACCTCTACTTTGGCTAAAACAAATGGAAGGTGAAAATCCTAAATTGTTGAGGTGGTCCATATCTCTACAGGGGATGGACTATACAGTGGAACATAGACCTGGGAGTACCCACTCCAATGCAGATGGACTCTCCAGATATTTCCACTTAGACAATGAAGACTCATCAGGTCATGGCTAGTCTTATTGTCCGTTTGGGAGGGGGTTGTGTAGGAAAGTACCATCTTGCCTGGCATGTTACCCCCATATTTCACTGTATATATGTTGTTTTAGTCTATGTGTCACTGGGACCCTGCCAGGCAGGGCCCCAGTGCTCAGAAGTATGTGCCCTGTATGTGCTCCCTGTGTGATGACTAACTGTCTCACTGAGGCTCTGCTAACCAGAACCTCAGTGGTTATGCTCTCTCTGCTTTCCAAATTGTCACTAACAGGCTAGTGACCAATTTCACCAATTTACATTTGGCATACTGGTACACCCATATAATTCCCTAGTATATGGTACTGAGGTACCCAGGGTATTGGGGTTCCAGGAGATCCCTATGGGCTGCAGCATTTCTTTTGCCACCCATAGGGAGATCTGACAATTCTTACACAGGCCTGCCAGTGCAGCCTGAGTGAAATAACGTCCACGTTGTTTCACAGCCATTCACCACTGCACTTAAGTAACTTATAAGTCACCTATATGTCTAACCTTCACCTGGTGAAGGTTGGGTGAAAAGTTACTTAGTGTGTGGGCACCCTGGCACTAGCCAAGGTGCCCCCACATTGTTCAGGGCAAATTCCCTGGACTTTGTGAGTGCGGGGACACCATTACACGCGTGCACTATACATAGGTCACTACCTATGTATAGCGTCACAATGGTAACTCCGAACATGGCCATGTAACATATCTAAGATCATGGAATTGTCACCCCAATGCCATTCTGGCATTGGGGAGACAATTCCATGATCCCCCGGGTCTCTAGCACAGAACCCGGGTACTGCCAAACTGCCTTTCCGGGGTCTCCACTGCAGCTGCTGCTGCTGCAAACCCCACAGACAGGTTTCTGCCCTCCTGGGGTCCCGGCAGCCCTGGCCCAGGAAGGCAGAACAAAGGATTTCCTCGGAGATGGTGTAACACCCTCTCCCTTTGGAAATAGGTGTGATGGCTGGGGAGGAGTAGCCTCCCCCAGCCTCTGGAAATGCTTTGATGGGCACAGATGCTGCCCATCTCTGCATAAGCCAGTCTACACCGGTTCAGGGATCCCCCAGCCCTGCTCTGGCGCGAAACTGGACAAAGGAACGGGGAGTGACCACTCCCCTGACCTGCACCTCCCAGGGGAGGTGCCCAGAGCTCCTCCAGTGTGCCCCACACCTCTGCCATCTTGGAAACAGAGGTGTTGCTGGCACACTGGACTGCTCTGAGTGGCCAGTGCCAGCAAGTGACGTCAGAGACTCCTTCTGATAGGCTCTTACCTCTCTTAGTAGCCAATCCTCCTTCCTAGGTAGCCAAACCTCCTTTTCTGGCTATTTAGGTATCTCTGCTTTGGGGAATTCTTTAGATACCGAATGCAAGAGCTCACCAGAGTTCCTCTGCATCTCCCTCTTCACCTTCTGCCAAAGGATCGACCGCTGACTTCTCAGGACGCCTGCAAAACCGCAACAAAGTAGCCAGACGACTACTAGCAACCTTGTATCGCTTCATCCTGAGGCTTTCTCGACTGTTTCCAGGTGGTGCATGCTCTGGGGGTAGCCTGCCTCCTTTCTGCACCAGGAGCTCTGAAGATATCTCCCGTGGGTCGACGGAATCTTTCCCCTGCAACTGCAGGCAACAAAAGACTGCATCACCGGTCCTCTGGGTCCCCTCTCAGCATGACGAGCGTGGTCCCTGGAACTCAGCAACTCTGTCCAAGTGACTCCCACAGTCCAGTGACTCTTCAGTCCACGTTTGGTGGAGGTAAGTCCTTGCCTCCCTACGCTAGACTGCATTGCTGGGTATCGCGTGATTTGCAGCTGCTCCGGCTCCTGTGTACTCTTCCAGGACTTCCTTCATGCACAGCCAAGCCTGGGTCCCCAACACTCTAACCTGCAGTGCACAACCTTCTGAGTTGTCCTCCGGCGTCGTGGGACTCCCTTTTGTGACTTCGCGTGGACTCCAGTTCACTCCTCTTCTAAGTGCCTGTTCCGGTACTTCTGCGGGTGCTGCCTGCTTCTGTGAGGGCTCCCTGACTGGCTGGACGCCCGCTCTGTCTCCTCATCCAAGTGGTGACAACCTGGTCCCTCCTGGGCCACAGCAGCATCCAAAAACCCTAACTGTGAACCTTGCAGCTAGCAAGGCTTGTTTGCGGTCTTTCTGCATGGGAACACCTCTGCAAGCTTCTTCACGACGTGGGACATCCATCCTCCAAAGGGAAAGTTCCTAGTCCTCTTCGTTCTTGCAAAACACCAAGCTTCTTCCACCCAGTGGCAGCTCCCTTGCACCCTCAGCTGGCATTTCCTGGGCTCCTGCCCACTATCGACACTGTTGCGACTCTTGGACTTGGTCCCCTTGTCTTACAGGTACTCAGGTCCGGAAATCCACTGTTGTTGCATTGCTGGTGTTGGTTTTCCTTGCAGAATCCCCCTATCACGACTTCTGTGCTCTCTGGGGGTTGTAGGTGCACTTTACACCTACCTTACAGGGTCTTGGGGTGGGCTATTTTTCTAACCCTCACTGTTTTCTTACAGTCCCAGCAACCCTCTACAAGCTCACATAGGTTTGGGGTCCATTCGTGGTTCGCATTCCACCTTTGGAGTATGTGGTTTGTGTTGCCCCTATACCTATGTGCTCCTATTGCAATCTATTGTAACTTTACACTGTTTGCATTACTTCTTTTTGCTATTACTGCATAATTTTGGTATTGTGAACATATATCTTGTGTATATTTCTCATCCTCATACTGAGGGTACTCACTGAGATACTTTTGGCATATTGTCATAAAAATAAAGTACCTTCATTTTTAGTATATCTGTGTATTGTGTTTTCTTATGATATTGTGCATATGACACCAGTGGTATAGTAGGAGCTTTACATGTCTCCTAGTTCAGCCTAAGCTGCTTTGCCATAGCTACCTTCTATCAGCCTAAGTTGCTAGAAACACCTCTTCTACACTAATAAGGGATAACTGGACCTGGCACAAGGTGTAAGTAACTCTGGTACCCACTACAAGCCAGGCCAGCCTCCTACAGATGGGCGCTTGAGGGCATCACAGCAGCCACAAGGGGGTGAGTACATTCTGCTGATTTTGCGCGCAGTGGAGGTGTCTGGGTGGGGGAGGTGGCCTGCGAGTGTGCTAGTTAGGTCCCCTTGTTCTGGCAGACCCTGTGGCATCCCACCCCACCTGTGTACACTGCCAAATACACCTAGTCAGGCTCCTGTGACATCCATGTGTGCAGATGTAGGCCATGTAGGCCGTGTCCCAGGGATTGAAGAGTGGACCCCAAGTGCGCGGCGTAGTGCAGGGGGCTTCTGTGTCTGTCGTGTCCGCCAACGGTAGCTGTAATGCATGCACTCAACATGCCTTTCTTCTGTCTTCACCCCCCCTTTTAGTGGCCTCCCTGTTCTTGTGTGCATTAGCATCATTAGGCGGAGGAGCAGTGGCACCGGAGCAGGAGGGAGCTGCATCCCACATGGCCCTGGAGGGCAACACTACGGACACAGATTTCACTAGTGGGACGGAGGGCGAGGGGAGCTCCACGGCAGGGACAGGAGCTGACACCAGTGATACGGACTCGTCCTCTGATGGGAGCTCCCTTGTGGTGGTGGCCACATCTGTGCCCCCCGCATCTACAGGTACAGCCGCCACCCCCTACCAGCACCGCCCTCCCAGCAGCCCCTCAGCCTTTGCCCCGTGCCTGCTCACCCAGGAGGGTGGGCATCACCTTCGCCCCAGGCACCTCAGCCCCTGCCCCAGTCACCCCTGCTGCCCTCAGTGAGGAGGCCATTGACCTCGTCAGTTCCCTCACTGTTGGGCAGTCTACCATTTTGAATACCATCCAGGGTGTAGAAAGACAGTTGCAACAGACAAATGCATTCCTGGAGGGCATTCATTCTGGTCAGGCGGCCCTTCAGAGAGCTTTTCAGACTCTGCCCTCAGCACTGATGGCAGCTATTGTCCCTGTCTCTAGCCTACCCCCTCCATCTTCCTCCACCCAGACCCAATCCCCAGTACCTCAGCCTATCCCCGGCACACCAGCAGACCAGCATGCACACACCGCAACACACAAGGGAAGCTCAGGCAAACATAAGCACCACCCATCCCACAGGCACTCACGCAAGCATCACACACATGCAGACACACCAACATCCACTGCCTCCACTCTGTCCCCCTCCTCCTCGTCTCCCTCCCAGTCTCGTCTCCACTCACACCTGCATGCACTACATCTACAGCCACTATGTCCATCACCAGCACACCCACCACCACACCCCGCTCACGTGCAGTCACCACCCCCACTACCATTCACACGTCCACTGTGTCCTCACCCAGTGTGTCTGTGACGCCACCTCCCAAGATACACAAACGCAGGCACACACCCACCCAACAGCCATCCACCTCACGACAGCCTCCAGCGCATGCACCTTCACCCAAAGTCACCAAACGAACACCTCCTACAACCACAACCTCTTCCTCCACTCCCAACCCCCATCCAGCTACCCGTCCCAGTCTTCCCCAAAAACTTTTCCTGTCCAGCCTTGACCTCTTTCCCTCACCTCCCCCACCCCGTCAGACTCCTAGGGCCCGACTCTCCAGGTCCCAACCTAGCACCTCAGCCACAACATCTCTGGGACCAGTGGTGCCAGTAGTCACCGGAATCTGGAGTGTACCGGACAGCAGGGCAGCCAGTATGGCACAGAGCCACAGCACGGACAGTCCCCCAGCTGTCAAGCATCAAAAGTTGGCCAGTACCTGGCGGGAGAGGGGGAAGACTCCAGCCACCAAAGCCACTCCCAGGGGTACAGGTGGGAGTGTGGATTCAGCTGCAAACCCTTCCAAGGTGGGGAAGGGGCACCAGAAACTCAGCAAGTCTGGGAAGAGCAGCACGGCGGTGAAGACCGCCATCATCCCCGCTGCCAAGGAGGCCACCGCCAGCAGCAGCCCCACTGGGCCATAAAGGACCGCCAGCACCAGCCCCGCTGAGCCATAAAGGACTGCCAGCAGCTGAGTCACTGCCAAGGACACCCCCACCACAAGCACCGCTGAACAGGACACTGCCACCACAAGCACCGCTGCCAAGGACACCGCCGCAACAAGCACCGCTGAACAGGACACTGCCGCCACAAGCACCACTGCCAAGGATACCGCCTCAACAAGCACCGCTAAACAGGACACCGCTGCAACAAGCACCGCTGAACAGGACACTGCCGCCACAAGCACCGCTGCCAAGGACACCGCCGCAACAAGCACCGCTGGCCCATGAGCGCCAAGGGCACTGACACTACTGAGTCTGTCACGAGCAGGATGAAGCACTCTGGGCACAAGGCCCCCTCCAGAACCAGTGGAGAAAGGCATCCACTACCTCTGTCCTTGGCAGGATGAAGCACTCTGGGCACAAAGCCCCCTCTAGAACCAGTGGAGATTTACATCCACTACCTCTGTCCTTGGCAGGATGAAGCACTCTGGGCACAAAGCCCCCTCCAGAACCAGTGGAGATTTACATCCACTACCTCAATCCTTGGCAGGATGAAGCACTCTGGGCACAAAGCCCCCTCCAGAACCAGTAGAGAAAGGCATCCACTACCTCTGTCCTTGGCAGGATGAAGCACTCTGGGCACCAAGCCCCCTCCAGAACCAGTGGAGACTGTTATCCACTTGAGAGACTGTGGCTTTGCACTCCCCAGGATTGAACAGTGGGCAAACCACCCATTGTAGAGACTTGAGAGACTGTGGCTTTGCACGCCCCAGGACAGAACAGTGGGCAACCCATCCACTGTAGAGACTTGAGAGACTGTGGCTTTGCACTCCCCAGGATTTAACAGTGGGCAACCCACCCACTGTAGAGACTTGAGAGACTGTGGCTTTGCACTCCCCAGGATGGAACAGTGGGCATGTGGCCCCCGCGTGGATTTGGCGTTGTGCACTCAACCGGCTGAGGTGCCCCCCCTTTCCCTTCCCTCTGAGGTGCCTGTTTTATTGCTATCTGATGCCCCTGCAGTGTTCTCTCCGTCATGTTCGGGGATTGAGTGTGGGCCTCGCCCATACCGTGTGGGCCCAGCGTTTCACGGACTTCAATGGAGCACTACCTGGACTACTATTCTTGGTGTACATATTTGTTTATAGTGTATATATATTTTTGCGTACTGGATTTTAATATATTACAATGGTTACACTCATTTCTTTTTGTCCTTGCATTCTTCCAGGGGGTTTGGGGGTGTAACTGAAATGTATCATGCTGTATTAGTGTGTGTGTTGTCATGGGTGAGGGTGGGGCTGGGGGTGTTTTGCTGTGTGTGTCACTGTTTTTTCCCTCTTCCCTCCCCTGTGTCGTAGGTGCAGTACTCACTGTGGTCTTCGCCGCCAGCGTTCGTGCTCCTGGTAGAGGAGCAAGAAGATAAGGGCTGGCAGGATCTGGAGCTCGGGTTCCATGGAGTCCGGATTCCTCGTGGGGTGTGTTGAGGTGATCGTTTTCCCTTCGAAGTCCTGTTTCCGCCGTGTTTTTGTTTGCGGTGAATCCGCCCCGGAAAAGGTGGCGGATAGGCCTCTCATGATACTGTGGGCGGTACATTGTCCTCCACCTGTCTGTTGGCGGTGACCGCCGAGCTGTTTGTTTGTACCGCCGTGGCGGTCGGAGTGTTAAAGTGGCTGTCTTTGTTGGCGGTTTCCGCCACGGTCGTGATTCCATTTTTTTTTCTGCTGGCCTGTTGGCGGTCTTACCGCCGTTTTAATAACGACCGCCAGGGTTGTAATGACCACCATAGTCCGAGAGCTTGCAAACTATTATCAGAACCTATACACACCGGAAGCGGAGGCCAGTCCTATCCAATTAGAATCCTATCTAGACAGTGCCCATCTTCCATGCTTGATGGATGAAGAAAGGGCCCTACTAGGCAGGGAGATCAGTAAGATCGAAATCACACAGGCTATATCTGATTCTCCATACCATAAATCACCAGGGTAAGACGGCTTCTCTGCGGAATTTTATAAATGGACTGGCCAGGAGACGGTGGATCTCCTCTATGATGCCTTCCAGGAGGCCAGAAGCAAGGGGTCACTAGGCTCTATATCCAACAGAGCAGTGATAGCAGTCCTCCCTAAGCCCGGATGGGACCCTGTCCTTTGCGGCAGGTACCGCCCTATATCCCTTTTAAATAGTGTTGTCAAAATTCTCGCCAGTGTCCTGGCATCCTGCCTACAAAAAGTCTTACCGGCCTTAATACACCCCACGCAAGTGAGATTTGTTCCGGGATGCACCTCTAGGAATCATCTCTGCCTCCTTTCCCATGTCTTATAGGAAGCTAGGGACAGGCCAGAGGAATTCCTAGAACTATCCTTTGATGCTGAAAAAGCGTTTGACCGTATCGAGTGGGGCTACTTGTTTGCAACACTACCGAAATTTGGACTGAGTAACCCTTTCACCCAACTGCTCTATAATTGTCCCACGGCACAGGTTAATTGCGGTGGCTTCAAATCCAATCCTTTCCCGATCTGTAGAGGAACGAGACAGGGATGCCCGCTCTCACCTCTCCTGTTCCTCTTAGCAATGGAACCATTTGTGGCCACCATTCGCCAATCTCAGCTCATCACCGGGCTCCGCGTACAGGGGGTGCAGGCATGCAGACAATATTCTACTCACCATGGCAAACCTAGATCTCTCCATCCCGGACTTACTAGAAAGCATCGACAGATTTGCGTCAATATCAGGGTACCGGGTGGACTGGGACAAAAGTGAAGCACTACCCCTTTCCACTAACACCACAAGGGCGGCGATTCACAGTTTCCCCTTTTTTGGTCGCCATCCTGTCTTAAATATCTAGGGATCCTTGTTAACCGAGGACTAGATTGCATGGTGACGGATAATCTGGAACCCCTTATGGCGTGTATGTCTCACGATTTCAAGAAATGGGCCCACTTAGGGCTTTCTATGTGGGGCTGAGAATGGTTACACTGCCACGCTTCACCTACGTGTTGGGCATGTTACCAATGCAAGTACCCCTATTGAACCATAGACGGATTGACGCAACAATTCAAGCTTTCGTGTGGGGCTCCTCCCGTCCCAGCTTGTTGCCTGCTAAACTCATGGCCCGTGGCTTATGTGGAGGGATGGGACTCCCATCAGTAGAACAATACTCTCTAGCTCTTCATCTATCTCAACTGGTACCTTTGGTACCTGAAGTGCCAGACCCGCCAAAATGGATCCTTGTGGAACATAAGATGCTCACCAGCCAGGGCGGTCTCAGCTCCCTCTACAGAACCTGTACCTCTAGGCTCAACACCAACAATCCGGTGACGGGAGCAACGCATGCGGCCTGGTGCCGGACACATCGTCTTCTCGGTTCCGAACCTTATCTCCACAAAACAGCCCCTATATGGGACAATGAATGCATACACATAGATTGGGATACCATACATTGGGCACAATGGAAGGCAGCTGGCATTGAGCACCTAGACCAACTTATTGTGAATGGTGATCTCAAATCATTTGCAATATTATGTGAGAAATGAGGCCTACAACCAGACCAAGCGTGGAGGTACTTACAACTTCAGCACTCTCTTCGGCGCATAATGGGTGCCCATCCATGAAATCTCCAAGCCTCTCCTAGTCTGTCCTACCTAGTGACATGGGGCAGATTTAAAGGCGTTATGTCAGGTCTCTATAAAGTGCTTACACATCACCTATGCTCACAGCCCCTCCTGGACAATGGACAACTCACGCTCTAGGTGGCAACTCCACCTCCGAACGGAAATTGAGGAGGACAGGGGAACTCGGGAAGCTCACCTGAAGTTCTGTCTCTTTAGAATAATTCATGGCTGGTATTGGACCACAATGAAATTGCGCAGAATAGGTATCCTACCTCACGCAAACTGTTGGAGATGCGCAGAGATGCGGTGCGATCAGTCCCATACCTTTGTGACTGTCCCTCAACACAGCCCTTGTGGAGGAGGTGGGAACTACCCCCGGTGGCTCTATCAACATTAGCCAGCCACTCTCCCCTTCTATTATCAATCTTCATGACCTGAGGGACCTTCCCGACTTGCCTAGACTGCAGCGATGACTGCTACACAATGCTTTGGTGACATCTAAGATATGCATCCTCCGTCCCTGGAGATCTATCACTCCACCTACCCCAGAGGAATGGAGAGTGGCGATGATACAAACAGCTGCCCATGAACATGTCACCTCTTACCTACAAGATCAGTCCGCCTTGTTCACTCAGATAATGGTGCCCTTCCTCCCTGGGGAACCATTGAATGCTCCATTGAACGTTCCGGTACTCCCACCGTAGTCCTGCCTCCTATTGTCAATGCTAAGACTGCTCACACTACTATACCATGACCTTTTCCACATGCACCCCTCACCTCACCCCCTCTCCTGCTGAACCATTTGCTGATTGACAAGATTACAGGTTTTCCTTGCTATACCAGTTTCCACTCCCCCTCTCTCCCTGCTCCCCACCTTCTCTCCCCCCTAACCCCATCTAGCATTGGGTGCAAC
This sequence comes from Pleurodeles waltl, assembly GCF_031143425.1. Classification (NCBI taxonomy): domain Eukaryota; kingdom Metazoa; phylum Chordata; class Amphibia; order Caudata; family Salamandridae; genus Pleurodeles; species Pleurodeles waltl. The sequence continues at coordinate 687,621,911 of NC_090447.1, read as the reverse complement.
ACCACACCTCATCCCCCTCCTTCCTTTCCCCCCTTAATTACCCTCCATCATCCTTCTATTTCTCGATTGATTCTCTATATATATCCCTGTCCTATGCTATCCCACTCTGGTGTTACAGAAACTACCCTACCCAACCTGCTTACCCCCTACCACTCGTTCTCTCCCCAATCCTTTTCTAACCTACGACCACAGAGACCAACACGAGGCCTGGCAAAGTGGAAGGCGAATATGCTCCTTCATCTCCCCCCCAGTTGTTAGTGATGGGACTACTGCCTCAGAGGCCAGAATAAATCTGTACATACCCGGGGTATCTGCCATGAGCCATGATATTCTCCCCTTTGTATGTCAAGGTTACTTTCCGACTCCCAGCCCTCACTGATGAAGTAGCCTGTCCTACTGCTTCTCTTCCCCTCTCTTCTTTTCTTTATTTTCTCTTTCTTCTCCATATTCCAGGTTCCTAGAGATAATTCCTTTTACCAATGGTAACTCTATCTCTTTTAGCAAAATGTACGGGTAAAATGTGTGCTGTACTCAGGTATGGTTATTATCTCTTAATAAAAAATTACAACAAAAAAAGACTGACAAATATTATACTGAAACCGCAGCTCAGTAAATACGTCATAAATCAGATATCAGACCGACAGAGTGAAAGAAACCCGAGTATTGACAAATAGATGTGCTGCTGCTGTCTCACTTTCTGATAAAAGGCAAGATAAAACTATAGATTTGTGCTGTGCACTGACAGCCCTCATCATTTTGAACAGGTGCAGCACCAATGCTGAGATTGCATACAGCCTGATGTGTGCACATTCAAAACCTTTTCGAAGAGGTTGGCTATAGTAATTATGACAGGAGGCAGGCGTGTTTAGGTAAGAAAAGTATACCGCTCAGTGTCATCGACTTTCCTAGTTCCAGCCTCATCCAAACTGACTGTACCAATTCAACCCCACCCCCAATTTTCCAGAACAGAATCTGACATCATAACCAAGATTACATTATTAGTTTTTGCCTCAACAAACAAATAAAAATACACAATTATCACTAAAACATACTCCTACACTGTTAACTAGAGTATAACAATAAAAACTGCAAATCAAAAATAAAATAAAATAACATAATATGATCCATAAGAGTATAAATAACAAATATTAACAGAACCTGATGAGCAGATTCCTTTTGCATCATCATCATCATCATCAATTTACTTTATTTGGTACAATAATAGACCATAAAAGACATCCAGTATATACAAACATACAAATTTCATGATCATTAAATTAATAGAAACATTATTAATACATATTTCAAATTTCGAAAGCAGCATATATAAAATTTAACACAGCCTGTATTATGTCTACATTTCCCAAATTGTGTAAATAAAAATAAGCAGACTGGGTAGTCCTAATACTTTTAGATAAAAATAACGGACGTAAAAACCTTTTTATTGGGGTATCATAAAAAGTACATAAGAGTATAAAGTGCAAGGTACTTTGAGATGTCTTTCCATCGCAACAACATGGAGGGAGATTCTTAAACCAAGTTCCACGTGTAGGAAATGCTACCAGGTAATGAAATGTATTCAAACGTAACAGAGTAAGTAAGAACCTATGTCGTTCTAGGGTAATAGTAGTCAGATATATACATCAATAGGAACCCCCAGGTATGTAAAATATGGGACCTTAAGTATTTCTTCCCCATCCAAGACAATTTTTTTAGTTTTTGCTATCTTTGGCCCAGTCTTCATCACAAATGACTTAGATCTATTGATTTTGAGACCAAGATTTCTCATAAGTGTATTAAAAGCATTCAATAAGATCTGAAGACCATTTACTGTCCTTGAGATGAGTACAGCATCATCCGCATACAATAATACTGGAATTGGGGAATTATTGATGATAGGCAGGTCCTTCCCCAATTCACAGAGAAATTTCTCTAGCCCATTTATATAAAGAAGAAAAAGAAAAGGGGCCAGCACACAACCCTGTCTAACCCCCTTTAATGAAGGGAACTTCTCTGTTAAACCACCCTCCTGAGAGTAGCGAACTTGAGACGATGTACAAGCATGAAGTCTGCTAAGTAGAACAATTATGTCTTTGTCCACTCCCATGTTTAACATGACCGTCCACAGTTTCTCTCTGTTGACTGTGTCGAAAGCACAGGACAAATCCATAAATGCTAAATGAATACAACCCTTTTTGACTTTCGTATATTTTTGGACTATAAGAGCCATATTGAATGTTTGTTCTACTGTATCCAGCCCAGGCCGAAAGCCAAATTGGACTTCTGAAAGACAGTGAGATTCGGCTGACCAGTTTTCCAATTTATTTAAAATCACTCGACCTAAGATTTTAACTGAGCTGTCCAAAAGGGAAATTGGTCGATAGCATAAAGGATCTGCCCTATCCCCCTTCTTAAAAATCGGGACGATAATCGCCTCTCTCCCTGTGTCTACTAGTGGACCTGTCATGACATATCTCAGAACATTAGTGAGCAATGGCCCCCAAAAATCTGGAAGCGCTTTGTATAAATCAGCAGGAATTTTGTCTGGGCCAGGGGCTTTTTCAGAAGGACAATCTTGAATAGCCTGTTTTACATCGGCTACACTTATAGTATTACTGAAAGTCGCACTGATCAAAGCATTTCCTATTAGGCAATCCGTATCATCTTGTTGGACATTATTCTCCATTGCAAACGTTTTGGAAAAATAATCCACACAGGTTTGAGCTAGAATGACAGAATCCATAATCATCTCGTGCTTATCATTCAACAATGGAGAATTAACCACTCACCAAAATGCAGTTGTATCTTTATTTTTACTTGCTTCGATCAGCTCCTCCCAGGCAGACTCACTTAATTCAGCCTTCCTCTTAGCAAGTGCTTCCTTATACCCCTTTCTTGCAGTTTTAATTGCTTGTCGATCTTGAGGAGATGGATTAGTTATTTTTTTAACATTTTTTAGGGATAGAGTACATGCATGATTAAACCATCGAGGGCCACGTACTTTGTTAGTGCCCGGGCACTGTAATTTTTCAGCCATGTACTTTGTTAAAGAGGAGAATGCATGAACATTTTCATTGGAGGACATATCTTCACTCAAAGTTGTCGTTACACCTGTCCATTTGTTCTGCATTAGATCTTTTAAAAAAACGATTACTATCTATTTTTCCCCATGTAATTGTAAGGCCTTTTCGGGCTGAGAATTTCATGTCTGGGTGTTGTTTCTCTATTCTCAGGTCACTCTTCAAACCCAAGCTTATTTCAATAGTTAGAGGGTTATGATCACTAATACAGGTTGGCGTCACCCTAAACTGCCCACAAAGGGGGTTAGTTCTCCGGAATAAATAATAAAATCAATGGTGGTATAAGCATCACCTCTTATAAACGTCGGTACCCCTTCTGAAGCAGATATAGGAAAAAGCAGAGAGTTGGCTGTTATCACACGGTTAAGAGCATTCCCATAAGGAGAGTGTTTAAAGTGCTGAATAAAACAATCGTTTTCATCGAGGAGCCCCTAGCAATCCAAATACTCAGGTTCACATAAATGAGCATTAAAATTACCAACCCATATTATTCTTAGGTCCTTTTTACCAATATTTGTTGCCTTGTGTATTGTCATCTCCAAGTTACCAATCACACTAGTGTCTGAATTATCGAAGGTGTTGTTATAATAATTAATCAGCAATATGTCAAATGGCTCTAACAATTTCAAAAATAGGGCCAGGAAGAAAGGTGATGTGCCCACGACAAGCACATCCACCCCCCTTGCCATTACTGATAAAAAAGTAACCAGACCTCCCTTAGCCCTACCCGCTGAGGACTTAATTGCAGGGACACTATGGTGGTCATTACAACTCTGGCGGTCAGTGTTAAAGCGGCAGTAAGACCGCCAACAGGCAGGCAAAAAAAAAATGGAATTACGACCGTGGCGGAAACCGCCAACAAAGACAGACACTTTAACACTCCGACCGCCACGGCGGGACAAACAAACAGCGCGGCAGTCACCGCCAACAGACAGGCTGGAGACAATGTACCGCCCACAGTATCACAACCTACCAATCCACCACCTTTTCCGGGGCGGATTAACCGCGAACAAAAACACGGTGGAAACAGGACTCCGAAGGGAAAACGCTCACCTCTGCACACCCCACAAGGAACCAGGACGCCATGGAACCAGAGCTCCACATATTACCAGCCCTTATCTTCTTGCTCCTCTACCAGGAGCACGAACGCCAGCGACGAAGACCACGGTGAGTACTGCACCTACGACACAGGGGAGAGGGAGGGAAAAAACAGTGATACACACATGCAACGTGCAACACCCCCACCCCACCCTCACCCACTACAACACATACACCAATACAGCATGATACATTACAGTTACACACCCCAACCCTCCCGGAAGAATGCAAAGACAAAAGGAAATGAGCTGAACGATTGTAATATTTTAAAATTCAGTAGTCAAATAATATACATACACTATTTACAAATATATACACCAAGAATATTAGTCCAGGGTATTTCACCCTTAAAGTCCGTGGACCACTGGGCCCACACTGCACGGGCGAGGCCCACACAAAATACCCGAACGTGACGGAGAGAACACTGCAGGGGCAACAGATAGAAATAAAACAGGCACCTCAGGGGGAAGGGAAAGGGGGGGCACCTCAGCCGGTTGAGTGCACAACGCCAAATCCACGAGGGGGCCACATGCCCACTGTTCAATCCTGGAGAGTGCAAAGCCACAGTCTCTCAAGTCTCTACAGTGGGTGGTTTGCCCACTGTTCAATCCTGGGGAGTGCAAAGCCACAGCTCTCAAGTCTCCACAGTGGGTGGTTTGCCCACTGTTCAATCCTGGGGAGTGCAAAGCCACAGTCTCTCAAGTCTCTACAGTGGGTGGTTTGCCCACTGTTCAATCCTGGAGAGTGCAAAGCCACAGTCTCTCAAGTGGATAACAGTCTCCACTGGTTCTGGAGGGGGCTTGGTGCCCAGAGTGCTTCATCCTGCCAAGGACAGAGGTAGTGGATGTGATACTCCACAGGTTCTGGAGGGGGCTTGGTGCCCAGAGTGCTTCATCCTGCCAAGGACAGAGGTAGTGGATGTAACTCTCCACTGGTTCTGGAAGGGGCTTGGTGCCCAGAGTGCTTCATCCTGCCAAGGACAGAGGTAATGGATGTCATACTCCACTGGTTCTGGAGGGGGCTTGGTGCCCAGAGTGCTTCATCCTGCCATAGACTGAGGTAGTGGATGTAAGTCTCCACTGGTTCTGGAGGGGGCTTGGTGCCCAGAGTGCTTCATCCTGCTCGTGGCGGCCTCAGTAGCGTCAGTAGATTTGGCGCTCATGGGACTGCAGTGCTTGTGTCGGTCCTGTCTTGGGCAGCGGTGCTTGTGGCGGTCCTGTCTTGGGCAACAGTGCTTGTGGCGGTCCTGTCTTGGGCAGCGCTTCAGCTGCTGGCGGTCCTGTCTGGGCCAGCGGGCTGCTGGCGGTTGCCTCCTGGGCAGCGGGGCTGCTGCTGGAGGTGGGCCAGCGGGGCTGCTGCTGGTGGTCCACTCTGGGCCAGCGGGGCTGCTGGCGGTCCCCTCCTGGGCAGCAGGGCTGATGCTGGCGGTCCTCTCTGGGCCAGCGGGGCTGCTGGCGGTTGCCTCCTGGGCAGCGGGGCTGCTGCTGGCGGTCCTCTCTGGGCCAGCGGGCTGCTGCTGGTGGTCCTCTCTGGGCCAGCGGGGCTGCTGGCGGTCGCCTCCTGGGCAGTGGGGCTGATGCTGGCGGTCCTATCTGGGCCAGCGGGGCTGCTGGCGGTTGCCTCCAGGGCAGCAGGGCTGCTGCTGGCGGACCTCTCTGGGCCAGCGGGGCTGCTGCTGGTGGTCCTCTCTGGGCAAGCGGGACTGCTGGCGGTCGCCTCCTGGGCAGCGGCGCTGATGCTGGCGGTCCTCTCTGGGCCAGCTGGGCTGCTGCTGGCGGTCCTGTCTGGGCCAGCGGGGCTGCTGCTGGCGGTCCTGTCTGGGCCAGCGGGGCTGCTGCTGGCGGTCCTCTCTGGCCAGCGGGGCTGCTGCTGGCGGTCCTGTCTGGGCCAGAGGAGATGATGCTGGCGGTCCTGTCTGGACCAGCAGGGCTGATGCTGGCATCCTATCTGGGACAGCGGGGCTGCTGGCGGTCTTCTCCGCAGTGGTCGCTGCTGACTCCACACTCCCACCTGTGCCCCTGGGAGCGGCTTTGCTGGCTGTTGTCTTCCCCCTCTCCCGCCGGGCACTGGCTAACTTTTGATGCTTGACAGGTAGGGGACTGTCCGTGCTGTGGCTCCTTGCCACACTGGCTGCCCTACTGCCTGGTGCACTCCAGAATCCGGTGACTACTGGCACCACTGGTCCCGGAGATGTTGTGGCTGAGTTGCTAGGTTGGGACCTGGAAAGTCGGGCCCTAGGAGGCTGAAGGGGTGGGGGGCGAGAGGGAAAGAGATCAAGGGTGGACAGGAAAGGTTTCTTAGGAACACTGGGACGGGGAGCTGGAGGGGGTTTGGGAGTGGAGGAAGAGATTGTGGTTGTAGGAGGTGTACGTTTGGTGACTTTGGGTGAAGCTGCATGCACTGGAGACTGTCGTGAGGTGGATGGCTGTTGGGTGGGTGTGTGCCTGCGTTTGTGTACCTTGGGAGGTGGCGTCACAGACACACTGGGAGAGGATACAGGGGATGTGTGAATGGTAGTGGGGGTGGTGACTGCACGTGAGCGGGGTGTGGTGGTGGGTGTGCTGGTGATGGACATAGTGGCTGTAGATGTAGTGCATGCAGGTGTGAGTGGAGACGAGACTGGGAGGCAGGAGGGAGACGAGGAGGAGGGGGACACAGTGGATGCAGTGGATGCTGCTATGTCTGCATGTATGTGATGGTTGCATGAGTGCCTGTGGGATGTGTGGTGCTTCTGTTTGCCTGAGCTTCCCTTGTGTGTTGAGGTGTGTGCATGCTGGTCTGATGGTGTGCTTGGGGTAGGCTGAGGTACAGGGGATTGGGTCTGGGTGGTGGAAGTTGGAGGGGGGAGGCTAGAGACAGGGACAATGGCTGCCATCAGTGCTGAGGCCAGAGTCTGAAAAGCTTGCTGAAGGGCTGCCTGACCAGAATGAATGCCCTCCAGGAATGCATTGGTTTGTTGCAACTGTCTTTCTACGCCCTGGATGGCATTCAAAATGGTAGACTGCCCAACAGTAAGGGACCTGAGGAGGTCAACGGCCTCCTCACTGAGGGCAGCAGGGGTGACTGGGGCAGGGGCTGAGGTGCCTGGGGCGAAGGAGATGCCCACCCTCCTGGGTGAGCGGGCACAGGGCAAAGGCTGAAGGTCTGCTGGGAGGGAGGTGCTGGGGGGGTGGTGGCTGTACCTGTAGATGCGGGGGCACAGATGTGGCCGCCACCACAAGGGAGCTCCCATCAGAGGACGAGTCCGTATCGCTGGTGTCAGCTCCTGTCCCCGCCGTGGAGCTCCCCTCTCCCTCCGTCCCACTGGTGAAATCAGACTCCGTAGTGTCGCCATCCAGGGCCATGTGGGATGCAGCTCCCTCCTGCTCGGGTGCCACTGCTCCTCTGCCTGATGATGCTAATGTACACATGTACAGGGAGACCACAAAACAGGGGGGGAAGACAGAAGAAAGACATATTGAGTGCATGCATTACCGCTACCATTGGCGGACACGACAGACACAGAAGCTCGCAGCACTACGCCGCGCACTTGGGGTCCACTATTCAATGCCTGGTAAATGGCCTACAAGGCTATGGCTGATATCTGCACACATGGATGTCACAGGAGCCAGACTAGATGTAGTTGGCACTGTACCCAGGTGGGGAAAGTGCCACAGGGTCTGCCTGAAAAAGGGGACTTAACTAGCACACTCGACCTGGCCTAGGGAAACTCACAGCCCACCTCCCCCACCCAGACATCTCCACTGCGCGCTGAATCAGCAGAATGAGAGTGTACTCACCCCCTTGTTGCTGCTGTGATGCCCTCAAGCGCCCATCCAACTCCGGGTACGCCACCGCCAGGATCCTGAACATCAGGGGGGTCATGGTGCGACGGGCACCCCTCCCACGTTGGGAGCCATCCCCAGCTGGGCCTCCGCCGTCTTCTTGCTCCAGCGGCGAATGTCCTCCCATCTTTTCCAGCAGTGAGTGCTCCGTCTGTGATAGACCCCCAGGGTCCGGACGTCCTTGGCGATGGCACGCCAAATATCCTTCTTCTGGTGGGCGCTGACCTACAGGAATTGTACAGGGGAAAAAGAGAAGTTATTACCAACTGCACCGTCACAGTCATTGGTCCGCATCCCTATCCTTGCCATGTGGCACATGCACTCACCGTCGTTTCATGCACGCCTCATTCTGCCCCCCTCTCTTTCATCCACCCCACTCCACGCAGGCATTGCCCATACAGCATGCTCACAGTGTACTTACCTGTTTGTCTGGAGGACCATAGAGTAGCGTGTACTGGGGGAGGACCCCATCCACGAGTTTCTCCAACTCCTCCATGGTGAAGGCAGGGGCCCCTTCCCCAGACGCACGAGCCATTGTCTCTTCCAGACTGAGGTCACAGCAGCACTTGCAGTGTAGGTCCTCTCCTGTCGAAGATCAGGTATCGAGTGATTGAACAGATAGAAAATGGCGGTCACGTCCGCGGCTGTGCATCCCGTCACCGCTGGCGTACATCGTCACTGGCTCCTGGGACCCATAGGGTCCAATGTTAACCAATGCAGAATTGCGCCGCCGTCTTCGACCGCCTACTTTGACGGTGTACAATGCCAGCGGAGTTACCCCGCATCCCATTGTCCCACTTTACAGGTCAGGCAGCCGCCATTTCAGGGGCCCACATGACTTGATTTATAACTGCGTCACACATACCTAGGCCTTGGCTCAACACTCATACAGGCAAAATTCGGGTTATGAATGGTTTTCTGAGTAAGCTGTGTTTACGTACCTCTGAGTTGGTTGACTCTGTGCTCGCTGTTGTCCTTCATAGGCACCGTCTGCTGGGACATGTGAGGAGATGGCGGCATCCTCCGGTGTACAGACCGCTGGTGGACCTGTCGACAATGGAGGAAAGACATGTAATCATCACCTACAGGCTTGATCGTGCCACAATCCTGGAACTGTGTGCCCAGTTGGAGCCAGACCTGATGTCAGCTATCCGCCATCCCACAGGAATCCACCCTCAAGTGCAGGTGTTGTCAGTACTCCATTTCCTTGCAAGTGGGTCATTTCAAACAACAGTGGCCATAGCACCAGGGATGTCCCAGCCTATGTTTTCCAACGTGTTGTCCAGAGTGTTGTCTGCCCTGCTGAAACACATGCGGAGCTACATCGTGTTCCCTCAGGTGGAGGGTTTGCCTACAGTGAAAGGTGACTTCTATGCCCTTGGACATATCCCCAACATTATAGGTGCCATTGATGGGACACATGTGGCCTTGGTCCCCCCCGCAGGAGTGAACAGGTGTACAGAAACCGGAAGAGTTACCATTCAATGAATGTGCAGATGGTGTGTTTGGCAGACCAGTACATCTCCCATGTTAATGCCAAATTCCCTGGCTCAGTGCATGACGCTTACATTCTGCGGAATAGCAGCATCCCTTATGTGATGGGGCAACTCCAGAGGCACCGTGTGTGGCTATTAGGTGAGCACCTGGAACCAAATCGTTGGGAATAGTTGTCTGGGTCTGGGGACCTGTAGGTAGGTTAGTGTGTGTCTAACAGTTGTCCCTCGCCATTTACAGGTGACTCAGGTTACCCCAACCTGTCATGGCTACTGACCCCAGTGAGGAATCCCAGGACAAGGGCAGAGGAACGCTAAAATTAGGCCCATGGGCGAACTAGGAGGATTATAGAAAGGACCTTCGGCCTCCTGAAGGCCAGGTTCAGGTGCCTCCATATGACAGGTGGTTCCCTATTCTACTCACCAAAGAAGGTGTGCCAGATCATCATGGCCTGCTGTAGGCTTCACAACTTAGCTTTGCGACGACAGGTGCCTTTTCTGCTGGAGGATGGTCCAGATGGAGGTGTTGTGGCATCTGTGGAGCCTGTGGACAGCGAAGACGAGGAGGCAGAAGAACAGGACGTCGACAACAGGGACTTCGGGATTCCTGCAATACTTCCAGTGAGACACAGGTAAGAATACAAACCTGCCTACTACATGTACTTTAACACTACTACCTCTCTACTGTCTGTCCTTTTCACCCAGTGTATGGTCACTGAGTTGTCAATTTCTCTTATGATTTCACAGATGTGGGTCCCACTGTGTGACATCTGCTTTGATTCCTCATGGACTAGAGCTGTGTGGCATAGGTATGTTGACATTACAATTGAAAGAGCATTTTGTCACTGTAATTGCTAATACACCATTTTGAAATCACAAAGAGACTCCAGATTGTTTTGTGCTTTCAGGGTGTTTATTTAAGTGCTCAATATTGGAGGGGGTTGTAAAATGGTGAGGGGTGATGGTGGAGGAATGTCCATGGCAGAGTCCAGTCTATTAGTCTCACAGGTGCATTGTCCAAAGGGGCATAAGAAGTGGAGCTGGGGCAGTTTGAGGATGGACAGGGTGACAAGGTGGGACAAAAGGATGATATTCAGGGCGGTCTCATTTCTTGGTGGGGTCTTGGCATCGTTCTCTGTCTTTGTCCTGGATCTCAGGGACCATTTGCAGGGTGGTTCTCCCTCTGCAGAGGGTGGGGTGCTAGTGTGCTGGTCCTGTGGCGGTGGCCTCCTGTCAACTAGCGCCGGCGGAGGTGGTGGGCAGTTCATCGTCCATGCTAGTGTCAGGGGCCCCTTGTTGTGCCACAGTGTCCCTCCTGGTGTTGAGGACTTCCTTCAGCACCCCTATGATGGTGCCCAGGGTGGAATTGATGGATCTGAGTTCCTCCCTGAACCCCAAATACTGTTTCTCCTGCAGCCGCTGGGTCTTCTGAAACTTGGCCAGTACCGTTGCCATCGTCTCCTGGGAATGATGGTACGCTCCCATGATGTTGGAGAGGGCCTCGTGGAGAGTGGGTTCCCTGTGCCTGTCCTCCCCCTGTCGCACAGCAGCCCTCCCAGTTACCCTGATTCCCTGGGCCTCTGTCCCCTGGACCGTGTGCCCACTGCCACTGCCCCCAGGTCCCTGTTGTTGGGGTGGTGGATTAGCCTGGGTTCCCTGTAGTGGTGGACACACTGCTGATTGATGTGTCCTGGGGACAGAGGGATGGGCCCGCTGGGTGGGTGCTGTGCTGGTGTTTCCAGAGGGGGGAAGCTCTGTGGTGGCCTGTGACTGTGTCAGGGGAACTGACTGTCCTGAGGTCTCAGATGGGCCGGGCTGGTCATCTAGATCCAGTTGGACAGAGCTGCTGTCATCACTGTGGGCCTCTTCTGTTGGTGGTGTGGACATGTCTGGACCTTCCTGTGCAGTGACGTTGGGTAGGGGTCCTGCAGGGGTATAAAAGCATGATTATTGCATCTGTGTGTGCCATGGTGTGCAATGGGTGGGTGACCGTGTACCCCAGTGCTTGCATTCCTGTGTGGGACCTTGTGGGATGATGGTTTAGGGGGGTGTATGGGTATGTGCAGTGGCCATGCTTTGGTGATGGGTGTCCATGCTTTGTTGTTGCATGCAGGGCTTGGTGTTGGGATGGGTGGTTTGTGATATTGGGACATTTGTGAGGAGTTGGAGTAATGGTGGTGAGGGCGAGGGTGGGGGTATGTGATGGCATGCAGGTAGGGTGGGGGATATAGTAGTAAAGAATTGCCTCACCAGAGTCCATTCCTCCATCTACTCCTGCGAGGCCCTCAGGATGCAGAATAGCCAAGACTTGCTCCTCCCATGTTGTTAGTTGTGGGGGAGGAGGTGGGGGTCCGCCGCCAGTCCTCTGAACCGCAAGGTGGTGTCTTGATACCACGGAACGCACCTTCCCCCGTAGGTCGTTCCACCTCTTCCTGATGTCATCCCTATTTCTTGGGTGCTGTCCCACTGCGTTGACCCTGTCCACTATTCTTCGCCATAGCTCCATCTTCCTAGCTACGGAGGTGTGCTGCACCTGTGATCCGAATAGCTGTGGCTCTACCTGGACGATTTCCTCCACCATGACCCTGAGCTCCTCCCCAGTGAACCTGGGGTGTCTTTGCCGTGCCATGGGGTGGTGTGATAAGTGGGGTGATATTTAGTGGTGTGTTGTGTAAGGTGCGTGGAAGTTATGTGGGTGATGGTATTGTGTGCCTGTGGATGCTTGGTTGTAGTTTGAAGTGTCTCTCTCTGGCCTTCTTTCGGGATTTTGGTCATAGGGGTTTGTGGGTGTGTGTTTTATATTGTATTGGGTGTGTGGGAGTGGTGTGTGTATGTGTATCAGGTATGTGTATTTGTAATTGTCCAATGTGGTAGTGTTTTGTAAATGTGTGTGTATTTTGAGCGCAACGGTGTTTACCGCCAATGGAATACCACGGTTGAAAGACCGCTGCGTGGATTCGTGGGTCGTGATAGTGTGGGCGTATTTCTGTTGGCGTGACGTGGAGGTTTTGTTTTCGCCAGTTTATCACTGACCTTTGGTGTGGCGGACTTGTGTGGGTGTCTCAATTTTTGCAGATTCCGAGCTGTGGGTCAGACCGTGGCAGAATTCCACTGCTGCAGCGGTGTGTTGGCGGTCTTCTGCACGGCGGTAAGCGGCTTTTACCGCCAATGTTGTAATGAGAGCCTATATGTGGTATAACCATTAACATATGGGGGCTCTATAAGCCAGGTCTCTTGGCAACAAATAAAAAGATTCTTTGTCACTAACTTTAACCAATCAGGCTTTCCCATTTTTAATTTTAATCCTGCCACATTCCAGGAAATAATCCCTGAAACTGTCATATCATGTATATTGTGTATATCAGAGGCTCCCTTAGATTGCAGAAAGGGCTGATGCAGTATACTTAACTCCAGAGTCCTCTGTGAGGGTAACCCAGATGCTAATGGTCAGTCTAACTGCTTTAAAGAGGCCAGGGGCTCAAATCTATTAGACAGCATCAGGGTGGTATCAAGTGGTTTAGAGACAGCAAAATGGCTAAGATTCTGATTTCCAGGGTAAATTGTATCAGATAGACAGGACTTGGGTAAAGAGAGAATAAACTTGGATAATTGTTGTGCTCTTATAGACCCTGCAGGTAGCGTTATAGTTGAAAAGTGGTGGTGCAAGGCATTAACTATCCAAGGACTTCTAAAGTTTATAATAATGCAATCCCCTTGTGAGGACTTGGGGGATAACCCAACCCAGGGGACCCTTCTTACAGTTAAAATGTCCTTGCAAAAGTCTACCCTCCTCCCCGAATGCTTTCCTACCCAGTGCGCCACTTTATTTAACAATGATGCATGAGACTCATAATGCGAGTTTCCTAGTGAAGGAACGTTTTCCAAAATTAAGATATAGGGAGCGCATGCCAGCGGGATCCTTGCGTAAGTTGTTTGAGTTCTTATAGTCACCTGGCCCACAGAGTCCTGCCGCTTGTCTGTACCCCGCCGAGGCTGTACATTTATAGAATTTTGTGTTACCCCTAGATTCAAGGGCTTAGAAGCTAGATTCTGGACGGGATTGGACCTGTGATTTTGATATAACTGAATAGCCGGGGCTGGTGGGCACACAGAGTCAGTATGGGCGATCTGAGATTCGACCCTCAGTAGTGAAGAGTTCGTTGTCATTGATATAAAGTAAACCTTCTCCTCGAGGACAGCCACTTTTTCCAGAACCAAAGAACATAACTTTTTTATATCCCTGATTTGATTCTCAATCTGACTAAGACAGTCATTAGAGGGCTCTGAAGTCTTACTGTCTCTTATCTGTTTTCCCATTGTTCTTTTTAATGGGTTGGGTTGTCGTTTCCCCTTTCTCTTCTCCATTCCTACTGGGTCCTTTTCAGGCTCATAATATTTTGCAGGAGACAAGGCTGGATCTAGAGAGGGGGCTATAACATGGGGAGGGATCACTTGCCTACTCTTTTTTGAGGGTGGACTCTCAGGGGTTCATGGAAGTAATTAAATCTACTCAGGGGTCCTTATCCATTATTACACAAGGATTCCCTGTCCTTATTATAGTTAATGGGAATTTTACATGGGGAGTCCTTTCTTCCCCCTCACCTTTCCCTATTTTCTCAAGGGATGACTCTAGAGTAGCTTCCACTCTCCCTATCTCCGACTCAGTGACACCCATCACAGAGGTAAGATAGCTAGTTATCAACCTGGGGGGGGGCCTCCTGAGTGGAGCCCCTCCTTCAGCATTCTCCTTTTCGTTTCCCCATTAGGGCTAGCTAGTCCTTAATTAGAAAGAGAAAAGAAAAAACTGAGCGCCTTATGTTTTTCCCCTTCCTTGCAGAGTTCAGTGCACAATGCTAACCTGGGGTAGGGCTGAGTTTTATACAACTCCTATCATAAGGGGGAGAGGGCTAATCACAGCTTCCTGCCACAGAAGCCCGAGAGTTGTAGTCCTATAATCCTATAGTCCTCACCCTCACCTGGTGCGCGTATAAATCAACAAGACGCAAAGTGTCTAGAAAAGCCTCTCAAATACCCGGAATGACAGAGACTCCTCCTTCTCCTTCAGTCAGCGCTTTTTCGCGGTTCTATTTCATTCGCCGGGCCCCAGAAACATAATTAATGGGGGGGGCCCAGCCCAGCCTCTTCCTGTCGATGACGGGCGAAGGACGGGCCCACCCTTGGCACGGGCTTTGCCCGGGCACCGCCCGCGAGACAGGAGCACGATGTTGAATTTAAAGGGCTCCTCCACCCCAAACAGGAATCCGGCGCGTCCTGCGAGGCGGGTGCGCAATGTTGAATTTAAAGGGCTCCTCCGCCCCAAACAGGAATCCGGAGCTTCCCGTGAGGCGGGAGCGCGATGTTGAAGTTAAAGGGCTCCTCCGCCCCAAACATGAATCCAGCGAGTCCCGCGAGGTGGGAGCACGATGTTGAAATTAGAGGGCTCCTTCCCCCAGGTAGCAGTCCAGCGCGTCCCGTGAGGCGGGAGCGCGATGTTGAATTTAAAGGCCCTCTCCGCCCCAAACAGGAATCCAGTGCCTTTTGCAATTATTCCTACACCCATAAAATAAATACCAAACATTAACAGAACCTGATGGGCACATTCCTTATAAATTATTTCTGCATTCATACGAATAACAAACATTAAGGGAACCTGATGGCCAGATTCCTTTTAAAATTACATCTAGATCCGTAAGAAAAACACATATTAATGGAAAGTGATGGGCAAATTCCTTTTCCGATTACATCTACAAGGAGATATATCATCCCCTTCCTCCACCACTTGTCTCTTCAGCTCACCAACAGAATCCTTGACTTTCAACACTCTCTAAACTTTCCACCAATTCAGTCTATTAACTCTAACACACTTTCCACACACTCTATCAATGACAAGGGCTCAGTACATTTCATCCCATCTTTTCTAGTATGAACAGGAACTTTGATTCGTACAACATCACTTACTACAAAATGATGTACTATCTTTCTTGAATCAAAAGAAACCTTATGTTTAATTTGTACCTCATGCACATTTTTCCTAATGAAACAGTTCTTGTTATTCACTGCACCATGTTTGACCTACTTGGACATCAATCCTGGGCAAACTTTTGAAGATGGTTTATGTGCTCTTAAGAATTTGAAAGGAGATCTTATTGGCTGGCCGCAGTCCACATGCAAGAAATCAGCTATTCACTGTGCACTGGAGTTAGGTAAATTACAAAAATTGTTACTGCCTAGAGTAATGTCTCCTCCGAGACACACACCTATCGCTCAGTAATGCTCTCCCATACTGGAGAATGGCACTCCATTACACACACGCCCCACGAACTATGCCCCTAATATCCCATTACGTGGCCTGCCTACTCCGGTGGTCACAGTTATTTTTACTAGACTATTACCCTGGGAAACTGTGGGGATCACTACAGTGGGAGACCCTCTTACTTATGGGACACTAATGACGTAGCAAGAATTCATACAAAAATGTGAGCTCCTCAGGACCCTATTTCTTACCTATGCTAATATACTACGCAATATCCATATGCATTGGTCACCGATGGGCTCTGAGCCTAATGCACATGTGTTGGTTCAGGTTGTTCATGATATGGGTACTGGCAGATATCTGGCTAAGTGGTTATACAAGGAACTAAGGGGCATATTTATACTCTGTTTGCACCGAATTAGTGTCATTTCTTTTTACTCTAATTCGGTGCAAAACTAACTCCATATTTATACTTTGGTGCTAGACCCCTCTAGCACCAAATTTATGGAGTTAAAGTCATTTTTTGAAAGTGGAGACCTACTTTGCCTTAATGAGATGCAAGGTAGGCGTTCCCGTGCAAAAAATGACTCTATGGCCTTAACGCCATATTTAGGGGCATATTTATACTCTGTTTGCACCGAATTAGTGTCATTTTTTTTAACTCTAATTTGGTGCAAAACTAACTCCATATTTATACTTTGGTGCTAGACCCATCCAGCATCAATGCCCTGATTGAAACTTTTTTTGCACCGCATTAACGTCATTTTATGGCACAAAAGTGGCGCAAACTTACAAAATATTGGCCCTTATTGATACCTTTTGCTGCAAAACTGCACTAACTCAGTTTTGCACCAAAAAGTTTAGCATGGCTTGCACCATTTCTGTGCACCAGCTGGGCACCATATTTATTGAATGGTGCAAGCCGGTGCAAAGGGTAGGCTAGAGTTTAAAAAAATGACTTTAGTCGGGTGGGGCTGGCAGTATAGAAGAAGAGGGCTTAGCACCAAAAAATGGCTTTAGGCAGGTTAGAGTAAAAAAAATGACTCTAACCAGATTAGCGTCATTTTATGGTGCTAAACCTACCATGCCACAAGACTCCTGCCTTAGAAAAGGCAGATGTAATGCCCACCACCCCAGTGGCCAGCACAGAGGACAGGGGTCCCCTGGGCATGGCCATTGCACCCAGTGCCATGTATGGGGGCCCATTTCAGGGCCCCCTATGGCACTTTCAAAAATAAAATGCACTTACCTGTACTTACCTGGGATGGGGTCCCCCATCCTCGCAGTCCCTCTAGTGTGGGTGGGGGTGCCCCTAGGGCCTAGGGAGGGCACCTCTGGGCTTATTCCATGGTGTTCCACCATGGAAATAGGGCCACAGGTCCCCTAACACCTGCCCTGACCCAGGTCTTATAAAATGGGGCAAAGCAAGCTTAGCCCCATTTTTTGACCCCTCCTCCCTCCCTTGCACCATTTTTACATGGGAGTATAAATATGGTGTTAAGGCCATAGAGTCATTTTTTTGCACGGGAACGCCTACCTTGCATCTCATTAAGGCAAGGTAGGTTTCCACTTCCCAAAAATGACTTTAACTCCATAAATTTGGTGCTAGACGGGTCTAGCACCAAAGTATAAATATGGAGTTAGTTTTGCACTGAATTAGAGTTTTAAAAAAATGACTCTAATTCAGTGCAAACAGAGTATAAATATGCCCCTTAGTGTCAAAAAATGATGCTAATCTGGTCAGAATCATTTATTTTGACTCAAAACTGCCTAACGTAATTTTTTTTTAAGCTAGCCTACCCTTTGCACCGGCTTGTACCATTCCATAAATATGGTGCCCAGCTGGTGTTAAAAAATAGTGCAAGCCGGTGCAAAACTTTTTGGGGCAAAACTGCCTTAGTGCAGTTTTGCACCAAAAAGTATAAATAAGGCCCTAAATGTTCACTTACACACCTCGCTACTTCCACTGAAGATGCAGTGAGAGATGGACCTTCATTGCATTTTTAATAATAAAAAATGGTGCTTCCTTATTGATTACCTAAGACTGATACACCGGAACACACTGT
Source organism: Pleurodeles waltl (assembly GCF_031143425.1). Classification (NCBI taxonomy): domain Eukaryota; kingdom Metazoa; phylum Chordata; class Amphibia; order Caudata; family Salamandridae; genus Pleurodeles; species Pleurodeles waltl. Next base: position 687,604,097 of record NC_090447.1, on the reverse strand, counting down.
TTATAGTCATACAATTTTCACTGTTACATAGGGCCTATTTGACACCATCCCAAACTACACAAGGTATTCCCCACAGTTTCATCCTCCTGTCATAGATGCCAAGCAGATGAGGCGGACTTATTACATATGTTGTGGTTGTGTTCCAGGCTACTGACATACTTGCAGGACATTAAAGATTAACTTACATCACTCACAGGGTCTTCACACTGGGACACTGTTGAACACTTGCTGCTAGGCCTAATACTACAAATGCTGAGACACGCTTCATTGATCAGGCTCTCCTCCTGGCCAAATGGCAAATAACACACCATTGGAAATCCTGCACTGCACCCACCCTGGTGGGATGGCGAAAAGTTTGGCGCTGGGACTCAGCTGAAAGTCATGCACTGCGCATGGAAGAGTTCCATGGGTTGCGTAAACACCCCACAGCCATGGCATGGGATGTATTACTGGGACAATTCAACCCCCAGGCTGAGGATATCACTTGATTATGCCATAAACAATGATGAATGCATTATTATGCCCTGCCTCTGGTCATTCCCCCTTTAGCTAGTTCACAAATATGGCTGGTTGTCCCTTAATTCTCTGTACAGGATTACCTACCTCCTATCCACTATGTTTTGTGCTGATCCTTCAATAGATGTGGATTCATTGTGGTGGTCACAGTTGGGGGATGGGAGGATATGAGGGGTTGTTTAACATTTGAATGCTTTTGTTCCTTCCTCTTTTTCATCATGACGCTTGATACACCATCATGACTTCAGTCATTAAATGAGGTTCATCTTAAAGTGCATGCACCAAGTGTTTATACATAGATACATATATTATTATATATACATACAAGACTGTTGCTGTCAATTTTAGCCTGCCCAGTTTTATCTAACGCTGATTACCGCAACAATGTTTTCTTTATGTTTGTTAAAATGAAATGAAATATGTTTTTAAAGAAAAACAATTTCAAAGGAGAAACTTTAATAGAGGAATAGGGAGATGTGTGATAAAACCACAACTTAGACCATAGTGCATTAGTCATAACACACTGGTTTGCAATAGCCCACTGAATACATTGGAATAAAACATAATTCATACGTTCAACTACCCCTTTGGTTTAGGGGTGATAGAGTTAACTATTACGGTGCTTGATATCACCTTGCTACAGGAATAATTGAAATTCCTCACTTACAAACTGGACACCATTGTCTGAAACCAAAAAAAGACGGAAGCTTTTCTCCTGAAAAACACCTCTCAAAAAATCAATAAAGTTTTCAAATTAGGTTTTACAAAAAATAGAACTTCATGCCATTTTGAGTAGTAATCTATTATAACTAGTGCAAACTGTGAACGGGTTGGTAAAGAATTGAAAGGCCCAACAAAGTCAATCCTCATTTTTTTTTCAATGATTTAGATGGTAACACAATTGGTTGCAAAGTTGGACTTCTGATTTTCATTTCCTTCTCACAACTGTGACAAACCACACAATCACTGACTTGCTCATCAATGTGGTAAGCCATACCAGGCCAGCGGAAAACTTAAAGCACCCTACATTTAGTGAGTGTTCTTTCGAGATGGCCTTCATGCGCATCACAGATAATTCTCTTCCATAAACTACCTGGAGGTATAAATGTCTCTCCATGCATAAGAACACCATCTTCCAGAGAAAGCTCAGTTTAAATCTTAACAAAATTTTCACAATGTTATGGCACATTTTTTTCTCATGGCCAACCATTCTTAACAAAATCTGTAACTTGCCACAACAACAAATTTTTGTTCAGTTCTTCCCTCCATTCAGCCCCACTAGTAGCACACATATTTCCCCAATCAATAGCAGCAATGAAACAACTCTCTTGTCCTTCATCCTCCACAGTGTCCCTGTCTAGTTCATCAATAGAAGACCTTGACAAATAAGCAGCCCTGACATTCTTACTTCCAGATAAATAAGAACTATCAAAATCATACTGCAATAATTTAGGAGAAAATCAAGCAATGCTTGGCGTGTGGTCTTTAATTTTCTCACCTGATAATACAGCGCAGGGGTCTTCAAACCGGGAAGCAGGCCCTCCAAGGGGGGCCTCAATAGATCCCAGGGGGGCTCCAGGCTCTGGCCAAAAGAAACATTATGCAGATAACAGTCATTTGTTTTAAGCAGAAAAAACTGTACTGCATTTTCAAAAATGTAACATATCTTAACTGCAATGTTTAAATAAGTCTAGACATGTTTAAACTTTACCAACTTAATAGAATAACTGAAAACGTCGGGGGGCAATGATTATTTTTATTTCACGGGGGTGCGGCATTAAAACGTTTGAAAACCACTGCTATAGAGACTGTAGGATTATGATCAGTTCTTCTCAACTTGCTGCCCCATAAATAGAGTTGAAACCTCCTTATAGCCCACCAACATGCCAGTAACTCCTTTTCAATCTCAGAGCAATGAATCTCAGCATCACTCAAAACACAAGAAGCATAACCTAAGGTATTTTCTACCCCATCCTTGACTTGTACTAACACTGCACCAAGCCCTAAATTACTTGCATCAACTGTGATGGCACATGGTACTCTTGGGGAGCTGGATACTTGTTTTTCTGCAGCTGGGGTGGGACTACATACCCCAACAGGCCACAGAGTGGTGCGGAGTAAGGGCATGCAGCATCTTGCGCTTATAAGCACCCTGTTCCTTCTGTGGTGTGGGGGGCGGACTCTGTTGTTTCTTAGCAGGTAGGGTCGAGCTATGTCCCCCAGCAGGCCACAGAGTTGTGAGGAGGAGCGGCATGCCCCATCTGGCACCTATAAACAATCTGCTCTTTCTGCAGCGGGTGAGCCACACACTGTTCTTTCTCTGCATCTGGGGTGGGACTGCATCCCTCAGCAAGCCAAAGAGTCATGAGGAGGAGGGGCATGCCACATCTCACACATATAAGCGCTCTGCTCGTCCTGCAATGAGAGAGCCGGACATTGTAATTTCTCTTCAGCTGGGATGGGATTATGTCCCCTAGCAGGCCAAAGAGTGGTGAGGAGAAGTGCACCACATCTCACGCTTATAATAGCTCTGCTCTTCTTGGGGCACGGGAGCTGGACACTGTTGTTTCTCTGCAGCTGGGTTGCAACAAGGATCCCCAGCAGGCCACAGAGTGGCGAGGAGGGGCACACTGCATCTCAGGCTAATAAGCGCTCTGCTCTTCCTGCAGCGTGGAAGTCGGACATTGTTGTTTCTCTGCAGCTAGGGTGAGAATATGGCCCCCAGTAGGCCACAGTGGTGAGAAGGAGAGGCATGCTGCCTCTTGCATTCATGAGTGATCAGCTCTTCCCACAACGTGGGAGCCAGATACTTTTGTTTTTCTGCAACGGGGTGGAACTACATTCCCTTAGCAGGCCAAAGAGTGGTGAGGAAGAGGGGCATGACGCGTTTCCACTTCTAAGCTCTTTGCTCTTCCTGGGGGGGCGTGGCTAGGCCTACCAGCAAGATGGCCGTCAGATTCTTCTGGGCTGAGGGCCTAATCTGCAAATGTATCCTTCTAGAGCGGCCGTCTCTGACATATTTTTATCAGGAGGACCCTCGGAGCTACAAGTGCTGCTGGAGGTCCCCGTGCCGGGTTTCACGAGGGCCATTTGTTCCTGTTACTCCCTGTCTAGGGGAGACGGGCCTTGCGGTTCGGTGGCCTCTTGGGGGTTTGGAGGTGAGGAGGGGCCCGCAACACTTTGGGGTGCGCCTCGCCAGGGGGCGATTCTTTCTCCCCGGCGGGCCCCGCTGGCATAGCTGAGCTGTTTCTTGTGGCGCCCGACGATAGAGGGGAGCGGTGAGCTTTCCCTCTCGAGGCCTGTTCAGCAGTCAGATCGGACCGCAGCCTCTCTGCCTCTCGGGACGTGGGGCCTATCTGGTATATCGGCGCCGGCAGACCTGGCTGGGGCAGGCTGTGGAATGAGGTCTCGGGCGGCCTGCTGGAGTCATTCCTCCACGCGAGTGGAGCTCTGACCAGGGCTGGGAGCTTTCTCGGCCCCTAATACCAGCCTGGTTGTGCCGTGGTGGGCTGTTGGCTGACTGCTACTCCCTGCAATTCTGGAGGCGTTGAGAGGCCCCTAGTGCGGATCTCCCACTTAGATTGGAGACCTGATGTGATCGCTGCTGTGTGTGGGTGCACCCCCGACCTCATCTGCTGGAGGGTCCCTTCGCCGGTCGGTTCGGACCATGGGACTATTTGCAGTGCTGAGGAGGCAGTGGGGGTTGGCTTCAGCCCCTGGTTCCCCTCTTCTCTGGCTGTGCCGCGGCAGGCCGGGCGGCGCAGTTGTGCAGAGGTCGCGACAGGAGTTGGACCCCTGGCTTTTGGATGCCGGGTTGTTCCCGGTAGGTGCCCTGAGTGCGGTGACACCTGAGAGACTACTGGCTGCAGTCTGCAGGCTAGGGCTTGGCTCGGCCCAGCATGGGTGGACGGAGTGACTGCGGTGGGGGCCTAGATGCCCATTTTTGCTTTGGTGGGGTTGTACCGCGCTGCCTCTCTCAGCACTCAGTGCTGTTCTTTGGTGTGAAAATCTTTTGTGCCCTGCTGCCTTTTGATCTGACGATGGGGGGGTTCCTTGCCTGTTGTGCCTTGGCAGTCACGGAGAATGGGCAAAGCAGAGCAGAAACAGGCGAAGCTCACCTTCGATGGGGGAAGGAAGAGGGGTGGCATTTCTGCCTCTCAGCTGGGGGAGGCGCCTGTGGAGGAGGGGGCCCGGATACTTCGGTCAAGGCTATGTTCCTGGACCTTAAGAATAGCCTTGCGGGCAATGACGCTAAGCTTGACCATCTGACCGAGCAGCTGGATCGACTTAAGGCTAGGGTGGATGATCATGACTCCCGGTTTGACCAACTGGAGACGCGTACATCTGAGCTGGAGGATCAACGTCAGGATGAACAGGAACAATTGCTGCGTATTGAACACATGATGGGAGTTATACATAATAAAAATGAAGATTTGGAGGCACGGTTGCGCCGCAATAACATCCAAATAGTTGGCCTTCCGGAGTCCACAGACCTGGGTAGGATGGAGGACTTTGTGGAGGGCATGCTCTCTAACCTATTACCTGGTGAGCTCTCCCAGCTTGTGGTGGTGGGGAGGGCTCATAGATCTTGGGGCCTCGACCCCCGCCTGGTACTCAGCCACCTCCCATCATTGTCAGATTGCTGAATTTTCGTGATAGGGATACTGTCCTCAGGCTGGCCAGGGAGCGGCGACCGGTGATCTACAAGACCTCTGAATTGAGCATCTTCCCGGACTGCACCCCCAGTGAACAGGCTGAAGGTAGAGCCTTTCTGCCGAATAAACGTGCTCTGAGCCAGACAGACGCTAGATTCTCTCTTATGTACCCTGCGAAACTGAGGGTACAGCATGGGGGCAGGCTGCATTTTTTCACAGACCTGAAACTGGTGGCTAAATTTGCCAAAGTGGTACCTAAGAGGTCTGCGGCGGCTGACCCGGATGCCCCCGGAGCTGAGCGAGCTGCTTTAAGCGACAATGACCAAATCGGAATGGGTGATGATGGCCGGGGTTGCCTTCCCGCTGCTGTAGGGCTGCACTGTTATTGTGATATCTGTTCTATTGGCCGCTCTGATGTCTAGTTTATTTCTCGGCCCTTTGCCCTCCTTCCCCTGTCCCGTTTGGGGTGGTGGGATGGATGGCTTGGCATTCGCCCCTTGGATGAGTCCTATTCTTATGCTATTCGCTAAGGTTGGGGTTATTGTTGTTCAGGGGGGCGGGGTCTTTGCTCTGACCCATTTGTGGTGTCTGCGTGGGTGGGGGATGGGAATGTTCATGTTCTGGTTTCTTCTTCCTCTTCTTTTCTTTTTCCTCCTTTTCTTCCGTTTGTATGTGGCTGGCGGGCATGGTGGGATGTTGTGGCTGTGCGATGTACTTGCTAGGATGATGCGATGGGGCAGGGGGATGTGACATCGGTTCGCTGCCTTACCTGGAACGTGCGTGGCTTGAATGATGGGCGTAAGGTGTGGCTTATGTCTGCTTATGTAAAGCGCCAGGAAATTGATCTATGTATGTTGCAGGAGACTAACTTAGTGTTAGCTACGCAGAATCGGCTGAAGGCTGGCTGGATTGGAGAATACCACGTGCAGTGTTCTCGCGCTATGCAAAAGGAGTGGCAATTCTGCTGCGTAAGGGACTGCCTTGGCGTACTCAGAAAGTAATAGTGGATCCTAATGGCAGATATGTCTTGCTGAGTGGCACGCTGCTGGATAGAGCTTGCAGGCTTGCCTCACTCTACAGTCCTAATACTGATGACCCTGAATAATTTCGTGAAGTGTGGCACTTGAGCGAGTCGCTGGGCAGCGGCGCTGTGATCTGTGGTGGGGACTTCAATGTGATTTTGGATTGGGCGGATCGCGAAAGTCTGGCCAGGGTGCAGCACGTTGCTGATGCTAAAGCTCTGTCGTCTGTAATGGCTGAGGAACCCTGGTGGATCTATGGAGGGTGAAACATGGGGCTACTAGAGAGGGTAAGTGTGTTAATTATGCTCACAATAGCTTATACTGCATCGATCGCTGGCTGGGAACGAGGGATGTGGAGCTCTGGACACAGTCGGTGGAACACATGGCACGCTCGCCTGTCAAGCTAATGCTGGCGGTGCCTGGTGGGCCTGGGCGCGCATATATGTGGCGCTTGCCCCATGGAGCACTTCGGGATGGGGTATTTCAAGAGAAAGTTCACGAGGCCATTACTCATTATTTTGCTGAGAACAGCGGGTCAGTGAGTTCGGCCGGTACACTATGGTAGGCTTTTAAGGTGGTAATTCGTGGGATATGACTCTCGAAACAACACGGTGTATTAAGGATGCTGCGGCGGGAGTTGGCTGACTTGGAGGCGCAGATAGCGGACTTGGAACAGCGCCTGGTGGCGGACTGGTCTGGAGCCACGCTTGCGGCTCTGCGAAGTGCTGTATCTCTGTACGAGGAGGCCTCTCTGTGGGAGATTTGTTTTTTGGGAAAGTATGCCAGGGCAAGGAGATATGGTGAGGGAGAGAGGGCTGGGCGCACATTGGCGAGCATGCTGTACAAGCCATGGGCCAGTACTGAAATAAATAGTGCGCCGGGCGAGCGTGTGTTGGGGACGAACGAAGTCATGCAGGTCTTTACCAATTTTTTTGAGGATCTGTATGCAGAGCCTTCTGGGCTCGACGTTGAGACGGCACAGGATTACTTCTCTGAGATTAGCCTACGTTGGTTTGACAATGCGCATCAGTCCCATTTTGATGCCCCCTTCTCAGTTGAGGAGGTTAAATCGGCGATTCGTAGTCTGCCGGGAGATAAGTCCACTGGCCTGGATGACTTAACTCCCACTTTTTATAAGGAATACGCTGATATCCTTGCTCCTCAACTCTTGGAGGTCTACGCGGAGGCTATGGAGATTGGGATTCTCCCCGCTTCCCTTCGTGAGACCCTGATTGTCACGATTCTTAAGGCAGGGAAGGATCCATGTTGCTGTGTCTCGTATCGCCCGCTTTCTATGATTAACATAGATAATAAAATCTTGGCTAAGATGATAGCGGCACGGTTGCAGCCGCTGCTTCTGAAGCTGGTGCTGCCAGACCAGTCTGGGTGTGTACGGGGTCGGTCTATGTTAAATAATTTGCTCACGTACTTCGTGGTCGCAAGCACGATTGAAGCCGAGGAGGATGCGGTGTTCCTGGACGCCACTAAGGCTTTTGACTCGCTGGCATGGAAGTACATGTTTGCGCTGCTTGCCAGAGTGGGAATGAGTGTGCGTTTTGTGCAATTGATCCGTTTGTTGTATTCGGAACCTACCGCTAGACTGCGGTTAAATGGAAATATCTCTGGCCCTTTTCGGGTGGCTCAGGGGGACTCGCCAGGGATGCCCTTTATCTCCGCTGCTTTTCGCAATTGCGATGGAACCTCTTGCGCCGTGCTTGAGACAACATCATAATAACAGAGGGTTGGCATTCCGTCAGCGCCCTATAATAATCTCCATGGACGAAGATGATATTGCGCTGTATGTTCGTGAGCCGCGGACAAATCTTGATGTACTGCTGGATGAGATAGTACGATTCGGCGCTTTCTCTGGCATTGCGATTGATTGGCCAAGTCAGTGGTGATGCCCCTTTCTGTGGGAACGGCGTGCTTTCCTTCCCGTATCCGATTGGGTGGGCGGATGGCCCAGTACGTTATTAAGGGGTTTGGCTGAGTGGAGACGTGGAGATGCTCTGGTTGGCCAATTATGGTAAGGCTATTTCATAGCTGGAAGATAGGGTGGAGTGTGGCGCTCACTGCCGCTCTCGCTTATTGGACGTATTGCTATTGGTAAAATGGTAGTGCTGCCTAAATTCCTATACTTGTTTGTGAATCTCACTCTTATTCTTACCATGAGCTTTTTGCTGCGACTCCGCTCTGCTCTGATACGGTGTGCTTGGGCAGGCGGGCAGCCCAGAATTTCCTGGGAGAAATTGACGTTACCATTCGAATTAGGTGGCCTTGCTGCTCCGGACTTGGAGCTCTATTATCACTGTGCGCAGGCCCATTTTGCGTATTATTGGATACACCCTGTCCGATATTTACTGCATCTCGCACCTGAAAGCGATGCGGTGTGGGCGGACTTTCTGTTGCTACTCTCATGTGCCATGGCTGTTATGTGCAAATGGATGGTTGCACTGCTTTCCTGCATTTCCCCTCTACCTGTCCCTATTCTTTTTCTCTCTGTTTGTTGTGGATATGTTTTCTAGCCCTACGAACGTCTGTTTTTCCTGAACTTGACCCTGGTTTTGCGCTGATCAATGTTTTAACACTCCTGTTGATGGTGCTTCATCTTGACGTTTTTTAATTGGACACGGGGCTGAACACCCCTTGCGATTGTTACTGGCTGTGTTACACTATGTATTAGGTATTTGTATACTGCATGGGACTATGGGGGTCATTCTGACTTCGGCGGGAGGCGGAGGCCGCCCGCCAAAGTTCCCCCGACAGAATACCGCTGCGCGGTCAAAAGACCGCCGCGGTAATTCTGAGTTTCCTGCTGGGCCGGCGGGAAACCCCCTTCCACGAGGATGCCGGCTCCGAATGGAGCCGGCGGAGTGGAAAGGGTGCGACGGGTGCAGTTGTACCGTCGCGATTTTGAAAATCTTTGTGGGGCACTGTTAGGGGGCCCCTGCAGTGCCCATGCCATTGGCATGGGCACTGCAGGGGCCCCCAGGGGCCCCACGACACCCGTTCCCGCCAGCAAGGTTCTGGCGGTCAAAACCGCCAGAACCAGGCTGGCGAGAAGGGGGTCGGAATCCCCATGGCGGCGCTGCCTGCAGCGCCGCCATGGAGGATTCCTCAGGTTAGGGGAAAACCGGCGGGAAACCACCGGTTTCCCTTTTCTGACCGCGGCTTTACCGCCGCGGTCGGAATTGGCCTGGATGCACCGCCAGCCTGTTGGCGGTGCATCCGCGGTCCCCGGCCCTGGCGGTCTATGACCGCCAGGGTCGGAATGACCCCCTATGTGATGTATTGATTTTGCTCCTCCGTTCAGCAGGCTCTCTTTGTTGTATGTTTATCTTTATAAAATGAATAAATTAAAAATAAATTTAAAAAAAGCTCTCTCTTCTTCCTGCTGCATTGGATGCACCTGGACAAAGCCCGGGTCAACGGCGGGCCGGTCCACGTCCATCTGAGCCTAGAGGAGGCTAGGCGGGGCTCTCCCCGTTGATTTTTGTGACAAAAGTACTGTTACTTTAACGGTGACCTTCTTTGGAGTGTCTCCTTTGACTGTTACTGACTGTCAAAGCTTTCCAAATTATTTAATTTGTGTTCTACCGACCTCTTTGTTGTCTGCTTACATAACAAGATCGTTAAGTGAACAATACACAAGACCCCAGCCACCATCACTGAACTCACAAACCTGAAATCCTGGGAGACTACAGCCTTATGATTCTTTCGAACGTGAAAGAACCATAAAGTACGAGCACACTTCACCAACCTCGCTTTACTGTTGGCCAAGAGTCTCCTCACCATGCACTGGAAAGTCCAGCATGCCACAGTGGTTTCCAAGTGGCATAAAGCATTTGTCCGCTGGGGAGATTCTAGAAGCACTACCTTGCATTGGAAAGAGGTCCGCGGCTTCCTGAAATGACCAGTTGCAGCAACTTGGGATGCTATGCTCACCCAATTTTTAGAACAGATTTTAGAATACCCCTTCCCCATGAACCCCTGTGACAATGTCCGGCCACTGCCTCGCTCCTCAACATCACTATATTTCATAATGCTATCATTATGTCTAACCACTTGCACCACAGTACTAGATGACCTAAAATGTATACGTATATGACTTACTTGTGGTTTGAACTGCTTACCATACCTGTACATCCTCTCTTCTTATTTCGATGTTAAAATATGCCTGTTTGTAAATCCAACCTTGCCACAAAAATGTAAAACCTCAATAAAAAACATTTTTAAAAAAACAGGATGGTTAAGCAAAAGTAAAGTTCCAATATGGAGGGGGCTGCTGCACAAAAAAAAAAAAATCAGCACGCTAGATGACTATATCGTAATGTCAGTGGGTGTTATAAATTAATAAATACTCTATGCAGAAAGGCACTTATCAATCGCCACTTTGCCCAATGACAGTGGGACCTCATTTACCTTTCAACCCGTACCCATGAGCCAGAAGGCTGATAATCTTGCCTGGGTGAGGGAACCTTGGGTCATCACTCACTAGGCCAGGATTGTGCAGGGGGTGGTTCCCTGACAAATGAGTTTTTGCTCCTAACCTGCGGGCTATTAAGCAAGTTTTATCACCTAGCACCAAACAGAAACGAGGGGCAACCCCTGAACAAACAGCCAATTTAATTAAGCCCAGAACCCCAGGGAGTCTTAACACCTGCTCTTTTCTTTAATAAGGAGAAAATTGGAGCATGCTTGCCTAGTTTAGCAAGGATGAATGTGAATCTTCTGGCCTTTTAAGTAACAGGGTTGCATGATCGCTTGGGGTACACTGAGGTGAAAATAAGTGAGCTGGACTTAAGGCTGGCTCAGGGAACTGCAACAAACTGATGCACCACAATTGGACAGAGGCTGACAAGTCTCAACCAGGTGCCATGGCCCCTGGATGGGGGGAGGAGGAAACTGGGTAGCTAGGTGGAGCCCTATACCAGATACAGTTACACTAAGCTCCCCAAGGAATCCTGGGAGCCCGGCATTCAAGTGGGGGATCCAGGACCCAGGGCAACTGCTAAATACCCGCCAAGCATGTTGGCTTGGCTTTAGGACGTCTTCAGATGTGACCATCCACCTGTCCTTATGTCATTATTATGACAAACATCCCTATGCAACACCCCAAATTTACTGAGATGACTATGGAGTTAATTAATAAACCCACCCACTGGATTTATAGGAACATTAGATGGCAAGGCAAAATATACTCTGAAATCCATATGGCGAGAAGAGTGGTTTGGGTTGCGGATATACACAAAGAATTTGAAGGGGGATTATGTCATTGTCACCTTTAGAAACTCTAGGATTGTACTACCAAGGCCAGAAGAAGCTTGGCAATATAAAAATACTGCCTCTTGGTCATTTTTACAGAGATCTGGTTAATGATTTCCAAGTACAGGAGTTAATATGCTATTTTGGAACATTGCTGACCTTGCCTTTAGTGGAGGATAAGTCTCACCCATCTCATCGTCATCATTAAACATGACTCGTTTCAAGTCTTTCAAATTTTGTTCTTTAGTCTCGGTTGAACCCTTTTTCTTTTTCTTCAAATCTTTTGTTTCATCCTCATCCTCCTTTGTTCTTGCAGGAAATAATCCAATCCCATGTAATGTTTCTACTCTCAACCTTTGCTGTTCTTCATCCCATCTAGCTTCCGCTAGAGTCTTTTACACCCTTCTCATTTTCTTTTCAAATCTTAATGCCTGTTGCTGTCTAGCTACCAGCTCCCACATCGCTAAAGCCTTGTATTGTGCTGACCTCAGTGAAGGTTTTAGACTGTACATCTTTGACCTCAAATTATCCAAAATTCTCAAATTGAACGTTCCATTTTCCAGAAAAGCCAAACAATCTTCTTTTCTTGTATTTTGACCCAATGGTTCAACCGAAGACATGCTCCTGCTCCCTTCTCCTCAAACACAATATATGCTGGGGTATTCTCTGGCGGACAAATATCTCCTTCATGTGCCGTAATATACCCATCACCTCTCAGGGCTCTACTCAAAGCTTTGAAAAACGTCATTTTCAACTGAAATGTATTTAAGCCTGATGTCCACAACAAAATTATTTACAAACTCAATTAAACTAAGCAACACAAATAGTAAAAGAACAACCAATCAAGAAAAGTGACTACAATTCCACAATTCCCTTCGACCCTCTCACCTTCCAATTGAGTTACTCTATTGCCGGACTGATTGACGAATCTGTGCGCGACTCATCTCACTAGTCAACCAATCCCAGCGCGGTACCACTTATGTCACACTAACACATACACCCCACCTCAGCGCGCTTGCTGAGACACTGACAAAGCCTATCGTACCAATTCCTTTTAAAACCACCACACACAAAATCAGAGCAGTATTAATTTCGAGAGCTAACATAAACCAAAAAAAGAAAACAAATTCGCTCATTTACTACAGGTTGGGTATTACAATCGCTTCAGAACCTTACAAAGTAACCTTCAGCTTTCGCCTACTCTTTTTCACTGTTCCCACAATCGTAAGTAAAATTCGACCCGTGAACTTCACTTCTCAACTGATCCTTGGACTGTTGTCCTAGTGCACTTAGTACTCACCAAGTCTTCAGTATAATTCCAATCACACCAATTCTCACAAACTCGACTTACCAATCACGCCGGATCGGTCTACTAAATGAATGAATTACAACATATACCAAGTGTCTCACTACACTTGTCAATATTCTCTGGAGTACCAGACCTCTGTCCTTAGGTCTGTCATCAACAACCACGTGGATAATTTTTTTGCATCAAGTGCCACACTCAAATGAAGAACGCCGCTTCCCTACTCTCATGCCTTTAGGAGTATGCCCACTATATCTAAAAACTACTTGAGTATCTCCACTCCTTTAAACTCATACTCACCTCAATCATCTGCAAATTAACTAAAGCTGTGCAAGCGCAAATCACTCCACTCAATTCAACCAAACACTACTAAGAACATACCCTTCAGCCTAGAGGGTCTCCAAGAACCGGGGAAAGTCACTTAATGCAACTAGCAGCTCATCTTGTCAAATCCATATAACATCTTAGAAAAAGAAATCTCAACAAATTTTATTTTCACAAAAAGAACTTTACATTAACCGCATTATGACATCATAAAACAATGATCCTCTGCTACCAAAGCATCCTCTGCTACCAAAAACTGCTGCAGCACCACAGAATCCTAGCTATTATCTATACTGTATAGTGGATTCTGCGCTAGAGGTCAATGGATATAAGTGACATAGGTTTGAGGGAATGTCATCAAAGAGTAATATAAGCATCAACAATAATCAGCATAATCAATAATATTAAGCCTCAACCAAATAACTACACCAGTTTATTAAGAAGATTTATAAAATGTATTTCCCTAGATAAACAACACTAAGGTCACAAAATTAACTCTCAAACACAAATGGTAAGCATATAGAATAGTGGTTGATCAGAATGTCTTATATATCTCTGTTTAATCAAAACAACCAAACAAATAATCTCCAAGAGAATTACACTTGTTAATAATACTAGAACTGGCAATGATGGCAAAGTATAGATTAGTACAACACTCAAAAGATATCAATGTAAGTCATGAGCATTTCAAGTTGATTCCCTCACTAACCACAAATTAGCATTAATATGTTGGGCTTCGTGTAAAAAGAATTTAGAAACACAAATTTAGAAAAACTCTCTAACTCGCGTTATTTTTAAAAATGATTGTTAATATGCAGCAATCAAATTATAAGTTGCAGCTGGTACCTGGAAAGCAAAAGAGACACATATCATATTATTACAATGACATACATTACCAAAATTGATAGCAACAAGCAGTCTACTTCAGCAAGGGGACACCAGCAGGTATATCTTCAGGAGAATTGGGCCTAACAACAGCTAAACCCACACTACTACAGGAACACTGGAATCTAACAGCTTCAATCTCTGTGCAATTTCATCTTCTCCTTCTTCTGACTTTATAGAATCCTACCTAAGTTGTTATGCTAGTCTCTAAAAAGCTTATGATTGGTCAGTTCTTGGGGTGGTTATGTTTCAACCAATAGAAAACTAAATGAATAACCTAAAATACACCAATACTACATTAACTAGAACATTTTCTCAACAGTAACTTTTCCTCTTCCGTCTCGTCTGTAGCTGCATTGTTCCATCACACTCCAAACTTCTCTTCTCAGGAAGAAACTTTTACAGTTACAAACTCCACTTCTATCCTCGAGGAAAAAATCACGTATTAGTAACATTCTCAAACAATAGAACATTCAACTTATACAATGCTCGGTTAAAATATGGCCTTGTAAGACATAATTCAGCAACCCACTAGGGGTAGCTGTGGACACATCTATGAAAGCACTGACTGCACATTTATGTAAGCATTTGAATTATGGAAAATAATCATAACATTTAGTTCGAATTTTGCTCAGTTAGGAACAGAAAATGAACTGTGGCGACCATTTTCAAAAGTCACCCATTTTACACGTTAATTCATCATACATTTAGTATACCAAAATCATTAATAAACATATTTGAAAATTCACACTCTCACACTAGCAAAGTGGGTAATGAGAGTAGGGGCGATAGTATGTGCAAATATTGTATCATCTGTTTCCAGGAGACTGGGGCTACCAAAGTTATCAGCTTGGATGGCTACATCTCCCTAATGGTTCCGGCTCCATCTCCGTCTGCTAGGTCAAGGGCATGATTAGTGGCCTGGTTCAAAGTGACCTTGGGGTGTAAAAATAGCCCGGTCCCCTCCAGCAGCAATTTATTTCAATCTTTTTTATCCACTTGGCCTAACGGCCTGAGTATTTTTCTAATCAAATGTTATCATCGGTATTTTTAGTCCGATTTTAATATGTTATCTGACTTCATAATTGGTCTTGAATCTCAACTTGCCTCCTTGCAGAGAGGATATCAAATTATTTTAGGCAGGGATTTTAGTGCTACACGTGGGTTTAACACAGGAGGAAAGTGAATGTACTATGTTTGATGGCATCAGTTCAGGCAGTAAAAGTCAGTCCAGGGATCAGAGGGGCCATGCTCTCTTTCAATTTCTTTAATCGTTTCATCTCACTAATGTTAGTGAACATGTTGACAAACTCTATTCAGCTAAGGCCAACTTTATAGAAAGTTTATAGAGCGACCATAATCCCTTAAGTATTGGTTTACGTATTGCGAGAAGGGGGTGTGGTGTTAAGAGTGTGATCACACAATCTTTAACTCTTAAGACTCAGTCAGTCATCACTACTTTATTTCGGCAGCACGCCCTAAAAACCATAAAACACATACCAAAACATAAAAGTCCATATAAATAACAGGAGTAATCAGTGAGACATGTAAACATCACATTCAGTAAAATTCCTAGGAATCAGGAAAAGTTATTACTCTTTCACGACAACACCTCCGTTTAAATTAGCAAGCTCATAGCGGTCTCTTATTCAGATTGCACTCCTGATAAAGTTTAACACTGCATGGCACAAATCTATCATAATACATCTTTGTAAAAATCCTATTGCAGGTTGATGTTGCCTAAAATCCAGCTGATGCAACAATGGAGTCAGAAAGGTACTTCTTGGGCCTGCGTAAAGTGGGCAAAAAAAGATAAAGTGACTGGTGTTTTGTTTAGCAGCATAATCACAGTGACATGGGTGTAATTCCTACTGCCATATGCATTGTGATAGGAAAACAATTTTAAAATTGATCAAATTAAGTCTGAAATATTTTTTTAAAAGCCGATGATTCGCATTCTCAGTCTATCCCAGGTATGGTTCAAATCAATGTAACAGTGACAAACTATAAATAATTATCAACTGTTTTCATGTCCAAAACACTTCATAACCTCTCCTCCCCACAACAGATTGCATACCTAGTTTTCTCACTCGACCTGGCATTTGGTGGAAGATATTTAGGGGAATTAAACCATTCTATTAGGCCTAATTTGTGAAAGCCCGATTTTACATACAGCAACCAGGGTGTCTTGTTCGCCTTTTCTAAGGCTAGGCAATCTGACATGCAGGCTCTAACTAATGCTGCCTTTGGATTTTGTCACTACTTAATTCACAAAAGGAGTGGTGAGATTTTTATTTGATCGTCCACTAACGGGAGACCCAGCTCCTCGTGATATTTAACATTTGCTGTATTTTTTGGAACAGCAAGAAACCTGCAAGTAAAGGCATTCTTAATCTGATGGAGTTTATCAGATTTTTGGTGTCCCAACCCCTGCCCCATAAGTGGCCACGGCAACACATTTGGCTTTGTACAGGGCCATCATCTCTGCCAAAGGTTTGTGGCCTAATGACCTAGCAAATCGAAAATTGCCCTCTACATTCCTTCCCGATTGTTGGGCTTTCATGAGGATGTGTGATTTCCACCCTAAAGATGAACTAAAAACAACACCTAAACAGTTTAAATCATTGATTTGTTTTAAAATAGTGCCCCCATTCTAAAGTGCATAGTTTTGTGCGTAGTGGCCCACAAGTCATAGCATACGATTTTAGACCTTATTCTCCACAGCCCATGTCTCGATTCGGGCGAGAATCACCGGTCCCAAAATTTTTACTGTTGCATTTATCAGGGAGATTGGCCTTTTGCAGGCTGGGCACGATTTAGCTTGCTGTTTGAAGATGGGAACAAGATGGCTATTCTCCATGAGCCAGTGATTTCCCCCACCACAGCACTTCTTAAAACATTTGTCAATACTGGGCCTCATAAATCTGTATTTGATTGAAAAATATCAACTGGGAACCCATACTAGGGCTTTCCCAGGAGTGGATTTATCTAGTGCAAAAAGTACCTCACCAATTTCTATAGGAAATTCAATGGGTGCTGGAGCTGGCTCTGGCCGCGGTAAACAATTAGAGGCCCCAAATTGGGACATGTCACTTTCAATAGGTTAAAAAATGCCCTTGAAGTGTGTCACTCACTGGGCTTCCAGGACTGTAACTTCCAGTTTGGGCATGTCACACTCAGAAAAAAAAGAATGATTTATAACAGCCCAGAACCTCGTTCTATCCCTGAATGATGAGGCCAGGGCCAGCTCTTCTCAGGCCTTTTGTCTTATTAACCTCTTCCTTTCCTCCATAACAGATTGGTATTCACACCTAGCCTTTTTAACATCCACAGGATTACTTGGTGACATTTTGAGTACCACCTTTAAATGCTTATGCGCCGCCAATCATGCAGTGTAAAACCATTGATGTGAAGAGATCTCAGGCCGAGGATTATACATCACCAAACCATCAGAAGTCGCTTCACATAGGCTTTTGAATTCCAATAAAACTGTGGTATCACTGCGATTCTCATCCAGGCATGTAAGGGTAGACGCTATATTATCATGGACAATTTTAGTGAAGCTGACAGGATCGACCTTTGTCCATTTAATCCGGAGCCTTTTGTTCTTTGAAAGGCCCATGTTACATTCCACCGATGCAGAATTTTTGTAAGTTTTTGTCTCCATGGTGAAACATACACGGTTATGGTCACTAAGGCAGTTTGCCACTATTCTGAAATTCAAGGCTAAGGGCACAGCTACTGCAGATATGAATATAAAATCTATGGTACTCCCTGTGCCCCCCGTGAATGTTGGAATCTGCTCAATAGTATTTAACTGGACCTCGCCAAGGATTAATAGATCGTGTTTAAAAATTATCGTGTTCAGAATGGCTCCCAACCTGGTATGTTTAAAATTAGCCCTGTCCTCACATTCATCTAGCAAAAAGTCACAAACATGACTATCTCCTGTGGGACACAGAGTAATATTAAATCCCCCAACCATATTAAGATTATATTTATTCGCTGATGGGCAAACAAATCATTTAAAAATTCATCTAAGTCACTCATCCCATTTTCTACTTCATGGTTGAGAAAGTTATTATAAAAATGTATCAACAGAAAATTGCATTTATCTGTCCACAAAATCAGTGACACCAAAAACTGTGGTAAAGACCATTTATTGGCAGCATGAACATTTGTAATTTTGACAGCAACATAAGTAGCAAGGCCTCCACATGCTCTTCCTGATATGGAAGCAAGTGTGGGTTGGAACAGAGAGGTAATACCGTCTAAATGAAAAGGATCAAGTATCCCTGTTTCTTGAGCACAGAAAATATCGAAGGATGCACCCAGCTTTTTCCAATCTGGATTCTTTAGCTTATGATTGGTGTCTGCTATGTTACAAGTGGCTACTGTCACCCCCTTTGACAAAAAATTAGAGTTTCTTATTGCCACAGCCTCCAATTCTGCACTCCCCATTCTATGAGCAAATAAAGCTGTGCCCCTCTTTCCATGTGAATCCAACGTTTGTATAGGGTCACATTTGCCCGGAAAAGAGGAGGGTGGGCTTTTTCCACAATTTGTGGTTACCCTTTGGTGCGAACAATCTACATAATAGGGAGTAATCATACCAGGGCGTGGTCTATTACTGACCTCTAAGGTAACTGTACCCTCTGTTACTCCCACCGTAAGATCAGGCTCTCTTGATAGAAGGGTGAGGACTGGCCCATTATCACCCCCCATTATTGGATACCCATCATCAAAGAGACCATCCATGTCGTTTTTATCACAATTAGAACACTGCAAAATCTCTCTATTAACTAGTCAATCAACCTCAGTGAGGGCATTGAACCGGTTAGACACCGGAACATTGTATGACCCAAATGGCCGTGGTGCTCTAATGTTTGAAATGCATGGACGTGTGGGGAATTGTACTGGGAGGAGAGTTTGCCTTGGCCTGTCTAAGCCACATGGTGGTTTATAAAAATACCCCAGAGGAAGAAGACTGATGTTAGTATGCCCTTCACATATATTCTTTGAAATGGTCAGCAGCTTTTGAACCAGCTCGAGTTCTTTAAAGTTGACTATAACACAATTCCGCAGGCAATCCTTTCAATTCCTCCTGATCCACAGTACTCTGCGCGTAAAAAGTATATTGTGGGCCAAAGAGGTAGGAAAGTTCTTGTTCATCATGAGCCAGTTCAACCACTTATTGGCCAGGTCATTGTGTGATTCTTTCTGCTCCTCACCCAGGCCCGGAACTCCTGTCAAAACTGCGACAGAAGGGCACAACACCAGAAGTAAAATGATAACAGGGAGGTACCTGGTCTCTCAAAGCGGAGCCCTGCCATTTTCCCCCAATATGCCCCAATGCTGGAAAATTAACATTGGGCCCACCACAGAGTTATCCCCATGGTTCCGTGGTTTCAGAGAAGAAATACTACCATGTATACTCGAGGTGCTGGCAATACTAGTAGCTGAAGCTACAACTGCGTTAATCACGTTGATTGTCTTTAACCCCCTATCATGTCCTGTTTCATCCAATAGCTGTGAGAAGGTGCTGTCGCTTTTGATCGCAACCTATGAGGTCTGAGTGGACTGAGTGGCAGCAGCGATGGCAAAGGCTTGGCAATATTACAAAAAGATTGTTCAGTTGCTGTCAACTAAGCCAAAAAGTGTGTGAGTTCTACTTTCAAGACCTCTTTACCCCTGCCTACCAGTTCTTCTATCAAAAGTGCCAGCCAGCATGGCTTTGCAGTATAGGCAGTGTCAACTGCGTAATTTTCAGGCGTTTGGGAAATATGCAGGGTATTGGCAGGGATACTGTTCCTTGCTTGTTTTTGCTGAACAACCCTTTTTATTTGTTTGGCAGCTTGTTGGTGCCGCCCGTCCTGGTGTTAGTCCAACAGACCCCTTAAAAGCAGTGTTGGAGCTGGGCAATTAGATATTTAAGCTGATGTCACACTGAGAGCATTAGACAAACAGGAGGCTGTATCTACCACTAGCCCTAGCTCAACTGCACTTTCAGGTCCTTCAGGGCCACTGCTGCTCAGCATCAGAATAGAATCACCCAGTACAGGTAATAAGCATGCCAACTCTCGGGGACCCATAGGGAGTCTCCTCTCAGTCATCTCAATTTCTGTGGCAACAACCCCAATCGCCCTCTGAAGCATCAAATCGATCAATGTTGTTTTAAGGTGTGCTGATGCCCCCTGTGCATTTATTAACCATGGTCTCCCAATAGGTGCAGTCTCCAGCTGACCAGAACAAATTGCTCGTCACCCTAGGATGTCTCCAAGCGGGATAGTGGAATATTCCTCTGTTGGAAGGAGCAACCTCCTAGAGACCGAAGAACAGCAGTACTGTGGAAAGGAATACAAGAGTCTATGAGTCCGCAAAAGTGTCAAATGACACAGCCACTTTGAGAAAACACTTTTGCAGTCACTGCACAACGCCAACAGCAAACAGCAAGCGGCAATGGCACTTACCTCCTTCCCGGGTCTTACTGTTGCCGCCTCCGCCCACACAAGGGTTATGAATAATGGAAATGAGTAACGGAGATGTGAAATGCAGCAAGCACACAGTAAATACACAGACGTAGGCTATGCACAGGGCTGCATTGCTAGGAAGTCAAGAGACTTGCAAATAATCAGGATTAATCGGGACTGGCAAGCTGGGCAAAACAATTGGCTAAGCAATTGGCAAAAAAACTCCACTCCAAGAAGAAAAAGCATCACAGAAAAGCAGGTTCTAGGACACAGCCTGCATGTCTGGGAGTTTTACATAGGCATGCAAGGCATACAGGTCCCTCCTTCATCTGACAACACGGCCTGGACTCCAAACCCAAAGGGCTCCAAGAGTGACTCCAAAAATGACTCTGCCCCTCACCTGCCACCCTGCCGAACACCCAAGCCTTTGAGCAGGTTGAGGCACTGACGGACGGGGCAAAGGGCAGAGTGACGATGCAAGTACCTGGTGCCTAGCATCAGAGCGAAAACCTCATACCGGTCATGACGATCATGCAACACCTCCTCTAAGGAATGGCAGCTTGCGGGACCGCTGCGTCATGCAAGGACCTACTTGCCCTGATCCAGGTCTGAAACAGTGGTTCCTCAATAATCACGGCAATCCTGCAGACCTCCCTCCAGCTCTCCTTCTCTCCTGGCATGACGTGACATGTGGAGTGCACAGGCGTGTGAGGGTGGGCACGAGCATAGCGTTGGGGGAGGAGCCACCAGTTTGAAAACTCTCTTAACCTATGTTGCAGTCATGGTTCTTGCTCTCCCTTTTTCAGGTGAAGAAACCTTGACTGCTGTCACAGTCATTCTTATTCATCGCAAATGCAGTGAAATGTGCTACAATTCTCTTGTATCTATTCTTGTTAAGGATAACAGAACAATGGAATAATAGCAAGAACAATAGAAACCACCAGTAAAAGAATAAAAAATTATTTCGCGAAATCAAATGATGACGTTGAAAAGGTGTCCAACTGTTCCATAGGATGGCAGGAAGATAGAAGACTCCAATCATGTAGAGTCGCTGACACTGGGAGATCCTGTGGAATGAACTTGGTAGAAAGATGAACATCCTTATTATTAAATAGATGGTGTGGGAGGAGCTGGCACAGAAAAACAGAATAGGGAGGGTTATCAAAGAAGCAGTGGGATAATACTCGCCTCAGTGTCTTTAATAAAATCTAGACTTTCCTTTACTGAAGCTATGAAAATCTGAATTTTATTACAAGACTGGAGGCTCCTATTATGCTTATTTAAAGCATAATAATAACAGAATCAACAACATTTGAAATTGGTTTCCAATAAAAGGTTCTGAAAGGGGAAACATTAGACCAGTCTGCGGATCTGAGAATGTCTTCCAATCGAGCACCCACACAGAAGGCTTTATAAGCCATAGCCACCCTGGTGGAATGGGCTCCAAAAGAATTGGCATCAATACCTGCTAGGGACATAATCCATCTAAACCAATAGGCAAGGGTAGAAGAAGATACAGGTTTAAAAGTTTTCAAGAAGGATCTTAACAATTGGAGAGAGGAGGACTGTTAGACCTGCATCCATGGCATGGTTTCCTCCCCTTTCTTTTTGCCTCTGCTTCCCATGTTTGGACTGTGTGCTGACTCTGTTTTTGCTGTTTCTGGTACTCTGGGCACTTTACCACTGCTGACCAGTGCTAAAGTGTAAGTGCTTCCTGTGTAAATTGTATATGTAATTAGCGTTTCCATGATTGGCATATTTGATTCACTAGTAAGTCCCAAGTCAAGTGCACTAGATGTGCCCAGGGCCTGTAAATCAAATGCTACTAGTGGGCCTGCAACACTGGTTGTGCCACCCACATGAGTAGCCCTGTAAACATGGCTCACACCTGCCACTGCAATGTCTGTGTATGCAGTTTTAAACGGACAATTCGACCTGGCAAGTGCACCAACTTGCCAGGCCCAAACCTTCCCTTTTTTATACATGTATGGCACCCCTAAGGTAGGACCTTGGTAGCCCATGAGCAGGGTGCATTATATTTTAAAGGTGGGACATGTGCTGCTGTGTTTTTCATGTCCTAACAGTGAAATACTGCCAATTTTGGTTTTCACTGTTGCCGGGCCTATCTCTCTCATAGGTTAACATGGGGCCTGACTTTAAATATATTTTAAGTGCAGTTTCCCTTTTAGAGCAGATAGAAATATGGAGTCTGGTGTCTCTGAACTCACAATTTAAAAGTACATCTTTTGATAAAGTTGGTTCTTAAATTGTCAGTTGGAAAATGCTACTTTTAGAAAGTGAGCATTTTCTTGCTTACACCATTCTGTGACTCTGCCTGCTTATATATTACCTGTCTGGGTCAGACTGACTTTGTGAATCCCCTCTAGACAGTGTCATAAAGGGAGTGTGACCGGGCCGTGCAGAAGGATTACTCAAAACTCGCTGTTCCTATGTACCAGAGTTTTATTGGATCAACTTGGTAATCGGTGAGTTACGGTACAGGTATGTTTTAAGGTTTTCTTCTTGGGCGGTGGGCAGAATGGCTGTTTCTGTCGTGGATTATTCTTCACTCTTCTCTCTCTTTGTCCCCTTGTCGTACAGGTTTCCCCGGGAAGTACATGTGGAGAGAACAGAGGAAATACGGTAAGTGGTCAGGGTCGCCTTTGTTTTAGTCTTTTTATATTTTCCTTTCGGTCTTTCTCTTTTCCCTCTCAGAGCTTCGTTATCTGTCCCTTTTCTGTTTTCTGTCTTTCTAGGCGCTGTCCTCTTATATTCTGTTTGGCCTTGTTCTATTGCTCCATGCCTCCTTCCTTTCTTTGGTGCCTATACCGATTTTTGTGCGAGGTGCCTTTGACGTGAAATACTCTAAATACAGTGCTTTATAGTGCTTGATGGTGGTTTTCTTTCCCCCCCTTCCTCCGTTTCAGTGCCCGTGTCGTTCCTTTTATCACCCCCTTCCCCCCCCTTCTCTCATACATTTCTCTCTCACTCTCACACTTGTTTTCTCACAGGGACGTGGTCCCACGCACCTGGAGTTGCCACGCTTCTCCAGAAGCGTGGCCGGCTGTAACGTTCCATCCTCCCGGTTGCCTGTCTCCACTGAACTCGTCAGGCGCCTCCGGTTGTCTTCCCGAGTGGAAGACTGGATTCGCTGTCTCCCTTGTTCCGAGTTGCCACCACTCTCCCTCTCCTTCGTCTGTCTGATGTTCGCTGTCTCCCTCCTCCTGTGGTCGATTTTCTTCCTCCTCCTGCAGTTGTTCGTCTTCCTCCTCCTGTGGTCGTTCGTCTGTGTCCTCCGAACCTCCGACATCCGCAAGTGCTGCCAATGGTAGTTTTGACCTCCCGTCGGCCCGCCATTGTTGACCTTCCCACCAATCACGGGACGGGAGGCGTGCCAGGCCGAGAGCACCAGGGGCAGAGTCAGCACAAGTCAGGGCCGTGTGCGGGTGATCAGGATCCAGCCCATTACATACCCTGATGAGCCATCTGAGCTAGAGTGGAGGGAAGAGTGGTCACTCACACCTGAATGGACTGTGTTTGTCCTCACACAATACAGTCTCCAACCCCCGGTGTGTGCCTGGGGCCAGGCATGGGCAAGGTAGGATCTTGTGAACAACAAAGACTTTCCTTTGAAGTTTGCCTACTTCAAAGGCAGAAAGGGGTATAAGTAGTGGACCCAAACCCCCAGACTTTTAGACTACTTCTGGATTCAAGAGGAACCTCTGCCAAGGAGAGCTGGAGTAGGAGTACTGCCCCTTTGCCTGTGACTGTGTTTTTCTTAATTGGCCTCCAGTTGCTGCTTCTGCCTGAGAGAGGACAAAGACTGGACTTTGTGGTATATTTCTGCTTGTGAAGAATCTCCAAGGGCTTCGACTGAGCTTGCCTCCTGTTTTAAATTCTCAGGGGCATCAAAGACATTCTCTGCCAGCAGCTCGGCTCTCTGCTGAGACTTGTCCCCTGCCAAGTCGTGCCCCATCCAGTCCCTGGGCACTTGAGAGATAAAGTTGGCAGAACAAGGACTGAAATCTATGCACATAACACTGTGCAGAGAAAGTTTTGACACACCATCTGCAACGTGGCTGAAAAACGACACCCCACCCACTTTGCAGCTAAAATAGACGCTCTATCTACATCGCGGCTGGGAGATTGACGCATCGCAGCTGGAGAGACAGCGAAACACCCACTTGTCGCTGCTGATAACGATGCAACCCCACAAAGCGCGATTTTCCAACAAATCTTTCAAAAATCAACGCAAGCCTGTGCGTATCCAAGGTGCCTGTCTGGAAATCAATACATCGCTCTCTTGCTGGAGAGAAAATTGATGCATCACCTACCCGACAGAGAAGAAACGACGCACGGCCTCACTTGCGAGTAAGGAATCGCTGAATTTTTCGATGCATGCTTTCCCGTGCGGCTTAATTTTTGATGCAAACCAGGTACTTTGCGTAACAACAACGTTTCCATTGTTTTCTATAGAGTAAGACTCTTTTTACTTAAAAAAATGCATATCTTGACTTGTCTTTGTTGGATTTTTGTCATTTTGGTCTATTTTTTCCAAACTGGTGAGGTGTCCATTTTGTAGTGTTTTCACTGTGTGTGTTGGTACAAATACTTTACACATTGCCTTGGAGATAAACCTGACTGCTTGTGCCAAGCTACCAAGGGGCTGATCAGGGGTTTTCTTAAGTGTGTATCTACCTTGCCCTGACTAGAGTGAGGGTCCCTGCTTGGACAAAGTGCAAACTGACTGCCAACCCATTTCTAACAAGGACGTTCTTAAATCTGCAGTTTTTGCAATATATACTTTGAAACAATTTCCAACACAGAGTTTAGGATGGGAAAGAAGTAAGGATAATGTACCACAGACAAGTTTGTTTTTGTTCTTCTATGAATTCTGAAAGAAGCCCCAGTAGGAGAAAATTGTACTGAGGATACATCTAGAGCTTTAACATCAGATATTAGCTTTAATGATACTAACCATAACAATGTTGTTAGTTTTGCTGAAAGGTATTTAAGAGTAAGGAATTCATTATCCTGCCAAGAAATTAACAAATTCAAAATTAAATTAACATCCCCCATATGATTGTACTTTGGAGTAGGAGGATTAGAAAATATTACTCCCTTCAAAAGATGACAAATCAAAGGCTGTTCACCAACAGGTTTTCAATTCACTGGAACATGTTTCCCAGAAATAGCAGATCTAGAAGTGTTTACTATTCTGTATGCCTTATCCTTGAGAAGCTAAGGAGGCAAAAAAATGAATAATTAGAGTGAAAAGGGATCTGAATTCCTGTCTAAACACCAGCTACACCAGACCAGCCAGGTGACTTATAAACTTTTGTCGTCCCTGAAGCCAAAGAGTGGCGGATGTATTGAGTAGCTTCTTCCGCAATTTCATGGGTTTTCCAGTCTGACTGAAAATGTTCCATGCCACCAGGGTAAGTGAATGATTGAGAATCATGTTATGAGGAAGACCCTCCAGTTTGAGAAGAAGACTGGGAAAGGTTGGAATTAAAACTGGGTATTCGGTTGACAATTCTACAACTGAAGGAAACCAAGGCTGGGCTTGCCAAAAGGGTGTTACAAGAACCAGTGAAGCTCGCTGACGGCTTACTTGAGCTAAGACCCTGGCTATCATCATGAAGGGAGGAAAGGCATAATTGAGGTGGAGAGAGCAATCTTGGAGAAAAGTGTCCGTTGCTAGAGCATGAAGATCTGGTCTCCAACTATAATATTTAGGAAGGTGAGAATTCAAACGAGAGGTGAACAAGTCCACTGACATGACACCGAATTTAAAATAAAGATTCTTGAATATTGAAGGGTGAAGATGCCAATTGTTGGTGTCTTTGAGATGTCTGGAGCACCAATCTGCTAGGACTTCAGTTTCGCTGGAAGATATTGAGCTTGGACTGACATTTGACAATGGATGCAGAATTCCCAAAAGCTTTTGGCTAGGTCTGCTAATGGCTTTGATTTCGTTCCTCCAAGATGATTTCTGTATTTTACTGCAGAAATATTGTCCATCCTCAGAAGAACTGAACAACTTACCTTGTCTTTTGCAAATGTCTGAAGTGCAAAGGAGCCTGCAAGCAAATCTAAACAATTGATTTGCAGTGAGGACTCCTTCTCTGATCATACGCCTCCAGTCGAGATGTTGCCACACCTTGCGCCCCAACCGCCCTGAATTGCATTGGATTCTAATACTAGATCTGGGGCGTAGAGAAAATAGCTCTTCCGTTCCAGGTGTCCAAATGATCTAGCTACCATTGGAGTTCTGCCTGTGACTCCTGCTCCAAATGGATCACGTCTGAGCAGAGAAGACATCTTCGAAGATGTTGAATCTTTAATCTCTGAAGGGCCCTGAAATGTAGAGGGCCCGGAAAGATGCCTGGATAGAAGAGAGTAAAAGACCTACAATCCTTGCGAGGTATTGGAGAGATAGAATGAAAAGGTTGAGTACTTGCCAAAGTTCATGTTCATTTGATTTACTTTTTGTTGAGGGAGAAGCAAAGAGGCTGTTTTGTGTCTCTGAGGAAACCCAGAAATTCAGTCTGAGTTGAGGGAATAAGAGAAGGTTTCTCCATGTTGAGTAGGAAACCTAGAGAATGCAAAAAGTGAAGACAAGTCTCTAAATGATACAGAAGGATATCTTTGTTCTGGGCCATAATAGGAAAATCGTCTAAATAAATTATCAGTATTATTCGTTGTGCTCTTAGGTGAGCCATCACCAACTTCATTAATTTTGTGAAGCACCAAGGTGCCGAAGCAAGTATGAAGCAAAGATTGAACCCTCCAATTGAAATTGTAGGAATTTTCTGTAAAATGGATGAACATATATAATGAAATAATTGTCTTGGAGATCTAAGCGGATCATCCAATCGTCTTGCAACAAAATGTCTATGAGATGAAGAATAGTCTCCATTTTGAAATGATTGTAGACTACACAGTTGTTGAATATTTTTAGGTTGATCAAAGGATGACATTTTTTGTTTTTCTTTTGCACCAGAAATGTAGTACTGAGAAATTCTGATGGGTGAAAACGTGCTTTCTCTATCACATTCTTCAAGATTAGAGAAAGAACTTCCATGTTGATTAAATGGGTTTGTTCTTGGGAAAATTTTAAAGGGGATGGAAGACGAGCATGTTGAGGTTTTTGGTAAAGGTCTATGCAATAACCCTCAGCCGTTTCAAGAACCCATGGTTCTGCGGTAATTTTGTACCAATTTGGAAGAAAGTATGCCAAACACCCACCTACAGGAAGAGGGCCAGAACTGAAACTTCTTACCTGAGATTTGACCTCGTCTTTGATGGAAACCTCTGCTCCGGAATCCTCTACCCCTTTGAGGTTAAAACTTGGGTTTGAATTTGTGGGAGAAACTAGAGGACCCTATGAAGAAGTTGCCACCACAGGAGGCATAACGGCTGGTAAAGCGGCTTCTTCCTTTACCTGCCCTGCCAAAAACTCTGGAGCTGAAGATCTTTTTTAGGGAAAACTGAGCTTTGTCCTCAGTGGCGAAAGTAGTTACATAATTGCTCAATTCTTTCATAAAAGAGTCTCCGAAGAGTAGTCCGTTGGCCTGATGACCTTCTTCTCTGGTAGCCAAGTTGACCAGATTTGGGTCCATCTTTAATAAGAGACTTTTACGTCACTCCTGAGAAATGGCAGTATTCGCATTGCTCAGAATGCAAATTGCCCTCTGAGCCCAATTTGACAGGCCTTCTGGATCAATTTGTGAGCCCTCCAGCCTAGCTTCCTCTGCTAGATCTAAGATTCAAGTCAGAGGACCTACTGAATCAAACAGCCTGCTTGACAAACTGACCAGGCCCTATCCACCCCTTTTTTAGGGTCCTTGCCAAATTTTGAAAAGAATAAGACCATTTTATGATCAATAGTAGGAGGAGGGACGAAAAATTGTGTGGAAGAGAGGGACGGGGACATTCAGAACATAATTTGTTCCTAGTGGATTTATCCAACAGATGTCTCAAATGAAGAGAAAGATATTCAACTACATGATCAGACGGAAATCATTCTGTAGAATGTGGATGGTGTATTAAAGTGGGATCAAACATTGGTTCCCCCATACAATTGAGACTAGTGAAATCTGTGTTATTGGATGAATCATCCAAATCTGATTGAGAAATGTTGTGCCTTTTCTCAGGAGGCCCATGCCTGAGATTGTTAGTATCCTGGTCATTAATGTCATCCATAGCATTGTTATCCATGTCATCAACAGTATCCCTCAACTGGGTAATATTCAGTTGTAGGGAACCGTTATCCACTGTATTAGAATCCTTACAGGAGGGAAGGACCAGAATTTTGGGAAGAATGTGTATTAATTGGTTACATTGACATTTAGATAGGGTGTGTTTCTTCCCTTTATTTAAATCAGAATAATAAGAGACTTCAACACTTTTTGACACCTGCAGCATGGAAGCTGAGACAGCTTGCTGGACAGAGTCGTGAATAAAAGCATTTAAATTATCACAAAATTCTTGTGTCACATTATCATTAACGACATCAGAGGAGTTTTTTTACATTTTGACAAGAATATATTTAAACAGTTATTGTAGGTTGAAATGCTCTCAAATACACCCAATAAACTAATAAAAATTATATTTCTACCGTACCAAGCAAAGCGAATAAGCGGCATGGAGTGAGGCTGCAATTGTGAAGCACGTCTCCTCAGAAGACACCTAATGCGCAATGAGGCAAACGCTCCTCACGAACGGAAAAACAAACCCGCTTGTGCGCTGTAGGAGGCTGGCCTGGTTTGTAGTGGGTACCTAAGGTACTTACACCTTATACGAGGTCCAGTTATCCCTTATTAGTGAAATGTAGGCAGTGTTCTAGCAGCTTAGGCTGTCCAGGGGTAGCTGTAGCAGAGCAGCCAAGGCTGAACTAGGAGAAATACAAAGCTCCTGCAATACCACTACAGTTACACAGTACTTATACACAATATAAGACAATACTCAGTGTTACTAAAAATAAAGGTACTTTATTTTAGTGACACATGGCCAAATATATCTTAGAGGCAATACTCCTTCTGGAGGTAATTAATATACAAAATATAAACACTAGTAACCAAAATCAGGTAATTAAACAGTCATAGAATAGTGCAAACAGTGGAAAATACAATAGATTGCAGTGGGCCTAGGTGCAACACAAACCATATACTAAAATAGTGGAATGCGAATGTCGAATTCCCCCCTAGGCAAGTGCAGTGTGTAGAGGGGCGCTGAGAGTGTTGAAAAACACCAAAGGTAAGTAAAGTACCCCACCCCAGAGCCCAGGAAAGAAGGAGTAAAGTACAGCAAGTTTCCTCAGAACACACTACAAGTCGTGATGAAGAATTAGGGAAGATCCAAGCAAGATTGCAAGGAACCAATGTGGATTCCTGTACCTGAAGACCTGTGGAGAGAGGAGACCAAGTCAAGAAGTCGAAGAAGAGTCCAGGAAGAACAGGAGCCGCTGCCAACCTAGAAGAAGGTGCAAAAGTGGATTCTCCGTTTAGAAGAAAAGTACAGAAATGCACCAAAAAAGATAGCTGGGGGTTCCTGCTTGGTGCAAGAGATGTCCCACGTCGAGTTGTTGGATGCAGGCTGTTTGTGTCGCTTGATTCCGCCAACAAGACTTGGTTCAAGCAAATATGCGGTTCGCCTCAAAGAGGAGCTGCCTGGACCCAGGAGGGATCTGGGGGTCTCAACTCAGACTGAGGAGACAGAGGGGGCTCTCAGCACTTCAGAGACCCCTCAGAAGATCAGGTAGCACCCACGGGAGTCTGAGAACATGGGGACAAAGAAAATGAAAAGTACAGTAATCGCAGCACTACACTGGAGGATCCGACGATGCCGGAGAATAACTCAGAGAGCTGTCATCGCAGGATGGAGTGCTGGGGACCTGAGCTACGTAGTGCACAAAGAACTTTTGGAAGAAGTGCACGGAAGCTCAAGGAGCTGCAGAGGACGTGGTGCACAGAGGTAGTGTTGCAGCACAGGGAGGCAAGCTCTTACCTCCACCAAATATGGACAGCTGAACCTTTGGACAGTCTGGGTCACTTTGGTCCACCACCTGTGTGCCAGGGAGCATGCTCGTCATCAGGAGAGGAGTCCCAGAGTACCAGTTGTTGTCACAGAAGGGTGCCTGCTGAAGCAGGGAAGTGACTCTGTCACTCTACAGGAGATTCCTTCAGTTCTTCTGGTGCAGGGTGAAGACAGGCAGTTCTCAGAGCGTGCACACCTTGGAAACTGTTGTAAATGCTGGCCGGAGCTGAAGTTGCAGGTCACAGGAGTCATCCTGGATACTTTTTTTGCAGTTACAGCGGTTCCTGGAGCAGTCTGCGGTTGTTTTGACTGTCAGAAGCTGAAGCAGAGGATGCAGATGAGTCCTGGAGGAATCTTGCAAACCGAATCTGAGGAAACACTCAGAGAAGAGATCCTAAATAGCCCTGAGAGGGGGATTGGCTTCCTACCCAGGAATGCACCTATCAGGAGGGGTCTCTGACATCACCTGCTGGCACTGGCCACTCAGAGGTCTCCAGAGGGTCCCCACACCTTGGAATCCAAGATGGCTAACGCCAAGGACACTTTGTCGGAGGTCTTGGCACAACCCCTGGGGTGGTGATGGACAGGGGAGTGGTCACTCCCCTTTCCTTTGTCCAGTTTTACGCCAGAGCAAGGACTAGGGGTCCTTGAACCGGTGTAGACTGGATTATGCAAGGAGGGCAACATTTGTGCCCTACCAAGCATTTCCAGAGGCTCTGGGAGGATACCACTCCCATGCCTGTAACACCTATTTCCAATGGGAGAGGGTGTAACACCCCGCTCCTAAAGGAAATGCATTGTTCTGCCTTCCTTGGAGGGGGACAGAAACCTGTCTGTGAGGTGGCAGGACCTGGGGCTGCAGTGGAAACCTCAGAGAGCTGGTTTGGCAGTACTGGGGGACCAGGGTGGAGCCCCAAGGGTGCGTGGAATTGGCCCCCGAATACCAGATTTGGAGTGGGGGGTCAATTCCATGATCTCAGACACCTCACATGGCTATATTCAGAGTTACCATTGTGAAGCCACATATATGTATTGACATCTATGTAGTGCACGCTTATAATGGTATCCCTGCACTCACGAAGTCCGGGGAATTGACCCTGGACAAGGGTGCCCTCACACACAGTAACTTTGCACCTGGCCTTCAATAAATGAAGGTTAGACATGTAGGTGACTTATAAGTTACTTAGGGCCTGATTACAACTTTGGAGGAAGGTGTTAATCCGTCCCAAATGTGACGGATATACCACCAGCCGTATTACGAGTCCATTATATCCTATGGAACTCGTAATACGGCTGGTGGTATATCCGTCACATTTGGGACGGATTAACACCTCCTCCAAAGTTGTAATCAGGCCCTTAGTGCAGTGGAAAATGGCTGTGAGATAGCATGTGCACTATTTCACTCAGGCTGCGGTCCTGAAGAAAGGTTTGTATGAGCTCCTTATGGGTGGCAAAAGAAATGCTGCAGCCCATAAGGATCTCTTGGAACCCCAATTCTATGGGTATCTATACTAGGGACTTAAAAGTCGGGTCCAGTGTAAACTATAGTGACAAATTTGGCAAGTAGAGAGAGCATAAGCACTGGAGTTCTGGTTAGCAGAACTTCAGTGACATAGTCAAGCATACGGACAACACATATAGGCCACAAACTATGAGCACTGGGGTCCTGGCTGGAAGGATCCCAGAGAGACAGGCAAAAAAAACTGATAGACCGGCAGAAATTGGGGGTAACATGCCAAGAAAGATGGTACTTTCCTACATGCTCTAAACAGATAGCACGTTCAACAAGAGAACGCTATCTACAATATATATAAACACCATAAACAGAAAACCAAAGAACTAGCATGTAATAAATAAATAAATATCAAGGCATGCACATGGAAATAGAGAAACTTATCTTGACTGCGAGCAGCAAGAAAAGAGGATTTGTTGCTCGCAGTTCAGACAGTTATAGTATATGAGCTTGTAATAGTTTGGACTCTTGCTCTGGGCAAGACTGCTGATTCAAGGATGACAGTACAAATGTTTGTAGGTGACTATGCCTATCCTACAACAAGTTGCAACTGTAGTCCCAACCCTTCCGGCTCACTAGCAGTACCTCACCAACAACCCAAATAGTTAAAGATGATTTGTGTCAGCCTTTACGCATGGACTCAGAAGTGTGACATCTCAGGGAGTGTCGTGGTTAAACGGAGATTACCCCTTTCTCACAGATATATCATGTCTCAACCAAACACAGGCAATAACGAAGATGCAGTAATATTTCAATAGTTTTTATTTAATACAATACGGTAAATTGTATGGGCTGCAATGATTAGGATAATGAACAGTGCTAGAGATAGAATTGTAAAGACGAGGGTCGTGATTATGAAGACCCCCACCATCTTGTATTAGCATAGAAAGACATAAAGGCCCTCATCCCGCTTACCGCCGTGCTGGCGGGCGCCAACATACCGTGGCAGCGGCAGAAATCCGCTACATGTATTACAATCCACATCTCATAATCCGCCACAATATAGACACCCACACAAGTTCGCCACACCAAAGGTCAGTGATAAACTGGCGATAGCAAAACCCACACCGTCATGCCAACAGGAATATGCTCACATTATCAAGACCCACCAAACAACGCTGCGGTCATTAAACCGCGGTAATCCATTGGTGGTACACACCGCTGCGCTCAAAATACACACACACTTACAAAACACAACCACATTGGACAACTGAAATTACACACACCTGATACACATACACACACCACACCCACACACCCACACCACTATAAAACACACACCCACATTACCCACAACCCCTTACAACAACATTTTTGGAAGAAGGAGGGATAGAGACAATAGCAAACACAACACCAGCATCCACAGGCACACAACTCCATCACTCTCACAACATCCACGCACCTCAAAGAACACACCCCAACACAACACATCACACAGCACAACAAACATCACCTCACACATCACCCACACCACATTATGGCACCTCATAAGACCCCCCAGGTTTTCTGAAGAGGAGCTCAGGGTCATGGTGGAGGAAAT
This sequence comes from Pleurodeles waltl, assembly GCF_031143425.1. Lineage (NCBI taxonomy): Eukaryota > Metazoa > Chordata > Amphibia > Caudata > Salamandridae > Pleurodeles > Pleurodeles waltl. The sequence goes on along the minus strand of NC_090447.1, from coordinate 687,570,560 downwards.
CATCCGGGTAGAGCCACAGCTATTCGGATCACAGGTGCAGCAGACGTCCATTGCAAGGAAGATGGAGCTATGGCGGAGAATTGTCAACAGGGTAAACGCAGTGGGACAGCATCCAAGAACACAGGATGACATCAGGAAGAGGTGGAACGACCTACACGGGAGGGTGCGTTCCGTGGTATCCAGACACCAGGTAGCCGTACAGAGGACTGGCGGTAGACCCCCACCTCCTCCCCCACAACTAACAACATGGGAGGAGCAAGTCTTGACAATTATGCTTCCTGAGGGCCTCGCAGGAGTAGCAGGAGGACTGGACTCTGGTAAGTCAAATCTTTACAGCTATATCCCCCCCCACCCTACCTGCATGACATCATAAACTCCTACCCTCATATCCATCACCCCAACACCTCACAGATACCCCACTATCACAACCCATACATCCTTATACCAAGCCCTGCATGTAACACCAATGCATGGACACCCATTACAGACCTGCATGGACACCCATCACCAAAGCATGTCCAGTAGAGAGACTCACCCAGGCCACAATATCACCACTCACGCAAGGGCCAAGGCAATAATGCTAGCACAGGAGTAGAGGGAAACTCACACATTGCACAAGATGGCACACAGAGATACAATAACCATGCATTTACACCCCAACAGGACCCCTACCCAACGTCACCGGACAGGAGGTGCCAGACATATCCAGACCCCCACAGAAGAGGCCCACAGTGACGACAGCAGCTCTGCGCGCCTGGATCAAGATGACCAGCCCTGCGCATCAGGGACCTCTGGACAGTTGGTTCCCCTGCCACAGTCCCAAGCCACCACAGAACCTCCCCCCTCAGGAAACACCACTACAGCACCCAACCAGCATGCCCGTGCCACTGTCCCCAGGACACGTCAATCAGCACCACTACAGGGATGCCAGGCAAACCCACTAACCCAAGACAATCAGGGACCTGGGGTCAGTGGGCACACGGTTCAGGGGACAGTGGCACAGGACAGCAGGGAAGCTGGGAGGACTGCTGTGCGACGGGGGAGGACAGGCCCAGGGAACCCACTCTCCACGAGGCACTCTCCAATATCATGGGAGCATACCACCATTCCCAGGCAACCATGGGCACGATACTGGCCAAGTTTCAGGAGACCCAGCGGCGCCAGGAGGAACAGTACCTGGGGATCAGGGAGGACTTGAAGTTCATTAACACCACCCTGGTCACCATTGCAGGGGTGCTGGCAGACATGGCCAACAACATAAGGGAGACAATGGCACACCACCGGGCCCCTGACACTAGCCCGAACGATGAACAGCCCCCACGTCTGCCGGCGCTAGTCGACAGGAGGTCCCGCCACAGGACCAACAGGATACCAGCACCCCACCCCCTGCAGAAGGAGAACCACCCCACAAACAGTCCCTGCGATCCAGTCACAAGACAGAGAACATTGCCAACACCCCCGCCAGGAAATAAGACTCTCCTGATTGTCACCCCTCTGTCCCACTATGTCATCCTCTCCTAATTGAACTGTCGTTACTCCACTTCCTATGCCCCCTTAGACAATGCACCAATAGACTGGAATCCACCATGGACATTCCTCCACCATCACCCCAGCCCATTGCACATACCCCTCCACTGATTAGCACTTAAATAAGCACCCTTGAATCAAAAACAATTTGGAGTCAGTCTGTACTTTCACAAATGTGTTATTACAACCTCTCTGACAAATATCAATGGAAATGTTCATTTGCACATACCAAAGTATGACAGTTGTTGGGCAGCAGTAAACATAGCAGAAGGCAGATTGTGGTACACAGATTTGTGAAAAGGAAAGCCAAAGTGAACTGTCAGGGTCCATACACAGAGGTAAAAATGCAGATTTATGCAATGTCATACAGTAGTCTGATATGAGATGAGCAGTGCCAGTCTCTGCTCCTGTGTCTCACTGGAAGTGTTGCATGATGATGTTGTTTCGGTTGTCTATATGTTCTTTTTCTACCTCCTCTTCTTCACTATCCACAGGCTCCACAGCTGCCACAAGACCATCATCAGGCCCATCCTCCTGCAGAAAAGGAACCTGGCGTTGCAAAGCCAGGTTGTGCAACATACAGTATGCCACGATGATCTGGCACACCTTCTTCGGTGAGTAGTATAGGGAGCCACCTGTCAGATGGAGGCACCGGAACCTGGCCTTCAGGAGGCCGAAAGTCCGCTCTATGATCCTCCTAGTTCGCCCATGCACCTCATTGTAGTGTTCCTCTGCCCTTGTCTTGGGATTCCTCACTGGGGTCAGTGGCCATGACAGGTTGGGGTAACCAGAGTCACCTGCAAATATCGAGGGGCATCTGTTAGACATACACAAACCCCTAGGGACTACCCCATACCCAGACAGCTATTCAAACTGTGTGGGGACCTTGGCCTCACCTATTAGCCACACACAGTGCCTCTGGAGTTGGCCCATCACATAAGGGATGCTGCTATTCCTCAAAATGTAAGCGTCATGCACTGAGCCAGCATACGTGCTATTCACATGGGAGGTGTACTGGTCTGCCAAACACACCATCTGCACATTCATGGAATGGTAGCTTTTGCGGTTTCTGTGCACCTGTTCATCCCTGCGGGGTGGGACAAATGCCACATGTGTTCCATCAATGGCACCAATGATGTTGAGGATATGTCCCAGGGCATAGAAGTCACCTTTGACTGTGGGCAAATCCTCCACCTGGGGGAAAACAATGTAGCTGCGCATGTGTTTCAGCAGGGCAGACAACACTCTGGACAACACATTAGAGAACATTGGCTGAGACATCCCTGATGCCATGACCACTGTTGTTTGAAAGGAACCACTGGCCAGGAAATGGAGCACTACCAGGACCTGCACTAGAGGGGGGATTCCTGTGGGATGGCGGATAGCTGACATCAGGTCTGGCTCCAACTGGGCACCCAGTTCATGGATTGTGGCACAATCAAGTCTGTAGGTGATAATGATGTATCTGTCTTCCATTGTCAATAGGTCCACCAGGGGTCTGTACACCGGAGGATGACGCCATCTCATCATCTGCCCCAGCGGATGTGCCCTATGGAGGAGAAGGGTGAGCAGAGGGTCATATATCACATAGGTAGCACAAGGGTGTTTTGCACTATTGTGATTTAATCTGTGTGTGGCGCTGTCTGTCCGTATTCCTGCCCAAAAGTGCTGTGACGCAGTTAGGTGCCCTGCCATGTGCCCCCCTGAAATGGCAGCTGCCTGACCTGTAAGGAGGGACAAGGGGAAATGAGGTAACTGCGCAGGCATTGTGCAGCGTCGCGGTAGGCGGAAGAAGACCGCGGCGCAAATCAGCATTGGTTATCATTGGGCCCTATGGGTTCCAGGAGCCAATGATGATGTACGCCGGCGGTGACAGTATGCACCGCCGCGGACGTGACCGCCATTTTCTAATTCTTTACTCACTTGATACCTGTACCTCCAACAGGAGAGGACCTATGCTGCAAGTGCTGCTGTGACCTGAGTCGGGAAGCGACAATGGCTACAGTGTCTGGGGAAAGGGCCCCTGCCTTCACCGCGGAGGAGTTGGACAACCTGATGGATGGGGTCTTCCCCCAGTACACGCAACTCTACGGTCCTCCAGACAAACAGGTGTTGTACACTGTGCATGGTGGATGTGACATTAATGTATGGAGTGGCGTGGATGGAAGATAAATGGGGGGTAAGGGGGTGGCTGTGGCCTGCATGTGAGGATGGGCAGTGTATGTGTTTCAGGGCATGGTTGGGAAGTTGTGGCCAATGAGTAAGATTAACTGGACGGGGGAGTAAAAACCATTCTTTCTTTACCTTTCCTGTAGGTCTGCGCCCACCAGAAGTAGGGTATTTGGCGTGCCATTGCCAGGGAAGTGCAGACCCTGGGGGTCTATCATAGACGGAGCACCCACTGCCACAAGAGATGGGAGGACCTGCGCCGCTGGAGCCAGAAGACGGCGGAGGCCCAGTTGGGGATGGCCCCCCAACGTGGAAAGGGTGACTGTCGCACCATGACCCCCCTGATGTTCCGGATCCTGGCAGTGGCATATCCAGAGTTGGATGGGCGCTTGAGGGCATCACAGCAGCCACAAGGGGGTGAGTACAGTCTAATTCAGCTGACTCTGCACGCTTTATGAGGTGTCTGGGTGGGGGAAGTGGGCTGTGGGTTCTCCTAGGCCAGGGTAAACTTGGTAGGGTAGGTCCTTTGTTGGGCAGGCTCTGTGGCACTCCAACCCCAATAGTGGTAGTGGCCATCTACAACTAGTCAGCCTCCTGTGGGTTCCAGGTGTGCAGCAAATCGGCTTAGGCATAGTCCCCCACGGGCAGGTGATTTTCCTAAGAAATATTAGTGCATGGCCTAGTGCATAGGGCTGCTCCCTGTGTGTTGTGTCCGCCAACGGTAGTGGTGTTGCTGACATTGACCATGTGTCTTCTCTGTCTTTCCTCCCTTTTTGTTTTGTCACTCTATCCTTGTATGCATTAGCATCATCTGGCTGAGGGGCAGTGGCACCGGAGCAGGAGGGAGCTGCAACCAACATATCCCAGGAGGGTGAATGTACGGAGTCTGAAGGCACCAGTGGGACGGAGGGCGAGGGGAGCTCCACGACGGGGACAGGAGGGGACACCAGCGACAGTGACTCCTCCCCTGATGGGAGCTCCCTTGCGGTGACGGGCACCTCTGTGCCCACTGCAACAACAGGTACAGCTGCGACCCCCCCACCAGCACCGCCCTCCCAGCAGCTCCTCAGCGTGTTTCCCGTGCCCGCTCACCCAGGAGGGTGGGCATCTCCTTTGCCCCAGGCACCTCAGGCCCTGCCCCAGTCAGCCCTGCTGCCCTCAGTGAGGAGGCTATTGACCTCCTGAGATCGCTCACTGTTGGGTAGTCAACCATTTTGAATGCCATCCAGGGTGTCGAGAGGTATTTGCAACAAACAAATGCATACCTGGAGGGCATTCACTCTGGCGTGGTGGCCCAACAGAGAGCATTTCAGGCTCTGGCCTCAGCACTGATGGCAGCCATTGTCCCTGTGTCCAGCCTCCCCCTCCAACTTCCACTACCCAGACCCAATCCCCTCTACCTCAGCCTATCCCAAGCACACCATCAGACCAGCATTCACCCAAATCAACACACAAAAGCAAACATAAGCACAACACATCCCACGGGGCCTCACACAAGTACCATACCCTTGCAGACACACCAACATCCACTGCCTCCACTGTGTCCCCCTCCTCCACATCCTCCACCTCCCTCCCAGTCTTGTCTCCACTCACACATGCATGCACTACATCCTCAGCCACTACCTCCATTACCAGCACGCCCACATCACCACACACCGCTCACGTGCAATCACCATCCCCACTACCATGCACATGTCCCCTGTGTCCACTTCCAGTGTGTCTCTGAGCCCTCCTCCCAAAGTACACAAACGCAGGCACACACCCACTCAACAGCCATCCACCTCACAACAGCCTCCAGCCCATGCACCTTCACCCAAACTCAGCAGACGTACACCTCCTACAACCACTACCTCTTCCTCCACTCCCAAACCCCCTCCATTGTCCCGTCCCAGTGTGTCTAAGAAACTTTTCCTAGCTGCTATTGACCTCTTCCCTACACCTCCCCTGTCCTTCCCCTAGGGCCAGGATGTCCAGATCCCAGCCCAGCACCTCCGCCACAAAATCATTGTCCAGTGTGGTCCCTGCAAGTCTGGGAACATCGAAGCCGCCACCTATCAGGGCTGCCAGTGTGCCACCCAGTGAGGCCAAGGACCACCCAATTCTGCCACCTGCCAAGGTAAAGAAGGGACCTGCATGCCGAAATGAGAAGCCGCAACAACCACCCAGCAAGACCTCTTCCAGGACCAAACAGGACAGTGGCAAGGTCCCAGCAGCGACTTCCAAGGTGGTGAAGGGACACAAGGGCAAAGGGAAGTCATCTCAGGGCACAGAGCCTCCGGGTGAGGGAGTGGTGTCACCCCTTCTGCAAGACACACCAGCAACCTGTACGGCGGTGGGCACCGTCACACCAACCACCACTTGCACCGCCACCTGCACGTCTGCTGCCTCTACTACAGTCACCAGCATCATCCCCAGTGGGCACCCTCCCAAGACTGCTGGAGACGGCCTGGTGTCTCGATCCACAAGTACAGACACCTGCACCACTGGCAGCATCTCTGCCGCAGACACCGCCGCACCCACCGCCACCTGCCCCGCGACGTGCCCAGCCAGTGCCACTACAGCGGACATCAGCAGCATCCCCATTGTGCAGCCGTCCGAGGCTGCTGGAGACGTCCTGGATCCTGAACGCACTACATGAGCCACCACAACCAGCACTGGCACTATCAGCAGCTGGCAGGCTAAGTCGCCGCAGGGTTGAGTGTGTCTCTGCCTCCATGGGGTATCATGCTACCTGTTCCTTGAAAATCTCATGGCTTAGACACCCAGGTGAGGGAATGGGTACTGCCCCACCCCAGGTGCAGCATCACTGGGCACCAAGCCCCCTCCAGAACCAGTGGAGAACAGCATCCACAACCTCAGTCCTTGGCAGATTGAAGCACTCTGGGCACCAAGCCTCATCCAGAACCAGTGGAGAACTGCATCAACAACCTCAGTCCTTGGCAGTATGAAGCACTCTGGGCACCAAGCCCCCTCCAGAATCAGTGGAGAACAGCATCCACAACCTCAGTCCTTGGCAGGATGAAGCACTCTGGGCACCAAGCTCCCTCCAGAACCAGTCGAGAACAGCATCCACAACCTCAGTCCTTGGCAGGATGAAGCACTCTGGGCACTCTGGAAACCAAGCCCCTCCAGAACCAGTGGAGAACAGCATCTACAACCTCAATCCTTGGCAGGATGAATCACTCTGGGCACAAAGCCCCCTCCTTAAACAGTGGGCAACCCACCCACTTGAGAGACTGTGGCTTTTCACTCCCCAGGACCATGCAGTGGTCAGTGGACCCACTTGAGAGACTTGAGAGACTGTGCCTTTGCACTCCCCAGGACCAGGCAGTGGGCATGGAGCCCCATCGAGGAGCAGTTGCGTCGTCCCATCATCCGACTGAGGTGACCCCCTACCCTTCCCCCTGAGGTGCCTGTGTTTTTTTTTACCTAATGTCCCTGCAGTATTCTCTCCGTTTTGAGGCAGGTGTCATATGTGGGCTTCGCCCATGCTTTTTGGGACCACTGGAACAGTATACAGACTTGTGTACTTGCTGTGACTATTTGTATATACTGATCATTTTAATTTATCTTGCCCTATATGAATTTTCAATTATTGCACTTGTTACAAGCATTTCATTTTGGTCCTTGCGTTCTTCCAGGGGGTTACGGGGTGTACATGTGTTAATGTGTATGGTGTTTGGGTTGAGGGTGGGGGTGTGGGTGTTGCATGTGTGTGTCATTCTCTTTTTCCTACCCCTCCCCTGTGTACTGGGTGCAGTAGTCACCGTGGTCGTCGTCGCCGTCTTTGATGTTCCTGGTAGATGAGGAGGTAGACCAGCATCGGCTGGACCTGCAGCTCAGGCTCCATGGCGCCCTGGTTCTACGCTGCGTGTCGAGAGGTGAGTGGTTTCCGTTCCAAAGACTGTTTCTGCCATGCTTTTGATGGCATTGGTACCGCCCCGGAAAAGCTGGCCTTGTAATAGTGTGGGCGGTACATTGTGTTCCGCCTGTCTGTTGGCGGTTACCGCTGCGGTGTTTGTTGCTACCGCCGACCGCCAGGGTTGTAATGAGGGCCAAAGTGTATCATATGTCAGTGTACCCTATCAAAATAGGCCTAACCTTCTACCTAGAGGAGAGCTGGGTATGTTAAACAATCTGCCAATGCCTTGTCCCTGGAAGGAGCCCCCAACCCTGGTTACCTTGAATGAGATCTGGAGCTCAGACTTCGGAAGAACACGAAGTCCAGGTCAGCATCATGGCGACGTGCAGCATTGATAGCAGCGATGGTATCTGGTTGGAATCCCTCTGATTATCTGTCTAAAGTGTGATGTATTTATACAGATTTTCTTTGACCCCTGACGTAGGTTGTTCCAAAACAATAGATAACACTGCATGCTTGGGACGGTAATTTCTAATGTGAACACCTATGGTTTGTTTGTCTTTGTTGCATGAGTTGACGCCTTAGCGTGGTGACTCTGATAACATAACTCTAAACAAAAGGGACTAACTATAAACAAGGCAAATAAATGGTTTAAGACAGAGCAAGATAAGTAGGTTAAAAGTCACTAGGTGGCGGGGGCATGAGTCTGCAAGCCAAAGGCTAAGCTAACTCCTGTTATCCTATTAAAACAAGCTAGGATTCACTACAAGCTCTCCCTATTGGCCATTGCTTTGTGACTTCATTGTAGACTTGTTTCTTCCATGGGTTTATGGGAAATGTAGTTTTCTTGTGATATCTTGGCTGCTCTCTAAATTAAAGCAAGAAAAGGAAGCATAATAGGAACCTCCGGTCTTGTAATAAAATTGATATTTTCCTTGCATTGGTGTCTGAAAGGCTAGATCTTACTAAAGACACGGAGGCCAGTATTATACTTTCTTTCCCTGCTTTAATTAATACAGTGGCCAAGAAATGTCAACACCCAAAAGCTCCTGGGACAAAACTACAACATTACATCATAATAGGTTAACCAATAACACATCAAGTATGAACATAACTATCTTGACTAAGAGCAACAAGCCCTCTTTTCTTGCATACGTTAATCAGTCCATATGATAAGAGGGAAACAGAATCATGAAAAAACACAGTCAATAATGCAGATAACAAATCCTTGAGGGTGTTCATAAAGAAAACAGATGGCGAAAGCAGTCGTGGCAGAGTTAAACAGGAAATCCAATAAGAGGAATCCAATAGAGGAGATAAACCTTGAGAGTTAACGATGGCGCGGAGCCAGATGAAGGCATAGGGACTGCAGAAAAAAGAACAGGGTGGGTTATATAACTGCCATGGGATAATACTCACCTCTATGTCTTTAGTCAAATCTAGCCTTTGAGACACCAAGGCTAGGAGGACCAGAGGCTCATATTATGCTTGTTCAAAGCAAGGAGATCACAGATTCAGGTGGATGATTAACAGGTTTACAATAAAAAGTTCTAAACATGTTAACGTTTGACCAATCTGCAGATCTGAGAATATCATGTAAGCTAGAACCCGCCCAAAAAGCCCTAGAGGCCATAGCTCCCCTAACAGAATGGATTCTAAAAGAAGAGGTAGAAATGCCGCATAAGGACATGACTCATCTAACCCATTGGGCTAAAGTAGAAGCAGATACTGGTTGATGAGGTTTATGAGAGGCGATAAGGAAGATGAGCAACTTCTGAGATCAGCAGTTTGAGGAACATAACATTTTAAACAAATACCAATGCACAACTTAGGTTGGGAAGTCAAAAAAGGCTAATAAACAGTTGATAAATTAGTTTTGGTATGTCTGTTAACTTGAAAATACACTCCTGAAGAGGAATAATGGAAAGAAGAAACATTAAGGGGAGCGTGGCCGGCATGATGGCCGATCGGCAGCACTAGGCAAGTGCTCCCTGCCCCAGCTCACTAATCCTGCACGATCCTGCTACCCCGGACCCTCGGATCCCTGCCGACCTGGCGGTCGGGTCCTGGAGCCCCTCGGGTAGAGGGGAGGACAAGGAGAGCAGCAAAAAAGGAAAAAAAACAAGTGCCGAATCAGCCCGCAGGGGAGCGCATGGGATGAGCGCCTGACACCAAGATGGCGGCCGCGATCGCGAGTGCGGTCTGAAACTTGGCAAAAATCAACCGCATGAGGTGGTGGAGTGGCACGATCTGGAGGGGGACGATTCTGACGGGGGCTGCATACGGTGAGGTGTCGATTGGACTTTGGTACTGCACCCCCCCTTGCATCCACCCCCTTGCATCCCCTCCTCCCCGCCTCCCCCTGAAAGTGAGGTAGAGCGGGAGTTGGGCCTCTCCATTGGACTGGGGGCCCATCGAGGTGGATGGGCAGTGGCGGGGTACAGTTTGCTTGCCTCCTGCGGTGGGCACCCGGGCCTAGGACGTTTGGGGCTGCACTGGGCATACAGCGTTAGTTGGAGCCATCCCTGGACTGGTTTTTGAGGGTGCATTCCCCTGCGATGGTGATCTGACTAGTGATCCTGGGTTGTCCAGTTCTGGAGTGCGATACTAGCAAGATGTGAGACGGACGCGTCAGACCGAGTGTGACGCTTGCACTTCTCCTGCCTGTGCAGGCTCCCCACTCCTGTGGGGGGAGGCGGAGAGAGACTGTGAGAGATTTTGTGGTGAGGACACGGAGCTCGGCTGACTGCGCTGCGCCTGGAGGGGTTGAACCCGGCATTAGGTGTGTTCATTCGTAACTGCTGCTCCATCAGGTGCATACCATGGGCAAAGATACAACGAATAAGGGAACGCAGCAAACTCGGATGGGCCAATACGCGGCGCAAAGCTCGGATGCAAGTCTGAAAAAAGATCACTCCGCCCCTTTGGAGAAGGGAGCAGAGCCCAACGGGGCGCAAATCCTGGCTGCCATGGAGTCCTCGCAGCATGCAATGCAAACTCAGAATGCGGCCATATCGGTTGATGTCAAGCTGCTAAGAGTTGATCTAAGGGTGGTGACGGAACGATCGGTGGCCACAGAGAAACAAGTGATGTGCCTGCAGTCTGATATGGACACGCTGAAGACCTCGGTGACCATCCTTGAAGCTAAAACGCAAAAACTGGAGGCGAGGGTCGAGGATACGGAGGGTAGGGTGAGGCAGTGTAACCTCCGTATAGTGGGCTTTCGCGAAAGTGTGGAGAGGAAGAATGTTGAAGCTCTCCTAGAAGACTGGGTCCGTAAAACGTTGCCTGATGCCCCCTTGTCAGCTGTATTTGTGGTGGAGCGGGCGACAGGGCCTTAGCAGCGCCGCCGCCGGGAGCCCCTCCACAAACAATTGTAGCCAAAGTCCTTAACTACAGAGACCGAGACGTAATTTTGCAGGAGGTGCGCAAACATGGAGATCCTACATTTGAAAATCACACCATCTGTGTTTTTCCTGATTACACTAGGGCGGTGCAGCTCCAGAGACAATCATATACTGGTGTTAAACGTAAGCTAAAAGAACTGGGCTACACTTACATGCTGCTGTATCCAGCCAAGTTGAAAGTTCTCCATACGGGCCGCTCGCATTTCTTTCAGTCTCCTAAAGCGGCTTGGCGCTGGTTGGAGCAGAATGAAGAGACAGGAACGCTGAACTCCCTGCATGGGGAGAGTGGCTGGAGAACCCAAGGGACAGCGGAGGTGCATGCTGCAGCCTGCAGAAGCACCCGTCGACACCGCCCGGACGAGAAAGCCGAGGAATTGTTTGCTCGGACAGCACCCTGGTCTTGAACGCCGAGGACAGGAGCGACAGGAGGCTAAACTGTTGGTTCAAACTGTCACGTCGCAGGCGTCCTCTCACTCCGGTTCCCCCTGTGTTCCGGGCAGACTGTCTCCAGAAGTAGGAACTGAGGACACCTGAATACTTAATTGGTCCTTCTGTTGTGGTTGGAGCCAAGTACTTGGTTTTGGATTGTTCTTTGAGGTCTTCCCTCTGTTGGCTCCTCTCTCTCTCTCTGCCCCTCCCCTCTCCTCTTTGCTGCTGCCTCTTAGTGCGGGGTGGCGGGGGTCCGGGTCGATGATTGCTCCGGGGGCTGCGGCGGAGTGGTGGAACTGAGCTAACCTCTCTGTTGTTGTTTGTTATCTTTCTGGGTACAGTGTGTGTGTGAGCGGGAACGGCGATTGCCTCCCACTTCTGGGCTATAGAAGTTTAAGCGGGGTACACACACGAATGGGCAGACACTGGTTGTGGGAGGTGTTTACCCGGGGTGGGATGGGAACATTTTATACAGGTTCTTGTTTGAGTTGGAGTTCTATATTTGACACTGTGAGCATTCTTCTGTTTAGGGGGCATCGACTTACCTGGTTGCACATGCGCCGATCCGGGGGATTGTGCTGTGGGTGCTGCGTGTGGGTGGTGGGACAGACCGGTTATAAGGAGGGGTGTGTGGATTGGATCAGACTATGGTGGGTACCCTGACATGCATAGTTATATGGAACGCTAGGGGGTTAAACTCCTTTGTGAAGCAATATAGAGTACATACAGATCTTAGAAAGCTTGGCGTAATTATTGCTCTCCTACAGGAGGCTCATTTGGTTGAGAATGAAGCGCAAAAAGTGCAGAAAAAGTGGAGAGGGCAGATTTATTCGGCGACCTATTCCTCCTGCGCTAGAGGGGTTTCTATTTGGGTGGCCCCTGGGACTCCCTTTACACTACAAAGCCTAAAAGCAGATGTGCAAGATCGATACATATTTCTAAACGGCATACTAGATAACCGTGAGCTCTGTCTGTTGAATATTTACACCCCTAACACTGATGATGCGGGGTTCTATCATCAACTCCAACATGAATTAATATCTTACACTGGGATACCCATCCTGTGGGATGGCGACTTTAATTGCGTCCTAGATGGAGTGCTAGATAGGGACCAGCCGAAGATGAATATGAGGAATCTACACTTTGTGGATGTGTGGAGAGAAATGTACCCCACTTCTAAAGTATTTTCGTGTTAAACATCCACCCATGGGGCATACAGCCATCTGGATAGATTTCTCCTGGCTGATGATGGCTCACTGGATGTTCGCCGAGTCGTTTATCAGGTCCGGTTTTTGTTGGGCTATGCCCCCCTCCTTTTGGAATGTGAAATGCACATGCCCAAGCCTGCGATCCCCCTGTGGCATTTGCATCCGGTTTTACTGGGCGATCTTGAATACAAAAAAGATCTTCAGGGTGTGCTGGATGGATATCTTCTTATCAATTGGGGTACAGCAGCGACTCAAGGATTAGAATGGGAGGCACTGAAAGTAGTTATCAGAGGGGAAAGCCTTAGTAAAACATATGGTATCAGGCAGCGCCTAGACCGGCAGCTCACACAGCAGGAGGAAGTATTGGCAGCAATACAGCGCCAAGTCGATAGTGGCAATGCTTTGGAGGTGGATTGCCTTGAGGTGCGAGATAGAATTGTGGACCTCTGAGATAGACTGGATAATTATGTCTGCCGGAACTATAGGCAGCGACTATTCCGGGTGGGAGACCGCTCCGGGCGTATGCTGGTTTGGTTCCTTCGTGGGAAGCGACCTATCCCCATTATCCAGATGCTCCGCGGCTCTTCTCGGGAAAGGATTTTAGGGCAGTTGCGGGTGAATGCGCACCTGCGTGAACACCTGCGAAATGTCTATACCTCACCATGGAGTGTGGGCGAGACCCAGATTCAGGAGTACTTGGATAGTCTCCGGATGCCTCGCCTTATGGCGGCCGAGGTGAAGGAATTAGAGAGAGAGGTTTCATTGGAGGACCTAGTGGAGGCATTGGGTGGTATGGCAACAGGGAAAGCACCTGGTCCAGACGGGATACCAGTCGATTTTATCGTACTTATTCTGCTGTGCTTCTTCCACGGTTGTTGGAAATACTCCATGAGGCGCAAAGTGAGGGTCTGCTACCAGAGCATATGCATGAAGCTTTGATAGTTATGCTACCAAAGCCAGGAAAGGAGGCTGATGACCTGGGCTCGTATAGACCGTTGTCCACGCTGAATGTTGATGTTAAATTATTAGCTAAAGTTTTGGCCTCTCGCTTGAGTTGAGTGGTGACGCATTTAGGGCAGGGAGATCAATGCGGTTTTATACCGGGGAGGAGGACTCATATGAATCTGCGGCGCTTAAGGCATATACTGCACAAGACTTGCGACTCTGCGTTTCCTGCAGCGCTAGATGCCCTAGATATGGAGAAAGCGTTTGACACCTTGTCCTGGGACTACCTATGGGAGGTAATGCGCAGGATGGGCATAGGCCCCGTCTTCTTATCCTGGTTGATGGAGGCTTAGGACTGCCAGACATATACTTATACTACTTAGCCGGGTTATTACAATATGCAGTCCGGTGGTGTGAGGATGCTCCCAATTGGGAAAAGGATTTGTTAGCTGGCTCTGTCTGTGTGGAGCACCTCCCGCATATACTAATGGGTGGCTCTGGGGTTCCGCAGGGTGCCCCCGATCTGGTGGAGCAGGTGTCGAGAGCCTGCGAGAGGGCGGTAGTGTGGGTTCTGCGCAGGGCCCCGTACGCACGCCTGCTTCCCCTATGGTGGGTCCGACCTTTTGCCAAGGCTGCTGAGGTGATGGATTTTGCCCAATGGCGAGCAGGGGGTTGCAATAATGCAGGTGACTTATTTCATAATGACACGTTCATTACGAGGGATGAGGCAGAATCCCTGTTTAAAATAGGTCCGGGGCAGTTCCTCCAATATGCGAATATCGTGCCCAGGGTCCAAGATTGCTGGATAAATTTGACAGCTTCCTCTGAAATTCCTAGGGTTCTCCAGGAAGCTTCTAAATCCTCCATTCTATGAGGTACAGGGAGCCTTCCAAAATGAGGTTGTGACGAAGGCCTTGAGAGTTGAGGAACAAATCGGTGAAAGGGGGAATAAGGACTGGGAAGTCCAAGGCTAGTTCCAGCAACGTTTGGTACCACGGTTGTGACTGCCAGAAAGGAGTGATGGGAACTAGGGATGATCGCTGCCTGTGAGCCTGAGCTAGAACTCAATGAAGAGGAATGGAGGGAAATCATACAGAAGGGACTGAGGCCATGACTGAAGAAACGTGTCCATGACAATGGCCAAAGACTCCGGTCTCTAACTGAAGAAAGAGGGGAGTTGAGTATTGAGACTGGAAGCAAAAAGGTCTATTGATATGCTCCTGAAGATCGACGAAAGCTGATTGAACACAGAAGGGTGAAGCTTCCAATCACTTGAATCGTATAGATGTCTGGAAAACCAGTTGTCCACCACATTCAACTTGCCTGGGAGATACTCTATTTTGACCAAAATATTTCTTGGGAGGCAACATTTCTAAAGACTCCTGGCCAACATTGCTAAAGGTTTGGACCTTGTGCCTCCCAGGCAGCTGATGTATCTGACTGCCAACAGATTGTCCATTCAACATAGAACTGTGCGTTTTGTTTTGTCTTTTATAAAGGACTGGATGGCAAAGGAACCTGCAAGCATCTCTGATTGATGTGCGGTGATGACTCCTGAACTGACCATGGACCTCCAGTCGACAGATGACCACATCTTGCGCCCCATCCTGTCTGACTTGTATCTGATTCTAAGAAAGATCTGGGGCATCAGAGAATTTTTTTTCCCCATTCCAAGCATCTAAGTGACTCAGCCATCAAAGGAGTTCTTCTTTGGGCTCTGGATCTAACTCTGCTGGGTCTGAATAAGCTAACCCTCTGTGGAGATGGCGAATCTTCAGTTTCTGAAGGGCACTGTAATGAAGTGGACCCAGAAGGATGGCCTTAATCGAGGAAGAAAGAAGGCCTACTAGACGAAATATCGATCTGAGGAACAGAGAGGAAGGGACAAGTCATGACGAATCTCCTTCTTTATCAAATCTACCTTCTGTTGAGGTAACTTCAGGACAGCCTGAGAGATATCTACCATGAACCTAAGAAACGAGTTTCTGAGAAGGAACGAGGGAAGATTTTTGAGTATTTATCAGAAACCTTACCCTTGATAAAATATCTGACAAATATTGAGATGTGCTAGGAGACAAGATTTGCGCTGTGTCATGAATAGAAAATCCTCTAGATAAACTATGAGTCCCATGCCTTGACCCCTGAGGAAGGATACCACCGGTTTGAGAATCTTGGGGCAGAGGACAGACCAAATAGAAGGTCTTTGAAACAGAAAAACGAATCCCCCCACTTGAACTGTAGAAACTTCCTGTATGAGTGATGGATGGGAACCGTCACGTAAGCGTCTTAGAGATCCAGACGGACAAGCCAGTCGTCTTGAAGAAGAATGTCCAGAGGTGAAGAAGGGTTTCCATCTTGAAACGATGGTAAACCACAAAGTTGTTCAAAAGTCTGAGGTTTATAACTGGATGGTGTTTCTTATTCTTTTTCAGAACTAAAAAGATTCTACTGAGGAAACCCGAAGGATCGAAGGTAGTTTGTTCTATGGCTTATTTTGCAAGCAGATCATGTATTTCCTCTTGAATAAGAAGAAATTGTTCCTCAGAAAAATGGAGGGGGTGAGGAAAACATTTCTGAATAGGGGTTTGGTACAGCTCTATGGAGTAACCCTGTACCGTTTGAATTGCCCAAGGAGCTGATGTTAGGGACAGCCAAGCATCGAGAACATTTTCCAATCTGCCCCCCTGCCAGAGGAGGGCCAGAACTGGAAATTCTTACATGAGAACTGATCTCCCTTGGTTCTATAGTCCCTGTTGTGGAATCCACAGGATCGCTGAGGGTAGAACTGGGGCTTGTAACCTGGTAGAAATCCTGTTAGAGCTTCTGGTTAAAGGAGTTTCTGCTGAGGGATTATCTTCTGGATGCATAAGGACCGACAAATCGACCCCTACCTTTGCTGGCACTGCCGAAAACCCGCTGGGAAAAATTATTTTTCACTGAAGTTTGTGCCTCGTCAGTTGTGGGGAAAGTGGAAACATATTTGCTCGTTCTTCAATGGAAGAATCACCAAAAAAAAGTTCTTAAACTTTGGGACCTACTGTGACGCCGCAGGTTTCCGTGGCGTCCCACTCGCGGGTAGCGGTCAGATCAGCAGTCCGCATTTAGGGCTGCCGGTCCTGCCGCAGGCTGGTCTTTGGGCTGTGACCTATTCTCTTTGCTGTGGCGTGGCCCGTTAGTCCTCTCTTGGGCTCCGGGCCTCTCCACATCCATTGGCGGCCCACGTAAATTCTTTCTTTTACCTGTTGTCATGGATTCTTTTCTTCTTTTCATTTTTCTTTTTCTTGTGGCCATATTGTCTTTTTTCTAAGGTGTCTGTGGTTTCTTACCTGCATGCAATACATTCTCTTTTCTGACATGGCATTTCTTTATTCATTTTTATATGGCTTTCCCAATCCAATATGTTATCATGAGTCCTTCCTGCATGTCACTTCCTGTTCGGTAGTATAAAAGCACCGAAGATCCTTCTTTCCTTGTGTTGCAAACGTGTCCATTTTGGTGGTGACTCTTCGTTCCTGCTCCCAGTTGTTCTGGATTGCTGTCCTGTTTTTTTCAGCCATCTTTGTTCCTGACTCTGAGTTCTTACTGTTTCTCTTTTTGCCATATTTCAGCAGTTCCTGTGGTTGATGTTTTTCCCATATTCTGGGTTTTTCCTCTGGGACTCCTTCTGGCGGGCACGGCCTGCTTTGGTGTCATATAGTCAGAAGCACAGTGGCTACCGGAAGGGGTTGCCCTTATCTTGGCCAATCTAGAACAAGCAAGAAACCAGGTGGTTCTTCAAGACTTGCAGTTTGCAGGGGTAAGAGACATGCAAACCGTGACGTCTTCTTCATTCACTGACATGCTGCTTAACTTTGGGTCAATTTTTAGCAAAAGACTTTTACATAGCTCTTCGAAAATGTAGGAGTTAGCGTTTCCTAACATGCAAATTGCTGATGGGCCCAACTGGAAAGCACATCAAGATCAACTTGATTTCCTTCCATTCTGGCCTCCTCAGTTAAATCCAGAATTCTAGTCAATGGACCGACCATATCCAAAAGCCTGTCTTGGCAGTTCAACCAGGCTCTATCAACTCCCTTTTTGGGATCCTTCCCAAATTTAGTAAAAACAACAGCATATTGGGATCAATAGATGGGGTATCAGCCACCTTGAAGGGGAGGGAAGGGCGAGGGCAGTCTGATTTGAGTTTATTTCTAGCTGTCTTATCAAGGGGTTGACTTGAATAAAAATAAATGTAATTCAAAACATGACCGGATGGGAACCATTCAGATGAGTTTGGATGATTAACTGACATAGAATTAATTTAAGAGTTAACTTTAAAAAAAATGGAATCAAAAAAACTTGAAAGCAAAAGTAAGGGCAATATTATTACTTCTACAGGCATAAAAAAATTATTTGAAGAAAACACGCTACCCTGAGCAAAAAATCCTAACCCTAAAGGGTTAACTAAAGAGAAAACCTAAAGGAGAGTGTCAGGCCGGGCAAGGCCTACAGTGGGCATGTCAGAAGGCAGGTTGGAGTTCCCAAGGAGGGCAGAAAAGAGGAATAGAGCAGCGTACACTCAAGCCTTCTGGCTTCACAAGGAACGAGTCGATGGGAACAAGCGCCTGCAACCTGAAGATAGAAAAGAAGCAGGGTCGGCTGACAGAAGCCTAAAGCACGGCGCCATGTCGCTGCCAACGGAAGGCAAAGAACTGTAGAGAGCATGCGAGCGTTAGATAACATTCTAACGTGCGTTGTGCATGCAAGCAGCACACATCACTTAAAACCAGTAAGCACTACTAAAGATTATCATAACACATAAGAGAATAAGTAATATTGAATCAAATTCTATGAGACAAATAATACTTATTTTGACTGCGAACAGCAATAAAAGGGGGCTTGTTGCTCTTAGTCAAGATAGTTGTGTTCATACTTGATGTTTTATTGGTTAACCTATTATGATGTAATGCTGTAGTTTTCTCCCAGTGGTTTCTGGGTGTTGATGTTTCTTAGCTGCTGTATTAATTAAAGCAGGAAACGAAAGCATAATATCAGCCTCCGGTCTTGTAATAAAATTTGAATTTTATTTCTACTTTCTCTCGGTTTCTACCAGCGATTTGCACGCTATGTATACATATAAATAAAAACATCTGTGCAAATCATCATTCAGAGGAAGCCATAAACACTAAGTGGAAAACTAAATGAGATAATTATGTTCACATTTCAGCGATTTGCATGCTAAAATCAGCAATTTTCACACTGCTGCTTCGGTGCAAATTGTATTCAGCAATTTGCTTTCTTAAATCAGTGATTGGCACTATACAATATAGATGTAGATTTAGGGATTTATATATTGTAGTAATGGTGCAAATCATTTCACAACACTTATTGTGTGCATTAGTTGCTAATACTCTTAAGCTGCTTACACTTGATCTTCTGAATGCTCTTGTTCTTTTTCATGTTTTCATTATTTTTAGCATTTTTGCTTCATCCATGTGCAGGAAAATGCAAAATGTATCTCCACCTTCTCCTTTTTCATAGGAACCAGGTAATGCACCATTGGAATGAAACCTATGTGTAGGTCATTCATGGCATATTTAGGAGCAATCGATGTACACAAATGTAGACCAGAAAGAAAGAAGAGTTTGATGTACTATTATTTAGGACTTGAAAGCCAGAATGTTTTTCACCATCTATATGAATATGAACCCACTTCTGATGAGGATCTTGATGAATTTGTCACAGTTGTTGCTCAATTGAATAAATATTTATTAAAGAAGAAAAATCAAGTAGTGCACTAGAAAAATCTAGTAGTGCATAGGTATTTGTTTTTTACAAGAATATCAAAACCTAATGAAAGCATAAGTACATTTGTTACAGCACTGAAAGTTCTTGCAACTGAATGTGAGTTTGATGACTTTACGTCACAGTTAATTAGAGACCAGTAGGTGGTAAAATGTAAGTCAAAAAAATACAGGAACGCTTGTTAGCTTGCAAGAATCTTTCTTTGAATAAAGCTATAGATATAGCTTTGTGAGCTGTAGTCAACAAACCAGTTTCTACTCCAGAGAACAGGAAAAGTAAAGGGTCAAGCAAATCTAATGGTTCAATGTATCAATCATGTGAAGTGTTATAGATGTTGTTCTCCAAATCATGTATCTTCCTGCAAAAACTGCCCAGCTCAAGGCCTAAATGTAAGAAAATAGGTCATTTCTTTAAAGCTTGTAGAGGTGGTAAAACTAATAGTGTTTGCTGTGTACTCAGCGAAGAATGTGAAGACAATGAGTAAGACAAAAATGGAGAATGTAAAGAAACGGTATTAGGAGTGAGGTGTGAGAACACAGATGGAAGGGATTATATAGATAACCCTGATATTGAAGTTATAATTTGAGGAAATATGATGAAATTTCTAGTTGATACAGGGGCATGTATCACTATTGTGGCACAAGAGACATTTGACACGTTTTGGTAAAAAGACGTTATTAACACCAGCTATTTTGACAGTAACATTTGACGGCAGAAGAGTGGATTTATTTGGATATTTTGGCCTACCATTGAAGCATCAGAAGAATCCATCAAAGGAAAATTGTATGGAACTTGTAAAGGTACTAACTAAGGTTTGGTGCATCAAGCTGATTTCAGAATGACAATAAGGCCTGGTTCAGATAAACCTGTCACTATTGAGACAAATGAAATTCTGTTACTAATACAGATAAGTTTCAGGAGAGAAGATTTGACAAAGTGTTTCAGTAAAAATTACAGAAAATAACTGATTTTACATACACAATTAAAGTTAAAAAGGAAATGCCACATGTGAAGCACTAGCTATGAAATGTTCCTCTGAGTGTAAGAAAAGATTTGTCTGAAATATTGAAGGATATGTGTGAGCAACGTATTATTGAAAAAAATAGAGGCTACTTTATGGTTATCTTCAATTGTGTTATCCAAGAAGAAGTCAGGAGAACTCAGAATGTTTATTGACTTAAGAAGTGCTAATATAGCTATATCAGTAGATAATTTCTTTTTACCCAGCATCGAAGATTTGATTACACAAATCGTTCATTCCAACTGGTTCACCAAGTTAAACTTGGAAGCAGCATATCACCAAGTGGAGCTGAACAAGGATACACAACATTTAACTGCCTTTATCACTCCAGATGGCATTTTCCAATTCTGAAGGATGCCGTTTAGCTTAACCTCTGCCGTTGCAGTTTTTCAAACACTGATGTCGGGGATGTTCCAGGATTTTTCACTAGTAGCAGTATTTCAGGACATGACCAAGTGTTGACAGATGTATTATGTGTACTTGAGAGTGGAGGTATTACTTTACAAAAAGACAAATGCATCTTTAAGAAGGGAGAAATTGAGTATCTAGGCCACGTCTTGATTGGTCAAGAAGTAAAACCTAAACCCAGTCTTATCAAAAGCATATTTGAAGCACCAGCCCTTGAGACAAAGAACAGCTGTTATCTTTCACAGGGCTATGTAAATTTTAAGCCATGTTTTTCAAAAATGATGCAAATTTGACTGAATGCTTTAGACTGCTCCTAAAAAAGGTGCAGAGTTTGTATGATCAGCACTCTGTAACAAAAACCTTCAAACACATCAAGGAAGAAATAATTAAAGCACCAGCCTTACAACTATTTGTTGAAGGATGAAAGACAGCAGTTACAGTGGAAGCTTGTGAGTATGCCGTGGGAGTCGTACTATCCCAGGTGGAAGGCAAACATGAGTATACTATAGGTTTTGCATCTAGAAAATTACATCAGGCGGAGCTGAAATATTCTGTCATTCAAAAAGAGGTCTAGGCATGTGTGTGGAGTGTAGAAAAGTTTAAACCTTATCTCTGGGGACAGCCATCTGTGTTGAAAACTGATCACTGCTCTCTGATGAATATCTTGTTAGGAAACAAAGCAAAACAATCCACAGCTGGATTTGTATGATTAGCAGCAAAGTTGTTAGAGTTACATTCATGGTGGAATATATTCGAGTGGGGAGAAATTCCAAGGCAGATAGCTTATTAAGGCTGCCTGTTGAAGAGTCAGAAGATCTTGAATGGGAATCTGAGGTTGAAGAATGTTTCACTGATCAATATGAAGATATTAGCATCTGTAGTAAGAGTTAGGAATGGGTTCATGCGGTTGCGGAAGACCATATTTTGAAGGAAGTAATTTCTTTAGTGAAATCTGGTTGGCCAAAGGAAAAGAGCTTATCAGATGAATTGCAAATGCTTTGGAAAATATCAGAATAATTGTCCTTGGAAGGTGGGAAAATGATATGTGGGGACAAACTAGTTCCACCCTCTTGTTTTTGTCAGCGCATCATTGAATTCGCACATTCAGGGTATTTAGGCTCTACTGTGACGAAACAGAAGATTAGGGAGGATTCTTGGTGGCCAAGAATGGATAATGAAATTGAGGTTTTTGTGAAAAATTGTATAAAGTACAAAATGAGCAACAAAGTAACTGAAGGTACTGTTGAGTCAATCACATTGTGTCCAACAGACCTTGGCAACGTGTTGCAGTGGATTTCTTAGGACCGTATTTTGGATTACCCAACCAGCTGAGGTATTTTGCAGTAATAACTGATCATCTGTCAACCTTTATTGAAGTAGAACCCGCCTCTGTGCCTACTACAAGGAGAGCAATTAACTGCTTTCAGAGAATTTTTGCAAGAGAATTGACTCCAGGAGAGATTCTGACTGACAATGGTGTTCAGTTTACTTCTGTAAAGATGACTTAGTTGTTGAACAGATGTGCTATAAAACACACGTAAACACCATTAGATCACCCCCAAAGTAATGGAAAGTTTGAATGCTTTATTAAAGTATTAGTGGAATACGTCCAGGCTTCGCTTAGAAGTAATTTGGATGTAGGTAAAGCAGTCAAGGAACTACCTTGGTCTTATTGTACCACACCACACTGTCTCTGGAAAACTCAATTTGAATTCATGTGAGGAAGGAAAGCTGTCACAGAATTGCGCCCCTTTTGGATGGTTCAGCTGTTCTCAAAAGATGGGGATGTTCGTGAAGGGTGGAAAAATACTGAAGAGAAGTCTAATCAGACAAATTTGGAAACAATTGAGAATGAGAAAAGAAAAAAAGTGTGCCAGTTGAAAGTAGGAGATTGGGTACGTGTGAAAACTCAAAAGAATTTAGTGAAGCTGTCAGACTACAATTTTTTGAGTATCACTCATATAGCAATAATCCCTGAACTGCAAAACTATTACTCAGAAGAGAACTTGTAATGATCAAAAAATAGATGAGTTGAATAGTTCATTAAGAAGAAGTGGTTGTACTAGATTTGCACCAAAAAAATTGCAAGATTTTGTTAAACAGTGATAAGGAAACAATGTACTTTGTTAAACTCCGTATTTATGTGTCATGCTCTTCTTTCACCAGTTGGTTTGTCTATCTTTGTTTTTCTTTTCATCGTTTTATTGTTTACATTCATTTGGGTTGGTGGGAGGGGGGTTGTTTCTTGTGTTATTGAACTAGAATGTTATTTAAGGGATATGTAGATAGATATGAAAGAAATATGTAAATAATTGGTTCATTGGTTCAAAAGTAGTTGGAATAAGTCATTACGAGTTTGGTAGTCTATTCCGAAGACCGCTGTGGTGATGGCCACCAAAAGACTGCCACAGAGGCAGTAATCCACCTGCCTAATTATGAGTTACAAACACAAAACCACCAAAAAGCAGCCACAAAATAAACACAGCCAGATCTAACAACGGCAGGAGAGAGGCAGTCCCACCACCCTTACTGACACAGCAACAACAAATTGCCCTTCAAATTATGACCCACGAATCACCACAGCGTTCCATCAACAGCAGTAATCCATTGGCAGTGCAGACCGCCGCAGTCGATTTTGCCTCTCCACAACAACAGAAGCCAACATTGGCCAAATTGAAAAACCCACACCTGATACACATACACTCACCGTACACACCCAGCAATAGCAATATAAAACATCCCCACACACAACCCAAATTCACAAATTCTTCTAAAAGTTGCCTGCCCACAAATCCCTAGAACTGCACACACAAACCACAGCCACCTATACACCCTTCAAGCATCACACACCACACATCATACTTCTACACCAAACACACACACCATTGCACTCAATCACTACTTCTCAGCATCCCGCATATTCACACACCCTCCAACCCCACCAAACACCCCACCCTCTACACAACACACACACTACACCTACTACACAAGCGGCCTATCCCCACAAAAACACCTCAGTTTCACTGATGATGAGTTGCGGGTCATGGTAGACAAAATCACCAGGTTAACACCACAGCTGTTCAGTGCACAGGCTCAGCAGATATCCATTGCCAAGAAAATTGAGTTATGGCAGTGAATCGTAGACAAGGTGAACTCTGTGGGAACCCATCCACGCACACAGGACGACATAAGGAAGAGGTGGAAAGACCTACGGGGGAAGGTGCGTGCAATGGCATCCAGGCACCACCTTGCCATCATGAAGACTGGTGGTGGACCCCCACCGGTTGACATCATGGGAGGAGAAGGGCTTGGCTATCCTGCATCCTGAGGGCATCACTGGAATAACTGCAGGGCTGGACTCTGGTAAGTCACCCACACTTCTCAACCACCATGTACATCTGCATGGCATGTCTCCCCATCAACCTATCTCCCTTCAACCCACTCCATCCCAAACTCCTACCCACCCCCTTAATCACCCTTACCAATTTTCCTTGCATGCCCAACCGACTAAAATAACACCTCTCCAACATCATCATTCACACACATAAGTAATGCATGGTTAGCATGAAGCACTACTAATCCCACAATGCATCACCATACACAAACCAAATGCTTAAATCACAACACCCATCCCATAGGGAGACCTATCAATGCTTAACATATTTAGACCTAGATCACCTGAGGTGGCAATAGATAACCAGGATTTGGCAATGACATTTACTGCTAAATACATATATACAACATGACTTTTTAATTAAAATATTCACATGAAAATGCTTTCGGCAATACAGTAAGGAATCATCATCAACTGCCAATGCCGTACCTGGGGAGCAAGCACCCTGCACTAATTAACTGCTTTAGCCATATTAATATCTGAGGATGATATGAACAACTATCATACATGTCCATAGGTACCCCAGCTAATGTCAGCCAGCAGCAGGTGCTACACCTACACAGTCCTCCACCAGAAGAAGGCCCCAGTGATAACAGCTACTCTGGATGTCTGGATCTGGAAGATCTCCCTGGCCCATCTGGCACCTCTGATTAGTCAGACACCACAATCATCCACCCCAAAGCACCCCACATCAGACCCCACTACAACAGCAGCCACCAAACATCCCCAAACCTCTGTCCCCAGGACACGCCAATCTACAGTGTGCCCACCTGTACAGGGACCGGAGTCAACACCTCCCAGGCAAGACAAAGAAGGTCCTGGTGTACACTGGAGTGGGCACACAGTTCAGGGGATACAGTCATAGGCGCCAGGGCCAGTGGGTGGGCATCTGTGCGCAAAGGGGTGGACCAGCCCAGGTAACCAACTGGCCAGGAGACACTGTCACAAGTCCTATGAGCATACCAGAAATCCCAGGACAGGATGGGCCAGTTACTCACCACCTTGCAAGAGAACTAGAGGCTGCAGAGGGAACACCACCAGGAAGTCAAGCAGCCGTTGCAGGCCCACAATGCCAACATGGCCTCATTACAGGGGTGTTCAGTGAAATTGCCACCATCATGTGTGAATACTCAACACACCAGTGGGCCCCTTCCACTATCCAGAATACTGTCCCTCTAAATCTGCTGCAGCCAGTGAACTGGAGGCCCTGCCACAGGACTCACAGCCCACCAGCACCCCTCTCTCTGTAGCAGAGGAACCACCTTGCAAATGCTTCCTGTGAGCCAGATATCCTACAGAGACTGTAGCCAAGACCAAAACCACTGCCAGGAAGTGAGCCTCTCCTACATGTCTTCCTTGTGTGCCACTGAGACACCTTGTTTACTTTGGACTGCTATTGCTCCTTTTTCTTATGGCCCCATGGATACTAGACCTGTGCTACAAACTAACTGAGCCACTACACTGAAGATTCCATCCACCGTCACCGCACTCTATTGAACTACTCCTTCCTTTTTGTAATTTTAATAAACACACTTAAACACAACTGAAGGATGTGTGCTTTTATTTTAGCAATATGCAATGTCTTGACATTTATTTTCCTGTGCAAATGTAATGTGAAGAGTGAATCCATCGAAGGTACAGGCAGCTTGGGGAACACATTACCAGTGTAAGTGCTTGCCACAAGTCACCATCCACCAAACTGTGTGAAAGCAGTCTGCAGATATTGCATGAGTACACCATAGTGACCACACCAACATCTGAAAAAAGGGAAACCTTTAGTGACATTCAAATTAGAAGTAAAGGGAAGTTATGCAGCATGAACCCCTGTAACATAACAGCCTACATTCATCTAGTCACATCAACTTAATATTATGCACTGCAATTAACTCCAAACACTAGTAGTGCAAAGAACACAACTTTTGTAAGGGCCTTAGACATGATGCAATGGTTTTAGCTATGCCATGTTCTCAGTAAGCCAACCCCTCCTCTATAACACCTAGTCCAGGCCAAACTGTCAGGGACAATGAAATCACAGAGTGGTTGTGTAAGCACATTGAAACTCACATTACATTCCCAGCAACAAATGCTAAGTACTGTATAAAATGAGGACACACTTTGATGTGGGCATGTATTTGAAACTGACAAACAGCATACCAGTCACAACACTAACCACTGATGGAACAGTTTTAGGTTTCAAAATGCACACATTGGAGCTTTGTACATTATAGCTGCCACACAGCTCTTCATTAAAATAGTGGTACGAACAGAACTACAGACTTACCTGACTGTCATTAGAAGTACTGGTGAATCAGATGTGTCCTGTTGTCCACATCATCCTTCTCCCCATCTTCATCACTGTCCCGAGTTTCCTCTGCTGGCACAGGCGCATTGTCTCCCCCTCTTCCTACAGTCATGGTATATGCCTTTTGAGGGCCAAATTGTGAAGCATGCAGCAGGCCACGACTATCTGCAGACCTTTACAGGGGAGTAGAGTAAGGATCCACCAGAAATATGTAGGCTCCTAAGCCTGGCTTTCAGAAGCCTAAATGTTCTTTCTATCACTCCTCTGGTCCGTCTACGTGCCTCATTGTAGCAATTTCCAGCCTCTGTCCTCTGATTGCTCACTGGTGTCAACACCCAGGAAAAGTTCGGGTAGCCAGAGTCACCTGGAAATAGTGAAAATCTCACGTTACATGTTTACAATAGCACAGAGGACAACTCCAAGTAATATACAGTGACATACATTGTGTGAAACATCATGCTCACCAATGAGCCAGACTCTCTCTCTCTGTAGTTGTGCCATCATCTGTGGGGCACTACTGTTCCTCATTACGTAGGCATCATGCACAGTTCCTGGAAACTTGCCAGTAACGTGAGAAATATACTGATCAGCAAGGCACACCACCTGCACATTAATGGAATGGTAACTGTTCCTATTGCTAAACACCTGCTCATTTATCCTGGAAGGAACCAAAGCAATATGGGTCCCCTCAATGGCCCCAATCACATGTGGAATATGTCCCACTGTATAGAAAGCAGCCCTAAAAGTGGGTGAATACTCACTTTGGGAGAATATGATATAGTTGTACATGTGACTCAGCAAGGCATTCAGGACATTTTTCAGCACTATAGTAAGCAATGGCTGAGACATACATGCAGCCAAGCCCACTGTCACCTGAAATGATCCATCGGCCAGGAAGTGGAGCACTGACAGCACATGTACTGTAGGAGGTATTGCAGTAGGACTACGAAGAGCAGGAATGAGATTTGGCTCCAATTGTGCACACAGTTCAATGATCGTTACCCTGTTCAGACGATAGGTGGGAATTATATGGTGTTTCTTCATTGTAGCCAAGTCAACTAGGGGTCTGTACACAGGTGATTCCTCCTCCTCCGCAGTGGTTCTTATCTAAACAAACCAAACTTCACAAGTGTGAGAAAGCATGAAGGATTTGAACACACAATATTACATAAAATAGAGCTTTTTAATACATTTCAGACAACCAATGTTTGAAATCTGCTCTGGTTGCCTCAACATGCAAACAGACTTCTAATAATATCCAATATTATGATATGGTAATACTGCTTCACAGTTGTAGTCTAAGTAGTAAGACGTTAATTGTATCATAACATTTTCAATGTTTGTCAACTGCTCTTATTCAAGCAGTGCACTGGTATGAGCACTGATATTGTAAGGCAGATATCTGCTACCAAATGTACAATGTTCACATGGAGGAATTGCCTTGGTGTGTACTGTAAGTACCTATGATGCACATAACTTTGACTACAATGATAACAATCTTCAGAAAATGGCAATCACCTGTCCTGCATGCAGAGGAAAGGAGGAAGTGACCTCACTCCACCGGCATTAGTCGTCATGGCGGAGGGCGTCAGAACCACAGTGCAACTCCTCATTGGTTAACATTGATGTCTATGGAGAACAGAGGCCAATGATGATCTCCTCCAGCAGTGACAGTGATTACCTACACGGACGTGGCCACCGTTTTCTGAAGCCCATTTTACTTGACTCCTGTCTCTCACCCTATCAAGACCTCCACTGCGTGAGCTGCTGTGTCCTGTGTCTGGAAGCCACAATGGCCCATGCGACACAGAATAGGGCCTCAACCTTCACATCCGAAGAACTCAAGAAGCTTGTGGATGAGGTCCTACCCTTGTATGGACAGTTGTATGGGGCTCCAAATCAACAGGTGAGCACCAATTTGGTATGGTAGATGCGATGTGGCTGTATTTTGATGACAGTGTGTGCATGCAGTGTGTCCTTTAGGGAGTATTGTCTGGGGCATGCAAAATGTACACAGAGGTACAAGTGATGTGTATGATGATTGTGAGACCAATACAGTATGTAGTCCATTACTGTAACTGACTTAAGTTTGTAGTCAATGGTGTCCTTCTGTCTGTCTCTCCTATGCAGGTCAGCGCCCATCAAAAGAAAGGGCTGTGGTGTGCCATCGCCAAGGACGTGCGGACCCTGGGGATCCATAGCTGGTGGAGCACCCACTGCAGAAAGTGGTGGGAGGACGTGAGACGCTGGGCCCGGAAGACTTCAGAGGCCCAGCTGGGGACATCCTCTCAATGAGGGAGGGGTGCCCATCGGACCCTGACTCCCTAATGGCCCTCATACTGGCGATGGCCAACCCAGAGTTGAATGGGCGCTTGAGGGCAGCACAGCAGCCACAAGGGGTTGAGTACTCACAGAGTTCTTTTTTTGCCTTATGACTGGCATGGTCTTTGGATACCAGGGTAATAGTCAGTGTATGCCTCAGTATGACATTGTTGGTAATGTTGTATAGTTCTGCATTGCAATTGTGAGTGGTACATAGAATAGGTATTAGTTATTTTCTGGGATTTCTACGTAAGTAAGGGCCTACATCCTGAATCTTTACTGTAGGAGTCCTGGTAATTGCAAGTTGTTCAGACACTGTAACGGAGTAAGTGAAGCTGTATATTTGTCAACAGGCAGACATGGATTAGTGAGTCTTAATAGGTGTGCAGATTTCAAAGTACAGGGTTGCTTATGGAGGATGGTAGTTTCTTCAGATTTCATTTTCAGCTGTTGTTCCCAGGCAATGGTGTGATCTTGTGGTTGTCACTGCATAGTGTAAATTACCAGTGAGTCATAATGATGTGTATACCATATGTGCTGTTATTGCTTTAATTGACCCTGTGCTCCCTTTCTTTCTCACCCACCCACTCTCCTTTTCTTCCTCTGTCCTTGTGTGCATTAGCATCATCTGGTGAAGGAGCAGGGGCAAAGGCAAGTGGGGGAGCTGCAGCTCACGGGACCCAGGAGGCAGTGTCCACTGACACTAAGGGGACCAGTGGGTTGGAGGGTGAGGGGAGTACCATGGGTGAGATAAGAGCTGCTACAACTGACTCTTGATTCTTCCTCAGATGGGAGCTCTTGGGTGGTGACGGACCCCTCTGGGACCACCCCAGCAACATTATCTTCTGCCACCCCCTGTTCCAGCACCGCCCACCCAGTAGCCCCCCACCCAGTTGCCCATGCCCTCTCACCCAGGAGGGTGGGCGTCTCCTTCTCCACAGACACCTCAGCCCCTGCACCAGTCAGCCCTGCTGCCCTCAATGAGGAGGATATTGAACCCCTGAGGCCCATCTCTGTAGGGCATTCAACCATAGTGAATGCCATTCAGGGGCTGGCATCCCAGATGCAGCAAGGCAATGCCTACCTGGAGGGCATTCACATGGGTTGGCTGCCCTACAGGGATCGTTGCAGGCTCTGGCCTCCTCTTTGATAACAGCCAGTGTCCCTAGTACTTTTATCTCCCCTCCAACTACCTGTACCCAGTCCCAGACCCCTCTCCCCCCACCCATCCCAAGCACAAAATCAGACGAGCATACACCCAAAACAAAAGATAGGACTCGCAAAGACAAGCACAAGCACCACAGTTCACACCACAAGCATACACACAGCCAATACACAGAAGCACACACAACAACAGCCATTGCCTCCAATGTCTCCCCTTCCACCTCCTCCCTCACAGTCACATCAGCAGTCAGACCTGCAAGCACTGCATCCTCAATCCCAGATCCTGCCACTTGTTCAGCCTTCCCACAGTCACCACAACAGCAGACATGCAGACTACCACCCCATTCACCACATGTGCAGTCACCACCACCACCATCACCATCACAACCACATGCAGCTCACCCACCTTACTTGCAGACACCACCCCAACATACATGCACATGACCTGTTTGTCCTCTCCTTCCCTCTCTTCCCCCACTCCTCCCAAAACACATAAATGCTCCCACTCAGATACTCAACAGTCACGCACCTCACACAAGCACAATGTGCATGCACCTACAACCAAGTCCAGCACACCTACATTTCCTACAGCCACTCCCTCTACCTCCACTCCCAAACCTGCGCCCCACAGTCTGCCCCACTTGTTTTGCTTTCCTTATCTTATGACTGAGCTGACAAAGCTTCTCTGGAATGCACTTCTTAGTTTAAAGAAGACATTTATTATTATTACTTCACCACAAGGTTCCTGAGAGACAAAATTAGTAGGTTGGAAGCACACGTTTAAAAGTAGTCGCAGCAATGAAAGCAAAATATATCAAAGTACTTCTCAGTTGCAATGTACACAGCAAATACATGTGATTATATTATATCATAACTTCAAAGCAAAGAATAAAAGTAAAAAATTCATCACCGTAGGCCCTATCACTGCTCGTCATCCTTCTCATGCCTGCAAGTTGATGACTCCTGTTCAACTGTGAGAAAGAGATTTTCCACCCAAACGGGAGGTCAGGCAGCTGACGTCCGCTCCTGACTGAAGTCCTGGAAAATTCCCCCCGCTGTTGCCCAGGGACACCGTTAAAAAGCCTGGTAACAGGCCCCTTAGTCTAAACATACTGGCTCAGTGGGGGAAACGAACAAGAGTTTGGAGGGTGGCCAAGTCTCCAAACTTTGCTCGTTCCCAGGCTGGATCGAGGTAAACACAAAATATATGCTTTTTTACGAAAAACACAGCTTGGTCTATCATGTGGAACAACACAGCTCGTCTGCAATGTCTAAACTGCAATGTCGAACTCCATGTTAAAGCCAATAGGCAGCTAAACTGAATACAAAATATAATGCCTAATGCCACGTTAAAGCCTATAAGCAGCTAACCGAAATACCAAATGTAATGTCTAATGCCACGATAAAGCCAATAAGCAGCTAAACTGAATATAGAATGTAATGTGCTACTGATGAACATTGAACAACTAATATGCGCAGTGGTGAAACACAAAGTCAGTGGTCAAACACAATTAATGGCATAACACCCACAGTACCTAAAAAACTTTTCCTTGCCTGCCTTGACCTCTTCCCTCCTCCTGACCCATCCTGCGCTGTCCCTGAAAGTCAGTTTCCTCTCCCCCAGTCCAGTTCTTCTAGCTCCCATTCCTCCCATGGCCCCCCAAGTGTTTCCAATGTCCCTCCCTTGCAGAAAAAGCTCCCTCTACGGAGCACAAGGTAACCACTCCCACTCCCCACTCCAGACCCACTCCCCTGCCCCCAATCCGAAAACCAAAACCCCACCCCCTCCCAAACCAAAGTCCTAGGACCCCCCTTACTATTTCTTCTGTATTTACGGGTCAGGCACAGCCCTGTCTTAAAATGACTTGGACATCCTTCAAATTGGCAATTAAAAGGTCCCATTTACTTTACGAGTCTGATGATGTATTACTCTCTAGAACCCCCAATGGCCTAAACATCTTGTTCCAGGAGTTTGTCATTTTTATTGGGGTCACTCGACCTTGTCACCAACCAAACCAAAACTATGGCTTATGATCTTAGGCATCACAAGAAGTGAGGAGTTCATCTACAGGGGCATCCTGTTGCTTTAAGTCAGGAATTTTCTTATTTGGGTGTGGTTTTTGATATGAGGGGCTAATGGGGCCCCTGCACTGCTAAAAGTGTGCCAGGGATTTGTGAGCTTGGCAGGGTTCATTTTTAATCTAGCCTTACGCTTTGGGAAGAAGCCAGTGGTCTCTCTGTTGGAGGTCTACACAAGAAAATATCTCACTCTCTCACTTGTGGGTCAGGTATGTGGGGATACTCCAATACTAACTCCTTCCAGGGTGAACAGAACAGGGTAGTCAGGCAGCTCCTGGGCATATCGCCTGCGTGTTCAACCTTTGTTATGCATCAGAAGCTGGGGGTTGAGTACGTGGATTACGTTATTCAAATGGTCCCCCTGGTTTTGTGGTGTTCGATCTGGGAGAACCCACATGCTCCTTTTAATTGGGAGATCATAACTCATTGTCTATCATGTCATAGAGTACTGAGAATCTCCTGGCCCAAATACATCAAGACTAAATTGATGAACTTGGGAAAGTCGTCCTTGTTTTCCAATGCCACTGCTATGCCCAAGTCTTATTTGGTTTTTGGGTGAAAACCACCTTTAAGATGATGAGATGTTGTCTCAGGGAGGAACCTGAAACCCTAAAATTACTGTAAGGGAGCATGCTGTGCTCCAAAGTCCACCGACCTGAACCCCTATCTACAGTGGGTAGGTAGCACCTGGGATAGAATGCTATTAACTTGATTTAGACTGGGTTGTATGAGATGGCATCCTGGGTTCCCACTCGGCCAATTTGATCCATCCCAAATATTAAAATGCCAATGTGACAAATCCTTCCTACAGAGTCTTCTTCATTTTACCATCTTTTGCCATTTTTAATTACTAATATTAGGGAGCAGGGAATTGGAAGCTGAGGTGTAGCCCTGGTTTATCTGCAGCAACCTATCTAATTGCATAAACATTTGCTCTTTTTAAAATGTGCTTTCAATAGAAGGAACTCTATGCTGCTTTAATTAGTGAGGACGTTTCTGTTGGATGGGCACCTGCACATTAGTAAATAATGGGCCTTTTCTGGCAGTTCTTTTACTTATGAATTGTTATCATGTAGGTTTTATAGATTTTATGTTTTGATTTTATATATATATATATATATATATATCTGTGAGTGTATATTGTACCTTGTGAAACACATTGCCACTCGCTACCTACACTTTATTAATTATTATATTATGTGGTCATATGAAGGATTTGAAAGTTTTTTGGCTGGCTTTAGTTAGATATGATAGTGGACCCAAGGTTTTTTAAAATATTTTTTTCTGTCACAAAGTGCATGCTATGTATTTGCTGCTGGTGTTTTTATTATTCTGCATAATGGATTGTTATGAGTATTTTAATGATGTGATTTGAATGTACTTTTATGGCCATTTACATTACCAAAATAAATTTTTTGGGCTGACTGATATTTGGATCAAAGGAATTTAGAATCTTTGTTCCCACCAGCTGTGATTTACTCCATTCAAAAGCTTCCTGGCAAAACTTGTCCTAAGTAAAAACACATCTTACCTCAGTAAAGTAGTTAAACGTTTCACCTGTGACTCATAACCAGTAATACACCTTGAATAGAATTGACAAAGACCAATAAGTGACTTAAGTCTGGCTTTATCAGAAGGTGAAGGAGCACCAAAAATAGCTTTGATCAACCTATGCCTTGCTTCTACTCCATGTTCAGAAACAACATGCCTCAGATACACAACTTTGCCTCATAAGAAATAACTATTTTCTTCTTTAAAACAATACCATTTTCCTGCAGAATGCTTAATACCCTTGACAGAATGGAATCATGTTCGTCTTTAGTAGCAGCATGAATCAAAATATCATCTTGGGAAAACTGCCAATCCATTGATTTTTTTGAGCATGTAGAATATGATCCTCTGGAAAATCACGCCCGCTGATGCTAAACCAAAGGGGATACTGCAGTATTGAAATGTGCCAATCTAAGAAACAAATGCTGTAAGATGTCTTCATGGGGGATCAGTACAACCTGATGGTAAGCTGTAGCTAAATCCAGTTTGGAAAACCATTTTGAATCCCTATCATCGCCAATACTTCCGTATTCTTTGGAATAGGATGAGAAGAATCCATATATTCTTGTTTAGACTTTGAAGATCCACACACACTCTTGGGTCATCGTTTTTCTTGCATGCCACACCAAATGGTGACACCCAAGAAGAGGATTCAACGGGTTTATAATTCCCTTTCCACAAAAACACACCAGTTCCTTTTCCAAATCTTTCCTGATACTAACTAATACAATCCTCATCTTGTGCTTAACCAGAATAGTTCAAAACACAAGGGGGGGGGGGAAAAAGGAGAATTGGGCGGTCCAGTGTACGTTCTCCCAATAGTATGCAAATATAAAGTGGTACACTGTTCCGAATAAGAGGAAAGAAAAGGAGTCCTGAAATTCAGGAGCAATGGTCCTCACACACCTTGGTTGGTGTCATGCTTCATCATCGGACAGCTCCTCGTCAGACCGGCGCTGCAATGTCTGACGGGCACCCCCCGAGGGGGGGCTCTTTGCCGGAGATCTTTTTATATATTCGATGATGCCGTGGGACCTAATATGGATCTGAGAAAAGAACAAATCCACCAGAGAGAGAAAGATAAGGATAAAATTGGCTCAAATCCCTCACTCAATGATTTATTGTTTGCTATTGGGAGATGGTCAAAAATAAAAAAATGTAGGGAGTGGAAACAGAGGTAATGCTCGGACACTCACACAAAACATTTAAGAAACAAGGATGGTGGAAATAATCCACTCCTCATTAGTATGCGGTCGACATGTTTCGCGTCTGTGATGGTCCAACAGGATCCAGTGACGCTTCTTCAGGACCTACTAAATCAAGAAATCACTCTCAAAATATCAATATACCTATACTCCTGCTGACTATCGTACACAGTCAAGGCGTCATCAGTCACTTACTGAGGTCAAGCCGGACTGGCTTCTCTTTCCTACTAGTCACCCCTCTTTACTGAAAGAACAGGTTCCATGGGATCACGTTGGCCTCTTGCCTGGCTTACCGAAAATTTTTCAAGTAGCCGAAGTCCTCCGTAGCACCTACCCTGGGTGTTCACATCCGTGACCGCGAACCCCAGGGTAGGTGCTACGGAGGACTTCGGCTACTTGAAAAATTTTCGGTAAGCCAGGCAAGAGGCCAACGTGATCCCATGGAACCTGTTCTTTCAGTAAAGAGGGGTGACTAGTAGGAAAGAGAAGCCAGTCCGGCTTGACCTCAGTAAGTGACTGATGACGCCTTGACTGTGTACGATAGTCAGCAGGAGTATAGGTATATTGATATTTTGAGAGTGATTTCTTGATTTAGTAGGTCCTGAAGAAGCGTCACTGGATCCTGTTGGACCATCACAGACGCGAAACATGTCGACCGCATACTAATGAGGAGTGGATTATTTCCACCATCCTTGTTTCTTAAATGTTTTGTGTGAGTGTCCGAGCATTACCTCTGTTTCCACTCCCTACATTTTTTTATTTTTGACCATCTCCCAATAGCAAACAATAAATCATTGAGTGAGGGATTTGAGCCAATTTTATCCTTATCTTTCTCTCTCTGGTGGATTTGTTCTTTTCTCAGATCCATATTAGGTCCCACGGCATCATCGAATATATAAAAAGATCTCCGGCAAAGAGCCCCCCCTCGGGGGGTGCCCGTCAGACATTGCAGCGCCGGTCTGACGAGGAGCTGTCCGATGATGAAGCATGACACCAACCAAGGTGTGTGAGGACCATTGCTCCTGAATTTCAGGACTCCTTTTCTTTCCTCTTATTCGGAACAGTGTACCACTTTATATTTGCTTAACCAGAATAGACCTGCCTTAATTTTAATCATATTAGTGAAACCTTTGATGGTGCCTAAGTCCATGGAGAATACTGAGGGATATTGCTTGACGAGGCACTCTAAAAAATTATCAGAGCAAACAACTGAAACTTAGGGCCTGATTTAGATCTTGGCTGGACTACCACCGTCCTGCGGCGGTCCCAAATACTCCGTCCAGCTGACAGAGTTCTGACTGCTATATTTAGATCTATGGTGGGTCAACCTCGGTCCGCAACGACAGAGTGTGCTCAGTCGCGCAAGCGGTATCTAGCTGCCAACATGCAGACTCTGTCAGGGGGTAACAGGCGCCTACCTGGCCGATCGGGATTTTGTAGTCCTTAGGGACTACATATCCCATGACGCTTCGCGCGGGAAGACCGCATAACTCCGGCACTTCCCGGAAGCGGTTGCGCGTTATTCTTTCCTCATTCCCCGTCGGAGGCACAACGAGGGCAGGGTGGACGGCGTTCCCATGGGGGAAGTCATCACGTCCACAACGACGAACTGAAGGCATCCGGAACCCTCACGGAGATCAGCATTTCAAGGCAGCTGGAGATACGAGCTGCCTCCCTTCGAGAATTGGAACCGGTGGTAAGAGGCGAGCCGGTTTCTTGCCAGAGGCTTTCGCCTTCCGGTATGGTTTTGGATCTAGTGATCCGACATTTGGTGTACTTCCGAGATGGTGCACAAAATTTAGAGATCCTCGTGAAACATGAATGGTGGTAGTTCAGGACAGAACCTTGGTGGTAGTTCAGGACAGAACCTTTGTTTTCTTCGTGGCAACTCAGGATCAAGACGTACTGTTTGCAGAAGTCAAACAGCCGGGAACATTTGTCCGTTTATCTTATTCTATGAATTAGGAAGGGGTGACTTCTTCAAGTGCGTGACATTACTTAGAGGCTCAATGTTTTAATTGAATCCAAAGAAGAAGTGCGGGACAAGTTCTTTTCCTTATTATATATTTATTTTTTCTCTCTTTTTTGTTGCAACCTAGCTACAGGAATAATTTGCATAAAACATCGGGTTTTGAAAAACCCTTAAGTGACTAGTGGTGTTCGTAGTCGGCCTGGGCATCCATCGATGATTTAGGTGGAGAATAGACAGGCGTTGGACTAGTTCTGCCCACCTGAGTTATGGGCAGGGACGGTCGTGGGTATTTTAGTGAGACTTTATGAGAATAGATAGGCAATGTGATAATTAACACTGTGTATTTTTTCTTTACAGTTATCCCGTCCCTGCTGTTCCTTCCCCTTCCTTCCCTCACCTGATGACTCCAATACACCGTGGTTTTTATCGGTGACTTGGTGGTGTCGGGAGGTGGACCTTATTTGCATCACACCGAGTCTGAGGAGTACCTACAACGTGACAGAATAACGCGCCCACGAATAATACTCCTCCCGCTCGGTGTAATGCAAAATGGCATCTATGGATGACGTATTACAGGCGTTGGTGGTGGTGCAACAAGAGTTAGCTAATTCTAGGGCCGAGATGGCGACCCTAAGGGAAAAAGTAGAAAGGCTTACTAGGAATCCCTTCGATGCCTCAACATCTACACCGCAGATAACCGTGAACGTCTCCCCTCCAATCCCTTTGGCCAGTCCGGAACGGTTTTCAGGGGACCCCAGGAGAGTTCAGGCCTTTTTAACCCAGTTGTCTCTTCAATTCTCTTGTAAGCCTGCGTCTTTTCCCTCTAACCTTTCCCGGGTAATGTTCGCTATTTCTTATCTCTCGGGAGACGCAGCTAACTGGGCAGTGCCGTTAGTCAGAAACGATGACCCCTTATTAGCGGATTGGAATGCCTTTCGGGCGGCCTTCGAGAGGGTGTTTGATCATAGAACAACCACCTTTAGCGCTGATAGGGAATTATTGGAGCTGAGACAGGGGAGATCTGACCTGGTCACTTATCTTACGACCTTCAATAGACTGGTGGCGGAATCAGGGTGGCCAGAGGAGAAGCGAATGTCTCTCTATTATCAAGGCTTACGAGACGACATGAAAGACATACTAGCTCAAATAGATCCGCAGCCTTCCACTTGTACGGATCTTGTGAATCTTACTCTAAGATTGAATCACAGAATAGCAGAACGAAGAGTTGAGCGTAGAGCAGGTGATCGGCGACCTGTCATTCCAGAAAAGGAGGGGCAACCAGTTCCTAATCCCAATGATTTGAGTGGGGAACCTATGGAAGTGGGAGCCGTTAGGGCACCCCTGTCAAAGACCGAGAAGGAGACCAGGAGGGTACAGGGGTTGTGCATGTACTGTGGCAGGAAGGGTCATTATGTGAGAGAGTGTCCCCAAAAACCAAAAAAAAGGTTATCCTACTTCCCCACTCAAAAGGCAGCGGTTACTTCAGGGAAGACTTCAGAGAAAGAGGATTTGTCTCTTATAGATTTTCAACCGGGGTTACGGTTAACTTCTTTAACCCTTGCTCCACAAGAGGAAAAGGCGTCACATCTCTTGTTAGCAGTAGAGCTGGGGTCCCGAGATCGAAACTATCCAGTAAGGGCAATGATAGACTCCGGAGCCACGGGAAATTTCATAGATGCAGGTTTGGTTAAGAGACTGGGACTTCCTAGCATTCCCAGGAAGGAACCCGAAATAGTACTGGCAGTTGATGGTACACCACTGAAATCTGGACCCCTTACAGAACAAACTGAGGACGTTGAATTGGTTTTTAAAGGGGTATCTCCTGCCCATAAAGAAAGGATCAGGCTAGATATAATAGAGGCTCCTCAGTATGAAATAATTTTGGGGATGCCTTGGTTAAGAATACACAATCCTGTTATCAATTGGCAAACCAAGACGGTTAGTTTTCAGTCCTTGAGGTGTGAGAGCGTCTGTTTCTTGTGCGACAATCCCCCCACGTTAGCATTGGCTCAAGGGCTACAGTTGGCCACAGTGGTGGAGAAAGCAGTGATATTACCCTCTGTGTATGCCGAGTTCAAGGATTTGTTTGACGAAGGTCAGGCTGAGACGTTGCCACCCCATCGTATATATGACTGCAAGATAGATCTGATTCCTGGAGCACTCCTTCCTTCTTGTAGGGTATATGCTCTATCCAACCCAGAAACCAAGCATTTGAGAAATTATTTGGACCACTTCCTGGAAATCGGGTTCATTAGACCCTCTTGTTCTCCGGCAGCCTCCCCACTCTTTTTCATAGCTAAGGCTAATAAAGAGTTGAGAACCTGCATCGATTATCGAATGTTGAACAAGAACACGATAAGGAATAGATACCCTCTTCCCCTCATTCCTGTGCTATTGGAACAGGTGAAAGAGGCAGTAATATATACAAGGTTGGACCTGAAGGGAGCTTACCATCTGGTCAGAATCCGCGAAGGGGATGAGTGGAAGACAGCGTTCAAAACTCGCTATGGCCTGTTTGAGTACTTGGTAATGCCGTTCGGGTTGTGTAACGCCCCGGCGGCTTTCCAGTATTTTCTGAACGATGTTCTCAAAGAATACATAGACCATTTCGTGATCGTTTATATAGATGACATTCTGGTGTATTCTACATCCTTGGAGCGCCACCTTGAACATGTTTCCTTAGTACTTCAAGCATTGCGACATCACAGTCTTTATTGCAAACTGAGCAAATGCGAGTTCCATGTCCAGAAGGTTGAGTTCTTGGGAGTGGATTTAAGCCCTGAAGGGTTCGGCATGTCGACAAGAAAGATACAGGCCGTTCAAGGGTGGCCAGTACCCACTAGTGTGAGAGACGTGCAGTGCTTCCTTGGGTTCTCCAATTATTACAGGAGATTCATTTGTCGTTTTTCCCACATTGTGTCACCTATAACAAGGTTGCTAAGAAAGGGTGTGTCTTTTGTTTGGTCAGAGGAGGCAGAGAAGGCCTTTTGCTTTTTAAAACAGGCCTTTTGCTCAGCACCTATACTTCAACATCCACAGCCAGACGTACCTTTTATAGTCGAAGCAGATGCCTCGGACATAGCGATTGGGGCTGTGTTATCCCAAAGAAACAAAACCACCGGACAGCTTCATCCTGTTGCATTTCTATCTAGGAAGCTATCCGCTGCGGAACTCAACTATACGGTAGCAGAAAAGGAACTGCTAGCCATAAAAAAGGCTTTTCAGGAATGGCGACACTATCTGTGGGGGGCCCAACACCCGGTCACGGTATATACTGATCACCGAAACCTTCAGTATATGAAGGAGGCTAGGCAGCTTACCCAGCGACAAATGAGGTGGATGCTGTTTTTTTCAGAATATGAGTTTGTAGTCACTTTCCGTCCTGGGGTTGATAATCGCAAGGCAGATTCACTGTCTCGACAAGAGGATGTGAAAGAAATCGCTTCAAGACCTGATGAAGCAATCATCCAACCTGAAAGAGTGATTTGTGCCCTTCATGTCTCCCATTTCCTAGAAAAGGTTTCGAAGCATAAGTCTGCTGCTCAATGGAAGAAATGGGCCGAAGTAAGTCAGGACCGTACCCTTAAGCATGGAATACCGTTGCAAGGTAATCGTTTATATTTACCAACACATGAACTCCGAGTACAAGCCCTCAAGTGGTGTCATGATGCAGTAACGGCTGGTCATCCAGGATACACCAAAACCGCGCAAATAGTTCAACGACATTTCCGGTGGGAAGGTTGGGCTAAAGACGTTGCGACATGGGTGGCTCGGTGTGAGATATGTGCTCGAGCCAAGGGAGAAAACGCAAAAAGCCAGGGCAAGTTGATGCCTTTGCCCACTCCGGAGAAACCCTGGCAAACCATCAGCGTGGATTTTGTGGTGGGATTACCAATGGATCAGGGGTACAACGCTATCATGGTGGTAATCGATAGTCTTACCAAGATGGGTCACTTTCTCCCTTGCAGAAACCTACCTACAGCAAGCCAAACCGCCCATCTAATTCTGTCGCAAGTGGTGCGGTTACATGGCCTACCAAGAACCATTATTTCGGACAGAGGCCCCCAGTTCGTCGCTAGGTTTTGGCGCATGTGGTGCAAGGTTCTGCGCATTGAATCCGCCCTATCCACCAGTTTCCACCCACAAACCGATGGCCAGACGGAGCGCCTCAACCAAACCCTGAAGAAATATCTGAGATGCTATGCAAAGGACGCCCAGGAATCTTGGGTAGCGTTGCTGTGGCTGGCCGAACTATCATACAACAATGCTTGGCATAGCTCGATAAAGGAGTCTCCTTTCCGTGCTAACACGGGATTCCACGCGGAGATGTTACCTTTAATCATACCTCGGAATGTCACGGATCAACCTACGGTCCATGCTATGATTAAGAACCTCCAATCCATGCACAAAAAGATACGATTCAATCTGGAGAAGGCCAAGGAACAATATAAGAAATGGGGTGATGAGCACCGGCGTGAGGCGCCGGTGTATCAACCAGGGGATCGAGTGTGGCTTTCCACCAAGTATATACGCTTCAAGATACGTAGCGTCTTTCATCCTCGTTACATTGGTCCCTATGTGGTATCACGCCAGGTAAACCCTGTGGCTTACCGTCTTAACTTACCTGCTTCCTTAAGGATCCATCCGGTGTTTCACTGCAGCCTTTTGAAACCAGCTCTTTCAACGGCCCAACGGGCGGTACCTCCGGTGGTTAGAGATGGGCAGCTGGAGTATGAAGTGCGCAGTGTGTTAGATTCCAAGCGGAGAGGGGGTAAGTTATGGTACTTGGTTTCATGGAAAGGGTACACTGCCGAGGAGGATTCATGGGAGCCGGAGGGCAATATCCATGCCCCTAGGGCGGTGCAACGGTTTCATGCTCGCCATCCCACTAAACCTGGCCCTAGGAGGCGCGTTGGAGGGGGGCGTACTGTCAGGGGGTAACAGGCGCCTACCTGGCCGATCGGGATTTTGTAGTCCTTAGGGACTACATATCCCATGACGCTTCGCGCGGGAAGACCGCATAACTCCGGCACTTCCCGGAAGCGGTTGCGCGTTATTCTTTCCTCATTCCCCGTCGGAGGCACAACGAGGGCAGGGTGGACGGCGTTCCCATGGGGGAAGTCATCACGTCCACAACGACGAACTGAAGGCATCCGGAACCCTCACGGAGATCAGCATTTCAAGGCAGCTGGAGATACGAGCTGCCTCCCTTCGAGAATTGGAACCGGTGGTAAGAGGCGAGCCGGTTTCTTGCCAGAGGCTTTCGCCTTCCGGTATGGTTTTGGATCTAGTGATCCGACATTTGGTGTACTTCCGAGATGGTGCACAAAATTTAGAGATCCTCGTGAAACATGAATGGTGGTAGTTCAGGACAGAACCTTGGTGGTAGTTCAGGACAGAACCTTTGTTTTCTTCGTGGCAACTCAGGATCAAGACGTACTGTTTGCAGAAGTCAAACAGCCGGGAACATTTGTCCGTTTATCTTATTCTATGAATTAGGAAGGGGTGACTTCTTCAAGTGCGTGACATTACTTAGAGGCTCAATGTTTTAATTGAATCCAAAGAAGAAGTGCGGGACAAGTTCTTTTCCTTATTATATATTTATTTTTTCTCTCTTTTTTGTTGCAACCTAGCTACAGGAATAATTTGCATAAAACATCGGGTTTTGAAAAACCCTTAAGTGACTAGTGGTGTTCGTAGTCGGCCTGGGCATCCATCGATGATTTAGGTGGAGAATAGACAGGCGTTGGACTAGTTCTGCCCACCTGAGTTATGGGCAGGGACGGTCGTGGGTATTTTAGTGAGACTTTATGAGAATAGATAGGCAATGTGATAATTAACACTGTGTATTTTTTCTTTACAGTTATCCCGTCCCTGCTGTTCCTTCCCCTTCCTTCCCTCACCTGATGACTCCAATACACCGTGGTTTTTATCGGTGACTTGGTGGTGTCGGGAGGTGGACCTTATTTGCATCACACCGAGTCTGAGGAGTACCTACAACGTGACAGACTCAAAGGCTGGTGTATAGCACTCCATTGCCGACGGGACGGGGGATTGCACCGGCCTTATTTAGATATTATACGTTTTTCTGGCGATGTACCAGTGGCAGACCCCTGATGGCGGTAGTCCGTCACGGGACCCGTTCTGCATCATACTATGGCTGTTTATTCTTCCGCCCCCTGTTTTTTTACTTTTCTCACATTTTTTTATTTTTTTTATTTATCATTAACGTTTAGTGCACTAGTTATCTTTTTTATTC
The DNA here is from genome assembly GCF_031143425.1 of Pleurodeles waltl. Classification (NCBI taxonomy): domain Eukaryota; kingdom Metazoa; phylum Chordata; class Amphibia; order Caudata; family Salamandridae; genus Pleurodeles; species Pleurodeles waltl. Next base: position 687,527,552 of record NC_090447.1, on the reverse strand, counting down.
AATCAGAATGGTGTGAAGGAGGAAGCCACATTTAAAGCGGGAGAATTTTCAGTCCTCTTGGACAAAATAATTAGACTAGGCCACAATTGTTTATAGCAAAAGTACAAAATGCAACTATATCTCGTGGATGAAATCATTAGACTAGAGCCACAATTGTTTAGAGAAAAAGTTAAAAATGCAACTATATCTCGCGGATGAAATCATTAGACTGGAGCCATAATTGTTTCGAGCAAAAGTACAACTACAACTATATCTCAGAAAAGGCAAATGTAGGCCAGAATAGTTGACAGATGGAATGCTGTAGCAAACAATCTGCGCACACAGGAAGAAATTAGGAAGAGGTTGAATGACCTGCAGGAGAGAGTGCCCTCCTTGGCCTCCAAGCGTCACCTGGAAGCCCAGAGTACTGGTGGTGGTTATTCCAGCCCCCCCTTACAACTTTTTCCATGGGAGAAGAATGTCTTGCAGATCCTACATCCTGAATGCTTGACAGGAAACCCTCGTGGAGTGGAGACTGGTAAGTTTAATTTAGCAATATTTCACTAATCACACAGTTTTTCCCTTAGGTTAGCTGTTCAGAGTGTTTCAGGACGCTTATCAAAACATATATAGCTAAATTTGACTTACTAAAATATCTTGTTTTATCCAACTTACTAGAATCATTATTGTATTGTTCTTTATGAGAATGCTCAAAATGTTTTGCCAGAATGTGTGTTGTTCTCCATGGATCATCCCTTGCAGTTGCCTAGTTCCTTGCTTTATTACAATTTATGTTGTTGTACATATAAAATCAGGTTCCAAACACCACCTATTGCACATGAAGGAATAGTGCTTGTAAGTGTTTTTTTCACCTATTTACATCATTCACATATGTGTGTACATATTGTAAATGTGTGTTCATTTTCACTGGAGATATTTAAAAAGATTTGTTTAACCCACATCTTAACAAGTATTGTACATAGTATTTATAAATGACTACAACTACTATGATGCCCTGTTTTTGTCTCTGCAAAACAATAGTGCAATGAGATGTTGCTCATCCTTTCTTTACTTCCATATATGCAACTATGGTAAAGTGTTTTGCATTTGTCTTTCACCATGTGATGCTATGTATGAAAATGTAATTTGTTGTGTTGGTCCACCATGATGTAATAGCTTATATAATTAACAGTTTGTTGAACCAAAGATTTGCAATCAAGTTATGTGGCATGCTGAATATAAGTAGTAGTGATACACAATTTATTTAGCAGTGTCCATATGATGACCAAGGCCATTAATTCCAATATTTTATCCTATAGTATGTTTTAGCCTGCTAGGCCTTGGAATGGTTTAGTTCTCAATTTTCCCTATGACTGTGTTGGGTTGAATGTCTAGTATATTATAAATCACATGTTTCATTTCAGGACATCCCTTCAACATCATTGCTGAAGTTTGCATCTGTGTAACTCTGCCTGCATCTGTAAAATAAAGAAAATCACACAAAGGTCTAATCATTCTATTAATCACAATTTCCACTTTTAGGTTACTTCATTTGTAGCTGAAGACACATTTGAGGTACAATCCAGACTTTTAATTTTATATTGTTTGAAATTCATTTTAGGTCCAACACCCAGGGCCAATGGACCACCATCTGTAAGTGAAGACACCACTCCTGCAAGTCCGGATGATATGAGCTGGCTGGTCCATCTGTTCTGTCTGGGCAGACTGCTACAGTGAGTTTCAGTCAGCCCACACCTACACCTCCCACCCCAGCTGCAACAACACCTTAGCTCAGCCAATAGATACATCCAATTCCTGTGTCCAAAAGAACATCACACCAATCTTGTGCCCCCAGTCCCAGCTGCTATTGAGCCAACACCACCACCTCCCACTCTGCAGGAACCAGTGGGATGGGGGACACTGCCTCCAGGGCACAGGGTAGTCGGGGTAGGTGTCATGGGAGGGACGCAGTGGGCTAGCAAAGAGAGGCCACTGGGGTTACAGTCACCCAGACCACAATAGACTGAGTCTTGGGAGCACTATAGCAGTCCCAAGATATGATGGGCAAGGTCCTATCATAGCTCCGGGACATTAAGCAGGTCCAGAGGGAGCACAATGTTGAGATGCAGAATCTCAACTTCAATTTGTGCTTCTTGTCTGGGCTGATGGTTGAACATTATCATTATCTGTGCAGGGCTTTTTCTGCCTGTGCAATCTACCCTTGCCTGTGGTCCTTCCAACATCAGGAAAAATGCTCCTTTCTCAGCCAAAGCCCTGCCACAACAGGAAACTGCTCCACCCACCCAGTATCTGCAACTGTGTCCCCTCTCCTCCCGGAGGGGACATTCATCCGGACTACCAGGAAAGGATGGCAAGACAATGTTCAATAAATAACAAGAGCGCTCAAATTCAGTCCAGCTTCAGCACTGATTCCAAAAAAATAAGGATGCATAGAAAACAGATAAAGTTCCATTCATTGGAAGAGTCAGGTCTTCATTATAATCATTCTTTTAGCTACAGCTCACACGTTTTGTCACTCTCATGACTTTTTCAAGGCTGTAAAAGTGCAAGAAATACATAAATGTAATCTCTCAAGAGCAACAGTGAAGCGTCATTGATTGACAAGTCTCGAATAAAACTGTGGCAATAGTCAAATCCATGTGGATACTGTAACCCTTATCCAAAGAGAAAAACCAAAGAAAGTTCCATAAACTATAAATATGTGAATCATCCGTGTTGCGTACAAAGAAAGTTGTGATCATCACACCAAGACATTACAAAATGGAGTATGGGAAAAATCACAGTCTCAATGCATGTGTATTCTACCAAATCCCATTGAACAAAGTAAACTGGAAAGAGGATGGAATATAAATAAAGCAAAAAAAGGGGAAAAGTGAGAAAAAAAGAGTAAAAAATAGATAGAATAGTGAAATAGAAACTTGCATGCAGGTGACCAACCTAAACGTTTCAAAGCTGGTTCATTCCAAATTCGCATAAAAGTCTCCTGGGCCAACAGTAGGTATAATATCTGATTGCTGTAAAAAAACATTTAAATAATGTTTTTGAAAAACTATTTCTTTGAAATATCTCATCTTGTTGTTATTGTGCAACAAAATGCCCAAATCCTGGGCAACCTAGGCAACCTACCAATTGGGCAATTTAGTCCAAAATGCAGTAGAAATAATACCTTTGCCACTCAAGAAAACATGAAGAAATCTGTATTCCCTGAGTTGTATCCTGCCCTGTCTATGCAAAACTATGAGCTGGAAATGTTAAAAACAATTGTTAGTCCTTGTAATGAGTATACTACATGATAGATAACACCGCTCAATTTAAAAGAACATACCAAGAGATTTAGGTGGTCATTATGGAATTGGCGGTCTATTCCGAAGACTGCCGTGGTGACTGCTGCCAACAGACCGCCGCAGATGCGGTAATCTGCCAGCCAGATTATGACACAGAAACACAAAACCAACAGAAACCAGACACAACCACAAGTCTGCCAGACCCAACGAAGGTGAAAAACTGTCAGACCCACCACCCTCATCGCTACTCCAGCAATACACCGCCCTCTAAATTATGACCCACAAATCTCCACAGCGGACATTAAACGGTAGTCAGCCTTTGGCGGTGCACACCACTGCGGCAGAATTGGGCACACAACACCACTTCAAGCCAACACTGGCCAGAACAAAAAACCCACACCTGACACATATACACACACCTTACACATCACCAACAGCACTATAAAACACACCCCAAGATGACCCACAATCCTTTGCAAATACAAAAAGACTGCTACACCTTGCCAGGCCAATCCCTTAGAGAACTGCTCACACAAACCACATCTACCTATACATCCGTCATGCATCACACACCACACACCCTACCACAACACTGAATACCCTCTCCACAACACACAAAACACACAATAGGCATGTCCCCACAAAAGGGCCCCCGTTTCACAGATGAGGAGTTGCGGGTGATGGTAGAGAAAATCATCATGGTAGAGCCACAGCTGTTTGGTTCACAGGTCCAGCAGATCTCCTTTGCCAGGAAGATGGAGCAGTGGCGGAGGATCGTGGACAGTGTGAACTCCGTGGGACGATATCCACAAAAAGGGACGACATCCGAAAGAGGTGGAACAATCTACGGGGGAACGTGTGTTCCATTGCATCAAGGCACTGGGTCCCCATCATGAGGACTGGTAGTGGACCCCCACCTCCTCCCCCACAGTTGACAGCATGGGAGGAGCAAGTCTTGGCAATCCTGCATAATGAGGGCCTAACTGGAGTCACTGGAGTGCTGGACACTGGTAAGCCACCATTACTAACCTACCTCCACCGATACCTGCATTGCATGTCACCCCCTCACACTGACTCCCTACACCCCACTCCATCCCACAGAGTGCACCACCCCATGACCACACTTAAATGTATACCCCTGCATGCCCTACCCACTGCAAACACAGCCCTCCCACCTCTGCATGCACACCCACCAGCAATGCATGGACAGCATGTAGAACTACCAGTCCCACAATCCATCACCATACACTAACAAAGGTAAGAGGACAACACCAAACCCATAGGGAAAAGTAGAAATGCGGGAAATGTGACAGACAATGACCCTAAAAAATCATTTACATCCCCACAGGTGCCCTAGCCAATGTCAGCGGCGAGCAGTTGCCAGAGCAACCCTGTCCTCCACCAGAAGATGCCCTCAGTGATGACAGCAACTCTGGATGTCCCGAACTGGATGAACTCCCTGGCCCATCTGGGACCACAGGTCAGTCGGCTTCCACATCCCACAATCAGTCCACCACTGGGCCACCCCATCCAACTCCAACACCACAGCAGCCACTAAACATCCCCAGACTGCTGTCCCCAGGACACGTCGATCAGTAGTGTGCTCACCTGTAAAGGGACCTGAGTAGACACCACACAGGCAAGACAATGAAGGTCCTGGTGTGAGTGGGAGTGGGCACACTGTTCAGGGGACACAGGCACAAGGGGCCAGGGACAGTGGGATGTCAGCTATGTGCTAGGGGAAGGCCAGGGAACCAACTACCCAGGAGGCACTCACACATGTTCTGGGGCATACCAAAAATCCCAGGACCGGATTGGCCAGGTGATCACCATCATGCAAGAGAACCAACGGCTGCAGGGGGTACACCATAAGGAGGTCATACAGCAGTTGCAGGGCTTAAATGCCAACATGGCCTCCATTGTAGTGGTGCTGGGTGACAGGCCAACACCAAGCTGGAGACAGAGCACACGAGCGGCTCACTTCCACTAGCCTGTCCACTCACCAGCCATCAACATCTGCTGCAGATAGTGGACAGGAGGACCTGCCACAAGACCCACAGGCCACTAGCACCCCTCCCCCTGCATAAGGTGAACGACCCTACAAACGTTCCCTGGGACACAGATAGAACCAGAGACTGTTGCCAAGACAACCGCCAAAAAATGAGCCCCTCCAGAATGTCCCTCTGGTGTGCCACTGAGTCACCTTGTTCATTTTGGACTGCCATTGCTCCTCTTCCTATGGCTCCATGGACACTGGACCTGTTCTACAAACAAACTGGGCCACTACACTGAGGTTTACCTCAAACATCACCCCACTCTATTGCACTATCCCTTCATTATTGTCACTTCAATAAACACCCTTGAACACAACTGGAGTAATAGTTCTTTATCAGACAGAAATGTGCAATGTATTGAACTGTATTATTCTGTGCAAATGCCCTGTAATGTGTGAATCCATCCAACAAAAGTTTGAAGCAGTCTGTAGTCATCACATCAGTACACAGTTGTGACCACACCAACATTTGCAAAAAGGGAAGGCAAAAGTGACAGTCAATTGAAATGTAAAGGGAGTGATTGGCACAACACAGCTGGCACACAACACTTAAATGGAGATATGATCAGATCTACATTCTTACCTGAGTGTCATTGGAAGTATGGTTGTATGATATGTGTCCTGTTGTCCACATCCTCCTCCTCCTCCTCCTCACTGTCTTCATTGTCCACTTCTGCCACAGGTGCATTGTCTCCTCCCTTCTTCTGCAGGTAGGGCACATGGTGTCTGAGGGCCAAATTGTGCAGAATGCAGCAGGCCACCACAATCTGGCTGACCTTCTTAGGGGTGTAGCATAGGGAACCACCTTCTAAATGGAGGCACCTGAACCTGGATTTCAGTAGATCAAATGTGCATTCTACAACCCTCCTGGTACGGCCATTCCCTCATTGTACCGATTTTCAGCCCCTGTTCTTGGATTCCTAACAGGGATCAACAGCCAGGACAGGTTTCGGTAGCCGGAGTCACCTGGAAGTAGTGAGGGACACATATTACCCATGTACAATGGCATGGAGTACACCTCCAGTTGGCATACACTGACCAACATTGTGTGAAGACTCAAGCTCACGTATGAGCCACACTCTGTGCCTGTAGTCGTGCCATCACCTGTGGGATGCAGCTATTCCTCAATACATAAGCATCATGCACAGATCCAGGAAACTTGGCAGTGACATGGGAGGTGTATTGATCAGCAAGGCAAACCAACTGGACATTTACTGAGTGGAAACTCTTCCTATTCCAGTACACCTGCTCATTTGCCCTGGGAGGGACCAAGGCAACATGGGTACCGTCAATGGCCCCAATAACATGTGGAATGTGTCCCATGATATAGAATCCAGCCTTCACAGTGGGCAAATCTTCACTCTAGGGGAATGAGCTGTAGCTGCTCATGTGTTTGAGCAAGGCAGCCAAAACCCTTCCAAGCACTATCGAGAACATTGGCTGTGACATTCCTGCAGCCAAGCCCAATGTCACCTGGAATGAACCAGTTGCCAGGATGTGGAGCACTGACAGTACCTGTTCTACAAGGGGAATTGCTGTAGTGCTACAGATAGCAGGAATTAGATCTGGCTCCAATTGTTGACACAGCTCAGTAATTGTGGCCCTGTCCAGACAATAGGTGAGTATGATGTGCCAGTCCTCCAGTGTAGCCAAGTCCACTAGGGGTCTGTAAACAGGTGCTTGCTTCTTCCTCCTCCTCTTCCTTTGCAGTGGTTGGTATCTCAGTGAGCCAAAATTAAAATGTGTGTGACTAAAGGAAGTATGGACACACTATATCACAGTACACAGAGCATGTATGTATGTATGTAGAAGACTGGAATTGTCTAGGAGTGTACAATTCATAACAATGACACACAATAATTTGTCCAACATGAGTACTAGCATTAGGAAATGGCAACCACCTGTCCTGTATGCAGAGACAGGTGGAAGTGACCTCACTCCGCTGGTTTTTGGTGTCATGGCGGAAGGCGGTCTGCACCACCGTGCAACTCCTCATTGGCTAACATGGAGCACTATGGAGTACAGGAACCAATGATGATAAAACGCCGGCAGTGACAGTGTTCACCGCCGCGGACGTGACCACCATATTCTCTGTACCACTTCACTTGATTCCTGACTCTTTCCGGTTCAACATCTCCACTGCGTGTGCTGCTGTGACCTGTCTCTGGAACCTGCGATGGCCTGTGCTACAGGGCAAAGGGCCCCAGCTTTCACATCCAAGGAGTTGGAGAAGCTTGTGGATGGGGTCCTACCCCTGTATGGGCAGTTGTATGGGCCTCCAGACCAACAGGTGAGTACATTATGGGTACGTTGAATGCAACATGGCTGCCTGAAGATGTATGTGTGTGCTGGCAGTGTGTCATTTGGGAGGTGCTGGCTCCATGCAATGTGTATGCAGAGGTAGGAGTTGTGTACGTGCTTAATGTGGGTCACATGCAGTATGTAAGCCATTTGTGTAACAGAATGTACGTTTGAGTTCATGGTGTCCTTCTGTCTGTGTCTCCTCTGGTGAGCGCCCATCAAAAGAAAGAGTTGTGTCATGCCATCGCCAAGGACGTGCGGACGCTGGGGGTTCCATAGCCGGCGGAGCACCCACTGCAGGAAACTGTGGGAGGATCTCAGACGCAGGGCCCGGAAGACTGCAGAGGCCCAGCTGGTGATGGCCTCCCAACGAGGGAGGTGTGCCCATCAGAGCTTGACCCCCCACTAATGGCCCGCATACTGGCAGTGGCCAATCCTGAGTTGGATGGGCGCTTGAGGGCAGCACAGCAACCACAAGGGGGTGAGTACACACTGAGTAGTTTTTTATTTTTTAAATGCCTGCCATGGGGTTTGGGTGCAAGGTTCTACTCAGTGGATGTCCCAATATGCTGGAGTAGCTTTTCCTGTGTGGTCCTGCTTAGCTATGTAGAGTGGTATGTATATTTGGTATGGGTAAGTAGCAAGCATACCATGGAAGACAGGGCTTAGAGGGTCCCAGTAGGTGTGCAGATGGTAGTGTTTGGGTGCTTTACTGCTGTTGTACCCAGGTAATGGTTTGCCATTGTGGTCCATACTGCACAGTGTTTGTCCCAGGGAGTGATTGTGACATGTACACCATATGTTCTGTTGGTGCTGTGACTGACTCTGTGCTCCCTTTCTTTCTCCCCCACCCTCTCTCCTTTTCTCATTCTGTCCTTGTGTGCATTAGCATCATCTGGTGAAGGGGCAGGGGCACCGGCCAGTGGGGGAGCTGCAGCCCACGGGACCCAGGAGGCAGAGAGCACAAACGCTGTGGAGACCAGTGGGTTGGAGGTGGAGGGGAGCACCACGGGGGAGACGGGAGTGATGACTACAGACTCAAATTCCTCCTCCGATGGAAGCTCCCTGGTAGTGGTGGACCCCTCTGTGACCACCCCAGCTACAAGATCTTCCGCCACCCCCCATACCAGCACTGTTTTCCGTGCCGGCTCACACAGGAGGGTGGGCATCTCCTTCGTCCCAGGTACCTCAGGCCCTGCCCCAGTTAGCCCTGCTGCCCTCAGTGAGAAGGCTACTGACCTCCTGAGATATATCTCTGTAGGTCAGTCGACCATAGTGAATGCCATCCAGGGGCTGGTATCCCAGATGCAGCAATGCAATGCTTACCAGGAGGGCATTCACGGTGGCTCGGCTTCCCTTACGGAGATTGTTTCAGGCTCCGGCCTCCTCACTGATCGCAGCCTGTGTCCCTGGTCTTTCTGTCCCCCCCTTCAAACTACCTGTTCCCAGTTCCAAAGCCCTCTCCCCCACCCCATCCCACGCACACAATCTGCCAGGCATTCACCCACAACAACAGACAAGACTTGCACAGACTAACACAGGCACCACACTTCACTTCACAAGCACACACACAGCCAACACCCAGATCCACATAGTACAACAGCCACGGCCTCCATTGTCTCCTCCTCCGCCTCCTCCCTCACAGTCACATCAACACTCACACCTGCATGCACTGTTGTAGGAGGCGGGCCTGGCTTGTAGTGGGTACCAAGGGGTACTTACACTCTGTACCATGTCCAGTTATACCTTATTAGTGTAGAAGAGGTGTCTAGCAGCTTAGGCTGATAGAAAAGGTAGCTAAGCAGAGCAGCTTAGGCTGAACTAGGAGACATGCAAAGCTCCCACTATACCACTGGTTTCATATGCACAATATCATAAGAAAACACAATACACAGATATACTAAAAATAAAGGTACTTTATTTTTATGACAATATGCCAAAAGTATCTCAGTGAGTACCCTCAGTATGAGGATAGCAAATATACACAAGATATATGTACACAATACCAAAAATATGCAGTAATAGCGATAGAAAACAGTGCAAGCAATGTATAGTCACAATAGATTGCAATGGGAGCACATATGTATAGGGGCAACACAAACCATATACTCTAGAAGTGGAATGCGAACCACGAATGGACCCCAAACCTATGTGAGCTTGTAGAGGGTCATTGGGACTGCAAGAAAACAGTGAGGGTTAGAAAAATAGCCCACCCCAAGACCCTGAAAAGTGGGTGCAAAGTGCACCTAAGTTCCCCAGAGAGCACAGAAGTCGTGATAGGGGGATTCTGCAAGGAAGACCAACACCAGCAATGCAACAACAATGGATTTCCAGACGAGAGTACCTGTGGAACAAGGGGACCAAGTCCAAGAGTCACGATCAAGTTGGGAGTGGGCAGATGCCCAGGAAATGCCAGCTGTGGGTGCAAGGAAGCTGCCACCGGATGGTAGAAGCTGTGGATTCTGCAAGAACGAAGAGGGCTAGAAAATTCCCCTTTGGAGGACGGATGTCCCACGTAGTGAAGAAGCTTGCAGAGGTGTTTCTGTGCAGAAAGACCGCAAACAAGCCTTGCTAGCTGCAAGGGTCGCAGTTAGGGTTTTTGGATGCTGCTGTGGCCCAGGACGGACCAGGATGTCGCCAATTGCGTGAGGAGACAGAGGGGGCACCCAGCAAGACAAGGAGCCTACTCAGAAGCAGGCAGCACCCACAGAAGTGCCAGAACAGGCACTACAATGTGGAGTGAACCGGAGCTCACCCGAAGTCACAAAAGAAGGTCCCACGACGCCGGAGGACAACTCAGGATGTCGTGCACTGCATGTTAGAGTGTCGGGGACCCAGGCTTGGCTGTGCACAAAGGAAATCCTGGAAGAGTGCACAGGAGCCGGAGCAGCTGCAAATCACGCGGTACCCAGCAATGCAGTCTAGCGTGGGGAGGCAAGGACTTACCTCCACCAAACTTGGACTGAAGAGTTACTGGACTGTGGGAGTCACTTGGACAGAGTTGCTGAGTTCAAGGGACCTCGCTCGTCATGCTGAGAGGAGACCCAGAGGACCGGTGATGCAGTTCTTTGGTGCCTGCGGTTGCAGGGGGAAGATTCCGTCGACCCACAGGAGATTTCTTCGGAGCTTCTAGTGCAGAGAGGAGGCAGACTACCCCCACAGCATTCACCACCAGGAAAACAGTCAAGAAGGCGGCAGGATCAGCGATACAAGGTTGCAGTAGTCGTCTTTCCTACTTTGTTGCGGTTTTGCAGGCTTCCAGTGTCGTCAGCAGTCGATTCCTTGGCAGAAGGTGAAGAGAGAGATGCAGAGGAACTCTGATGAGCTCTTGCATTCGTTATCTAAACAATTCCCCAAAGCAGAGACCCTAAATAGCCAGAAAAGGAGGTTTGGCTACCTAGGAGAGAGGATAGGCTAGCAACACCTGGAGGAGCCTATCAGAAGGAGTCTCTGACGTCACCTGCTGACCCTGGCCACTCAGAGCAGTCCAGTGTGCCAGCAGCACCTCTGTTTCCAAGATGGCAGAGGTCTGGAGCACACTGGAGGTGCTCTGGGCACCTCCCAGGGGAGGTGCAGGTCAGGGGAGTGGTCACTCCCCTTTCCTTTCTCCAGTTTTGCGCCAGAGCAGGGCTGGGGGATCCCTGAACCGGTGTAGACTGGCTTATGCAGAGATGGGCACCATCTGTGTCCATCAAAGCATTTCCAGAGGCTGGGGGAGGCTACTCCTCCCCAGCCCTGACACCTTTTTCCAAAGGGAGAGGGTGTAACACCCTCTCTCTGAGGAAGTCCTTTGTTCTGCCTTCCTGGGCCAAGCCTGGCTGGACCCCAGGAGGGCAGAAATCTGTCTGAGGGGTTGGCAGCAGCAGCAGCTGCAGTGAAACCCCAGGAAAGGCAGTTTGGCAGTACCCGGGTCTGTGCTAGAGACCCGGGGGATCATGGGATTGTCTCCCCAATACCAGGATGGCATTGGGTGGGCAATTCCATGATCCTAGACATGTTACATGGCCATGTTCGGAGTTACCATTGTGAAGCTATACATAGGTAGTGACCTATGTATAGTGCAGGCGTGTAATGGTGTCCCCGCACTCACAAAGTCCGGGGAATTTGCCCTGAACAATGTGGGGGCACCTTGGCTAGTGCCAGGGTGCCCACACACTAAGTAACTTAGCACCCAACCTTTACCAGGTAAAGGTTAGACATATAGGTGACTTATAAGTTACTTAAGTGCAGTGGTAAATGGCTGTGAAATAACGTGGACGTTATTTCACTCAGGCTGCAGTGGCAGGCCTGTGTAAGAATTGTCAGAGCTCCCTATGGGTGGCAAAAGAAATGCTGCAGCCCATAGGGATCTCCTGGAACCCCAATACCCTGGGTACCTCAGTACCATATACTAGGGAATTATAAGGGTGTTCCAGTATGCCAATGTAAATTGGTAAAATTGGTCACTAGCCTGTTAGTGACAATTTGGAAAGAAATGAGAGAGCATAACCACTGAGGTTCTGATTAGCAGAGCCTCAGTGAGACAGTTAGTCATAACACAGGTAACACATACAGGGCACACTTATGAGCACTGGGGCCCTGGCTGGCAGGGTCCCAGTGACACATACAACTAAAACAACATATATACAGTGAAATATGGGGGTAACATGCCAGGCAAGATGGTACTTTCCTACAACTGTATCATCAGTCCCAGATCCTGCCAACTGTACAGCCTTGCCCACAGTCACCCCAATAGCAGACATGCACCTCACACACCACATGAGCAGTCACCACCACCACCATCACAACCTCATCCAGCACAACCACCTCACTTGCAGACACCACAACATACATACACACGTCCTGTTTGTCCTCCCACACCCTATCTGCCCCCCTCCAATAACACATAAACGCTCCCACTCAGACACCCAACAGCCATCCACCTCACACACTGTCCATGCAACTGCACCCAAGTCTAGCACACCTACTCCTCCTACAACCACTCCCTCTACCTCCACTCCCAATCCTCCTCCCACAACCTGCCCCATTGGTCCTAACAAGCTTTTCCTTTCCTGCCTTGACCCCTTCCCTCCCCCCTGCCCTGCCCGTAAGAGAAAGATCCCTCCCCCCAGCCCAGTACCTCCAGCTCCCAGTCGACTCCTGTTCCTCCCCCTAAAACTACACCTGTCACTAAGGGGCACAAGAGTGGCACTCTGGCCCCGCACCAAGCTCACTCCTCCGTCTCCTAAACAGAAGGGTAAAGACCTGCCCCCTCCCAAACACAAGCCCAAGGACAGCCCCCCAAGAAGAAATGCCACCCGCCCCCGGAGGTGCCTGCCTGCCCCTGCCCAGTGGAGTGACTGGGCTATCAGGAGTCATGTTGGGCCTTGAAAGTTGCTCTCTGGCCATTTGTTGACTGTGGACTGGCCAATGGCCCTACTGTAAATTTGTACATATGTAAATATTTATTTATTTCTAATTGAGCTCACTGTTCCCACATGATTACAGTGGTTGGACCAGAGGTATGTGTCCTAGCTTTCTTTGCTCCTGGGTTATGTTGTTCATTTACTTTGCAGATTGTTCTGGGTGTGGGTGTCTGGTATGTGTATTTGGTGTGTGTTGTGCCTGTGAGTTTGTCATTCTCCCCTCCCTTCCTTGTGTGCTATGCGGCTGTACTCACCGTTGTCGTCTTCGTCGGCGTTCCTAGACTGCCATCATGTGGTACAGCACCGACAGGACTTCCAGTTCGGGTTCCATGGTGGCTGCGGACTCCTCAGTGTCCCTGGAGGTGAGTGGCTCCTTTTATGTGACGTGTTTCCACCAGGTTTTTGGTGGCAGTGGTCCCACCCCGGAAATCCTGGTAGTCCGCTATGTCATAATATGGTGGGCGGGTTGTTGTCTTCCATCTGCCTGAAGATGGCTACCGCCTTGGTCAGTGGACAGACCACACTGGCGGTTTGGGTTGTACATTGGCTGTCTATGGGAGGGATCACGCCATGGTCATAATTTGGCGGTCTTCACTGTCAGCCTGGTGACAGTACTACTGCCATCGCCAGCGTGGCAGTCAGCTGACCGCCAATGTCATAATGAGGGCCTTAGTGTCTGACTCGTTATCACAATAGCTTCATAAGTCAGGTATAAGTAGTATGCAGACCATGTTGCTAGGAACAAGTATAACTGGAAAAAGTAAAAATTAAACATTGAAATGGGCTATGCCAAACTTTATAACATCCCTGGTCAAAAGTAATACTATATGACCTACCCCAACATCATCCTTAACATTAAGAGTGGTCTCTAAGAATAGTCCTCCTCACAGCCACAGGGCCAAAAAACCCTGTATAAACATTACACAATAAGACAGGTCTAGATATCTAGGGTGTGAGAACCATCAGATAAGTATTGGCAGCATAAGTGAAGTGACAATAATTTTTTTAAATATAGATCCGCCAAAACTTAAGAACACTAAACCTAGTAAATACAGACGATACCTGATGGACTGAGTTGCCCTATGATGTGGTATTCACAACTGGGGGAAATCTGATTCCGTTTGAAACCTTGCTTAAGTAGGCTTGCCTATTCCTTGTGTGCAAGAAAAAGAAGACAGACTTACACATGGGCCAGAATGAATTAGGACGATTTGCAGCGGCCATGTTGGTGTCTGCATTTTTAAAAAAAAATACAACCATTTATCTCTTTAGTAGATACAACCAGAAACTGTATCACTCTCCTTGTGGGAATACAAAGCATGCATAAGATTGAGCCTGCTACCATAGTCCTAATATAACAAACAGAAAGAGAAAATCAATGTACTCCAATGTTGATCAAACCCAATAAGCCAAAAAACGTGGCCATCTTAGTGTATGTAAATATATAAACCAGGAAGTCCTTTGCTACGTGTTGATCACTTTCCATTCATGGCAAAACACCAAGCAAATTTTTTGTATCCTATGTTCAGAAACAAGAGATTTAAAACACAAGAAGAGATGGGAAGTGTTGAAACATTAAGCTGGTGAAATCTTGCGCTTTAAAGAGAAATTGCCATGGAAGAAGAAGAAGTGGGAAAGACCAGTCAAAATATGTGGAAAAACAGTCAAAGGTGCATAGAAATAAGCCCTATTCCAACTCTGGTCATAACAGTTTTGTTGACAATTTAAAACATTTTAAATTAAAGGCTTAATACTGAAGTATAGACGTAAATTATGTAGCTGGCACAAATTGTCATTTGTACCACATGTTGAATGCATACTACTGTTCTGTACATGTTGTAGTAGGTAAATATCATATGCTGGATTCTCCAAAAATAGTCAGTTGACTGTGTGCCAATAAACAAACTCAGTTGTCAATTAGGACTGGAGTCTTGACTGAAAATTACATGTACATTTTGTCATAAGGAATGTAACAGTTACAAGAACATTAAAAAAAACATTCTGACTTATGATCAGAAAGCCTAACCTAGTTATACTAACACAAGAAACTAAAAAGAAAAACTGTTCATGTTAGACATTGCCGACAAGAATCTTAATGTTTAATATCTACAGCCCATGCTCAATAGTATTTATGTCTAAAGACATGCCCTGACCTATTGTTCCATGAGAAAAACATGAAACTCTCGATCCATATTAAGTCCTACATCCACTGCTTGCAATTTTGCTATCCATTTAGACTCTAGTTTTCTCAAAGTCATAATACTGTCACTTCCTTTAGGGTTGGTTTCTACCAGTGCTGTACCATGAAATCTAATCTTAAATTACTCTAATGCCTTGTAGGCTATGTTAAAATGTGCTGCCAATGGGTAAGAAGGGTTGTTGTTCTTGATGGCTCTGTTACTTTACTGGATTCTCTCTTTTAAAGGTCGTATTGGGCTGCCTATGTAAATCTATTCACAATCACATATAATACAATTGACAATGAAATTAGAATTACAGTTAATGAAGTGCTGTATCTTGTATGTCCAGCTAGTATTGTATTTGACATTGGTTTTCTTGTCAAGCGCATCCTGGCACATGTTGCAATGTGAGCAGTATTACAACCCCATGTAACTGTTATATTTCTTATGATAAAAAGTATATGTCATTTGCAGTCAAGACTCCAGTCCTAATTGACAACTGAGTTGGATATTGGCTGTTGGAAAATGGCCCTCTCTGAAGGGTCACCCCAAACTTTTTGCCTTCCTCCTCCTCTTTTTTCTGACCGCATTTTTGTTGGCTTTAAGACTCTGGACACTTCACCATTCCTAACTAGTGATAAAGAGTATGTGCCTCCTGTTTCTGAAGTATCAGAACCAACCAAAACTTCACCCCTTCAGGAAATCCTTGTGTGTCGGAAAATCGACACAACGCCTGCAGAAATCAATGCACCGCCTGCCTCGCAGCTGAAAATTCGCTGCATCGCCTACTGGATCGATGCAGCAACTGCTTCTTCTACCAGCGCATTAAGGATTTTCAACGCATCGTCCCTGGCCATCAAAATATCCCTGCAATGCAGTGAAGAACCAAGGCTGCGGTCCCGGAAATCAACGCATCCTTTTGCAGTGTGGAAAGAAACAATGCATCGTCTGTGCTGCACCGGCAAATTAGATGTAGTGCCTCATTTTTTAACGCATCTCTGCCTCTGCGCCCCCGTGCATCGTTATATTTGATGCATCCCAGGTACTAGGTGTTACAAGAATACAACCACTGATTCTAAAGGATTGAGACTCCTCTAACCCTTTAAAAAGTGATATCTCGACTTGTGCATATTAGATGTATGTCATTTTTATCTTATTTTATCCAGATAAATATTATCTATTTTTCTAAACCTGTGTGGTATATTTTTGTGGTGTTTTAACTGTGTTACTGTATGAGTTATTACACAAATACTTTACACATTGCCTTCTAAGTTAAGCCTGCCTGTTCTGTGCAAAGCTACCAGAGGTTGAGCACAGGATAATTTGGGTTGTGTTATGACTTACCCTGACTAGGATTGTGGTCCCTACGTGGACAGCGCGCATACCTCTGACAATTTCTAACATTGGCACATAGTCAACTGACTATTGTTGGAGAATCCAGCCTGTGATACTACTACAACTACTACAACATGTACAGAAAAGTAATATGCATTCCACACGCGGGCGGAGCTAGCCAGCCAGCAAGATGGCCGGCACTCTGTGAGGCTCTGCTCAGGCTGGGGCCCTTTTCGTTCATTTCTTCCGTCAGGACGGAGCTGGCTGGGTGACTGTGCAGCGGGGGTGCGCCTTGAGTTGGTGCCGCCCCAACTGCAACTGAAGTGGGTCGATATCGGCGGCGGCACTGGGGACAGAGGCGGCGGAGGCGGTCAGCCTCGTGGTGCGGCGGGCTGAATAGCCGCTGGCTCGCGCCACTCCGGAGGAGGTGCGGAGTCGCTGCTGCGCAGCCATTTACCTGGGGAGTAAGCGGGGGGCCTAATCGGCGGTCAGTTCGGACTGCGGTCCCCCCGGAATTTTTTCCCCGTTGCGCATGTGACTTTGCCGGCGCATTCTGGAGGTCTGAGGGCCGCGCGGCCAAGATGTTGGAGTGCCCGTGCGGGCTGTCCTGCGTGCTGCTGTCTTGTGGGCCCTTTTAGGGCTGCGGGCTGGCTGTTTTTGCGGCCGCTGCGGGCACCTGTTGGCCTTTGGGGGTGCCGGGGGGCCAATCGGTGGTCGGGTCGGACCACGGCCCCCAGCTCTCGTGTTCCCTGGCTGGGCGGCCGAGCTGCTGCTGCTGCGCTGTTGGCCGGTGGCTGGGAGAGATAGGCACGGTGCAGTGAGCAGGGCTGCGGATTGGCGAAGTTTGGCCCTTGGAGCTCCTGGGCCTGGAAGCTTGGGGACACTGGCGGTGCGGCGACTCCCTGCTGTGGCTGCCACTGGGCTTCGCATGCAGCGGAGCCTGCTGTGTGGTCTGGACGAAGCGGTTGATGCTGAGTGAGCAACAGGGAGGAGGAGGATTGCGACGAGGGCCTGTGTTCGCGAGGCAGCGGCGGGACAGGCTGTCCGCAGTGGGAGAGGCGGACTGACTGCACAGGCTATTAAAGCGGGAACCAGAGGATGGTGCAGTAGGGCTCTGGCTTCCTGCCCTTGGCGAGGTGGCTTGGTCTGGAGCAGACCATATTGGAGGTTGATCGGCGTTGCTGGTGCCAGAGGAGGCTGGTTGGTGTGGATCCTGGTGGAGTCTTCGGAGGTGGACGGTATAGCTGGTCTACATTGTCCAGGTACTTACGGATATTGGTGGCGTGTGCCTGGTGACGGACTGCCGATTGCGCGATGGGGAAGGCGGAGAAGAAACAAGCGAAGCTCTCCTTTGAGGGGGGCCAGAGGAAGGGGGGGGAACACCTACTGCTCAGTCTGAGGAGCTGGCGATGGGAGAGGGGCCTTCGGAGGGGTCGGTCAAGGCTATGTTTTTAGACTTGAAGACAAGCCTGGCTGGCATAGATGGGAAGCTTGATCATTTGACGGAGCAGCTTGATCGAGTCATAGCCCGGGTAGACGATCACGACTCCCGCCTTGATCAGTTGGAGACGTGTACTTCTGGGCTGGAGGATACGCGGCGAGATGAGCGTGAACATTTGCTGCGCATGGAGAGGGTGCTGGAGGTCATCCGGGCTAAAAACGAAGATTTGGAGGCTCGATCGCGTCCTAACAATCTTAGACTGGTTGGACTTCTGGAGTCCACCGATATTGGTAGAATGGAGGATTTTGTGGAGGGAATGCTCTCTGACCTTTTCCCCGGCCAGCTGTCCCGTCAGTTGGTGGTAGAGAGAGCCTATCGATCGCTGGGGCCACGGCCACCCCCTGGTACTCCTCCGCGCCCCATCATTATTGGGCTTCTGAATTACAGTGATCGGGATGCAATTCTGCGACTGGCTAGGGAGCGCCGGCCGGTAATGTATAAGAATACTGAACTGAGTTTTTTTCCAGATTATACCACCGGCGTGAAGGCTGCATGCAGGGCATTCTTGCCAGTGAAGCGCTCTCTGGCCCAAACGGATGCTAGGTTCTCTCTCATCTACCTGGCAAAAGTGAAAGTGCAACATGATGGGTCCCTTCAATTTTTTACGGATCCGGAGCTGGCAGCGAAGTACGCCAAGTCTCTTCCTCAGAAGTCTGAGGCGGTGCCCCCGGATGATCGTGCTGTGGAGCGTGAGTCCCTAAGTGATAACGATTGACTGGCATGGACATCATTTGTTCTCAGGACACTTGAGTGTGCCGCTGGCATCCTGTTATGGAATCTTTTGTGCTTTTCGTCCTGATAACGCTCCTTATTGTTGGGCCCCATGCCTGCCCTTCCCTGTCCTGGCTAGGAGGACGGGTTGGGTGGCTAGCTTCTTGCCCTTTGGATGAGTCCTGTTTCTCTGATTATTTGGGTATCTGTGTTTCATGGGGGGAGGGCTTTTGACTTGACCCGGTTGGGGGGTCTGCGTGGGTGGTGCTTGGGGGGGGGGTTGGATTTGCTGTCTTATGTTTTTCTGAGTTCTTTCTATTGTGTTTTGTGGTTGAGTGGGGTTGGCCAGGATGGAGAAGAGGCAGTACTGCACTATGTGTTTGGTGGGATGAGAGGATGACACCGGTGGGAGTAGTTTTGATCCGTTGTCTTACTTGGAATGTGCAAGGCTTGAATGCCAGACGAAAGGTGCAACTTATGTCGGCGTATGTTAAGCAGCAGAATATAGATATATGCATGCTACAAGAGACGCACCTAGTGGAGGCTACTCTGCATTATTTAAAGGCGGGGTGGATTGGGGAATGTCATGGCTCTGTTTACTCGCGCTATGCTAGAGGAGTAGTATAGAAAAGTACCATCTTGCCTGGCATGTTACCCCCATATTTCACTGTATATATGTTGTTTTAGTCTATGTGTCACTGGGACCCTGCCAGGCAGGGCCCCAGTGCTCATAAGTGTGCCCTGTATGTGTTCCCCGTGTGATGACTAACTGTCTCACTGAGGTTCTGCTAACCAGAACCTCAGTGGTTATGCTCTCTCTGCTTTCCAAATTGTCACTAACAGGCTAGTGACCAATTTCACCAATTCACATTGGCATACTGGAACACCCTTATAATTCCTTAGTATATGGTACTGAGGTACCCAGGGTATTGGGGTTCCAGGAGATCCCTATGGGCTGCAGCATTTCTTTTGCCACCCATAGGGAGATCTGACAATTCTTACATAGGCCTGCCAGTGCAGCCTGAGTGAAATAACGTCCACGTTATTTCACAGCCATTTACCACTGCACTTAAGTAACTTATAAGTCACCTCTATGTCTAACCTTCACCTGGTGAAGGTTGGGTGCAAAGTTACTTAGTGTGTGGGCACCCTGGCACTAGCCAAGGTGCCCCCACATCGTTCAGGGCAAATTCCCCGGACTTTGTGAGTGCGGGGACACCATTACACGCGTGCACTACACATAGGTCACTACCTATGTATAGCGTCACAATGGTAACTCCGAACATGCCCATGTAACATGTCTAAGATCATGGAATTGTCCCCCCAATGCCATTCTGGCATTGGGGGGACAATTCCATGATCCCCCGGGTCTCTAGCACAGAACCCGGGTACTGCCAAACTGCCTTTCCGGGGTCTCCACTGCAGCTGCTGCTGCTGCCAACCCCTCAGACAGGTTTCTGCCCTCCTGGGGTCCAGGCAGCCCTGGCCCAGGAAGGCAGAACAAAGGATTTCCTCTGAGAGAGGGTGTGACACCCTCTCCCTTTGGAAATAGGTATGATGGCTGGGGAGGAGTAGCCTCCCCCAGCCTCTGGAAATGCTTTGATGGGCACAGATGCTGCCCATCTCTGCATAAGCCAGTCTACACCGGTTTAGGGATCACCCAGCCCTGCTCTGGCGCGAAACTGGACAAAGGAAATGGGAGTGATCACTCCCCTGACCTGCACCTCCCAGGGGAGGTGCCCAAAGCTCCTCCAGTGTGCCCCAGACCTCTGCCATCTTGGAAACAGAGGTGTTGCTGGCACACTGGACTGCTCTGGGTGGCCAGGGCCAGCAGGTGACGTCAGAGACTCCTTCTGATAGGCTCTTACCTTTCTTACTAGCCTATCCCCCTTCCTAGGTAGCCAAACCTCCTTTTCTGGCTATTTAGGGTCTCTGCTTTGGGGAATTCTTCAGATACCGAATGCAAGAGCTTACCAGAGTTCCTCTGCATCTCCCTCTTCACCTTCTGCCAAAGGATTGACCGCTGACTGCTCAGAATGCCTGCAAAACCGCAACAAAGTAGGAAAGACGACTACTGCAACCTTGTATCGCTTCATCCTGCCGGCTTTCTCGCCTGTTTCCTGGTGGTGCATGCTCTGGGGGTAGCCTGCCTCCTCTTGCACCAGGAGCTCTGAAGAAATCTCCAGTGGGTTGACGGAATCTTCCCCCTGCAACCGCAGGCAACAAATGACTGCATCACCGGTCCTCTGGGTCCCCTCTCAGCACGACGAGCGTGGTCCCTGGAACTCAGCAACTCTGTCCAAGGGACTCCCACAGTCCAGTGACTCTTCAGTCCAAGTTTGGTGGAGGTAAGTCCTTGCCTTCCCACGCTAGACTGCATTGCTGGGTACCGAGTGATTTGCAGCTGCTCCAGCTCTTGTGCACTCTTCCAGGATTTCCTTTGTGCACAGCCAAGCCTGGGTCCCCGACACTCTAACCTGCAGTGCACAACCTTCTGAGTTGTCCTCCGGCGTCGTGGGACTCCCTTTTCTGACTTCGGGTGGACTCCGGTTCACTCCTCTTCTAAGTGCCTGATCTGGTACTTCTGCGGGTGCTGCCTGCTTCTGTGATGAAGCTTGTAGAGGTGTTCCCACGCAGAAATACCGCAAACAACCCTTTCTAGCTGCAAGGGTAGCGGTAGAGGTTTTTGGGTGCTTCTGAGGACCAGGAAGGACCAGGATGTCGCCACTTGGAGGAGGAGACAGAGGGGGCGCTCAGCAACTCAGAGAGCCCCCACAGAAGCAGGCAGCACCCGCAGAAGTACCCCAACAGGCACTTGGAAGAAGAGTGAACCGGAGTCCACACGAAGTTACAAAAAAGGGGTCCAATAACGTCAGAGGACAACACAGAAGGTTGTGCACTGCAGGATTGAGTGCTTGGGACCCAGGCTAGGCTGTGCACGAAGGAAATCCTGGAAGAGTGCACAGGAGCCGGAGCAGCTGCAAATCACGCGGTACACAGCTTTGCAGTCTAGCGTGGGGAGGCAAGGACTTACTTCCACCAAACTTGGGACTGAAGAGTCACTGGACTGTGGGAGTCACTTGGACAGAGTTGCTGTGTTCCAGGGACCATGTTCGTCGGGATGAGGGGACCCAGAGGACCAGTGATGCAGTCTTTTGGTTCCTGCATTAGCAGGGGGAAGATTCCGTCGACCCACTGGAGATTTCTTCGGAGTTTCTGGTGCAGGGTGGAGGCAGGCTACCCCCAGAGCATGCACCACCAGGAAACAGTCGAGAAAGCCGGCAGGATGAGGCGCTACAATTTGCTGGTAGTCGTCTTGCTACTTTGTTGCGTTTTTGCAGGCATCCTGGAGCAGTCAGCAGTCGATCCTTGGTTGAAGGTGAAGAGGGAGATGCAGAGGAACTATGGTGAGCTCTTGCATTCGTTATCTGAAGAATTCCCCAAAGCAGAGACCCTAAATAGCCAGAAAAGGAGGTTTGGCTACCAAGAGAGGTAAGAGCCTATCAGAAGGAGCTTCTGACATCACCTGCTGGCACTGGCCACTCAGAGCAGTCCAGTGTGCCCCCAACACCTCTGTTTCCAAGATGGCAGAGGTCTGGGACACACTGGAGGAGTTCTGGGCACTCCCCTGGGAGGTACTGGTCAGGGGAGTGGTCACTCCCCTTTCCTTTGTCCAGTTTCGCGCCAGAGCAGGGCTGGGGGATCCCTGAACCGGTGTAGACTGGCTTATGCAGAGATGGGCACCCTCTGTGCCCATCAAAGCATTTCCAGAGGCTGGGGGAGGCTACTCCTCCCCAGCCCTTCACACCTATTTCCAAAGGGAGAGGGTGTAACATCCTTTGTTCTGCCTTCCTGGGCCAGGGCTACCTGGACCCCAGGAGGGCAGAAACCTGTCTGAGGGGTTGGCAGCAGCAGCAGCTGCAGTGGAGACCCCGGAAAGGCAGTTTGGCAGTACCCAGGTTCTGTGCTAGAGACCCGGGGGATCATGGAATTGTCCCCCCCAATACCAGAAGGTTATTGGGGTGACAATTCCATGATTTTAGACATGTTACATGGCCATGTTCGGCGTTACCATTGTGACGCTATACATAGGTAGTGACCTATGTATAGTGCACGCGTGTAATGGTGTCCCCGCACTCACAAAGTCCAGGGAATTTACCCTGAACGATGTGGGGGCACCTTGGCTAGTGCCAGGGTACCCACACACTAAGTAACTTTGCACCCAACCTTCACCAGGTGAAGGTTAGACATATAGGTGACTTATAAGTTACTTATGTGCAGTGGTAAATGGCTGTGAAATAATGTGGACATTATTTCACGCAGGCTGCAGTGGCAGGCCTGTGTAAGAATTGTCAGAGCTCCCTATGGGTGGCAAAAGAAATGCTGCAGCCCATAGGGATCTCCTGGAACCCCAATACCCTGGGTACCTTAGTACCATATACAAGGGAATTATCTGGGTGTACCAGTATGCCAATGTGAATTGGTAAATTTAGTCACTAGCCTGTTAGTGACAAATATGGAAAGCAGAGAGAGCATAACCACTGAGATTCTGGTTAGCAGAGCCTCAGTGAGACAGTTAGTCATGACACAAGGAACACATACAGGGAACATACTTATGAGCACTGGGGCCCTGCCTGGCAGGGTCCCAGTGACACATAGACTAAAACAACATATATACAGTGAAATATGGGGGTAACATGCCAGGCAAGATGGTACTTTCCTACATGCGGGGTTACCATTTCGTCAGAGATCGATCCTGATATCCATGTATGCTGATGACGTTGCGCTGTATGTGCGGGAGCCTGCGCACAACTTAGATGTGTTAGTAGATGAGATTATCCGGTTCGGGGGAATCTCTGGAATAGCGATAAATTGGTCTAAGTCTGTGGTGTTACCTCTCTCGTCTGGAACGGCAGTTTGTCGGTCCCGCTATCCTATTATCTGAGCGGATGGGCCTGTTAAGTATTTGGGACTTTGGCTGAGCTGCGATGTTGAGACGCTCTGGCTCGCCAAGTACGGTAAAGCCATGTCTTGGCTGGAGGACAGAATTGCGGTGTGGCGCTCTTTGCCTTTGTCTTTAACCGGACGGATTGCGGTGGCAAAGATGCTGGTATTGCCCAAATTTTTGTACTTGTTTATTAATATTCCTCTGGTGCTTACGGCTGGTTTTCTGCAGCGTCTCCGCTCTGCGCTGATTTGCCTGGTCTGGGGGTCAGCCTCGCATTGCATGGGAAAAATTGGTGCTACCGTTTGAGTTGGGTGGACTTGCGGCCCCTGATCTGGAGCTCTATTATTACTGTGCGCAGGCTCACTTTGCGTATTTTTGGATCTGGCCGATTCGTTATTTACCGTATCTTGCCCCGGAGAGTGATGCGGTGTGGCCGGACGGCCTTGAGTGAGTGCTGGGAAGCCTAGCGATGGCTCGACCTCGGGGTGTGGATACGGTGGCTTGTACCATTCGGGCCTGGTATGTCCTGCTGAAGCGATCTGGGGTGCGTGTGCCTTTCGTGCCGTCTATGTCTGTGGCAGTTGTGGGGGATGAGGCGATGTTCCATGATTCGCAGCTGCGGAATTTTCTACTGACTTTTGATTTGGTATCCCTGGAGGACTGGTTTGTCGATGGAAGTTGATGTCCCCGGGGGAGCTCCTGGGGGATGGGCCTGCTAATGCGCTGCATCGCTTGTTTGTGTTGCGGATATGCGCTATGCTGCGTGCATGGTATCCCAGTCTTCCTGAGATTCCGCTGACCTGCCGTGCGTTGGAGGTGTTGTAGAGTGTGCAGTCGCCGAAGAAGATTATTCCCAAATTGTATGGCTGTGTACAGGAGCAGGGGTGTTTTTTTTTTTTGCTGTCTGCTAGGGTGAAGTGGGCAGAAGATGTGGGGGAGGACACTGCCGATGATGTCTGGAGGGCGTGCTGTGCGCATATGTAGGAGCTGTCGCCCAACTATAGGCTGCGCCTTATCCATTTCAAGTTTCTGCACCGCTTGTATTATAATCCTCTAAGCTTGTGCGCTATGGGGCTGTGAGCGGAGGATGCTTGTGTAAGATGCCAGGTGCCGGCTGCTGATTTTCTCCATTTGGCGTGGCATTGTGCAGAAGTGTATGCCTTCTGGATGGAGGTTTTTCGTGTGCTTTCCGAGATGACTGGATTGGAGATGACTCCGTCTCCTGTAATAGTGTTGTTGGGTAAGGTGAGCGGGGTGCAGTTGACGGTGCGGCGTTTAGTCAGTATGCTGCTACTGTTGGCTAAGCGCAGAGTGGCAATTTGTTGGGGCCGGGATCACCCTCCTCGAATTTCAGATTGGCTGCGAGATGCAGCATTTTGCCAGGAACAATTAACAATTTATTGGGAACTGACTCAGGAAGGCTCCAGACCACGCGATATTTGGGCGCCCCTCCGATCCTATCTTGAGTCTGCGTCTGTTTGAGGTGCCCTTTTTGCGGACTGGCATCCTGATACATTGTCCTCGCTCCTATGTATTGCAGTGGATTGCAACTATTGCTGATGGTGCTGACTGTTTCCTCCCGGCCTTCTTCTTTCTCTTGTACCTTTGTTCTTCATTTTTTCTGGAACATGTTTTTATGGGTTCACCCCTTGGGCTCGGAGGCTTGCCGAGGGTGGTTCAGCTGCAGGCTGTATGTACATGGACATTTGATATTACTGCTGGACTTTGTCTGCCAGAACCTAAAGGACCTTTAGAGACATATGGTACAGTTGGTGCCTGGTGAGACCTCGTGGTTCAACATGGCGGTAACTGCATTAGTTTCAATGCTGTATGGGCACCCCTGTTAGTTTGTTGTATGTTGTTAACATAAATGATTAAATAAATAAATACATTTAAAAAAAATGCATTCCACACGTGGTAACAATGGCAATTTGTGGCAGCTGCAGCATATACTTCAGTATTAAGCTTTTAATTTATAATGGTTTAAATTGTCACCAAAACTGTTACAACCAGAGTTGGATTAGGGCCTATTTTTATATAGGATACAAAAACCTTGCTTGCTGTTTTGACATGAAGGGACTACGATCAACACTTAGCAATGGATTGGCTGGTTTATATATTCACACAAACTAAGATGGCCACAGCTTTTGACGTGTTAGGTTTGATCAACATTAAAATACACTGATTTTCTCTTTGTGTTTGTTCTATTAGGACTACGGTATCAGGCTCAATCTTTTGCATGTTTTGTGTTCCCACAAGGAAAGTGACACAGCTTCTGGTCATATCTACTAAACAGATAAATGGCTGTATTTAAAATAAAATAAAAAAATCATACA
The DNA here is from genome assembly GCF_031143425.1 of Pleurodeles waltl. Taxonomy (NCBI): domain Eukaryota; kingdom Metazoa; phylum Chordata; class Amphibia; order Caudata; family Salamandridae; genus Pleurodeles; species Pleurodeles waltl. The sequence goes on along the minus strand of NC_090447.1, from coordinate 687,501,498 downwards.
CCAACATGCCTGCTGCCAATAGAAATACATCTGGCCCTCATGTAAGCCCGTCTTCTTTTTCTTGCACACGAGGAATAGGTAAGTGTACTTAAGCATGGTTTCAAATGAAGTCAGATTCCCGCTCATTTGTGAATACCATGTCCTAGGGCAACACAGCCGATCAAGTACTGTCCATATTTACTAGGCTTAGGCCCAGATTTACAAGGATTTTGCACTGCCATTGCACCAAAAATGTTGTCGCAATGGCAGCAAAAAATCAGCACCATATTTACAAAGTGGTGCTAGACCTGTATAGCACCACTTATCAGAAGACTGCGCCATTCTTTAGTAGCACCGCCTGGCCCTGCACCATTTAACAAAAATGACATGCAGGGTAGGCGTTCCCTCCTAAAAAATGACGCTAGGCGGCCAACTCCATATTTAAAAGCCTGCTAAAAACATCGTGCCCACATCAGAAAAACAGCACAAATACCTAATAGCGTCAAAATCTTACAACTTAGTCAGACCAGGTGTTAAAATGGGGCACAGGTATATAAGGAAAACACACATTAAGCACTCTGGCAACCACAGGGCAACGTGGACCTGTTACTGCTCCAGCTAGGGACACAGAGGAGAAGAAGACAGCAACACCACCAAGCACTGCCAGCTTAACCGCAGCACCCTCCATCACCACTACACCAACTATAAATGCAGCACAGGAGAAATGAGCGCATATATAGACTACGCACATCCATCCTTGGCCAAAGGGAGGAGACCATTATAAGGTACTACCGGCTGAAGCCAGAGTCCAGTGTGCAGCTGCTCCAACACATTGCGCCAGCATTCTCACCCAGGATGCATAGGTCAACCAACATACCACCCATGACTAAGCTTCTGGCTGTGCTGCACATGCTGGCCTCTGGCTCTTCCCAGTCAATTGTGACAGAAATGGGCGGATTATCCCAGCCCTCCCTCTCAGCCTGTAACGATATTTGTGTTTTGACCACTGACTCCACGTTGCACTTAGCCTAGCAGCACACCGTCTTCTAAAACTTCATTTTACCTGTTGGCTTTATTTTAACGTTAGCCACTGCTATGTTAGAGGTGCAGATGTTAGAAGTGCAGCAGCTGCAACTATTTTACTGTGCCCCCGTTATGCAATGTGCTTTTTGGTCATGTTTTTACTCTGCCTGTTCTTTCTCACCAAGGGCTTAGAGAGATAAGGATGTGCTAGGATTATGTTTATGGTACAGCAGGGAATGGTTTTGTTTTGATAGAGCACCTTGGGATTTTGGCCAGTTCCAACATGTTCCTTTCAAAACTAACCTGAAGTAGCCAGCATTTTTTAACAACAAATTGCAGAGTGAGTGGGGTTTTTCTAGAAATCTCCTCTCTGGCTTGTTTAAGGTATATAAGAGACCCAAGATTGACGGTGAAGTGATTCAGCGACCTCAGTGAGGGTCAAAACGCAGATGCCTGTCATCCTTCCTGTGAGAGTAGATCTCTCTTTCTCTCTTTACAGTCGATCTGTGGTCTACGACTTGAAGCTGCTGGGAGAAAGATGAAGGAGCAACTGTGCCCATGGTGATGAATTTTTACTAATTATCTGCTTTGCATTGTGTATGTTTATATTTATATATATCTGTGGCTTTGTATATATATTTGCCGTTTATAGATTGAAGATTTTTCGTACATGTTTTCATTTCATTATTGCACATATTTTAAATGTGCACTTTCAGTTGTACTGACCTTCCTTTACGAGCCTCACAGAGTGATTTGTTAAATGTATTTCCTAGACTAAGAGTTACATTCCAGAGATTCTTTTCAGTGTGTGTGTAGTTCAATTCGGTCAGCAGTGAAGCAAAATACAGCCTTAATGCCAATTGTTTTGGATGCCATCATCCGCTTCACTCCTCATCACATCATCTTTCCCAGCACCCAGCAACTGCAGCAGGAGACCAAACAGAGATTTTATGCAGTTTCTGGGTTCCCACATGTGCTGGGTTTCAACAACAATGTGCTACTTGCACCTTCTGCTGAAACAAAACATCTTTATCGCAACAGGAAGCACATGCATTCAATCAATATGAAAGCCACTCAAGACCATCGCAGACTATTCAGCAATGTTCTGGGCAGGTATCCTGAAAATGCGCATGAAGCCTACATCTTCCTGCATTCCACCATAAACCATAGCTTTCAGGATGGACAATATGGCAATGGCCTACTCTTAGGTAAGCATACAGCAATTACATAACACATACAACACACAAGACACATGGCACAAACAATATACATACAACACGCCCCACACATGGATAGGAACACATGGAGGAACAATGAGCAAGACATATGCAGCATGCATCACTTTAAACATCAAATCCACATCTCCAACAAACGGGGACCACTATACAAGCCCCTAGTGTCATTGGAGTGTTATGATTAATGATGCTCCCCTACAGCAGTGCCTGCTCTGCATTCACAAGGTGGTGCTTATCAACTCTTTTGGGCCTCAAAGCAGCTTTGTCAATACTGCCTTATCACATGCATCACTGAGTGTGGACAGGCCATACATTGGGTCAAGATGTGGGTGTGCCATCACATAACACATTGCATAACGGCATTGGCTCACATATACAGCAATATGTACACCTGAAGCATCACCAAAAATTAAACACACCATAGAGGTGCAATCACTATTGTGCAAAAAGGAGAAATACCCCATACTTTACTTGTTTTTGATCTCCCAATGTCTACATCATATGTGGAAATAGAAAATCATCAACAATGATATGTCATGTGCAGAAAAGGACACATTCATGCACATAAGCAATCACCTCTGCAATGCATGTATCATGGTACCAAGGTGCTAGGGTGCCTATGTTGCAGCTTGGCAGCTGAGTAAGTGTCAGCGCAGTGGGTGAGAACAGCAATGCACCATATCTAATAGTCATGGCACACTGCTGGTATGTCCCAGTGGCACAGGGTGATGCAACAAGACGATTTCTACCCCATCCTGTGCCATAAGGGCAACCATAATATCTAGATACATGCAAATACATCCAAAGCTACTATGTCACACTTTGCATGATGCCCACACATACACATGCATGTGAGTCAGGAAATATGGAAAATGCCATTTGTACAAGGAGGGAGTACCATGTCCAAGGGGGGTTACAGGCCACACACATAGCGCAACAGCTGTCTCATGGCATTGAACACACACAAAAGGATCAAAATAACACAACATGGCTCCTTGGCAAGTCATGTGTTTTCCTGAAACACACATCCTGCATGGGTGAACTGTCATGCCATTCAAATCACACAATCACCATGCCCCAGAGGCAGCACACTTGACTGGAAGGTATGCCACAACACCTATAGAATCACGCATACAAACAGGAACATACAAGGATAGAGGACCGAGGACAGAAAGCTGCGTTGAGGCAAGGTCCTGTCCCACATGAACAGGATTTTAAAGGTGGAGAAGACTGTTTGGAAACTAAAACATAGCTGGGCAGACCTAATTGCACGAGAGAGCGACCTGCTGGACTTCCTTGGAATTGAGGTCGGCAGAAATGTTGGTGGTAGGCTCCTGTTGTGCAAATGCAAATTCATGTCTGTATGACATAGGCTAACATTTACAAAGTGAAGGCTAGTGGGTAGTGTCTAATTAAAGATTTCCTAGCTAACAAGAAGGAAAGTTTAAATTCTATTAAGGACATGGAGGTGAGGATTATGCATAACTTTCTTCACTTTATTATTACAGCAGATTCAAAGAATAAAGAAATAAAATAATTAAAGACTGCATGTCCCATGAGACCCATGGTATCTGAGTTCAAACATATTCTAATCACAGCACAATCCACCATATAGAAAGATATGATGTCCTTTCCTGTTCTTCTTCTTCAATGGAGGAAGTTAATGTTGATCCAAATTCTAATCCAGTTCTTGGTTATTGCCTGTGTAGATTGAAAAGTATAGAACATGTTTTCCAGATCTTTAATTAAAAAGGTTATATTACAACAAAAAACATATTGTTGAAAGAGAGTGGTTTATTTCTTCTAAAGAACACATTAGAATATAGGCATGTAACTGAACATTTAAGTTTATGAATAAATGGCACCAATATAATTTAATGAATTACTGGAAACAACAGGTATATTTCTCAGTGGGAGGGAGAGACTCCTAAAGAAAAAAAGTGCCTGGGTGGAATAATCCTTGCCTCCATGTCCTTAACAGAATTGAAACTTTCCTTCTTGTTAGCTAGGACATTTTTCACTGTATGTCAGGACCAGAGGCGAGGATTATGCATGTTTAAAGCTTACTGAGAACCAGAGTTGCGGCTTCTAATATTGTTTTAAAATTTAGATTTTTTTTTAACGTGGATTCCGATGACCAATCCGCTGAATTCATGATGTCCTCTAGTCTACCACCTACCTGAATGGCTTTAGATACCATTGCTCCTCTTGTGGAATGTGCCCCAAGCCTATGAATGTCAATACCTGCTTCTGTCCCAATCCATCAAACCCATCTAGCAATAAAAGGAGATGAAACCACTTTAAATGGTTTTTGTAATGCAATGAGAAGTTGATTCTCACCTGCAGGTCTGGTATCCAATGTCATACCTTCATATGCCTTGATACATCTGACTATACATAATGTAGGATGGCCTGGGAAAGCAGGATAAGATCTAACCTGATATTAGTTTTAGTCCTCCTGGAGATTGTGAAAGTAACACCTTCTGGAGTGAAGCCTCTAATTGATCTAACAAATCTAGGGCTCTAACGTCAGAAACTCTTTTGCAGGATATGAGGCATAAAAGAATAGCTAATTTAGCTGGTAGTTGTTTTCAAGATAAGAAATTATTATCTTGCCATTGAGAGAGAAAAGTTAAAACTACGGTAATGTCCCAAAGTCCTGACTATCTGGGTTCTGGGGGTTTAGAAAGGCAAATGCCTTTCATTAACGTACATATCCATGAGTATTCGCCTACTGGTTTGTTATCAATGGAGATATGTCCCGCACAAATAACTGATCTAAAGGAGTTGACTGTACAATAAGCTAGACCTGATTGAGCAAGTTCAGCCAGGAAATTCAGGATATAATTAAGTTCTGCCTTCAAGGGATTGAGATGTTTCTCCATACACCAATGATTCAATCGGATCCAAGCTGATGTATATGCCTTGGTGGTACTTGTATCCCAGGCTTGTTGTATGACGTTAGTAGCTTATTTTGATAGATGTTTGTTTTTCCAACATCCCTGGAAATCCTCCAGGCAAAGAGGGAAAGATGGCCTTGAAGTACTAACGGGTGAAGAGAGCCTTGAGGATCTATAAGTATTGAAGGGAATGATGGTAGTTTTATTGGGTGATCCGAAGCTAACTCCATCAATGCTGGGAACCATGCTTGAGATTTCCATATTGGTCTCACTAGCACTAAAGATGCTATGTGGCGTCTGACCTGAGCTACTACTCTGGGAATAATGATAAATGGAGGGAATGCATAGGGAAGATCCTTCGACCAATCTTGGAGAAAAGCATCTACTGCAATCATTTCTGGGTCTGGGCTCCAGCTGACATATTTTATCAGTTGGTGATTCAGTTAGGAAGCAAAGAGATCTAGATTGTAAGGACCCCATCTTTCTATTACAGCTAGAAAAATGTTCTTATTCAGCTTCCAGTCTATATTGTCTATAAAGTTCCTGGAGTTCCAGTCTGCTACAATGTTCTTGATTCTTGGACGATAGTCTGCTGTTACAGAGATCTGTTTCTGAAGGCAATAATTCCAGAAATCCTTTGCTAATTTTGAGAGGGCTTTCGATCAAGTGCCCCCCAGGCGATTGATATATTGGACTGCTGTTATGTTGTCCATCCCTAGGGGAATGGAGCAACACACCACACTTTGTGCTTGGTGAGAGATTTGATTGCAAATTATCCCTCCAAGAGTTCCAGGCAATTGACATGAAGAAAGAGTTCTTCCAGGGACCATCTGCTTCCCATGAATACCTTCCCGGATCTGGCCCCCCATCCTAGACGACTGGCATCTGATTCTATTACCATGTCCGATGACGTGCCGAATATTGCTGTGCATTCCAAGCTTCCATGTAGTCTATCCACCAGTGGAGTTCCATTTTGGCTTCTGAAGATAAGGAGATTATTTCTGAGTAAGTTAACCCTTTCCAGAGATGTAACACTTTTAGTCTCTGCAATGCACGGTAATGAAGGGGGGCTGGGAAGATTGCCTGAATTGGCAAGGATAGAAGTCCCACTATCCTGGCCAATTGGCAGAGAGATATCTTTTCCATTCTGAGAACCTTTTTGAGTTCTTTCCGAATCTTGAAAAGTTTTGATAATGGAAGGATGGGTGATGCCTTGACTGAGTTTATGAGGAATCAGAGAAAGACAATCTGTTAGGTTGGAATTAATTCAGACTTTGATTTGTTGATGACAAAGCCGAGATTTTGAAGAAGAGCAATAGTCATGTTCAGATTGTACCTGAGCTATACTTAGGATTGATCCATCAGGAAAATGTCATCCAGATAAATAATCATCCTTATTTCCCTGGTACGAAGGAATTCTACTACTGGACACAGGAGTTTGGTGAAGCACCAAGGAACTGAGGATAGACCAAAAGGGAGAGCTTTGAATCGTATTTTTGCCCTTTCCATGCAAACTGAAGAAATCTCCTGTGAGGAGGAAAAATGGGAATGAAAGATATGCATCTTTGTGATCCAACCAGATCATCCAATCTTTCGGGAAAAGGATGTCTCTCAATAGGTGAATACCTTCCATCTTGAAGTGACAGTAAATCATCCACTCGTTGAATTCTTTCAAGTTTATGACAGCGCGAAAGCCTTTGTCTTTTTTCTCTCCACTAGAAATATATTGCTCAAAAAAACATTTGGGTGAAGTACTGACCTGCAAATGGCTCTTTTCTGTAGAAAATCCTCCACTTCCAAATCTGTGAGATTCATCTACTGTGTTGAGAACACTAAAGGTCTGGGGTGGGATTGTTGGATTGGAGTTCCATAAAACTATGTGAAAACCCCAAACTGATTGATGGATCCATGGATCCTTTGTTATTGTTTCCCAGTTGTGCGCAAATCTCTGAAGCCTTCCCCCAAGATTTTGAGGGGACGAAGGGATTATGCTTACCAGAATTTCCTCCTTGTGCATTAGCTCCTCCTCTGATGTGGTTGGGTCTGCCTCTGCCGGAACCTGGGGAGTGATAGAAGGTTCCCTAGCGACCCTCCTTCCAGCCGTTATTCCTTTTGGGGTATCCTCTAGAAGAAGCTTGATGGTAAAAATGGCCGTAGGAGTGACCCCTTCCTCGTCTGGTCCCAGAAAAAAACCATAGCAGGGAAAATCTTTTTTTATAGAAGTTTGAGCCTTGTCTAAGGCAAAGAAGGTTGCTACAAACTTCCCTAGTTCCTTAACAAAAAGATCCCCAAAAAGGTTGTCCTGGGCTATAGCCCCGCCTCTGAAGTCGCCAGTTCCCCAAGTTTGGGATCTATCTTAATGAGAAGGGATCTCCTGCTTTTCACTGCCAAAGCGCAGTTCGCATTCCCCAAGTTACATAAGGCCCTTCATGTCCAACTGGCGATAATGTCAATGGATAACGGAATTACAGTTTGTTTAGCTTGTTCAGCTAACTGAATGATCTGTATTAGAGGGCCAACAACATCGTTATCCTGGCAACACCTCCAGGATCTGTCAATTCCCTTTTTTGGGTCATTAATATATTTGCTAAAAAATTGACATAGCTTCGGATCAGTGTCGGGTGTAATTGCCACTTTGCCAGGAAGGGAAGGTCTGGGACATTCTGCCCTACGTTTTACCCTGACATCTTTCTCTAAGGGTTGGCAAATGTTTTTGGCCACATAGTCATCCTCTTGGGTGATAAATATCTGAAAGGTTAAACATGTCAGATTAGCCCATGTCTTCATATGGAAAATCAGGGGAAACAGAGTTAGGACATCAAGGTCTACTCATTTCTTGGTCCTCATCCAAGGAAAATTTGTCATCCGATACACCCTCCTCTCCATGGGGGACCCCAAAGAAAGGGTCTGGATTTTTTTTTATTAAGCTCTCGTTCTTCTGGGCTGGTCTTCCTCCCGGTGGGGCAAATGTTTAAGTGTATTGCACTCTTATAGAAGGTCTCAGTACGTTTATTGAAACCTTCTAGGTGCCACACGTCACACATAGTGGCTTTCTTTCCCACTGATTTAATACCACTAGGACCATGTTTAGGTTGAACAGGTTCGCTAAAAACCCCTGGAATGCTCTTAGCGAGGTTATCAACTTGTTCCCGAAGAGGCGCCAGTGCATTAGATGTGGCGATGGAAAGCACTTGATTCACCTCTGGGGGGAGATGTTGAGAAAGCCATTCCTTTTCTTCATCCTAAAAAGATGTATTTTTGTTGCCAATATTATGGTCCATATTATGAGGGTGAAAGCATAAAAACTGTTAACAGTAATTAAATGAAAAAAACAAATAAAAATATATTTTTTTGTAATTGAGAAAGGTATATTTTACAATTTTGTATATAATATAATTTTCACCCAATTTAAATATGTATGGGTAGCCCCCTCACTGGTGCTCTTGAAATAAATGTAGTCATGAAAAATATATAAAAAACACCACAAGGTGGTTCTATTATACTAAAAATACACCAAAAACGATGTTATGAGCGAGGGTTGGTTTGAGGAAGTGATGCACTTGAAAGGATTTCTAAGAACTTCCTGACAGGGCTTCCCAGAGACGCGCATAGCAGTCAGCTAAAGTGCCAACACGAAGTCGCTTCAGAGACTCCTGATGCGCCTGACAGGTCATCGAGCGGTGAGCCAGCACCCTCACAACACCTGTGGTGAAAAATAAGTGCTCGGGCAAAAGCCTACTGCGCGTAACAGGAATAACTTGAATAAGCAATTAAAAGTATGCAATTGTATGAAAACTGTATTCTACAGTTAGGAGAAACGTCACAAAAAAGGGAGGTGTTGCACTTATCTGACGAGCAGTGAAGAAAGAGGAACAGGAAAGGACGACATATCTATTTATATGGTGGATTGTGCTGTGGTTGGACTATGTTTGGACTCTAATACCATGGGTCTAATGGGGCATGTAGTTATTTTTTTGTTGTTCTTTGAATCTGCTGTATTAATAAAGTGAAGAAAGTTATGCATGAAAAGGTCAGTGAAGCACCATACTACAGTAAAATAGTACTTCCCTCACTTAGGGTAGTGGTGGTTCAATGTGGTGCACTTTCCAAATGTGATATATGCACAAATAATGATATACCTATTAAGTAAAGAGTTGTGGTGCAATGTGGTGGAAATTGCTCCACTACCCCAGAGCATAAAATGGGGTTCAAGTGAAACACCACACAAAATTTGTCCCATACACCACAGCACTCAAAGAGTTCGTAGATAAACAAGTTCTTCAGTTAGGTTCAGTTGCGGTAGGTTCTTTCATTGAAAGACATATCGAATGGTCATCGTTCCATGAACACAGACATCATATTTATTGGATGAGCAATGTTGCTTAGGCAAGCCAACAAGTGTTTCATCACAAACATGTGACTTTTTCAAGGCTGCAAGATATATACAACAGTTATGGTAACCAATCCCTATCCAGAAACGTTTAAGGATGATAGCGTGGTCAGTGAGGATCAAAGTAGTGAAACATGCGTCAAAATCAGAGAAAAGGAGAGGTGGTAAAATACCCCTGTACCAATGAGTAAAAGAAGACAAAAGAAGTGTATCCTGAGAGCATGCCTATTCACTACGTAGACAGGTCAAAAACACCCCGTGCTCGCATGTCCTAGGTGGCAAAACGCATAGTGATGTCATTGAAACAGATATTGAGTTGAGTATGTATTTGGCCTCGTTACCAACATTCATGCCATTGTGTGCTGGACACACCAAAAAACTATAGAGGAAAGATAGTAACTCACAAGCGGCAGAGTAAAATTCATACCTCTAAGAGTAAACACGGTCTAGGGAAAAACCAGAAAGTGACATAGGTAGGCACAGTAAGCCTAAAGAGTAGGCTGAGTCACTCGCTCATAGTAGGATGTAGAAAGGGCCAGTGTTGTATGAGACCATGGTAAGTCTCATGCCTGTAGGAAGACAAAATGATGTGTGAAAAAAGGGTAAATACACGAGGGTGTGCAATGCAGTTTTGTGCACTAAATAAGTCAATAGAAGAAACGGGGATCAAAGCATGGTCTATAACGTGGTGTATTATGGCATTATAGAGAACATGCGGCAATGAGCAGATGACAGAAGCGATGGCATATGGGGCTATTGGTAGGGTCACAACAGGCCTTAAAACAACAAAAGAGATGTAAGTGTGGTCTAAGAACATTAAAAAACAGAATGTCTGTGGGAAGAAGCAAGCATATTCTCTGGAGAAAAGCTTGTAAAACTGAAAAAGGACGCCAGCCATTACATGCAGTATATGCCCATGTCAAAAGACGTCAGTAAATAATATCCAGGTTAACGCTTACGTAAAAATAAAGATAAAAATAAGAGTAAAAAGAGCGCATTAGTACTAAGACAATTGGGAGACATCAAAAGGCACCGTTCCCAAGTCAAAACAAAGACTGTCCATATGACAGTATATGAGGCAGGAGCGTAGAGCCAAGCGTCAACCTGCCGTAGTGCAAGAGTTAACGGCGAGCATCAGGAATGGCAGTTAGAATAATTAAAGTACAATAAAATTTAAATAGCAGAGTTTATAGACCAAAAAGACCACAGAAAACACAAGTCGATGTACCGTGAGACAATCCCTTACCTCAGGAAAAGTGAGCCAAGGACAGCGCAGGGTAAAAGCGTCTGTTGCAACGCCAGCCACACTATCGGGACATTTACATGCCCTATAGACATAGAAAGGGGGAAGACTGAGGGAGAGTTGGAAAATGTTAAGAGGAGGGCAAATGCAGCGGCTATTTTGGAGTGTGGCAAGAATAGCATGTTGTTTTAGTTGTAATATAGAGGGCTAAAGTAAATGAGAGATGAAAGGTGATGTGAAGGAAAATCATGTTACCAGTAACAGGGTGAACAAGTGATGTGTGTACATGGCATCCCGTTAGAAGCCTACTCATGAAATAATGTTAAAGGTCAGCATGGTATCATTAATTGTACACAGCTTACAAATGTAAGGAACAAAATCCACCAGCTAGGGGAGTCAACTTGAAAGGCAGGTATTAACAAAATACAAGTATATAGTCTAATGTGTGACAATATGGGTAGGGAGCAGAAATATGTGAAATGCCAAAAAGATCTGTGAGTAACATATACGAATATGCATTTGAGAACCATGATAGCAAAATATTTTGGTTGGATGACTCCAGAGGGGTCCTTGCAGGAATGTAATGCCAATCAACAGTACAACTACTGAAACTCTGTGAGAATGGGGGTGAATCACATTGGATAGTATCTCAATAGTGAAAATATAGTGATCATGTGTATCTATTCAAAACACCCGACAGAGGTTTAGAATATCTACTAGAGAAACACATGTAGTTCCCTATCCACCTTCAAACCAAGGTCAACTGCACGGAGTCTGATGATCCACTTACCTTCACACTTCCTAAGCTTGGAGACAAAATCACCCCCTTCATATCCCTGGTGATGTGTGCAATGCCATGGAATCTGATCCCTAGGACCTCAGAGTCTGCATGTACAGAGTTATAATGGACAGCCAGGGGTTAATTGGGGTGATTATTCCTAATGGCTCTAACGTGCTCCTAGATCCGTTCTTTAAGAGGACAAATGGTACTTCCCACATATATTAGTCCCAATTGGCAGACAATGCAATAGACCGTGAATTTACTATTGCAGTTGATAAACTGTTGTATATCATATGCATGTGCAGAGTTGTATGAAAATGGTACCAATTTGGTCATGGCAAATTGACAGACATTACAACATGAACATCTGAAGAAACCACGAGGTTGGGGGGGTAGCCAAGTGAGGGACTGGTTTTGCTGTTAGTGGGTAATGTACAATAATCCAGAAATGCCCATATCTCAACCACCATGGAGGTGTCATACCCCATACTCAGTGCTGTGAGTCATTACATTACCAGAACATGTCATCCACAGAGATTTTGACCCTTGTGTGTGGGTTGAGGGATGTCCATACAACATTGTCAGACCACATGCCATCATACAAAACATTCTCTGATAGTGGTGGTCCTTTAAGTGGCCATGATGTAATACTAACAGCTTCACATCGTGTATGGCATTAGGCAGTGCTGTCCCAAATTCCCAGTGCAGATTAGGTCTTTGACACATGTGCACCCACATATGAGATGGTGGCACTGAGTGCTGTAGTGCCACATGCAACACATATGTTTTTGACATGTATACAAAGTATGGTCAACATGGTGCTACATATAAAGGTACTCTTTGACTTTTCCTTCAGTAATGGCACAATTAACCCGGTAACAGCTGTGTAAATATGAGAATTGTGTCACCCTCCTCTGTGTGACATGGGTGAAGGCTGTTCCCATCAACATTCCATTTTATATGTGTCTCATATATTTTCCATGTACCAATGTTGTCAGACACTAACCTTTGCATAGCAGGCACAAACTGTTGTGAGCCTACCTTTCAGTAGCAGTCCGTGCTCAGATGAGTTTTGTACATGCAATCAGAGCAGGGGTCTACGGTGCATGAATGAGGGACATAGATGACCAATCCAACATGATGAGAATAGCATAACATGGTCACATAGATGACAATAGTAGTCAGTGGTGTCATGGTCCTTAAAAGATGTTCAAAGATGGTGATTTGGTATTGTTCTACAGTGGATAACTGTGACACCTTTCAGAAGTACCATTATTTGGGCCTATGCAACCTTCAGTTCAGCTGGCACCTGCAGGATCTCAGCCAGGCCAGCACTATGTGGAGATACCCTATGTACAGGAACTGAGAAGAGAACTGGCCGATCAAAAATATCGAATTGTTTGGGTGGAGCATAGACTCAAACAGATTTTAAATTTCTTGAGGGAAATCCAAGCCTAACAAAGCAAGCATTGAGGTGGACATTTTGCTCTTTGGTGGGGTTATTAGATAGGTTAGGATAGTTTAGTTAGCATTGTGTAGTTAGTGTTAGGATATAGTTGTATTATATCCATTAGATATCCATTGCCAGGAAGATGGAGCCATGGCGGAGAATCCTGGACAGGGTGAACGCCGTGGGCCAGCACCCAAGAACAAGGGACGACATCAGGAAGAGGTGGAACGACCTACGGGGGAAGGTGCGTTCCGTGGCAGCAAGGCACCAGCTCGCCATGTAGAGGACTGGTGGTGGACCCACATCTCCTGCCCCACAGCTCACAGCATGGGAGGAGCATGTCTTGGCATTACTGCATCCTGAGGGACTCGCTGGAGTAGCCGGAGGACTGGACACTGGTAAGTCAACATTTAGCACTTATCACCCCCATGCTTGCATGCCATCACACCCCCTCACTCCCATCACTCCACTCCATCCCACACACTGCACCTACACATCTGACTAACCCCAATGCCAAACCCTGCATGCCATACCAATGCATGGACAGCCCTCCCAACCCTGCATTGACACCCATCACTAAAGCATGCTCAGCATAGGGAAACTAACAATCCCACAGTACATCACCACACAAAAACAAAGGTGGCAGGGCAACAGCAACGATAGAGGGGAAGCCAGGGATGTACAATATGTCACAGACATGAAGCATAATACATCATTTACATCCCCACAGGTGCCCCAGCCAATGTCACTGGAGAGGAGGTGCCACGACTATCCAGTCCCCCAACAGAAGATGCCCCCAGTGATGACAGTAACTCTGGATTTCAGGATCTGGATCAACAACCTGGCCCATCAGGGATCACTGGACAGTCGGTCACCCCAGCCCACTCCCAGTCCACCACAGAGCCTCCCCCTTCCAACACCACAGCGCCCACCCAGCGCCCCCATACCTCTATCCCCAGGACACATCAACCAGCAGTGTGCCCACATGTACAGGGACCCCAGTCCACAACCCCCCCCCCCAAGACAAAGACAATCAGGGACCTGGAGTCATTGGCAGTGGGCACACCATTCAGGGGACAGAGGCACAGGGCAACAGGGATACTGGGAGGACTGCTGTGCACCAGGGGTAGGACAGGCCCAGGGAACCAACTTTCCACGAGGCACTCACCGAGATCCTGGGAGCCTACCAACATTCCCAGGATATGATGTGCCAGATCCTTGACAACGTGAAGGGGGGGAAGGTGGCAGCAGGAGGAACAGTATCAGGGGATCAGGGAGGACTTGCAGGCCATCAACACCACCTTGATCTCCATAGCAGGGGTGCTGGCGGACATGGCCAACATCATGAGGGAAGCAACAGCACAGCAGTGGGCACCTACCACTAGCCAATCCATTGACCAGCCCTCCACGTCCGCTACATCTAGTGGGCAGGAGGCCCCGCCACAGGACCCACAGGCCACCAGCACCCCTCTTCCTACAGAAGGTGAACCACCCCGCAAACGTTCCCTGCGACCCAGACAGAAGCCAGAGACACATGCCAAGGCCACCGCCAGGAAATGAGACTCTCCTGATTGTTCCCCTTGTGTCCCACCCTGTCACCTTGTCCACTTTGAACTGCCTTTGCTCCCCTTCCTGTGGCCCCTTGGACACTGGATCTGTGCTACAAACAGACTGGAACAATACCCTGGACTTACCTCTACCATCACCCCATTCCATTGCACTTTTCCCTCAACTTCATAGCACTACAATAAACACTCCTGAACACAACTTGACTACTAGTATCTTATGTGTTGAAAATTTGCATTTATGGAAACAGTCACATCTAGTGCAAATAATCTGAACAATGTGAGAGCATAGAAATAATGACCTGTAGCTGTCTGTGGTCATCACAACAGGACACTGTTGTCATATCACCAACATCTGTAAAATGACAAGCCATAGTTGACAGTAAGTTGAGATGCAAATGAAGTTAATGCCACCATGCTACAGCCTCACAGAAAACATCAATAGTCAGAGGAATGGTCAGTTGCACTGTCTCACCTGTGTGTCATTGGAAGTATCGATGCATAACTGATGTTCTGTTGTCCTCATCTTCTGCCTCCTCATCCTCACTGCCCTCAGGGTCCACTGCTGCCACAGGGGCATATCCAGTCTCCTCCTCCTGCAGAAAAGGGACATGCCGTCTGAGGGCCAGGTTGTACAGCATGCCACTATTGATCAGGTCAGGCTCCAATTGGGCACACAGCTCCGTGATTGTGGACCTGTCCAGTCTGTAGGTGAGTATAATGTGCCTGACCTCTAGTGTAGCCAAGTCAACAAGGGGTCTGTCAGGGGGGTTGTCTCCTACTCCTATTCATCCGCAGCAGTGGGTTATCTAAGGGGCACAAGAGTGAGTAGGCTGTCACAATCTGAACAATTGAACCATCACCTCAGTGTACATAGTGCATTTATGTGATGGGACAGTGGGAATGGCGGGGTATGTGCAAATCTAGGCAGTGATGCAGTTAAGGTTGATATGATCGTTGTCTACCACCATGAAATGGCGACTGCCTGTCCTGTATGTAAGGACAGGTAGAAGTGAGGTAACTCTGCCGCCGCTTGGCGTCGTGGTGGAAGGCGATCTTGCACCGCCATGCAATTCCTCATTGCATAATATGGGGATCTATGGAGTACAGTGGCCGATGGGGATCAGCGCCGGCTGTGATGGTGTGCACCACCACGGACGTGGCCGCCATTTTCCATCAGATTCCTCACTTGTTTCCTGACCTTCAACAGGAGAACATCTCCACTGTGTGTGCCTCTGTGACCTGTGTCTGGAACCTCCCATGGCCTTTGTGACCAGGGAAAGGACCCCTGCCTTCACTGCGGAGGAGTTGGAGAGACTGGTGGATGGGGTCCTACCCCAGTACGGACTGCTGTATGGGCCTCCAGACCAACAGGTGAGTACTGTGTGTGCAAGCATCGTGTCATCAGGTGGGATGTCCTGTGGCGGTGTACATGGTGTGCGCTGGGCAATGTGTGTGTGCCAATGGTGATGGAAACGGGTTTGGTGGGCCATATGTGTGACAGGCTGGATTGTATGTGTAATGGTGTCCTTCTGTCTGTATTACCTCTGCAGGTCAGCGTCCATCAAAAGAAGGGATTATGGCGTGCCATCGCCAAGGACGTGCAGACCTTGGGGGTCTATGCCAGGCGGAGCACCCACTCTCAGAAATGGTGGGAGGACCTGAGACGCTGGGCATGGAAGACCTCGGAGGCCCAGCTGGGGAAGGGCTCCCAATGAGCAAGGGATGCCCGTCGGAACCTGTCCCCCCCTGATGGCCGGCATACTGGCAGTGGCCTACCCAGAGCTGGATTGGCGCTTGAGGGCATCACAGCAGCCACAAGGGGGTGAGTACAGTGGGCGTCACAACTATAATTGGTAGGTGGCATGGGATCCGGGTGGTGGTTGTGAGTTAGTGGGTGTCCCTTAATGCCAGGTCAGACATTGCAGCATGATCCAGCTCAAGGATAATGGGTGTATGGCAAATGCAGGTAACCTAGCTTGTTAGCATTCCATGTCAGTCAGGGCTTTGTGGGTCCCAGGAGCGGTGCAGTTGGCGGTGTTTGTCCCTCATCTTGCCGTGGCATCTAGCCAAATCAATGGCAGTGCAATGCATAATGCCCAATCCTGATCCTTGTGTGTGACGGTGCTGTGCATGCCAACTGTGGTGTTGGTGCAGTAATTGAGCCAGTGTTTCCTTTCTCTCTCTCCCCCCTTTTTTCTTCTGTCATCCTGTCCATGTGTGCATTAGCATCATCCGGTGGATGAACAGGGGCACTGGCAATAGAGGGAGCTGCATCCCACAGTACCAAAGAGGCAGAGTCTGCGACGCCAAGGGAACCAGTGGGATGCAGGGCGAGGGGAGCACCACGGCAGAGACAGGAGGTGACAACAGAGATTCAGATACCTTCTCCGATGAAAGCTCCCTGGTAGTTGCGGACAGCTCTGTGACCACCCCAGCTGCAGGTACAGCCGCCACCACTGTACCAGCACCGCCCTCCCAGTAGCCCCTCAGCTGGTTGCTCGTGCCCTCTCACTCAGGAGGGTGGGCATCTCCTTCGCCCCAGGCACCTCAGGCCCTGCCCCAGTGAGCCCTGCTGCCCTGAGTAAGGAGGCTATTGACCTCCTGAGATCCATCTCTGTAGGACAGTCAACCATTGTGAATGCCATCTAGGGGCTGGAATCCCAGATGCAGCAATACAACGCATTCCTGGAGTGCATCCACAGTGGATGGCAGGCATTGTTCCTGTTCCCACTGTTCTCCCTCCAACTACCACTTCCCAGTCCCAGTCTCCTCAACTCCAACCCATCCCATGCACACATACAGATGTGCATGCACACAAGACAACAGACATGAGTGGCACAGTCAAACACAGGCACCACACTTCATCCCACAAGCACTCACGCAAACACCAGACATTTGCAGACACAACCATATTCACTGCCTCCACTGTCTCTCCCTCCTCCTCCACCTCCCTCATAATCACGTCCACACTCACACCTGCATGCACTGCATCAACATCCACCACCAGCATCACCACACCAAGCAACACACACACCTCACTTGCAGACACTTTCACAACATCCATCCACTCGTCCCATTTTGTCCTCTCACCACCCTGTCAGCCCAGCCTACTAAGAGACACAAACGCAAGCACTCAGACACCCAACAGCCATCCACCATACACAGGCACACTGCCCATGCACACCTCTAACAACCACTCCCTCAACCTCCACTCCCATCTCTCCTCCCTCTTCCCGCCCCACCATCCCTGAAAAGATTTCCCTTGCCCAACTTGACTTCTTTCCTCCCTCTCCCTCCCATCCTGCCTGTAAGAGCAGAGTCCCAACGACCCAGACCAGCACCTCCGCCAAACAGTCCACACAAACAGTGGAGGCTCCTCCTAGTCATGGAGGCAAGACAGTGATGGATCCCACTCCACCAGCCAGGAAGGGTAAGGATCCCACACCTCATGCCATAAAGGGGAAAAAGCCCTCAACTCCTGCCATGAAGGAAAATAAGCCCTTGACTCCTGCCATGAAGGGGAAGGAGGCCGCACCCCCTGCCAGGAAGGGCAAGAAGCCCTTGACTTCTGCCATGAAGGGGAAGGAGGCCACAACTCCTGCCATGAAGAGGAAGAAGCCCTCGACTCCAGCAGAGGCTGGCAGGGTGACACCACCACCACCAGTGGTCACTGAGCCCTCACATCCAGCTGAGGCAGTGTAGCCCACTGTAGGAAAGTACCATCTTGCCTGGCATGTTATCCCCATATTTCACTGTATATATGTTGTTTTAGTGTATGTGTCACTGGGACCCTGCCAGCCAGGGCCCCAGTGCTCATAAGTGTGCCCTGTATGTGTTCCCTGTGTGATGACTAACTGTCTCACTGAGGCTCTGCTAACCAGAACCTCAGTGGTTATGCTCTCTCTGCTTTCTAAATTGTCACTAACAGGCTAGTGACCAATTTCACCAATTTACATTGGCATACTGGAACACCCTTATAATTCCCTAGTATATGGTACTGAGGTACCCAGGGTATTGGGGTTCCAGGGGATCCCTATGGGCTGCAGCATTTCTTTTGCCACCCATAGGGAGCTCTGACAATTCTTACACAGGCCTGCCACTGCAGCCTGAGTGAAATAACGTCCACGTTATTTCACAGCCATTTACCACTGCACTTAAGTAACTTATAAGTCACCTATATGTCTAACCTTTACCTGGTAAACGTTGGGTGCTAAGTTACTTAGTGTGTGGGCACCTTGCCATAGCCAAGGTGCCCCCACATTGTCCATGGCAAATTCCCTGGACTTTGTGAGTGCGGGGACACCATTTCACGCGTGCAATAAACATAGGTCACTACCTATGTATAGCGTCACAATGGTAACTCCGAACATGGCCATGTAACATGTCTAAGATCATGGAATTGTCACCCCAATGCCATTCTGGCATTGGGGAGACAATTCCATGATCCCCTGGGTCTCTAGCACAGAACCTGGGTACTGCCAAACTGCCTTTCCCGGGGTTTCACTGCAGCTGCTGCTGCTGCCAACCCCTCAGACAGGTTTCTGCCCTCCTGGGGTCCAGCCAGGCCTGGCCCAGGAAGGCAGAACAAAGGACTTCCTCAGAGAGAGGGTGTTGCACCCTCTCCCTTTGGAACTAGGTGTCAGGGCTGGGGAGGAGTAGCCTCCCCCAGCCTCTGGAAATGCTTTGATGGGCACAGATGGTGCCCATCTCTGCATAAGCCAGTCTACATCGGTTCAGGGATCCCCCAGCCCTGCTCTGGCGCGAAACTGGACAAAGGAAAGGAGAGTGACCACTCCCCTGACCTGCACCTCCCAGGGGAGGTGCCCAGATCTCCTCCAACGTGCCCCAGACCTCTGCCATCTTGGATTCAGAGGTGTGCTGGCACACTGAACTGCTCTGAGTGGCCAGGGCCAGCAGATGACGTCAGAGACTCCTTCTGATAGGCTCTTACCTTTCTTACTAGCCTATCCTCCTTCCTAGGTAGCCAAACCTCCTTTTCTGGCTATTTAGGGTCTCTGCTTTGGGGAATTCTTCAGATACCGAATGCAAGAGCTCACCAGAGTTCCTCTGCATCTCCCTCTTCACCTTCTGCAAAAGGATCGACCGCTGACTGCTCAGGACGCCTGCAAAACCGCACCAAAGTAGCAAAGACGACTACTGCAACCTTGTATCGCTTCATACTGCCGGCTTTCTCGCCTGTTTCCTGGTGGTGCATGCTCTGGAGGTAGCCTGCCTCCTTCTTGCACCAGGAGCTCTGAAGAAATCTCCCGTGGGTCAATGGAATCTTCTCCCTGCAACCGCAGGCAACAAAAGACTGCATCACCGGTCCTCTGTGTCCCCTCTCAGCACGACGAGCGTGGTCCCTGGAACTCAGCAACTCTGTCCAAGTGACTCCCACGGTCCAGTGACTCTTCAGTCCAAGTTTGGTGGAGGTAAGTCCTTGCCTCCCCACGCTAGACTGCATTGCTGGGTACCGCGTGATTTGCAGCTGCTCCGGCTCCTGTGCACTCTTCCAGGATTTCCTTCATGCACATCCAAGCCTGGGTCCCCGACACTCTAACGTGCAGTGCACAACCTTCTGAGTTGTCCTCCGGCGTTGTGGGACTCCCTTTTGTGACTTCGGGTGGACTCCGGTTCACTCCTTTTCTAAGTGCTTGTTCTGGTACTTCTGCCGGTGCTGCCTGCTTCTGTGAGGGCTCACTGACTTGCTGGGCTCCCCCTCTGTCTCCTCATCCAAGTGGCGACATCCTGGGCCACAGCAGCTTCCAAAAACCCTAACCGCGACCCTTGCAGCTAGCAAGGCTTGTTTGCGGTCTTTCTGCGTGGGAACACCTATGCAAGCTTCTTCACGACGTGGGACATCCATCCTCCAAAGGGGAAGTTCCTAGTCCTCTTCGTTCTTGCAAAACACCAAGCTTCTTCCATCCGGTGGCAGCTTCCTTGTACCCTCAGCTGGCATTTCCTGGGCATCTGCCCACTTTCGACACTGTTGCGACTCTTGGCCTTGGTCATCTTGTCTTACAGGTACTCAGGTCTGGAAATCCACTGTTGTTGCTTCGCTGGTTTTGGTTTTCCTTGCAGAATCCCCTTATCACGACTTCTGCGCTCTCTGGGGGTTGTAGGTGCACTTTACACCTACCTTACAGGGTCTTGGGGGGGGGCTATTTTTCTAACCCTCACTGTTTTCTTACAGTCCCAGCGACCCTCTATAAGCTCACATAGGATTGGGGTCCATTTGTGGTTCGCATTCCACTTTTGGAGTATATGGTTTGTGTTGCCCCTATACCTATGTGCTCCTATTGCAATCTATTGTAACTTTACACTGCTTGCATTACTCCCCTTTTGCTGTTACTGCATATTTTTGGTATTGTGTACATATATCTTGTGTATATTTGGCATCCTCATACTGAGGGTACTCACTGAGATACTTTTGGCATATTGTCATAAAAATAAAGTACCTTTATTTTTAGTATATCTGTGTATTGTGTTTTCTTATGATATTGTGCATGTGACACCAGTGATATAGTAGGAGCTTTGCATGTCTCCTAGTTCAGCCTAAGCTGCTCTGCTATAGCTACCTTCTATCAGCCTAAGCTGCTAGAAACACCTCTTCTACACTAATGAGGGATAACTGAACCTGGTACAGAGTGTAAGTACCCCTTGGTATCAACTACAACCCAGGCCAGCCTGCTACATAAAGTGAGTGCCAAACAGGTATGGCCTCAGCTTTTTCAGTGCCCAGACCACAACAAAGGCCTCCCTCTCTATGGCAGACCAATGCTTTTCTCTAGGGGTCAACCTTCTGCTGATAAAAGCAACTGGTTGATCCTGGCCCTCAGAATTGAGTTGTGATAAGACTGCCCCTACCCCTAATTCAGATACATCAGTTTTTATTGACCTATCATCAGCATTTGACTGTGTACTACACGACAAGTTATGGGACATTTTAACCAGCTTGGGGGTAGAACCAGCTATAATCCAGTTTATACGAGACATGTATTCAGGGTGCAGTGCAAGAGTGAGGTATGGCCTAAAGGGGGAGAGTACACGCCCTTTTGGCATATTTAGAGGTGTGCGCCAGGGCTGTGTTCTCGCCCCATTCCTATTCTCGATGTATATAAACAACCTAGAAAACGTATTGGCTACTAACTGCAACGATCTATCCCAAATAGGCAATCGCGCTGTCCCGGTTCTACTCTATGCAGACGATGCAGTTCTAATGGCCAGGACCCCGCTAGCCCTACAAAAATTATTAACTACTTGTATCACATTCATGTCACAACTGGGTCTCACTGTCAATCACTCAAAAACATTCATTATGAATTGTGGTGGGAAACGCGGAAAATCCTACAACATTACAACTGCGGAGGGGAGAGTAGAAACTGTGCGTTCCTTATCCTATCTGGGCTTAATGTTTGACAATCAGGGCTCTTGGGCCAATTGTAGGAAGTCAAAAAAAGCCCAGCTTATAAAAACAACGATGGCCATAAGGTTTTTTTCTAAAAGAATAGGGGGGATTACTCCGCCCAGCAGTCACGTACGGGTCCGGCATCTGGGAACATACTGATTGTAACCTAGTACAGACGGTTGAAAACGACTTTTTAAGATATTTACTGATGGTCCCAAAAGGTACATCGTCTTACATAATTCATTCAGAACTGGGATCCCCTTTTATTACCGATTTGATAAAGATTCAACCCTTACTGTTATGGCACAAAATCTGGACCTCGGACATACTGAACTAAATAAGGCCATTTTGACCGACTGTATGGAATCTACATACGCAACAAGAGTGCCATGGCTAAAATACATTATGACTTTTTTTTTAAACATGGGCAATAAAGCTTTTTACACAAATCCAGCTCTTCTGGAAACAATCTCTAGGAAGGACCTGAGCGCTTTGGCATTAAAATATTTAGAAGACTTACGATGGGAGGCTGAATCAAAAAAGCCCACTGTCATTCATAATCAAATAATCCTGTCAACGGAGGCTATCCAGCCTTACCTGATGAACGTGATAAACCCCCGCCATCGTTTTGTGCTCACCAGACTGAGGCTGGATACATTCCATCGACTAGTAACCTTCCCAACCATGAATGATTGGAGCACCACCTTGAAGGCCTGCCCCTGTGACGCAAAGTCACTACAAACCACAATCCATGTGGTTTTATTTTGCAAACTGTATGCCAAGCAAAGAAAGCGCCTAGTAGCCCCTCTCTTAAGGATAATCAACCTCCCTCAGTGTCATACTGCGTACGCAAGCCTCCAGGTTCTATCATCCATAGAGATGTGTGGAACCTTGGCCAATTTTTTATGCTCCGTACTAAGCACAAGAAAGCACATGGGGGTAGCAATATAACCTGAACTATTTTAGACCTTTTATTATTGTAAACCATTAAGATTTTAGCCTATTTATTGTATTTATTTATTGTATATTGTATATTAAAATGTAAATTATTGTTACTTTTATGACTTGTTGAAAGTCGAATAAAGTCTTTGTACTACTACATCAGTTTGAACAATTAATTTCTTGGAGTAACATGGGCTTTTTAGGACACGTGCAGAGCACATGGCCTGTTTGAGCTCCTCAAAAGCTTTCTGACAGCTAGCTGTCCATAATACCTTTTTAGGCATTTTCTTACTTGTGAGATCATTAAGAGGGGCTGCTATGGAGCCATAGTTTTTAATGAATCTCCTGTAATACCCAGTGAGGCCTAAAAAGGCATTCACCTGGGTCTGAGTTGTAGAGGGAACCCAATCCACGATTGTCTGGATTTTCCCCTGTAGTGGTGCAATCTGTTCTCCACCTACCAGGTGTCCCAGATAAACCACCTTACCCTGCCCTATCTGGCTCTTTGAGGTCTTGATAGTAAGGCCTGCCTTTTGCAGGGCCTCCAAAACTTTCCAAAGGTGGACCAGGTGCTCATCCCAGGTTGGGCTAAAGACAGCAATATCATCAAGATATGTTGCACTGAGAGCCTCCAACCCTTGCAGGACTGTGTTCACCAACCTCTGAAAAGTGGCAGGTGCATTTCTCAAGCCAAAGGGCATCACTGTAAATTGGTAGTGCCCTCCTATAGTTGAAAATGCAGTCTTTGGTTTAGCATCTTCTACCAATTTGATCTGCCAATACCCTGCAGTCAAACCAAAAGTGCTAAGATACTTGGCAGATGCCAGTGTATCAGTGAGCTCATCTGCCCTGGATATAGGGTGAGCATCAGTTTTTGTTACCTGAGTGAGACCTCTGTAGTCTACACAAAACCTCATCTCGTTTTTCCATCTTTTGTGTGAGGCTTTGGTACAAGCACCACTGGGCTAGCTCATGGGCTTTCAGAAGGCTCAATCACTCCCAGATCCAAAATGTTCTGCACCTCTTGTTTAATGCAGTCTCTGACATGGTCAGGCTGCCAATAAATCTTACTTTTGACAGGCAGGCTGTCTCCAGTATCAATTGTGTGTTCACACCAGGATGTTGTACCTGGCACAATTGAAAAGAGGTCAGAAAATTGTCCAAGGAGATTGATGCAGTTGTCTTTCTGTTCTGTAGTCAGACAATCTGCTAAAACTGTCGGCGGTTGACATGAATCATCCTACGGGGACTCCTGGCAGTGCCCAGGTCTACCAAATATGTAACCTCACCCTTCTTTTCAACAATTAGATGGGGTCCACTCCATTTCTCCTGGAGTGTTCTTGGGGCCACAGGCTCCAATACCCACACCTTCTGTCCTGGTTGGTACTGGATCAGAACAGCCTTCTGGTCATGCCATTGCTTTTGCAGCTCCTGGCTGGCCTGAAGGTTTTTACTGGCCTTTTTCATGTACTCAGCCATTCTGGATCTCAGGCCAAGTACATAATCCACTATGTCTTGTTTAGGAGCTTTTAAAGGTTGTTCCCAACCCTCCTTCACAAGAGTGAGTAGACCTCTTACAGGGTGCCCAAAGAGTAGTTCAAAGGGGCTGAAGCCCACTCCTTTCTGGGGTACCTCCCTGTAAGCAAAAAGGAGGCAAGGTAACAGGACATCCCATCTCCTCCTGAGTTTTTCAGGGAGTCCCATTATCATACCTTTGAGAGTTTTATTAAACCTCTCTACCAGTCCATTAGTCTGTGGATGATAAGATGTGGTGAACTTGTAAGTAACACCACACTCCTTCCACATTGCTTTCAAGTATGCAGACATGAAGTTGCTACCCCTGTCTGATACAACCTCTTTAGGGAAACCCACCCTGTAAAAGATTCTCAGGAGAGCCTTTGCCACTGCAGGTGCTGTAGTGGTCCTTAGAGGAATTGCTTCAGGATATCTTGTGGCATGGTCCACAACCACCAAGATAAACCTATTGCCTGAAGCAGTAGGAGGGTCAAGGGGGTCAACAATGTCAAACCCTACCCTTTCAAAGGGCACCACAACCACAGGTAGTGGAATTAGGGGGGCCTTTGGAGTGCCACCAGTCTTGCCACTGGCTTGGCAGGTCACACAAGACTTGCAAAAATCTTCAGTGTCCTCTGACATCCTAGGCCAGTGAAACAAGGGGACAAGTCTTTCCCATGTTTTGATCTGGCCCAAATGCCCAGCCAAAGGAATGTCATGTGCAAGAGTTTGGAGGAACTCTCTTTACTGCAGGGGAATGACCAATCTCCTGGCTGCTCCAGGTTTTGGGTCCCTTGCCTCTGTGTACAAGAGGTTGTCCTCCCAGTAAACTCTATGGCTGTCACTGACATCCCCATTTTGCTGTTTGACAGCTTGCTGTCTGAGACCCTCTAGTGTGGGAAAGGTTTGCTGTGCCACACTCAGCCCTTCCCTGGCAGGCCCCCTCCACCCAAAAGCTCAGCATTGTCTGCTGCCAGCTCATCTGGTGAAGGCTCTGCACAGGGAGGAAATTCCTCTTCCTCAGAAGGAGAATCATCTCTAGACGGAGGGATAGTGGGTAGGGATTTACCCTTGCTACCCCTAGCTTTAGGGAGCACTTGGTCCGTCCTTCCAGGATCCAAGTTACCCTGTCCTTTTTGCATTTTGGCCTGAGCCCTGGTTAAAGCAAAAATATGCCCAGGAATGCCCAGCATTGCTGCATGAGCCTCCAACTCAACTTCTGCCCAAGCTGATGTCTCTAAATCATTCCCTAGTAGACAGTCTACAGGTAAATCTGAGGCAACCACAACTTTCTTTGGACCTGTAACCCCCCCAGTTGAGATTCACAACAGCCATGGAATGGCTAAGAGTGTTGTTATGAGCGTCTGTCACTTGGTACTGCTGACCAAGTAGGTGCTGTTCAGGGTGGACCAGTTTGTCTATGACCATAGTTACACTGGCTCATGTATCCCTGTAGGCCTGGACCTCAACACCATTTATTAGAGGAAGTTGATTGTACTTATCCATAATAAGGGGACAAGCAACCAAGGTGGCCAAATCAATGGCACCTTCAGAGACTAAAACAGCCTCTGTGGTCTCCCTAACAAGACCAACTCCAACTACATTGCCAATAGTGAGCCCAGCTACACCCTTGGATTGGCTATTAGTAGGTTTCCCACCACCACTGCTATTACTAGGGGCACTAGAATTTGCAGCAGGGGTTGTGGTGGTGGGAGGTTTGGTGTTTTTCTTTGGACAACTGGAATCAGCTGCCCAATGGCCTTTGACTTTACACAAATAACACCAAGGCTTTTTAGGTTGATTATTGGAAGAGGATTTGGACCCACCACCCCCACCAGAGGATTTTTGTGGGCCTGATGAAGACTCAGTATGCTTACTTTTGTCGCCACCCTTGTCAGAAGACTTACCATCCTTCTTCTTGCCATCCTTGTCACCCCCTGTATGAACTTTTCTGTTCACCCTTGTTCTGACCCACTTGTCTGCCTTCTTTCCCAATTCTTGGGGAGGGGTCAGATCCGAGTCCACTAGGTATTGGTGCAACAAGTCAGACACACAGTTATTCAGAATATGCTCTCTCAGAATAAGATTATACAGGCTTTCATAGCCAGATACCTTACTGCCATGTAACCACCCTTCCAAGGCATTCACTGAACAGTCCACAAAATCTGTCCAATCTTGAGAGGACTCTTTTCTGGTGTCTCTGAACTTAATCCTGTATTGTTCAGTGGTTAAGCCAAATCCATCCAAGAGTGCATCCTTCAATACTGTGAAATTGTTAGCTTCACTTTCTCTAACAGTACAGAGCCTATCCCTACCCGTTCCAGTGAAAGATAGCCACAAAATGGCAGCCCCCTACCTTTGAAGGACCCCCTGTACTATACAGGCCCTCTCACGGGCAGCAAACCACTTGTTGATGTCATCCCTCTCCTTGTAAGGGGGGACTATCTTGTGCAGATTCCTGGAATCATGATCTCTAACAGGATTACTATCAGGAATACTGCTGCTGCCACCATGGGGTCCTAACCCCAACCTCTGTCTTTCCTTCTCAATGTCTAGGGATTCCCTATCTAAGGCCAGCTGTTGCTGTTTAAGCTTCAGTCTGGTCTCTTCAACCCTCAACTTTTTGAGTTCCCTTTCTAACAAGTTATCCTCAGGGTGGGTGGGATGGGAATGCTTTGATACAGAAGACAAATTGGAAACTTCAGAGGGGGACCTGTCCCTAACTGTCTGGACCCTGGTAACTTGGCCTCTAGGAACAAAGGATGCCCTACTGTGATGGGAAACTCCATTACTACCAACATTACTGGGTGTCCTGCTAGGGGGCAGACCCTGTTCAGAACCCTCCCCACCCTTCTCAGGGAACTCTCCTGAATCAGACTGGGAAGTTTCTACATGTTCTAACCTCTCATTTGATGGACCAGCTTGGTTCTCATCATCTACAATAAGCATGTTGAACATAAACTCTTTTGTAGGGTTCTTTCCTAAACTAAAACTCTATCTAAGCAGAGACTCCTTAAGCTCTTGTAATTCAAAATGTCATAAGTAGCATTGACAGTTTTGGGAGCAGAATCTACCACAGACATGATAGCAAAAGGTTTAGAGATAGTGAGAAGAGAGAAAAAGTTTTAGAACTTTAGAAAGCACAGAGAAAAAACTTTTTCTAACTTTTAGAAATTATTTTGAAGTTTTAAGAAACTTTTCTGAACTTTGTAAGAAATTTTAGAGAAGAAAAGCAAACTTTTCTGGTTAAGTGTACATACACTGAACTGTTTGGTATATGATTCTCTTATGAAAAGTACAAAATGACAAAGTGGTAAGTAGTTACAAGTACTTATCCCACCGCTGCACAACCAATGTAGGAGGGTGGCCTGGCTTGTAGTGGGTACCAGAGGTACTTACACCTTGTGCCAGGTCCAGTTATCCCTTATTAGTGTAGAAAAGGTGTTTCTAGCAGCTTAGGCTGATAGAAGGTAGCTATGGCAAAGCAGCTTAGGCTGAACTAGGAGACATGCAAAGCTCCTACTATACCATTTATATCAAATGCACAATATCATAAGAAAACACAATACATAGAGTTACTAAAAATAAAGGTACTTTATTTTTATGACAATATGCCACAAGTATCTCAGTGAGTACCCTCAGTAAGAAGGTAAGTAATATACACAAGTTATATGTACACAAACCAAAAGCAGGTAAGTAAGAGCAAGAAAAGTAATGCAAACAGTGT
The DNA here is from genome assembly GCF_031143425.1 of Pleurodeles waltl. Lineage (NCBI taxonomy): Eukaryota > Metazoa > Chordata > Amphibia > Caudata > Salamandridae > Pleurodeles > Pleurodeles waltl. The sequence continues at coordinate 687,473,337 of NC_090447.1, read as the reverse complement.
AGAATTACTATAGGTTGCAATAGGAGAACATAGGTAGAGGGGCAACACAAACCATATACTCCAAAAGTGGAATGCGAACCACAAATGGACCCCAGACCAATGTGAGCTTGTAGAGAGTCGCTGGGAATGTATGAAAACAGTGAGGGTTAGAAAAATACCCCACCCCAAAACCCTGAAAAGTAGGAGTAAAGTGCACCTACTACCCCCAGAGAGCACAATAGTCGTAATAGGGGGATTCTGCAGGAAGAACAAACACCAGCAGTGCACTGACAACGGATTTCCGGACCTGAGGACCTGCAAGGCAAGGGGACCAAGTCCAATAGTTGCCACAGTGTCCGGGGGGCAGGAGCCTAGGAAACCCCGGATGAAGGTGCAAGGAGGCTGCCTCCGGATAGAAGAAGCTTGGAGTTCTGCAAGAAAGAAGAGGACTAGGAACTTCTCCTTTGGAAGACAGATGTCCCACGTTGCGATGAAGCTTGCAGAGGTGTTCCCACGCAGAAATACCGCTAACAATGCCTTGCTAGCAGCAAGGGTCGCGGTAGAGGTTTTTGGGTGCTTCTGAGGACCAGGAAGGACCAGGATGTTGCCTTTTGGAGGAGGAGACAGAGGGGGCGCTCAACAACTCAGAGAGCCCTCACAGAAGCAGGCAGCACCCGCAGAAGTACCCCAACAGGCACTTAGAAGAAGAGTAAACCGGAGTCCACGCGAAGTTACAAAAGGGGGTCCTACGACGTCGGAGGACAACTCAGAAGGTTGTGCACTGCAGGACGGAGTGCTGGGGACCCAGGCTAGGCTGTGCACGAAGGAAATCCTGGAAGAGTGCACAGGAGCCGGAGCAGCTGCAAATCATGCGGTACACAGCTTTGCAGTCTAGCGTGGGGAGGCAAGGACTTACCTCTACCAAACTTGGACTGAAGAGTCACTGGACTGTGGGAGTCACTTGGACAGAGTTGCTGTGTTCCAGGGACCACGCTCGTCAGGATGAGAGGGGACCCAGAGGACCAGTGAAGCAGTCTTTTGGTGCCTGCGTTAGCAGGGGGAAGATTCCGTCGACCCACAGGAGATTTCTTCGGAGCTTCTGGTGCAGGGTGAAGGCAGGCTACCCCCAGAGCATGCACCACCAGGAAACAGTCGAGAAAGCCGGCAGGATTAGGCACTACAATGTTGCTGGTAGTCGTCTTGCTACTTTGTTGCGGTTTTGCAGGCGTCCTGGAGCAGTCAGCGGTCGATCCTTGGTAGAAGGTGAAGAGGGAGATGCAGAGGAACTCTGGTGAGCTCCTGCATTCGTTATCTGAAGAATTCCCCAAAGCAGAGACCCTAAATAGCCAGAAAAGGAGGTTTGGCAACCAAGGAAGGAGGATTGGCTACCAAGAGAGGTAAGAGCCTATCAGAAGGAGCCTCTGACGTCACCTGCTGGCACTGGCCACTCAGAGCAGTCCAGTGTGCCCCAAACACCTCTGTTTCCAAGATGGCAGAGGTCTGGGACACACTGGAGGAGCTCTGGGCACCTCCCCTGGGAGGTACTGGTCAGGGGAGTGGTCACTCCCCTTTCCTTTGTCCAGTTTCGCGCCAGAGCAGGGCTGGGGTATCCCTGAACCGGTGTAGACTGGCTTAGGCAGAGATGGGCACCATCTGTGCCCATCAAAGCATTTCCAGAGGCTGGTGGAGGCTACTCCTCCCCAGCCCTTCACACATATTTCCAAAGGGAGAGGGTGTAACACCCTCTCTCAGAGGAAATCCTTTATTCTGCCTTCCTGGGCCAGGGCTGCCTGGACCCCAGGAGGGCAGATACCTGTCTGAGGGGTTGGCAGCGGCAGCAGCTGCAGTGGAGAACCCGGAAAGGCAGTTTGGCAGTACCCGGGTTCTGTGCTAGAGACCCGGGGGATCATGGAATTGTCCCCCCAATACCAGAATGGTATTGGGGGGACAATTCCATGATCTTAGACATGTTACATGGGCATGTTCGGAGTTACCATTGTGACGCTACACATAGGTAGTGACCTATGTATAGTGCACGCATGTAATGGTGTACCCGCACTCACAAAGTCTGGGGAATTTGCCCTGAGCGATGTGGGGGCACCTTGGCTAGTGCCAGGGTGCCCACACACTAAGTAACTTGGCACCCAACCTTCACTAAGTGAAGGTTAGACATATAGGTGACTTATAAATTACTTATGTGCAGTGGTAAATGTCTGTGAAATAAAGTGGACGTTATTTCACGCAGGCTGCAGTGGCAGGCCTGTGTAAGAATTGTCAGAGCTCCCTATGGGTGGCAAAAGAAATGCTGCAGCCCATAGGGATCTCCTGGAACCCCAATACCCTGGGTACCTCAGTACCATATACAAGGGAATTATATGGGTGTACCAGTATGCCAATGTGAATTGGTAAATTTAGTCACTAGCCTGTTAGTGAAAAATTTGGAAAGCAGAGAGAGCAGAACCACTGAGGTTCTGGTTAGCAGAGCCTCAGTGATACAGTTAGGCATCACACAGGGAACACATACAGGGCACATACTTATGAGCACTGGGGCCCTGCCTGGCAGGGTCCCAGTGACACGTAGACTAAAACAGCATATATACAGTGAAATATGGGGGTAACATGCCAGGAAAGATGGTACTTTCCTACAACCTTCACCTGCTGAGACAGTGCAGCCCTCACCTCCAGCAGAGGCTGCCCAGGAGGCACCTTCACCTGCTGACACAGTGCAGCCCTCACCTCCAGCAAAGGCTGGCAGGGTGACACCACCACCAGTGGTCACGGAGCCCTCACCTCCAGCTGAAGCAGTGCAGCCCACTCCTCCTGCAGAGGCTGCACCTTCACCTGCTGAGATAGTGCAGCCCTCACCTCCATCAGAGGCTGCCCAGGAGGCACCTTCACCTACTGACACAGTGCAGCCCTAACCTCCAGATGAGACAGTGCAGCCCTTACCTCCAGCAGAGGCGTGTAGGTCACCCTCCTCGGACTGTTGTACAAGGAGCACCCTCAAGAACCAGTGGGCAAGTCACCGACATGAGAGACTGTGACCTTGCACTCCCCAGCACAGAGAAATGGGCATGGAGCCCCCGCCAGAACCGGGGGGGAAGTCACCCACCTGAGAGACTGTGACCTTGCACTCCCCATCACAGAGAAATGGGCATGGAGCCCCCTCCCGAACCGGTGGGCAAGTCACCCACATGAGAAACTGTGACCTTGCATTCCCCAGCACAGAGAAATAGGCATGGAGCCCCTCCAGAACCAGTGGGCAAGTCACCCACATGAGAGACTGTGACGTTGCACTCCCCAGCACAGAGAAATGGGCATGGAGCCCCCTCCAGAAGCAGTGGGCAAGTCACCCACATGAGAGACTGTGACCTTGCACTCCCCAGCACAGAGAAATAGGCATGAAGCCCCCTCCAGAAGCAGTGAGCAAGTTCCCGACTTCGGCTGGGGTGCCCCACAGCCCCCATCCCCCTGAGGTGCCTACCCACTTGCAAACTGATGCCCCTTCAGAGTTCTATCCGGATGATGTCAGGAGTCGAGTTGGGCATTTGACTGTGCCCTGTGGCCATGTGGGCCCTTAGTAGTTTGGACTGGGCATTGGCCCTTTGTGTACATTTGTACATATTTGTTTTTTATCCTATTGGTTCATTTGGTGGCTATTCACATTCAATGCATCCTCATCATTGCATTCTTGTTGCCCTTGCATTATTATGCCGTGTGTCGTGTGCCAGTGTTTTTTTTCTGCAGCTGGTTGTGTGTATGGTGTGTGTTGGGTGTGTGTCTTGCGTGTGTGTGTCACTCTCCTTTTCCTCCCTCTCTCCCTTGTATGCTAAGTGGCTGTACTCACCGTCGTCGTCTCAGGTGGAGCATGGCGTAGATGAGCATGGGGAAGACTTGCAGTTCCGGTTCCATGGTGGCTTTGTCCTTCTCTGTGTCTCCGATGGTGAGTCTTTTGTCTTCTGTGTTCTGTTTCCGCCAGGCTTTTGATGGTGTTGGTACCGCCCCGGAAATCGTGGCGGTTTCCTGTGTCATAATATGGTGGGTGGTACTTTGTCTTCCGCCTGGCTTTTGACGGCTACTGCTGTGGTGAGTGTTATTAACACCCTGGTGGTTGGTGTGGTACATTGGCTGTCTATGGGAGTTCTCACCGCCATGGTCATAATTTGGCAGTAATTACCGCCCACCTGTTGGCTGTATTACTGCCATTTTACCAGTCACCACCAATGTCATAATGAGGGCCTTAATGATGTGTGAATGTATCAAGTAGCTAGACTACTGCAGCGGTGCTACACATGACTGACATAGTTGTGGTCCTATGTTTTGCATTCTTGATTGTTGGTGTTGCAGGATGTGTCCCTTCCTGAACATGTGCAATCAGACCTGGAACAGATGCACTCCTACACCATGGCCATTGTGTGCCTGTTCTGGTGCTGAGATGCAGTTTGTGGCCCATCACCCATGGTACTACAGGGAAGCAATATATGTTGGTGAGGACTAGACATGCCTGCACATTCCCAATGATGCAACACAGCACAGCACGCTGGGTTGCTGCACTGTACTGTATCATTTCAACATACATGGTCCACACTAGGCTAGATGTCCCAGACACTGATAGCTCACTGCCCCACCAGAGCATTATGTTTACACTGAAACTCCAGTGGTGCAATGTGCAAGCCCATATTTACCAGGCCAAGGTAGGTGCCTTGCATGCCTTTTCATGGCCTGGTAATTTTGTGCACCTTTAACACTTGACACTGCATGTGGGTGGCATTCCATGTGTGTTGCTGGGAGCTATTCAAGTAAACACAGATAAAGCCAAGCATACTTCTGATGCCTTCACACTTGTGCAAGACAGGGATTGCTGCATGTATTTCTTCCAACCCAGAGATGACGTGTATGTGAAAAAGGGTGCTTGTAACATTATTTTTGCTTCTAGTGTTTTTACATTTCCATGTGTGTTGCTATGTGCATCACATATAGTGGAGCAAACATAACACTTGTACCTGCTGTTATGCAAGAAGGTGTCCCTTCATGCACAACAGCAATCATCCCCTCACCACAGGCCCCCTTGCAGTATGATGCAGATGTGCCTGTGTAGCAATTTGGCAGCATAATGTGCAGCAGCACAGTTGGTGATGACAGCTAAGCACCATTTGCTGTGAGTACATTGCATTAGTACACTTTCCCAGAGGTACAGGCAGACCTTTCCCAGCGCTTGCTGTCCTCTGTAGGAAAGTACCATCTTGCCTGGCATGTTACCCCCATATTTCACTGTATATATGTTGTTTTAGTGTATGTGTCACTGGGACCCTGCCAGCCAGGGCCCCAGTGCTCATAAGTGTGCCCTGTATGTGTTCCCTGTGTGATGACTAACTGTCTCACTGAGGCTCTGCTAACCAGAACCTCCGTGGTTATGCTCTCTTTGCTTTCCAAATTGTCACTAACAGGCTAGTGACCAATTTCACCAATTCACATTGGCATACTGGAACACCCTTATAATTCCCTAGTATATGGTACTAAGGTACCCAGGGTATTGGGGTTCCAGGAGATCTCTTTGGGCTGCAGCATTTCTTTTGCCACCCATAGGGAGCTCTGACAATTCTTACACAGGCCTGCCACTGCAGCCTGAGTGAAATAACGTCCACGTTATTTTACAGCCATTTACCACTGCACTTAAGTAACTTATAAGTCACCTATATGTCTAACCTTTACCTGGTAAAGGTTGGGTGCTAAGTTACTTAGTGTGTGGGCACCCTGGCACTAGCCAAGGTGCCCCACATCGTTCAGGGCAAATTCCCCGGACTTTGTGAGTGCGGGGACACCATTACACGCGTGCACTGTACATAGGTCACTACCTATGTACAGCGTCACAATGGTAACTCTGAACATGGCCATGTAACATGTCTAAGATCATGGAATTGTCACCCCAATGCCATTCTGGCATTGGGGAGACAATTCCATGATCCCCCGAGTCTCTAGCACAGACCCGGGTACTGCCAAACTACCTTTCCCGGGGTTTCACTGCAGCTGCTGCTGCTGCCAACCCCTCAGACAGGTTTCTGCCCTCCTGGGGTCCAGCCAGGCCTGGCCGAGGAAGGCAGAACAAAGGACTTCCTCAGAGAGAGAGTGTTACACCCTCTCCCTTTGGAAAAAGGTGTCAGGGCTGGAGAGGAGCAGCCTCCCCCAGCCTCTGGAAATGCTTTGATGGGCACAGATGGTGCCCATCTCTGCATAAGCCAGTCTACACCGGTTCAGGGATCCCCCAGCCCTGCTCTGGCGTGAAACTGGACAAAGGAAAGGTGAGTGACCACTCCCCTGACCTGCACCTCCCAGGGGAGGTGCCCAGAGCTTCTCCAGTGTGCTCCAGACCTCTGCCATCTTGGAAACAGAGGTGCTGCTGGAACACTGGACTGCTCTGAGTGGCCAGTGCCAGCAGGTGACATCAGAGACTCCTTCTGATAGGCTCTTACCTGTGTTGCTAGCCTATCCTCCTTCCTAGGTAGCCAAACCTCCTTTTCTGGCTATTTAGGGTCTCTGCTTTGGGGAATTCTTTAGATAACGAATGCAAGAGCTCATCAGAGTTCCTCTGCATCTCTCTCTTCACCTTCTGCCAAAGGATCGACCGCTGACTGCTCAGGACGCCTGCAAAACCGCAACAAAGTAGCAAAGACGACTACTGCAACCTTGTGTCACTGATCCTGCTGCTTTCTCGCCTGTTTCCTGGTGGTGCATGCTCTGGGGGTAGCCTGCCTTCTTCTTGCACCAGGAGCTCTGAAGAAATCTCCCGTGGGACGACGGAATCCTCCCCCTGCAACCGCAGGCAACAAAAGACTGCATCACCGGTCCTCTGGGTCCCCTCTCAGCACGACGAGCGTGGTCCCTGGAACTCAGCAACTCTGTCCAAGTGATTCCCACAGTCCAGTGACTCTTCAGTCCAAGTTTGGTGGAGGTAAGTCCTTGCCTCCCCACGCTAGACTGCATTGCTGGGCACCGCGTGATTTGTAGCTGCTCCGGCTCCTGTGCACTCTTCCAGGATTTCCTTCGTGCACAGCCAAGCCTGGGTCCCCGACACTCTAACCTGTAGTGCAAAACCTTCTGAGTTGTCCTCCGGCGTCGTGGGACTCCCTTTTGTGTCTTTGGGTGAGCTCCAGTTCACTCATCTTCCAAGTGCCTGTTCCGGTACTTCTGCGGGTGCTGCCTGCTTCTGTGATGGCTCCCTGACTTGCTGGGTGCCCCTTCTGTCTCCTCATCCAAGTGGCGACATCCTGGTCCCTCCTGGGCCACAGCAGTATCCAAAAACCCTAACCGCGACCCTGGCAGCTAGCAAGGCTTGTTTGCAGTCTTTCTGCATGCGAACACCTCTGCAAGCTTCTTCACGACGTGGGACATCCATCCTCCAAAGGGGAAGTTTCTAGCCCTCTTCGTTCTTGCAGAATCCACAGCTTCTACCAACCAGTGGCAGCTTCTTTGCACCCTCAGCTGGCATTTCCTGGGCATCTGCCCACTCTCGACTTTGTCGCGACTCTTGGACTTGGTCCTCTTGTTCCACAGATACTCTCGTCCGGAAATCCACTTTGGTTGCATTGCTGGTGTTGGTCTTCCTTGCAGAATTCCCCTATCACAACTCCTGTGCTCTCTGGGGAATATAGGTGCACTCTACACCTACTTTTCAGGGTCTTGGAGTGGGCTATTTTTCTAACCCTCACTGTTTTCTTACAGTCCCAGTGACCCTCTACAAGCTCACATAGGTTTGGGGTCCATTCGTGGTTCGCATTCCACTTTTGGAGTATATGGTTTGTGTTGCCCCTATACCTATGTGCTCCTATTGCAATCTACTGTAACTTTACATTGCTTGCATTACTTCCTTTTGCTATTACTGCATATTTTTGGTACTGTGAACATATATCTTGTGTGTATTTGGCATCCTCATACTGAGGGTACTCACTGAGATACTTTTGGCATATTGTCATAAAAATAAAGTACCTTTATTTTTAGTATATCTGTGTATTGTGTTTTCTTATGATATTGTGCATAATGCACCAGTGGTATAGTAGGAGCTTTGCATGTCTCCTAGTTCAGCCTAAGCTGCTCTGCTATAGCTACCTTCTATCAGCCTAAGCTGCTAGAAACACGTCTTCTACACTAATAAGGGATAACTGGACCTGGTACAGAGTGTAAGTACCCCTTGGTACCCACTACAAGCCAGGCCAGCCTCCTACATCCCCCATACACAATATGTCTGGTACGTGCTGCCCTTTGTGAGTTAGACATGACTAAATGGTGCAGTTGACACAGTGACGGTAGGGGTGTGAAGGTAGTGAAGTGGTCTGGGCATATGGGGGGTGGTCAGTGGACATTACATATGTTTGGTGTTTAGCCATTAGTGTGCCCCCATGCAACCCATTAGCATGCACACAGTGCCTCCAATATACCTCTCCCATAGGGCATTTGTGAGTTACAACATTGCCCCCAACTGCCACTTGCCCTGTGTTTGTTGTTGCTCTTCTAGCACTGCCATTCCTGTCCCTGGAGTCCTTCCACCAGCTCATCCGGGATGACCGCTGTCACCATCTCCTCAAGCTCATCCAGCTGCTCCTGGGGTGTGGGGTTTTCACCTCCGGTTTGCTGTGCTGCCTTTCGGCTGCTGTCCGGTTCTGCGCTTGCAATCATGCCAGCGCTTCTTATAGTTCACCACTGTTCTTCTAGACTTTGCCACACTGTTGCCTTTTTCTATTATGGACTGGCAAATGGCCTCCTTCCTACCTAATGGCAATTTAAAGGTGACAAAGAGCTAGTGTTGGTTCTCTGTCACCTCTGTGATCAAGATGTTATTTTCCTCCTGACTGAAGCAACACTTCCCTTTTATTTTCTCCTTCTCCTGGGATTCTCCATGGGCATCCTGGCTTGTATCTGGCTTACTAGGGTCTCCCTGGGGTCTCTCATGTCCAGAATTCTCAGTTTGTTTTATTTAAAGGCTTCTGTTTGATGTTTTAGCTGGCTTTTCTTGGACGCTTTCAGCGGAAAAGTGACGCAATTACGATTTGCAAATCAGATTAGTGCAACTTTTTCAGCAATAGCACTATATTTGTTCCCGACACATTGCAAAGATTAGCATCATTTTTTGGGGCACTCAGCTTTCCTTACTGCCATGTTGCACCATATTGTAAATATGGTGTACACATGGCGCTAGGAAATGTCTTAGCACACCGTTAATTTTTTTGGCGCAAAACTGCCCTAGCTCAGTTTTGCGCCATTTCTTGTAAACTTGGCCCTTAGTGTTCTTATATTTTGGTGGGTCCATTCTCCAAAAAATTGGTGTCACTTCACTGATGCTGCCAATACTTATCTGACGGTTCTCGCACCCTTGATATCTAGACCTGTCTTATTGTGTAATGTTTATACAGGGGGTTTTCGCCCTGTGGCTGTGGGGAGGGCTATCCCTAGAAACCACTCTTAACGTTAAGGATGATCTTGGGATAAGTCATATGGTATTCCTTTTGGCCATGGATTTTTATGTTATACATTTCGGCATACCTCGTTTCGAAGTTTTATTTTTACTTTTTCCAGTTATACTAGGTCAAAGCAAAATGGTCTGCACATTACATTATGTATTTCTTGCACTTTTACAACTTTTAAAAAGTCATGAGAGAGATGGAACACTTGTCAGCTATACCTGAAAGAATAGTTTGGATAAAAAGACCTGACTCTTCCACGTATCAATAAATGAATGGAACTTTACTTGTTTTCTATGCATCCTTATACTTTTTTGGAAACGATACTGAAGCTGGACTGAATTTGAGCACTCTTGGTATTTATTGAACATTATTTTCAGTGTTTCTCCTCAGGGCCACTAATGTCTACACCTTGAGTAGTAGGGCATAGTATACTGACAAGCAACACATGGACTATATATGTTCAAGTACAATTTACCCACTACTGTTTTCGGATAATTGGAGGTGCGATAGTCACACCACTACTGCCTGTAGCTAATATTTGAAGATGGCAATACTTCCACACCACCTACAAGAGTCACCAAAACCTAATTTCCTCCAACATGTGCCTACCATTCACTATGTGGACTATTTCATGGACACATTTACATTTTTGTGGACAGTTGTATTTTGTACGTTGGACTCCAAACAATTTAAACTCATCATAAATAGTTTCATTTACCATGATGGGCTTAATTTATTTTTTCTTTTTACTTTGATTTTATGTCTCAAACATTTTTTGGTTAATTTGTGTTGATAAAATTATTTCAATGACACAAAGTCAAAGACTAGTGTGGTATGCATTGTGGTATTTCCTTTTTAGGTCTTCCTTTCACCATAATGTTTTAAAAATATTAATCAATAAGTTCCAAACAAAAAACAATATAACAATTAGTTTTGGTGTTTCCCATTTCTTACAAACATAAAACGTAATCTTAAGAGTATTGGTGTCATACATTTGTAAGTTACAATTCTTTGTCCTCATTTTAAAGAAATTTCTATAACCCATGCAGAATCAAAATAGTCTGTGTTATTTAGAATCTGATGCCCCAAGACCCTGACACCATGGAAGAAGGGGAAATAATCCAAGTAAAACTATTAAAGAGGCAAACTATTATTAATGAATGTCATCCGCTAGAGTCAGACATCCTGCCTCACAATATGAATCCCACATCAATTACCCCAATAGTCAAAATCATGGCAGTACTACCTTTTGTGACCACTGACTCATTTGAGTACACTGTGGCAGTATCTGGAGGTATGCCACAACCAAATTACAGTGGTGGGCTACACAATGTTCCTTCTTCAATAGCTTTATACTCTTAACACAAAATTAAGATTTAGCCAATGTGAAGGGGGTCAGTATGCCATGGCTTCGAATATATATGTGGTTAGAGCAAGTTAAGCAGCACATATTGCCTTGGTGGCAAAATTCAAAGGAAAGCCATCAAAACCTCCTCTACTTTTGCTGCTGTTCTTGTATTTTGAGAGCCAGGATGCCGGGCAAAGCAAGTGACAGGGTCCCTAACTTCTCAACTGAGAAGTTGGAACTCCTCATCACAGAGGTCCTGTCCCTGTACAGCCAGCTGTATGGGAACCCAGAGGAACAGGTACATGTTTGTTAGGAAAAAGTATTTCTAACTAACTTGTTTCTTCTTGTGAGAGAGGCTAATTTTTCCATCTTTGTTCATGCGTGAAGTGTTGTGATTGAAATGTGGTAAACTGAATGATTTAGCAGGGGATATAATGATGTTGGTCAATGTTTGAAAGCCTGTAAATGGTAATGAACAGTCTTCTGAGTGTATGAGCTATCATTTCTGTTCATTTTACTCACAAATCCAGATTGCAATTCACATTCTGCATGCCCTTTCCTTCCAGTGGCCAGTAGACAATGTACCAGTAGTATGGGTGAAAAATACAGACATGTCAAAACAGGAGAAATTTAAAGTGCAAGAAGAAAGGTTCAAGTGATGGAGTTGTCTGATGTTTTGGTTAAAATTTGAAGTACATCACATTTTCTGAAAGATGAGTGTCTGAATGTTTATGCCCTGTAATGCTGCCCCCTATGGGGAAAGGTATATCCTGTGCTGCAAGTATAAATGACACAGGCTCTCATCATCCGTACAAAAATGTCCCATAGCTGTACATACATCACCCAAAACCATGCTGTCACTGACACAGATGTTGGCCCTTCCATACTGCCCTTAGTCATTGTATGTGTTTCAAACCATAGTATCTGCCTCTAAAAAATGTTTGCATTAAGTCAATGTATCTGTGCATGGGGAAGGGGTGTTAATATTGTACGAATTATTTAGCCTTTAGTAGGTCACATTGATTTGTACTGGCCATGAGTTGCTCTCAATACAGGAAAGGTTTCAGATCCCTAGCCTAGGTTCTATTTGTAGCCTGAATTAGTGACATGAAGGCATTGCAACTGTTGAGGGTACTCAACAGGACATTAAATATGTGTATTTTTTTAGGTAAAAAACTGTATTGCTAAATAATTTGTACTGACGTTTTAGAAATGCTTGTGTGAGATGTAACAAAATTGTGTCACAGCAATACAGACTAACAAAACCTCACAAAACTCTTTAGTCTTTATTTTGTCTTATCCATACAGGTCAATGCCTATCAGAAAAAGGTGATATGGAAGAGCATCATCAGGAAGGTGCGGAACCTGGGGTCTATGAGTGGTGCAGCATCTTTTGCCAAAAGAGGTGAGAGGACCTACAACGCTGGACCGGAAAATCATCAGAAGTCTAGCTCGGCTTGTTCTCCCAACATGGGAAGCATGTGCACTGCACCCTGACCCTCTTAATGGCCCGTATTCTTGCGATGGCCTACCCGGACCTTGATGGACAGTTTAGTGCGAAACAGCAGCATCAAGGAGGTAAGTTCTAGTGTGAGTTCAACATGTTAAATAACTTATTTTCTTGTTACAGCAATTCATTTTGCCTTCAACATTAAGACTGACATATGTCCAACGCAGAAGAAGAGTCCTTGAATGTGTAAGTTTTGCCCAAGGTGTATGATGATGCATTTTGAAGATTAGATTTTGGTAAATGATACCACCTGACTTGTGTTCACTACCAAAGGACTGGTTTGAGCAGCCTCTTGCCTGCCCAAGCAACTAATATACTTCAAGTACTTTGATGGTATAAGGGACAGTAGTATCAGATAGGACACTGGTCTCGATTGTGTGAGTTGTGATGATTCTTCACTATTGTGCATGATGTTATGTCAGCCCTACTACAGGTGACATAGCATAAAATGCTATTATGATACAGTGGATGTTCCAAACATCACAGTGGTAAGTTGGTTTTATAGACAAACAAGAGTAAGCATGTGAACTAAAATGACTAGTAACTTCAGGTTAAATGGCTACATTCTAAATTCCAAATATAACCCAGATCTGTTTTGAAACACAATTACTAGCTATTTAATGCTAAAAATGACAGATTTGCATGGTCTTACTCCTTCATAAATGTGCATGTAAGTCAGTCTGTTTAGTGATGGTTCATTATGATAGGCATACAATTTTGGTACAACACTGACAGGAATGTGTACACATTGGTGAAGGAGTACCACATACTGTAAACCATTTTACAATGTCCTTTGCTCTTTTCAGATGATAGATCAATGATGGTGAAGAATGGGATAATTTAAGGGACTTTTGAAAATGGAAAGTTCCATTTCATATACTTTGGAGTATCCCATCTGGCAAACTCAATACTAGGCCCAAATCTTGACTCATTTTGTAAATGAATAAATGCATCAAGGCATAATCTGTAGCTTACTAAACACACTGTACACATTTATTTTTGGTTTATATCTTTTTTGGTGACATAAGTTCACTATTCTGAACACTAAAGCACACAGAAGTGTTAAACAGTTCCTGCCGAAAACTCATAATTGATATGAGATTCAAGGTCAAACATGATATGGGAACTATTATGGGTAATAACCAAACTGTAACTAAATGGTTTCTGAAAATGTTCCCTGCATGCATGAGATGATGATAATAAAGAACCAAACTTTGGAAGCCTTGAAGCAGGTGAAATCTGCAAACTTGGAAAACATATTTTGATCAACTTTCATGATGAGTTCTATTTACACATAAACATTGAAACTGTTGTATCTGTCTTTCTAGCATCATCTGGAGCTGGTGATGGGGACATTGGCCCACGTAGGCAGGGAAGCAGCTGGCCACTGTGGTTTGGGTGCCAAGACCATTGACACCAAGGGACCCAGTGACACGGAGGGGTAGGCGACTGGCATGGAGGCCACAAGTTCATTGACATCATCCTCTGATGCCTCCACGGAAGACCAGTCTCTAGTGGTGATGGGCCCTACTGCTACAGTTCCACCTGCATCCCTGTCCACCACCCAGAGACCCATCTCCAGCCTCGGTTGGCCAAACTCACTCCCCTAAAAGGGGTGGCATCACCTTCACTGCAGGCACCTCCCCCCTGCCCCTGTCCCCTATCAGTGCTGAGTGACAAGGTTATTGATGTCCTTTGGAGCATATCTGTAGGCCAGACTGCACTACTGAATGCAATCAAGTGGTTTAATGGCCAGATGCAACAAATGCTAGTTTTCCTGGAAGGCATTCACAGTGCTATGTCTGTCCTACAGCAGTCATTCTTGGGTCTAGCCTCCTCACTGACCACAGCCTCCCAACGATGCCAACCTCGTGCCCCAACTCCCGCCCCTTTCCCTTCCCAAATCCCTATTCTAAGACATGTCCAACACATATGCACTCCTTTGCACTCACCCACTCTACCAAGCACAAGCAACACATCCACACATAAACACAGCAAAAACACAGGCACACACACAAGCAACATACAGGCACCACACCCACCACCACAGCTTCCACAAGCATACCCTCAGACACCACACCCACCACCACATCCACTTGCACAGCGACCACCAGCACACAAACAGATACCGCACACACCACCACACCCACATGCACCACCACCACCAGCAGATACACACCTACCACTACACCCACATGCATCACTACTAACAGCACACCAGCTGATACCACACCCACATGCACAGCCACTACCAGAACGCCATAGACACCACACCCACAGACTCCACACTCACATGCACCACCACATCTGCAAGCACCACAACCACATTCAGCACCTCAACAGTACACCCATTCACACACACATACATTAGATACAACACCCACTGGACACAAACGGCCACACTCACCCGAACAACATACACCCAGGAAAAAACACACACCCAAACCTCCTCTACATACACCAGACCCACAGGCACCTGCACCATCAACAGACCCATGCACATTACCCTCTGCCACTCCCTTTACCTCCCAAACCCAGCTCCCTACCGACCATCCTACCCATTTCCCCAAAGAAGGTCTTTTATTTACTCTAGCCTTGACTCCTTCCACATCCCAATCTGCCCCTCCCAAACATAAACCCATTCCTCCCACACCCAAAGCCACTCCTCCCAAACCCAGCCCACTACTCACAAAACCTAAACCAACCCTCCCAAGCCCCCCTACGTAAGAGCATTGATTTGCCTTCTCTGTGCCCAATAGATGCCACTTCCTGAGGATATTGTACCTGGCAATGAAATTAAGAGGCCAGCTCTGGGCATGCAGCCCAGGATTCACAATCATATTATTTGCACAATTTTTGGGGATTTTATTTATGTTTCTAAATATATGAGAGAATTGCCTCATTGTTTGATTACAATTTCAGTTATTTTCAATACCTTTGTCCTGGCATTCATTTTTAATTATTAGTAATTGTTTGCTGATAATATTATTTCTGCTAATGTGTGTGACATACACTTACTCTCATTTCTGACATTGACAAGCACAGATTTTATTTTTGAAATATTTATATAGTGCAAGCATCAGTTTTGTACATTTGTGATTGACATGTTAATTTTGGTGCATTCATTCATGAGATTACTGGACAATTACATCAGAATTATAAATATTTCTGTTTTTGTAACTGGAGAATGCATGATGTGTTAAAGATATACACATATGTATTACACAGGGAAAATGACACTTCAAAGTTAAATGACATCTAATGTTTAACAAAAGTTGCACATACCAAGGGGATGTGTGACCCTAATATATCTCTGACATGTTTGAAGTTTAGAGGTAGCATTGGCTTTACATTCTGTGTACACACACTTGTAGCATTTTGTAGTGCAATCACTACACTCTATTGGATTTATATTGCTCCTGTTGAGTGTACTGTTTATGTATTTGATATGGTAGTTGAGGGGAAATTATTACATACACCTGTATGGACACATTTTGGTTTGGGATTTATGTGACTTTTTGTGCAGGTGTCCATAGCCATGAAGGGGGTTAGTACCAGAATCGTGAGTGTTACTAATATATCAAGGTGTGTTTTTTAAAAAAAATTCAAACTACCACATTGCACACATATACAATGCACATCACTGTATTATTGCTTGCAGGTATTTTTTTTAACATGCACGAGTCCAGTGCTACTGTACACCGACTCTTTCGAGGATGACAGGTAAAACAGTTCCTTACCTTCGCTTCTGGCTACGAAGAGTTGATTTTTGTCTTGGTCCAGTAGCAGCAGCAAACGTAGGACTAGTACAATCTGGTTCATGGTGGCAGAATATGAGGAAACTAAAAAAAAAGGTAAGTTTCATGCTTATTTACCTCCCAATCTGCTAACTCAGGTGTGGAGGTATGACTGCCACAGTTACATTGGCAGGAAGGCACACTGTGATTGGCCCAGCAGTAAAACTGTCTGGAGTCCCTGTGCCAGCCGCTTTTGCCTATTACATCATTGACGCAGGTGTACATCCCTGGCGGTGATGGTGGCTTATCGAAGGACTTTCGTTTATGGACACGCCAACATCTAAATAGAGTGGGTGGGCAGGACATCCAATGGAAAGTTGATGACAGGACTGTAGGAAAGTACCATCTTTCTTGGCATGTTACCCCCAATTTCTGCCTGTTTGTCAGTATGTTTTGCCTGTCTTACTGGGATCCTGCTAGTCAGGACCCCAGTGCTCATAGTTTGTGGCCTAATGTGTGTGTTGTCAGTATGCTTAACTGTGTCACTGGAGTTCTGCTAACCAGAACTCCATTGCTTATGCTCTCTCTACTTACCAAATGTATCACCATAGTTTAGTGACTCCATATTCCAATTCTAATTGGCACACTGGACCCCACTTTTAAGTCCTTAGTATAGGTGCCCAGAGAATTGGGTTCCAGGAGATCATTATGGCCTGCAGCATTTCTTTTGCCACCCATAAGGAGCTCAGACAAACCTTTCTTCAGGACTGCCAGTGCAGCTTGAGTGAAATAGTTCACACACTATTTCACAGCCATTTTCACTGCACTTAAGAAACTTATAAGTCACCTATATGTCTAACCTTCATTTACTGAAGGCTAGGTGCGAAGTTACTGTGTGTGAGGACACCTTAGCACTACCAAAGGTGCCCCCACATTGTCCAGGGCCAATTCCCTGGACTTCATGAGTGCAGGGATACCATTATACACGTGCACTACATATATTTATCAATACATGAATATGGCCATGTGAGGTGTCTAAGATCATGGAATTGTCCCCCCATTCCAAATCTGGTATTGGGGGCCAATCCTATGCACACTGGGGGCCCCACCATGGACCCCCAGTACTGCCAAACCAGCTCTCTGGTTTCCACTGCAGCCCCAGCTGCTGCCACCTCCCAGATAGGTTTCTGCCTGAGCAGCTCAATCACAGGAAGGCAAAACAATGCATTTCCTTTTGGAGGAGGATGTTAAACCCTCTCACTTTGGAAATAGGTGTTACAGGCGCGGGAGGAGTAGCCTCCCAGGACCTCTGGAAATGCTTTGAAGAGCTTAGATGGTGCCCTCCTTTCATAGGCCAGTCTACACCGGTTCAGGGAACCCCCAGTCCCTGCTCTGGCACGAAACTGGACAAAGAAAAGGGGAGTGACCACTCCCCTGTCCATCACCACCCCAGGGGTGGTGCCCAGAGCTCCTCCAGTGTGTCCCAGACCTCTGCCATCTTGGATCCAGAGGTGTGAAGGCACTCTGGAGGCCTCTGAGTGGCCAGTTCCAGCAGGTGATGTCAGAGACCCCTCCTGATAGGTGCTTACCTGACTAGGTGGCCAATCCTCCTCTGAGGGCTATTTAGGGTCTCTCCTGTGGGCTTTTCCTCAGATAACAATTTGCAAGAATTCACCAGAGTTCCTCTGCACCTCACTCTTTGACTTCTGCCAAGGATCGACCGCTGACTGCTCCAGGACACCTGCAAAACTGCAACAAAGTAGCAAGAAGACTACCAGCGACATTGTAGCGCCTAATCCTGCCGGCTTTCTCAATTGTTTCCTGGTGGTGCATGCTTTGGGGGCTACGTGCCTTAATCCTGCAGTGACAGCCACAAAGAAATCTCCCGTGGGTCAACTGAATCTTCCCCCTGCTCCAGCAGGCACCAAACTTCAGCGTCACCCGTACTCTAGGACCCTTCTCATCCTGACGAGCCTGGCCCCTGGAACACAGGTGGTCAGCCCAAGTGATCCAGACTGTCCAGTGGTCCAACTGTCCCAATTTGGAGGAGGTAAGTCCTTACCTCCCCTCTCCAGACAGTAATCCTGTGCACCGCGTGAACTGCAGATACTAGGTCTTCTGTGCACATTTCCAAGAAATCCTTTGTGCACAGCCAAGCCCAGGTCACCAGCAATCTGTCCTGCAATGCTCAGCTCCCTGAGCTCACCTCTGGCTTCTTGGGACCCTCTTTTGCAGTGTTGAGACGACAGCTGTGTTCACACTTCTTGAAACCATGTTCAGGTGCTTCTGTGGGTGCTACCTTCTTGTGCATGGGCTCTCTACATTGATGAGGGCCCCCTCTGTCTTCTCTCCCAAGTGGCGACATCCTGGTCCTTCCTGGGCCCGGGCAGCACCCTTTTTCTTCAACTGCAACTCTTGCAGCTAGCAAGGCTTTTTTGCGGTATTTTGCCAAGGAAACAACTCTGTATCCTCCAGCACTCTGTGGGACATCTTCTGCATGAAGGAGAAGTTCCTAGCACCTTTCGTTGTTGCAGAATCTTCAGCTTCTTCCATCCGGAGGCACCCATTTTGCACCTTCATCCGGGGTTTAGTGGGCTCCTACCCCCTGGACACTTTTGCGACTCTTGGACTTGGTCCCCTTCCTTTGCAGGTCCTCAGGTCCAGTAATCTGTCTTCAGTGCTTTGCAGTCTGTTGTGGTCTTTGCAAAATCCTCTATCACGAGTTTAGTGTGTTTCTGGGGAAACAGTAGTACTTTACTCCTACTTTCCAGGGTCTTGGAGTGGGGTATCTTGGACACCCTTAGTGTTTTCTTACACTCCCAGCGACTCTCTACACACTACACTAACCTAGGGGTCCATTCGTGGTTCGCATTCCACTTTCTTAGTATATGGTTTGTGTTGCCCCTAGGCCTATTGCATCCTATTGTATTATACAGTGTTTGCACTACTTTCTGACTGTTTTACTTACCTAATTTTGGTTTGTGTGTATTGTTTGTGTATTTTACTTACCTCCTAAGGGAGTATATCCTCTGAGATATTTTTGGCACATTGTCACTAAATTAAAGTACCTTTATTTTTAGTAACCCTGAGTATTGTCTTTCTTATGATATAGTACCTATATGATATAAGTGGTATAGTAGGAGCTTTGCATGTCTCCTAGTTCAGCCTAAGCTGCTCTGCTATAGCTACCTCTTTCAGCCTAAGCTGCTAGAACACTACTAATCTACTAATAATGGATAACTGGACCTGGCACAAGGTGTAAGTACCATCAGGTACCCACTATAAGCCAGGCCATCCACCTACACCCTGTGCACCGTGTCTTCTCCACCTCCTTGGACTTCTGTGCACTTCTTCCAAGAATCCTTCATGCACAGTGTAGCCCAGGTCCCAAGCACTCCATCCTGCGGCTCACTGCTCCCTGAGTTGTTCTCTGGTGGCATGGGGCCTTCCAGTGCAGTGCTGCGACGACCGCACTATGCATCTTCTTCATCCCCATGTTCTGGGACTCCCATGGGTGCTGCCTGGTCTTCTGAGGGGTCTCTGAAGTGCAGAGTGCCCCCTCTGTCTTCTCAGTCCAAGTTGAGACCCCCAGGTCCCCCCTGGGTTCAGGCAGCTCCTTTTTGACACAAATCACGTACTTGCTTGAACCAAGGCTTGTTAGCAGAATCCAGCGACGCAAACAGCCTGCATCCAACAACTCCACATGGGACATCACGTGCACCAAGCAGGAACTCACAGACATCTTCTTTGGTGCTCTTCTGTACTGGTCTTCTTGCCGGAGAATCCACTTTTGCACCATCTTCTAGGATGCCCTTCCTGGACTCTTCTTCGACTTCTGGGACTTGGTCTCCTCTCTCCACAGGTCTTCAGGTCCAGGAATCTATTGTTTGTTGCTTGCAGTCTTGCTTGGTTCTTGCAAAATCTCTTATCACGACTTGTAGTGTGTCCTGAGGAACCTAGCTGTACTTTACTCCTGCTTTCCTGGGCTCTGGTGTGGGGTACTTTACTTACCTTTGGTGTTTTTTCTACACTCCCAGCGCCCCTCTACACACTACACTTGCCTAGGGGGGAATACGTGATTCGCATTCCACTATTTTAGCATATGGTTTGCGTTGCCCCTAGTCCCATTCCAATCTATTGTATTTTCTACTGTTTGCACTATTCTATGACTGTTTACCTACCTGATTTTGGTTACTAGTGTATATATTGTGTATAATACTTACCTCCAGAAGGACTATTGCCTCTAAGATATTTTTGGCCTTGTGTCACTAAAATAAAATACCTTTATTTTTGGTAACACTGAGTATTGTCTTTTATTGTGTATAAGTACTGTGTAACTATATTGGTATTGCATGAGCTTTGCATGTCTCCTAGTTAAGCCTAAGCTGCCCTGCTACAGCTACCTCTAGGCAGCCTAAGCTGCTAGAACACTGCCTACATTTCACTAATAATAGATAACTGGACCTGGTATAAGGTGTAAGTACCTCAAGTACCCACTACAAACCAGGCCAGCCTCCTACAGGGACCAATTCCACCAAGATCTAAATCA
The DNA here is from genome assembly GCF_031143425.1 of Pleurodeles waltl. Taxonomy (NCBI): domain Eukaryota; kingdom Metazoa; phylum Chordata; class Amphibia; order Caudata; family Salamandridae; genus Pleurodeles; species Pleurodeles waltl. The sequence goes on along the minus strand of NC_090447.1, from coordinate 687,452,759 downwards.
GGCACTTAGGGCCTGATTACAACTTTGGAGGAGGTGTTAATCCGTCCCAAAATTGACGGTAAAGAGACGGTTATACCACCAGCCGTATTACGAGTCCATTATATCCTATGGAACTCGTAATACGGCTGGTGGTATATCCGTCACATTTGGGACGGATTGACACCTCCTCCAAAGTTGTAATCAGGCCCCTAATCTTTTGTGCCTGGCCTCAAAACCATTAGGAACAATCCTTGGTAGAACAACCAAACAATACACAGTCCATTGATAGCAACATGTACTTTTCCATTAATTTGTCTTCCCCTGAATTCTATTATATCCTCAAAATAATCTGTATGTTATGCCCTTTGCATGAAACAGGTGACCTATCGAGTGGTTCCAGTAGACTGTCATTCCTGTATCTCTAACAAATTCCCAAGTAATCATATTGACCCTAGCCCGAGAATCAACTAGTAATCCAGGTTTTGTTTTGTCTCCTTCTCCTACGTCAATGTAAGAATTGACACACTCCAAAGAATCACCACTCACAACAACATCCTCTGTGATTACCATGGTCATGTGTATGAGATCATCTCAGATCTTTCTGTTTCAACACAAGCTTACTCAGACACATTAGCTATACCGACACCATTACTGGGTACACTGCCACCAATATGCTTAACACTTTGACAAACCTTCTCAAAATGGCCAGTCTTGTTATACAACCTACATCTATCATTCTTACCAGGATAAATCTTGTTGTTCCTGGGATTGTTTACTATTGCCACATCTAAAACAAAAATATAATACTGTTTCAAGTTCTTCAACTGACACTTCAGATGTTGCAATACTCTTCGCAGTTCTAATAGTTTCCCCAAGAGAAGGATTATGGAATACAACTTTTGGTGTATTGACTTATCCGTACACTTGCAAATGAAGTGATCTCTCACCAACTGTTTAGAAAATGTTTCGATTTGACAATCTGCAGCTAGCCTCCTCAAAGCTGAAATGTAGGTGTTGACCGCCTCACCACTTCTTTGTTCTCTTTCAAAAAATATGTGCCCAATTACCACCAAACTGGGTTGATTATCAAACCTGAGTTCAAGCTTCTTTACAGTCTCTACAAATTCATCCACTTCCTCACCTTCATTTAACACAAGGTGTGATCAGCGTAAGGTAATACTTTATTGTTCAGTTAATTAAAATTTACAACAATAACAAGATAAAATCCAAAAATAATATATCAGCCAATGAATACCATCGTAGTACAGAAGAATACCAGAGGCATCCCTTATGATACACACTTACAACTCACTTTGACCGCCTCTGGTGTGATCTCCACTCATCCCGAACACTTAGTTGAGACTTCCTGGGAGGGATCCATGGTGCCATATCTGTGGAACAAAATGGAACAAAAATTTGAAGAAACATCAACCCTGACCCCATATGCTATTTTTCAGAGAGAGGCCAGCTCTAAGGAAGACCCGGAAGAAGAAAAGAGAGGACAGACAGAGAGCAATAAAGAGAGCGAAGACAAGAAGACAAAGGAAGAGCAGAGCGAGGACGAGAAGCAGATAAGAGGAAAGCAACACCAGGACAAGAAGCAGATGGCCAGAGCAGAGAGGAGGAAGAAGTCGAGGAGTGAAAAGAGTGGTTCAAAGCAGAGTCCTGGGACTCCACTGGAGAAGCCAAGGTGCCCGTGATGGTTCTGGAGAACCGTGACACTTGTGGTGAGTGACCTGAGCTGGAAAAGGGGGGGCATGAAAACAAGAGAGCACTATCTTAACAAGGTCTTTTGTGCACAATACGGATAAAGAACAGCAAAAGGGGGAAGGAGGGCTGCTGGCCTCAAATACAATTGGTACATTGTTCCCTCTATATGAGTGTGTAGACTGAAATTTCTCCAGTAAAGAGAAGCACTCCAGGAAACTTACCCCCCTTGAGAATAGTTTGTTAAGGTGGGCAGGTGAGCGACCAGTCCTTTATTTGTCACGGTTCTCTGAGGGATGTCACGAGCACCTCTTCTACTATATAAACTTTTTCCCACTCTCATCGCTTTCATGAGACTATAGGATCACTTCAACTCACTAAGGTATACACTTCTGGTGTCTTGGTGAAAAGGGAATACCCATAATCTTTCCTGGTATACTTACCACAGGATTTTTCTTCCTTTCTCTGGGTTCCCACGTGGCAACACTCCAGCAGTAGTCACCTGGCCTGCACCAGTACGCCTAAAAGAGAAAAAGAAAGAAGAGAAAGATTAGAACTTCAAGGATCAGAACAACTACAGAAGCTTACATCACAGTCACTACCAGTATCCCTACGAAGAAACACCTGTAGTATACTTGTTCATTATTTTTGCACAACTTGAAAGAAATAAAAACAGCCAAAATGTCACACCGTATCAAGTCTCCGGAACCTTATTTCTGACCCAGTCTCCCATACCGCTATTCAGATTTCTAAACTTTTATAGTGAGGTGGTAAATGTTTGAATACAGCCCTTCATTCAAATTCCAATAAATGAAGAAGGATTTTTGTTCATTCAGAAGAGAAAAGTGATGATCCCCTAAATACATTTCAAAAGCATCAGACCATTTCTTTGCTGGAATAGGGAGGTTATCTGATGTTTCCAGAAAAGATTGAAGAGGATTGACTGACTTCATATTTCAATCAAATACAAAACTGTGCAAACAATTACCAATACACAGCATGAAAATACATAAACTGACTGGATGAGCTGTGAGCAGATGTAATCAATTGTAACACCAAGTAATATACATAAAAGTGACTTAGTACATACAGATATGTTCGCTGCAGGAGTGTGGATCACCGTGACACACCAATATGAAAAGTGTGCACAGACTATATAAAAAAAATATATATATATATATATATATATATATAATGAAATACAAGTGTGTGCGCATCACTGTGACACGCTAATATGAAAAGTGAACACATCACTGATCAAACACAACAATGTTCCACAGAGGTGCACTTCACCGTGATGCGCTAATAAACACAGGCCACGTAAAAAGTACCTCTTAATGTTATTGCTCTGTTTGTCATTTGAGATTAATCCTATGCTCAGCAGACCAAATGACAAAAAACATGCATGAGGGCAGTTTAACCAGTACTTCCAAGATGGCAGCATGCAAGCGTGAGGATGCTGTTAGACCTGACAGCCTTAGGGTGGTCTTTCTCACAACTTTTTGCTTACCTCCTCCATTGTTTCTGGCCTCATTGTTTTTTGGTATTAGGACTCTGTGCATTTTACCACTGCTAACCAGTGCGAAAGTCCTTGAGCTCTCCCCGTAAACACTGTAATATTGGCTTAAACCCATTTGGCTAATTTAATTTTCTTATAAGTCCCTAATAAAGTGCACCACATTTGGCTAGGGTCTGTAAATTAAATGTTACTTGTGGGCCGGCATCACTGATTCTGCTACCCACTTAAGTAGCTCTTTAACCAGGTATTAGGCCTGCCAATGCAAAGCCTGTGTGTGCAGTTTTACTGTGCCATGTCGACCTGGCAAAATACCCCTTTAGCCAGGCCCAAACCTTGCCTTTTTATACATATAAATCACGCCTAGGGTAGACCCTTGACAATCAAGAGGGCAAGGCGCAATGTAGTCATAAGATAGGACACGTACGTTTAGGTTTTACATATCCAGGTAGTGAAAGACCTCCAAAGTTGTATTTCAGTACAGTCAGGCCTATCTCTCCCATTGGATAATATTGGGATTACCTGACTATGGGCCAGATGGATCAAAGGGTTTTACCCATTCTGTCTCTATAGGAAAATGCTTTAGTACATATGGCCATATATCTTATAAGTGTAATTCACAATCTGAAAGAGATTAACTTTTCGAGTTTGGTGTCTCTGGAATCACAATTCAAAATCACAACTTGTGGTAAAGTCGGATTTTAAACTGCAGTTTTGAAAAAAGTACACTTTTAGAAAATTGGTATTTTCTTACTTTAGCCATTTGGTGCCTTCTGCCTGTCTCTGGGGTGTGGGTCAAGTGGGCTTTGTGTACTCCCCTAGATAGGCACACACAAAGGGTGCTTAGGTGTGACTTGACGGGCAATCCTGTGAGGATGGGAGGAAAGAGCTAGGAACAGCCTCACATACACCTGAATAGGCTGTGTCCTGTCCCCACAAAAAGGGCTGCATAACCCCCTTTAGTGTGTCTGGAGACAGGGCAGGAAGGACAGGACCTCTGTGCACTTCAAAGGGCTGTCGTTGAAGTCTCATCATTATCATAATACTATATTTGGTTCACAAGAACTATAAAAGTTAGCATCATAAAAAGTACAAGCAATCAGTGATTAAAACATTAAAAAACTTATAACAGTCAATAATTCATATTTAAAAAAGAGAATAATATAGAATCAACATTAATAATTATTACGAGGGGATGTGGTGAAGCACCCCAAAATGGCGAGCATACTTTAGGTGTGCTCCCAATTCCCCCCTGTTATCCCTCAAAATAATTAGCCATCCAAGCTTCTAACGCCCTTGTAGCCCCCGCAAGGGACTGTGGGGGGCCCGCCTGCCTCACTTGCGGCTCAAGAGAGACGCACTTGCGGACCCACAACTTCTGGGCAGATCGAAGGCCGATGGACCCAACGGGGCAGACGGGATGATCCAGCAGTGCCCTGACGCTGCAGGTACTGGCAGAGCGGTGGGGATGAGGACATGTGAGCTGGAAGCCTGCTGCTGACCCCAGAGTCTGAAACATACCGGGGTCGGGCACTGCCCGGGTGCTACAGTGGCAAAATGGTGAGTGAGAGGCACGGACTCCCGGCTTCCCCACCTTGACACCTGGAGCCTGGAACAGTTGGACAGTAAGTGCGCCTGAAGCACTTGAGAGGGAGTAATTGACCCAGGGAGACGCGGCCCAGGGGAGGACACCCGCTAGCACGTGGCCGAAAACACAAATGTTGGGCAGCCTGAGGCCACTGAGCAGCTCTGCCGGGGGAGCAGTACCAGCCCCGCATTAGCTTATGTGGGAGATTGGGCCTCTGCAATGGGGACCTGTGTAGTGATGGCGATGCCCCCCATTTGGTGAGCTGCATGTTGCGCACCTGTTGGCGATCACAGCACCACTGGGGGGTCTCTACTGAGGGAAACTGCCTGGGGCACACAAGGGAGAGAGACTGTCATGGGAAGATGCAGCCCGGGGGGAGGACTCCCGCTCTCATGTGGCCAAAGACAGTGGCATTGGGCTGCCTGAAGTCCTGGAGTACCTTCACGGGGGAGTGGTGGGGGCACTGCATGGACCTATGTAGGAGCCGGGTACTCTGCGGTGGGGGCCCGGTGCTTAGGGGCAGGTGGCGGACCCACTTGCGATCATGGCGCCACTACTTTACTAGTGCCTTGAGACCCTCATGGGTGGGTAGTTTCACTTTATAAAAACTGATTGATTGACTATACAAGACCGGACAGAAGGGTCTTTACCTGGGACGACTGCCCTAGACTAGGGGTGCTCGGGGGAAGGGACTTGCGGCTGGTGGAGTCACCGGATGTGCCCGCTGGTGGTGAGGGAAACCACGGAGTGAAGGAAGGCCCCCCCCACCGCTCCAGAATTGCGCAGCTGCACGCAGCACCTGTGGTCTGAGAGGACTGGGGAAACAAGCAGATCCCCGAGTGCGAAGACCACAAGAAACCATTTTTTTTAAAGGAAGGTTATAATGCCCCTGTCAACCCGCAATTGTGCCATTACAGCCCATAATTTTTGTCTATTCACTGTTTAAAAGACACAAGTTAAATCCATAAAGGCGAGGTGGACGCAGCCTTTTTTTGCCTTTGTATATTTTTGAACAATTAGATTTAGCGTCAGAGTCTGTTCTACCGTGCCTAAACCTGGGTGAAATCCAAACTGGACAATGGACAAGCCCTGAGTTTCTGCTGCCAAATCCTCTAATTTAGCCAATTTGACTCGACCTAGGATCCTTACAGTGCTGCCGAGGAAAAAACTGGCTGGTAACAGTGAGGGTGGGCCTTGTCTCCTTTTTGAAAATAGGGACGATAATCTTCTCCTTCCAGGTCTTAACCAGGGGCCCAGTCATAGCAGATCTCAGAACATTAGTGATTAGCGCAAAACATTAGTGAAAGCCAAAATTCTGGAAGGGCTTTATATAGGTCAGAGGGAATTCTATCCAGGCCAGGGGCCTTGTCTAAGGGGCTACACTAGATAGCCGGTAGGACACCTGAGACTTCAATTGTCTTACTAAAAGCTATGGCCACGGACAAATCATAACCAGGGAGGATAGCCTCAGCCACTAGTTCACCTTGAGCCTGGTCATCAGCACTAAACATTTTAGAAAAATGTTCCACACAGACCTGGGACATTATGACAGTATCAATAATAGGAGTGCCATCTCCTAATGAGCCAGAGGAATTGATCACCTGCCAAGCGGCTTTTGTGCCTTTCATGCGGCTTGCTTCTACAAGCTCCCCCCACACATTCACCCTCAATTTTTTCCTCCTTGCTGCTATAGTTTCTTTGTAGATCTTCTTCGCCAGCCTGATGCTAGCGTGACCCTGGGGTGAGCCTTACGAGACTTTTTTAGACCTCTATGGGCAGATGAACAAGAATGGTTGAACCAACAAGGGTTTTAACGTGGCTTTATCACACTTCTCGTTAGTTTTTCAGCCATATAAACTGTTACAGAGGAAAAAGCCTGTGTGGTGTCGGCTGGGTTAACATCATCCTGAAGGGCAGTAGCAATTTGTTCCTTATTGCTTGCCATTAGATCTCTAAAGAAATTGGCCTTATCCACATTTCTCCACTGAACACTCAGGCCTTTGTGTCTATTGAACTTCAAGATAGGTTGCCATAACCCAACATCAGACCCTTGTCAAGGCCCAAACATAAGTTCTGAGAGAGCGTAGTTTGAATATATTAATTATTAGAAGTAATGCTTCTATAAATGCCTAACAAATAGAAAATGACAATGAATAGTAATTTGCTTAATGTGCATTCGAATCATGTCAATGAAACATAGAAATATCATTGTGTGTGTACAAATTAATGTTAGTTGTGGAAAAATGATTGTTTACATTATGATTAATCAAGCTCATAATCAAGCTGACTCACAAAGGGCCATGACCCTGCATTTGTTCTTTTCTTCGTTCCATGTAACTATAAAGGTTTGTTCCCATCCGTATGCTAGCTGCTTCTGTATGGATTATTATGCTATTTGCAACAAAATAAACTAAAATAAATATTCAAGGACATTTAACCACGGACTGGAGAACTTGTGACCCGAGGAAAGTGCCAAGATGATGAACAAACTCCAGATGTGCCACCTCCGAAGATGTCAATTATGAAGACCAATCAAAGTATTGTGAATTATCGTGGGGTGACAATTGGGATTACCTAATGTATAATTTGATAGGTCAAAGATAAACGGGTATAGCAAATATCCAATAGAATTTTTGGGGGAAGGGGTTACGAAAAGGGATAAAAACTCATGTCATAGAAGGGATGTTAGGAACTATGTAGGGAATGCTATCGATTTCATCCAGAAACTCTGTCACTCTGTTTGGTGACTTTGAGACTTAATAAACCATCCTCACCCATACACTGCCCTTTATGCTTCTCCTCCTTATGAGGAAGCGTCCCCTGTCCGTTAGACGAGGTTAGACTGATGGTGTTTCGACTGATGTCCTGAAGACGAAGACTAATCCTGTGTGCTGACCTATCACTGGAGGGTAATTATGACAATGTAAATTACAATTTGTCTGTTGTTTTTCCTTTCTAGGTACCAACTGCTGTATTTTTTTAATAGAGGCAATAGTTAGACGTTTTTTCCAAATTGATGTTCCAAATTATTTTGCATGAAGTCCAACATGATGATGCTAATTAGTGGTTAGACTAGGAAATCACCTGACTGACACTTAAGACGAAAACAGACGTTGCGCTATGCAGAACTAAGATTGCATCATATTCTCTGTGTCCTAATCTATGTTGACGGTATGTTATGCTCTAATGTTCGTGATTCTTGCATTAATGAAATCTTATTATAATTGCCATAAGTGTGGTCATGTTCTTATGTTTTGACTTTGAGATTGATGCTTCTACTAGTAGATTGTAACCAATAGGGAATAAAACTCATAAAAATCTATCAAAGGGTGTGGTTATTCATGACTGAAAGGTCCTGGTTGCGCCGACGATTTGATCAATGTCTTTATTCAAAGTAAAGTATATTGTGGTGATAAATATTGGTGATATTATTGACATTTTACTCAACATATTGATCAGTTATCTTGTCCTATGGTGTCTCACCACTGGGTCAAAAGATTAATCGGCCTAAAACGAGTCCTGATGTGTATAAAATTGGCATAAAGGGACGCCTTATCAGTTCAATGTGAGGGGATTATGGTCAATTATGCAGTCTGGCATCACATGGAAATTTCCCATGAACGGGAACAAATGTTTTGAGAAAACTATTAAATCAATTATGAATTCGACCCTCGACCCACATCTGGAGAACCTATAATATCAGGGTTGGCAAAAATTAGAGAGTTACCAACAATAACTCTATTTAGTGCACCCCCATAAGGGGTATGACTAAAGTGAAGAAGGGGTGCTCAAATTAATCATTAATGCCACAAGTTTCCATGAGTTTACTGTCACACAGTCGGATAATAAAGTCCCCTACCCAGACAATTATAAGGGCCTTCTTATTGTCATTTTTAAAACTCATGCACAGAGTCCTCCAACTCATCAACCACTTTTGTTATAGTTGGGTCAAAAATGTTATGGTAATAATTTATCAACAACACATCAAAGGACTTCCAAAGTTTACAAAGAAGGATTTGGTACTTTGGTGAGATAGCAACAACTCGTACTCCAACCCCTAATAATGCTATGGAAATAAAAGTGGTTAACCCCCATTTAGCCCGGCCTGATTTTGAAAAGATAGCTGGAACATTATAAATAGTGTAACCATTTATATAGGGTGTATCCAGCAAACAAGTCTCTGGGCAGCAGATAAATGAATACTGTCCACTATTCTTAGCTAGTCCGGATTTGCCAATTTAGTCTGCAAGCCTGCAACATTCCAGGAAATAACGCCACAGGTCTTTAAGGGGTTTTGACCACTTATAAAGGCCTCTTCCTAAGTGGGGAAGCCAAATCTACTGCTACCATACTCACGGTAGCATCATCATTTGCGGGTAATCAAATAGTTCAAGCAAGCTCAAAGCCTCACATCTATTTGATAATTGAAGTGGATCTTGTTGCAGGTTCTGTGCAGAAAATCTACCAGAAGCCCCTTTCCAATGTGGCGGCCTGATAGTGGGATTGCATAAATGTGTTGGCCTCCCATAGAAAAAAGCCAACTGTTGCACTCTAATTGGCCCAAATTTAAATGGTGAGTGTGAAAGACGATAGAATAAAGCGTGCACTACATTTGGATTTATAAAGTTTATAGTTATACAGTCACCACTTGAAGATTTAAGAGTCGAGCTGATCCATTTTACCCTCCTAATGGTGATGATTTCCCTGGACAAGTCTGTCACCCAGCTGGAGTGCTTTCTTAGCCAGTATGAGACTTTATTTATAAGAGGAACATGGGATCCAAACCGTTGTGTTTCCAATTTGGGTACATTCTCCAAGATAATTATATATGGTGCACATTTCAAAGGAATATATGGTTGAGAAACCTGAGGAGCCAGTCTTTTAGAACCCTCCAGCTGGTCTGTGTCCTTGACATCTGTTGCCCTCTTGCCACAGTCCCTGGGTATCCCTTTTTCACATGACCTTTGTGTTGGCGCAGAGACTTTTAGATTTGTCATCAGGTTAGCAGATGCCCCCTAGTCTGCTCTAAAGAAGCCTGTGTAAAAGAAGGGGGACCTGCGTAGAAAGCCAGAGTGACATGCCTCCCCCAGCTGCAACAATGTACCAGGCGCCTTTTGTAGAGCTTTTTTCCCAAAGATTCTACTTTTGTTAAGACTGAGGAAAAAGCAGAACCAAATCTTTAAGGTAGCTCTCTACTCAGCTGTCTCTCAGTAAGATCACTCGGAATCCCCTTAATGTCAATTTCTTCATTGGGCACCCTTTTTATTGTAATTTCCTTACAGATTTTTTGCTGTTTCTTCCTGTTGCTGGTGCAGCATTATCACTTTTCCAGTAAAGGACTACGGCATGAGACCTCCATACCAGTGGACATATCTTGTCTATTCTTTTTTAAAGGCGGGCTGGTGGTAGGTGTAGGAGACTTGAGCATAATTGGTATTTGGGAGTCTTGGATAACACACAGGTTACAAGATTTGTACAAAGGAGTAATAACAGAGCTTGACTTGCAGGGGTGTTCAATATCTACTAGCTCCAAGCTGCCTCCAGCAGATTCCATGCACAGTACTCCGTGCGCTCACAGTGTAATGTCTGATATAGAGTCTGGAGCATTACCCCCCATTAAGTCAGACTTCCTTAAAGTAGAACCCATGTTCGCTTCCACCCGCCCTATCTCGGTTTCAATGGCCCCCATAACAGATAATAAATTACTAGCTATCGGATTAGTGTTGTCATCCCCTTTACTCATGTTTGTACCTGAATGAGTACCTTTTCTCTAGCCCATTGATATGAACCTCAGCAAACGCAGCTAAAAATGTAAAAATAAGTAAAATGTAAAAACCTACTTCTGTCATACAATAATCCATGGCTAGGTCAGAGTGTGCAGAGGCCAAGAGACGGGGCCCAGCCCAGCCTCTTTGAGGCTCTGACGGGTGCAGACTGGCCTGCTCTTGGCCTGGTCTTCGCACGGGCGCATCTTGCGTACATACCATGCTGAAGGAGTGTGGGTGTTCTTTAGTAAAGCGCCTCCAAGCATGACCACAGGTAAACTGATTGGCCCCTGCTGAAGGCTGGGACCTGGAATCCCCTTCAGGTGATAAGGCATGTCTCTAAACTCACGCTACAGGAGTGCCGGTGTTCTTTAGTAAAGCACCTGCAGATGGGACCACAGGTGAACTGATTGGCCCCCGCTACAGGCTGGGACCTGGAGTCCCCTTGAGGCAATGCAACGCATTTCCAATCCAAACCCTATGTTGCAGGAGCACCGGTGTGCTTTAGTTAAGTGCCCCCAGGCACGAACACAAGTGAACTGATTGTACCTGGATTCCCCTTCAGGCGATGCAGATTGCCTCCAAACCCGTGCTACGGTAGGGTCAGTATCTTTGAAGTCTGCCCTACTTCAAAGGCCCAACTGAGTATAAGTACTGACACCACCACTTCAATACACTTCTGGAATTGCAGATACTCTGCCAGGAAGAAGAACTACTGTGCTACTGAAAGGACTGCCACTCTGTTGGACTGCTGCTCTGAACGAGCTGCTGCCTTGCTATGCTGCCCTGCTGCCTTCTTGCCTGGAGACGAAGAACTGGACTTGAAACAAATCTTGACCCAGGACTCCGGAGTGACTCAAAAGGCTAGTCTGCTGGCCTCCTAGCCTGAGCCTCAGGGACCTAACAGGCTCCCCACAGCTTGTCGACCAGTCTTCCAAGAGCTCCTGACCCCCAAGGGGCACCTCTCAGGTCCTGGGCCCTCAGAAATGATTTTTAAGCTCTTAAAGTCAAGCTGTTGGGCCCCTTATGAACGCCAATGGGCCAGTTCGCTCCGGAACCTTGTTGCTTGCCTGGAAATCTAGTGTGAGCAGCCGCAAGTTCATCTCTTTGCGCAGCAAGCATCGTCCATCTGCGTGGATCGCCACCATGAGGCTCCAACACATCTGTCCACAATGCCTGGCCAGCTCTTCATGCTCGCAGACCATCACCAGCGACACTCTCCTTGCTTTTGGCTAACTTCCCCACAAACAGGACTCTTGGCACAACTCTTGAGAAGGTAAAACTTCAACTGGACTAATCTGGGACTGAATCTGGCCGGTGCTCCATTGCTGTGAGCTTGAACTTTTGGCTTTGACCTGGTCCAGCGTGACCAGATACCCATGGCTGGCACTTTATGTTTTTAGGCACTATATTGCAGTTTATTCTTTAAAAAGTCATAATTTCAGTTCTACTTATTGGATTTTTGTCACTTTGGTCTTGTTTCATTTATGAAATTTAATTCTATTTTTCTAACCTACTGATGAATCTTTTTGTTTGGTGGTGTCACTGTTTTACTGTTTAGAGTACTGCACAAATAGTTTACACATTGCCTCTAAGTTAACTTAAGCCTGATTGCTCTCTGCCAAGCTACAGGAGGTCGAGCACAGGTTAATTTAAGGTTTGATTGTGCCTTCCCCTAACCAGGATTGTGGTTGCTGTTTGACCAGGACTAACACCCTAGTCAACCAACGACCCAATTCCTAACATATGAGTTCCAGCTTTTTGTGCCAATGCTCAACTATATCAGGAAAATGGCAGAATGCACATGCTCTGACTACATGCTAGCCATACAAATCAGCTATATCATCAATATGCTGGCACGCATGCCTGTTCACCTGATGCTTGCCGTGTGTTGCAGCTTCTGAGGACTCGCTGTTCCAAAAAACAAAACAAAATCTGCACCTCAACACATAGGCCCTCATTATGAGTTTGGGGGGTGGCGGAGGCCACCCCCCAAACTCGTACCACCACCTGACTGCCAGTGCGCCCAGAACACCGCCAGCCCTGTGGTGAACAGGGCCTTAACATTGACACTGGCTCGTAATCGAGCTGGCGACAATGTGGCAGTGCAGTGGATGCAGCAGCACCAGTCGCACTTTCCACTGCCCGTAATTCAGGCAGTGGAAAGTGCGATGGGGCTGTCCATGGGGGGCCCTGCATTGCCCATGTCAAGTGCTTGGGCAGTGCAGGGGCTCCCAGGGGGCCCCCCCCGGACCCTCTTTCTGCCAGTCTTTGCATGGAAGGGCTACTGCCATGCAAAGGCTGGGGACTCGTAATCCCCACGGCAGCGCTGCAAGCAGCGCTGCCGTGGCAGAATGAGACCGCCAGGCTGTTGCCTGGTAGCAAGCTGGCAGTGTCAGCGGTCCAACTGTGGCAGCTCCCCCACGGTCATAATGTGGCAGTCAGACCGCCTCGACCAGGGCAGTCCGACCGCCACCGCGAGTCTGACGGTCTTAGGACTGCCAGACTCTTAATGAGGGCCATAATGTCAGAAAATTAAGAGGAGCCTTCTTCTCTCGAAAGTACCATGCCTGTGAAAATTCATCGGCCAACGGAAACTGTTAAGATCAGATAGCTGTGGGTGCCTCCTTAAAGTGGCCTTTCTGAAAGAAACCGGTCCATGCAAAACATTTTATACTAATTAAGTTGGAAGGCAGGTGTGTTGAGATAATATTTATTTAAGAAAAAGGAGGCCTCTTCGTGTTGCAGCCCTTTATTTTGACAGCCTCATCCAAACTAACTATTCCAGTTCAACACAACTCCCACATACCATAACAGAATCTGACATCATCACTAAAAATGTGACATTGACATCTGTGTGCCTGTCTAGAGCATAGTTACTTAGGTCATTCTAAACAATGACATACTAGGTTACTACAATTTCTCAAAATGTGAAAAAAACAAAGAAGCCTTAAAAACAGATCTCAGAGTGACAGCAGCAGGAAATTCATGATGCTGACATGGAATATCACCTAAGTGAGAATTAATTCAGAACTCGCATAATCACTTTCTAATCCACTATACAGTTCTCTCAGTAAATTAAGCACCTGTGAAAGGCATCTATCTGCAACCTACATGTCGTCCGTGTTTTAACTGTTCAAGTTCTGTGAGCATTGAAAACTTGCACAACTCTGACATGCTGGATCTGTTCTGAGCAAATGGAGGATTGCATTTAGTGCCTTCTGTGTGTAAGGGAAGGTTGCTTTGCTGTTGCTATGCTTTCCCTATTCTGTAAGGAACTGAGGGGCATATTTACAATTTTTTTGGTGCAGGGTGGTGCCGCAAGTCTTCTTTCTGCACTGCCCTGCGTCAAACGGAAAGGGCAGAAATGTGCAATACCCATGAGATACGGTGCATTCCTGTCCTCTTCCACAACTGGTGCAAAATTGACTGCAATGCACCAATGCAGGCACCCTTGCACCATGGTGCAAGTGTGTCTGTGTTGTAGGTATGATTGTTTTTGTGCAGGAAGGGAGACCTTCCTGTACAAAAACAATCAATGAGGGTGATTTCCTCTCACTATGTGTGCTGCAGAATGCACTTCCCTTACGCCTCCCTTGAGGAGGCGTAGGCTTTTGACGTATTCCCAGGCTTACAGTATGTTGTAAATCTGGGAATGTGTCAACTGCCAACGTTGATAAGCTGGAACACCCACCGTAAAACCTGTGGTACACCTCCCTATTGCAGTTTCAGGTAACGCAGAAACTTGAGCTGCATTGCCTCACTCCATATTTACAAGGCCATGAAAAGTCATGCAGGGTGGCTTTATGTGGTCTTGTAGATATGGCTCAGCTGTGTGCGTTGCTGAACCGTCACTGAAAGTGACGTTCGGGTGGCAGACAGGGGCTTGTAAATAGCCCCTAAAACTTGCCCGGTGCGGCAAGGGTGTGAGAAGGTAGCCTCTTTCTAGCATGGTTACCCCCCCCATTTGGCCTGTTTCTGAGTGTGTGTCAGTGTGTTTTTACTGTGTCACTGGGATCCTGCTAGCCAGGACCCCAGTGCTCATACATAAAAACCTACATGTCAGTGTGTTTTGCCTGTCTCACTGAAATCATGCTGGTCAGGACCCCAGTGCTCATAGTTTATGGCCTAATGTGTGTGTCTGTATAGTGCTTGACTGTCATTGAGGCTCTGCTAATCAGAACCTCAGTGAGTATGCTCTCTCTGCTTTTAAATTTGTCACTGTAGGCCAGTGACTTCATTTACCAATTTCAATTTGCACACTGGACCCCCCTTAAAAGTCCCTAGTATATGGTACCTAGGTACCCAGGGCATTGGGGTTCCAGGAGATCCATATGGGCTGCAGCATTTCTTTTGCCACCCATAGGGAGCCCAGGCCTGCCATTGCAGCCTGCGTGAAATAACGCACCAGTTATTTCACAGCCATTTTCACTGCACTTAAGTAACTTATAAGTCACTTATATGTCTAACCTTCACTTGCTGAAGGTTAGGTTCAAAGTTACTAAGTGTGAGGGCACCCTTGCACTAGCAAAGGTGACCCCACATAGTTCAGGGCTATTTCCCGGGACTTTGTGAGTGCGGGGACGCCATTACACGCGTGTCTAAGATCATGGAATTGTCCCCCCCATTCCAAATCTGGTATTGGGGAGCCAATTCCATGCATCCTGGGGGCTCCAGCATGGACCCCGAGTACTGCCAAGCCAGCTCTCTGAGGCTTGCGCTGCAGCTACAGCTGCTGCCACCTCACAGACAGGGTTCTGCCCTCCTGCGGTCTGAGCAGCTCAGTCCCAGGAAGGCAGAACAAGGTATTTCCTCTGAGAGCAGGCTGTTACACCCTCTTCCTTTGGAAATAGGTGTGACAGGCTGTGGAGGGGTAGCCTCCCCCAGCCTCTGGAAATGCTTTGAAGGGCACAGATGTGCCGTCCTTGCATAAGCCAGTCTACACTGGTACAGTGACCCCTTGTCCCCTGCTCTGGCGTGAAACTGGACAAGGGAAAGGGGAGCGGCCACTCCCCTGTCCATCACCACCTAGGGTGGTGCCCAGAGCTCCTCCAGTGTGTCCCAGACTTCAGCCATCCATGCTTTGCAAGGTGTGGGGGCACTCTGGAGGGCTCTGAGTGGCCAGTGCCAGCAAGTGACATCAGAGACCCCTCCTGATAGGTCCTGTCACATGTAGCGCACTTTACTAGGGACTTATATGTACATTAAATATACCAGTTGGTTAGGAGCCAATGTTACCATGTTTAGTGGAGAGATCACATACACTTTAACACTGGTCAGCAGAGGTAAAGTGTGCATAGTCCTAAAACCAGCAAAAACAGGGTCAGAAAAATGGAGGGAGGCCATCATCTAGTTGGGGGGTGACCACCCTAAGGCTGTCAGATTTAAGAGGAACCCACTGATAAATTATACAGCATTAGGTAGGTGAGCATTCATCATACTATATAAATACATAAATGTATAGTAGTTCTAGAACAGGTTTGATTACTTATTGCAGGAGTTTTGCACTTTTTGTATGTTTATGCCTGTGTTAAAAAATTATACCACAGTCCTTTAATGCAGCTCACTCACTCTTTAGACCTTTAGCTGCCTGTGTTGTAATTGTCCTGTATGTGAGAACTGTGTGATTTTTTTTTTGCTGTTGCCACTTATCTTGAACTTATTTGTGTTAGGGAGGGTTGCGCTGCAGCCTGTTCCGGTTGTAACTTTATTGTATTGTGAAGCTCAGTATAAAAATGTTCACTCCACATAACAAAAAAAGATCCACATTGCTAATGCTTGTTTAAATGCATGATGTAAGTGAAAGTGTCAGCAGTCATGAAACATATGATCAAGGTTTATTTTTGGTTTTACATATCAAACAAGTGTTTTTTTAAATAGAGTAGGCGACTTTGTAAACTTTAAAAAGATATCGGACTACTTGTTCTATGTCTTGATAACACCTTCAGCCAATTTTGGCATTTTAGCCAACAGCACTTTGCATGCTGGGGTTTTGCCACATAATAAAAGCAAACCTACAAGCCCCACAATGCAACATGCTGCTAACTGAACAAAAATCAGAATATATATTTACATAAATGTTGTAGCGCCCAAGCTCAAGTTTTCTTGTAGGCTGGGCTCTCCAAAACTCATCTCACTTCCTTTAAAACGATTCTACGATTGGCAGCACAATACCTACCAGGACAAAGGAAATGACTACACTACCCCCATGTTGATCACTCTCCATTGGTTCGCAAATGAAGCAAGAGCCATGTACGAGACAGCCTGCATCACCCAAAAAAGCCCTGCACACATACACTCCCAGTTATCTGGTGGACCAACTCAAACTATCAGGTGACTTCAGACAATCACAAAACACCCAAGCAATGCTCCTTCAATCTATGTCTGTTAAAAGAGAATGACTGATGATGTAATCCTTCTCAGGAAGCACAACCAGAATCTGGAGCTCACTAATCCCAAACTTGCACACAGCTAAATTGCTGACGACTTTCAAAAGGATCTTGAAAGCCGTTCTCGTCCAATGGTGTTTAAGTGAAAACTCTGTAATAAACTCTTGGCAGAGACCTCTATAGTACTTCAACCTAGTTACAGCTGTATACTACAATCTTTTAATGGACATACTTAACTTTTGTACACTCTATATATTAACTCAACCTGTTGCGGACATATATACTTTTTGTGTACTCTGTATACTACCTCAGCCCTCTCACGACTTTTGCACATTCTGTTGTATGTAATGATCTAGCTTGTTGTGCTCTTAATCCTGTAATTACTTATAGCAGTATAGTTTATTTTAAACCATCTGTAAATTTCATTCAACAAAATATCTCTCCTGTAAAGCACTCCAGCACCTTTGGGTAATGTCCGCTCTATATAAATGTGCATAAACAAATAAGGTAGTCTTAGAGATGCAAATGATAGCATCTCCTGCTAACAGGCTAACATTAACACTCCTTGGAAAACCAGTTCCCTTAAAAGGAACTATTCACCAGCATCAGCAAGTGAGACTTGTCTAGAGACACAGAAAAAAGAAAAATAATCACCTTTCACCCCCTCCTTTCCAGGCCATCTTTGATGGATTGTGTGATTTAGAAGTCATGCTCACAACACGTTTTGATGCTCTCTACTTCAGACAAATGCAGCACAGTCTGCAGGTGCTGCCCCGCAAGGGCCGCCGGTGGTGCTGTTTTAAAAGTGGTGTTTATTGTGAAATTTATTGTTAAGTGTCTTAAAGGCTACTATATATATATATATATATATATATATATATATATATACACATGTATATATATATATATAGTGTATATATATGTATATTGTATGTATATATATGTGTGTGTGTGTGTATATATATATATATATATTCAAACAAAGACTGCTCGTACGCTGCACTCCAGGAGAGTGTAAAGCTTTGTTTTATTTCAAGAGAATTCCAACACCTAAAACCACCACCGACGCGTTTCGACCAACAGGTCTTGCTCACAGCTCGTGAGTATGTTTTCTTTGTCTCTCATTTATAATGTCCCAATCATGTCCATGATGAAGCATTGTGGGATACGTACTACTCTTAAAAACAATGGCCCTCATTACGACCTTCAGCCGCCCGCCAAGATCGGACCGCCGGGCGGCCATTTGGAGATCCCCGCTGGGCCGGCGGACTGACACCTAGTTTCCGCCCGCCGGCCCAGCGGGGATCTCGGCCGCAAAACAGGAGCCGGCTCCAAATGGAGCCGGCGGTGTTTCGGTTGTGCGACGGGTGCAGTTGCACCCGTTGCGCTTTTCACTGTCTGCATAGCAGATAGTGAAAAGCTGCACGGGCCCTGTCAGGGGGCCCCTGCACTGCCCATGCCAGTGGCATGGGCAGTGCAGGGGCCCCCAGGGTCCCGCAACTCCCCGTACCGGCAGTAGGGGGACTCGTAATCCCCTGGGTAGCGCTGCTAGCAGCACTGCCCTGGCGGATTACTACTGCCGGGGCCATTGTGGCGGGAAACCGCCAGCCCTGGCGGTGCGATCGCAGCGCTTCCTCCGCGGTCTTAATGACCTGCGAAGCACCGCCAGCCTGTTGGCGGTGCTTCCGTCATAACAGCCCTGGCGGTCTTGTACCGCCAGGGTTGTAATGACCCCCTATATGTTGAATCAAAAATGTGGTTTGCGAATTGCATGCAATACAGGTGGGCATATCTTTTCAACTCATTGCAGAACTTTATCTAGTATTCAAAGTAATACTCTTTATCATATGTCTGTTTATTTTACATTCAATATTAATATATGATTTTTCATATGCAATTTTTTAATTATTGTACTTTTTGGTCTAAGTGACCCTGATACAGTATCAAGACATATTGATGTATGTGTATAAATCCAAGTCTATAGAAGATACCTCAGATTTATATGCCTCATACTCTCATTGATAATAATATAAATAAATGTTATCACACTATGGCCCTCATTACAACCCTGGCGGTCAGTGATCAAGCAGCGGTAATACCGCCAACAGGCCGGCGGTAACAAAAATTGAATTATGACCACAGCAGAAGCCGCCCACACAGACAGCCACTTTAACACACTGACCGCCACGGCGTTAGCAACACGCACGCGGCGGTAACCGCCAACAGCCAGGCGGAAGTCAATGTACCGCCCACACTATTACAACAGGCCTATCCACCACCTTTTCTGGGGCGGTACCAATGACATCAAAAGCACAGCGGAATCAGTACACAGAAGGCAAAGGACTCACCTGGGAGACTCAGGGAACAACCACAACGCCATGGAGCCCGAGTTGCACATCTTCCCCATGATTGTATACCTCTTCATGCATTACGAACAGCAACGCCGGTGAAGATGACCACGGTGAGTACTGCCGCCTAGCACACAAGGGGGGGAGGAAAAAGAGAGTGACACACACACATAACATGCAACACCCCCACCCCCAACACCATACACACAAACAGATACAATAACATCACATATCTACCTCAGGAATGATGCAAGGACAAAAGTAATAGATTAAAGTGAGTGTAATAAGATAAAATAGTAGAAATTTGTGCTTCAAAATCAAAACAGTATATACATATGTACAAATGGAGGGACACTGCCCAGTCCTCAATACCTGTGGGCCACAGGGCCACTACACATGGGCCAAGGCCCCACTTGACTCCGGCAACAACACGGAGAGAACACTGCCAGGGCATCAGGTCGAAAATACACAGGCACCTCAGGGGGACGGGGAACGGGGGGCACCTCAGCTGGAAGATGGTACAACACTGGTCCTGCAGGGGGCAACTTGCCCTGTGCGATGTCCTGAGGCCACAGTCTTTCAAGTGGGTAGTTTGCCCACAGTTTGGTCCTGGGTTGTGCAAAGCCACAGTCTCTCAAGTGGGGGGTTTGTCTACTGCTTGGTCCTGGGGAGTGCAAGGTCACAGTCTCTCTAGTGGGTGGTTTGCCCACAGCTTGGTCCTGGGGAGTGCAAAGCCACAGTCTCTCAAGTGGGTGGTTTGCCCACAGCTTGGTCCTGGGTTGTGCAAAGCCACAGTCTCTCAAGTGGGGGGTTTGTCTACTGCTTGGTCCTGGGGAGTGCAAGGTCACAGTCTCTCTAGTGGGTGGTTTGCCCACAGCTTGGTCCTGGGGAGTGCAAAGCCACAGTATCTCAAGTGGGTGGTTTGCCCACTGCTTGGTCCTGGGGAGTGCAAGGCCACAGCCTCTCTAGTGGGTGCTTTGCCCATTGCTTGGTCCTGGGGAGTGCAAAGCCACAGTCTCTCTAGTGGGTGGTTTGCCCACTGGTTCTGGAGGGGGCCTTGTGCCCAGTGTGCTTCATCCTGGCAAGGAGGGGGTGAGTGAATGGCTTCTTCCACTGGTTCTGGAGGGGGCCTTGTGTCCAGTGTGCTTCATCCTGGCAAGGAGGGAGTGAGTGGATGGCTTCTTCCACTGGTTCTGGAGGGGGCCTTGTGCCCTGTGATGCAGCCCTTGGGGAGTGCAAGGTCACAGTCTCTCACCTG
The DNA here is from genome assembly GCF_031143425.1 of Pleurodeles waltl. Taxonomy (NCBI): domain Eukaryota; kingdom Metazoa; phylum Chordata; class Amphibia; order Caudata; family Salamandridae; genus Pleurodeles; species Pleurodeles waltl. The sequence goes on along the minus strand of NC_090447.1, from coordinate 687,432,209 downwards.
GGTGTCACACCTACAGGATTTGCAGGGTCCAGGACACACTACAGCCCATAGAGGCAGGACTACACACTGCCCGCCGGCGGTGACAGCTGCTCAGTAGTGCAGTGGCGGTGCTGGCGGTGCTGGCGGTGCTGGTGACGGTGCTGGCAGTGGTGGGGGGAGGCTCCAGCCCTTCCCCTGCAGCCTCGGATGGCTGCCCACTGGGGCTGCTGCTTCTGGCAGTGGTGCTGCTGGCGGTGGGGGGAGGCTCCAGCCCTTCCCCTGCAGCCTCGGACAGCTGCCCACTGGGGCTGCTGCTGCTGGCAGTGGTGCTGGTGCCGGTGGCGGTGCTGGCAGTGGTGGGGGGAGGATCCAGCCCTTCCCCTGCAACCTCGGACGGCTGCCCACTGGGGCTGCTGCTATCAGTGGTGCTGGTGGCGGTGCTGGTGGCAGTGCTAGTGGCGGTGCTGGCAGTGGTGGGGGGAGGCTCCAGCCCTTCCCCTGCAGCCTCGGACAGCTGCCCATTGGGGCTGCTGCTGCTGGCAGTGGTGCTGCTGGCGGTGCTGGTGGCAGTGCTGGTGTCGGGGATTCCAGTGGTGGGGGGAGGCTCCAGCCCTCCCCTTGCAGCCTCGAACGTCTGTACCACCATGGTTCGTGGTGGGGGCTCAGAATTAGTCCCAGCACCAGGCCTCCTGTCCTTCCTGACTGCAGGTGCAAGCCCCTTGCCCTTCCCTTTCACAGCTGGTGGTGCCTCCTTGCCCTTCCCCTTGGCAGCTGGTAGTGCCTCCTTACCCTTCCCCTTGGCAGCTGGTGGTGCCTTCTTGCCCTTCCTCTTGGCAGCTGGTGGGGCCTCCTTGCCCTTCCCCTTGGCAGCTGGTGTTGCCTCCTTGCCCTTCCCCTTGGCGCTGGTGGTGCCTCCTTGCCCTTCCCTTTGGCAGCTGGTGCAGGCACACTGTCAGTGCTGATGGCTGGTTCCCTGGAGCCTCTCTCTCCTGCAGTAGCTGCCAACACTACTGTGGGTGTGGACTGGGTGGCTAAGGTGCTCGCCTGGGTTCTGACCACCCTGGCCCAACATGAAGGACAGGGGGGTGGGGGTAGGGAAGAGGTCAACGGCAGAGAGGAAAAGCTTCTTAGGGACACTGGAGTGGGAAGAGGGTGAAGGTTTGGGAGTGGAGTAAGAGGGAGTGGTTGTAGGAGGTGTCTGTCTGCTGTGTTTGGGTGCTGGTGCATAGGCTGGATGCTGCTGTAAGGTGGATGGCTGCTAGGTGTCTGAGTGCTTGCGTTTGTGTACTTTGGGAGGAGGGGGCACGGACAATGGCTGCCATCAGGGAGGAGGCCAGAGCCTGGATTTATCTCTGTTGGGCTGCCATGCCAGAGTGAATGCCCTCCAGGAATGCATTTGTTTGTTGCAAATGGCCTGCCAGCGCCTGGATGGCATTCACTACAGTTAACTGCCCAACAGAGATGGATCGCAGGAGGTCAATAGCCTTCTCACTCAGGGCAGCAGGGCTAACTGGGGCAGGGCCTGAGGTGCTTGGGGCGAAGGAGATGCCCACCCTCCTGGGTGAGCGGGCACGGGAAACTCGCTGAGGGGCTGTTGGGAGGGCGGTGCTGGTACGGGGGTGGCGGTTGTACCTGTAGTTGGGGTGGGCACAGAGGTGTCTGCCACCACCAGGGAGCTTCCATCGGAGGAGGTATCACTGTCCGAACTGTTCCCACCTCTCTCTGCCGTGGTGCTCCCCTCGCTCTCCGTCCCACTGGTGCCCTCACAGTCGGTGGATTCGGCCTCCTGGGCCCTGTGGGATGCAGCTCTTTCCGTCGCCGGTGCCTCTGCTCCTCCGCCAGATGATGCTGCACAAAAGGACAGGGTGACAAAACAAAAAGGGGGAGGGAAGAGACAAAGGATACACTTGGTCAATGGCAGCAACAACAACACAGTTGGTGTACACGACACACACAAACACAGGGAATAGCCCTACGCACTAGGCAATGCACTACCAGTCACAATGCTAGTCACCAGCCCATGGACAGGAATACCTAATGCCAATAGCAGCACAGCTGAGACCCAGAGACCCCTGTCCAGTAGTGGATGACTACTAGCTTGGTTGGAGGTGTTTTACATCAGAACCCTGCCCAACATGGGACATACACTGCAATGTCCGTCCTGGCCTAGGGGCACCCACAGGCCCACATACCCCACCCGGTGACCACCACACGCAAGTAGTTTATTGGGAAACTGTACTCACCCCCTTGTGGCTGCTGTGATGCCCTCAAGTGCCCATCTAGCTCCGGATAGGCCACCGCCAGTATGCGGGCCATCAAGGGGGTCAGGGTTCGACGGGCACCCCTTCATCGTTGGGAGGCCATCCCCAGCTGGTCCTCCACCGTCTTCCTTGCCCAGCGTCTCAGGTCCTCCCACCGTTTGGGACAGTGGGTGCTCTGCCCTTCTGTAGACCCCCAGTTTCCGCACGTCCTTGGCGATGGCACGCCATATACCCTTTTTCTGATGGGCGCTGACCTGCAGAAAAAGAAACATAGAAAAAGATATCAGTCATACCGCCCGTCCTGTTACACTCATGGCCCACCAAAGCCCTCACATGTGTATGGTGGGCACAGACATTGCCCACCATACATGCATCCCGCTGCCCAGAACCCTTCCACCAACCCCCGTACAAGTGGCCCTCACACACAGCACTCCATGCATTCATGCCCCGTGCATCGTGCTCACAGTGTACTCACCTGTTGGTCTGGAGGCCCATACAGCATTCGGTACAAGGGTAGGACCCCATCCACCAGTCTCTCCAACTCCGCAGCGGTGAAGGCAGGGGCCCTTTCCCCAGTGTCACGAGCCATAGTCGGTTCCAGACACAGCTCATAGCAGCACTTGCAGTGTAGGTCCTCTCCTGTTGAAGGTCAGGTAGCAAGTGAGTGAACAGATAGAAAATGGCGGTCACGTCCGTGGCGGTGCGTACCGTCACCAACGGCGTACATCACCATTGGCCACTGTAGCCTATAGGGCCCAATGACAACCAATTAGGAGTTGCACGGTGGTACTCGACCACCTCCCGCAACGGCACACAACGTCAGCGGCATTACCTCATTTCCACATGTCTATCCACACAGGGCAGGCAGACGCCATTTCGGGGGGGGCAGGCCATGGCACCTCACTGAGTCACAGTACACATAGGCACCATTTGGGCCTATTCAATGACATACTGTTACAGTCACAACATGCAATGCAGTGTAGTGTATGGAAATGTGAAATACTGACCAGCTGCTCCATGTTTTGCCCACTAGATTACAACTGCTGCGGATGAATAGGAGATGGAGACATTCCCCGGTGTACAGACCCTTTGTGGATTTGGCAACAATGGAGGACAGGCACATTATCCTCACCTATATACTGGACAGGGCCACAATCACAGAGCTCTGTGCCCAATTGGAGCCTGGCCTGATATCTGCTATCCGTCACCCCACTGGGATACCCCCTCCTGTGCAAGTCCTATCAGTGCTCCATTTCTTGGCAAGTAGCTCATTCCAAGTAACAGTGGGCTTGGCAGCAGGAATGTCTCAGCCAACGTTCTCAATATTGCTGACCAGAGTGTTGTCTGCCCTGATTAAACACATGCAAGGCTACATTGTTTTCTCCCAGGTGGAGGATTTGGCCACAGTGAAAGCTGAATTCTATATAATGAGACATATCCCCAACATCATTGGGGCTATTGAAGGAACACATATTGCATTTGTTCCCTCCCACCGGAGAAATTAACAGGTGTTCAGAAATCGAAAGAGCTTTCACTCGATGAATGTGCAGATAGTGTGCCTGGCGGACCAGTACATCTTCCATGTCAATGAAAAGTATCCTGGGTCTGTGCATGCTGCCTTTATCCTGTGGAATAGCAGCATCCCATATGTTATGGCTCAACTCCAGAGGCACCGGGTGTGGCTCATAGGTGAGCCCATGGTTCCCACCCAGTATATGTTGGTGTATGGGTATGGTGTTGGCCATAAGGGTTAGTGTTTGGCTAGCAGGTATCCCTCGATATTTGCAGGTGACTCTGGTTACCTCAACCTCTAATGGCTGCTGACCCCTGTGAGGAATCCCAGGACAAGGGCAGAGGAACGTTACAATGAGACACATGGGCGAACAAGAATAATAATAGAGAGGACATTCGGCCTCCTGAAGGCCAGGTTTCGTTGCCTCCATCTAACAGGTGGATCCCTGTACTACTCATCCAAGAAGGTGTGCAAGATCATTGTGGCATGCTGCATGTTGCATAACCTTGCCTTGAGACGCCAGGTGCCTTTTCTGCAGGAGGATGAGGCTGGAGATGGGCGTGTGGCAGTAGTGGACCCTGTGGACAGTGAAGATGAGGAGGCAGAGGATGAGAATGAGGACAACAGAACAGCTATTATTATACAACAGTACTTCCAATGACACACAGGTGAGACACTGTAACTTCACTTTGCATTGACAGTTTTGTATTTGACATTGTACATTGTAGGCAAATTCTCCCAATTCTATAGCCACTTACTGTACCCGTTGGCATCTCTATTTTCAGATATCTGTGCCCCACTCTGGCACCTGGTGTGTTGACTGCAGCCTACTACAGGTCATTCCTATGTATTTATTCCTGTACAGTTGTATTGCGATGTTTAAAGCTTGTTAAACAAATACTTTGTTCAAATCAAATCATTAACATTTATAAAGCGCGCTACTCACCCGTGCGGGTCTCAAGGCGCTAGGGGGGAAAGGGGGGGTTATCGCTGCTCGAACAGCCAAGTCTTTAGGAGTCTCCGGAAAGCGGAGTGGTCCTGGGTGGTCCTGAGGCTGGTGGGGAGGGAGTTCCAGGTCTTGGCCGCCAGGAAGGAGAAAGATCTCCCACCCGCCGTGGAGCGGCGGGTGTGAGGGACGGCAGCAAGTGCGAGGCCAGCGGAGCGGAGGGGGCGGGTGGGGACGTAGAAGCTGAGGCGTCTGTTGAGGTATTCCGGTCCCTTGTTGTGGAGGGCTTTGTGTGCGTGGGTGAGAAGACGGAAGGTGATCCTTTTGCTGACTGGGAGCCAATGCAGGTGTCTCAGGTGTGCGGAGATGTGGCTGTTGCGGGGTACGTCGAGGATGAGGCGGGCCGAGGCGTTTTGGATGCGTTGCAGGCGGTTTTGGAGTTTGGCGGTGGTCCCGGCGTAGAGGGTGTTGCCGTAGTCCAGGCGACTCGTGACAAGGGCGTGGGTCACGGTTTTTCTGGTGTCGGCGGGGATCCAGCGGAAGATCTTGCGGAGCATGCGGAGAGTGAGGAAGCAGGCGGAGGACACGGTGTTGACTTGCTTGGTCATGGTGAGAAGAGGGTCCAAGATGAAGCCGAGGTTGCGGGCGTGGTCTGCGGGGGTCGGTGCGGTGCCGAGGGCCGTGGGCCACCAGGAGTCGTCCCAGGCGGACGGGGTGTTGCCGAGGATGCCAATCATTTGACCAACTCCATACTTCTATTTTTTATATGGTGTTTATTTAAGTGCAATGAAGTAGAGGGGGTAGTGGAATGAGCTGGGTTGATGGTGGAGGAAAGTCCAGGATAGAGTCCAGTCTATTGGTATCACAGGTGCATTGTCCAAGGGGGCATAGGAAGTGGAGCAATGGCAGTTCAAGGTGGACAGGGTGACAGAGTGGGACACAAGGGTGACAATCAAGAGAGTCTTATTTCCTGGCGGGGGTCTTGGCAATGTTCTCTGGTTTCTGCCTGGATCGCAGGGACCGTTTGCGGGGTGGTTCTCCTTCTGCAGGGGGAGGGGTGCTGGTGGCCTGTTGGTCCTGTGGCGGGGCCTCCTGTCCACTAGCGGCAGCGGAGGTGGAGGGCTGTTCAGCGGTGTTGCTAGTGTCAGGGGCCCAGTGGTCTGCCACTGCCTCCCTCATGGTGTTGGCCATGTGTGCCAGCACCCCTGCAATGGTGACCAGGGTGGTGTGGATGTCCTTCAGGTCCTCCCTAATCCCCAGGTACTGTCCCTCCAGCAGCCGCCTGGTCTCCTGCAACCTGTCCAGTATCTGGTCCATCATGTCCTGGGAATGGTGGTTTGCTCCCAGGATGTTGGTGAATGCCTCCTGAAGAGTCGGTTCCCTGGGCCTGTCCTCCCCCTGTCGCACAGCAGTCCTCCCAGCTTTCCTGTTGTCCTGTGCCTCTGTCCCCTGAACCGTATGCACTCTGCCACAGACCCCAGGTCCCTGATCGTCCTGTGTTTGTGGGGTTGCCTAGGGTCCCTATAGTGGTGAACACACTGCTGATTGACGTGTCCTGGGGACAGCGGTATGGGCCCAGTGGGTGGGTACTGTGGTGGTGTTTCCTGAGGGGGAGGCTCTGTGGTGGTATGGGACTGTGCCTGGTCAACCGACTGTCCGGAGATCCCTGATGGGCCAGGTTGGTCATTCAGATCTAGGCGTCCAGAGCTGCTGTCATCACTGTGGGCCTCTTCTGTGGTGGGACTGGATGTTGCTGGCACATCCTCTCCAGTGACGTTGTGTGGGGGACCTGTGGAGATGTAAATGCAGTGTTATTGTTTCTGCATTAGACATCTTGTGCATAGGTGTGTTGCCCTGTATGGTTGTGATTGCCCTGTCAGCTTTGCCTTGTGTGAGTAGTGATTTTGTGGGCTAGGTGATTCTCTATAATGTGCATGCTTTAGTGATGGGTGTCCATGCAGGGCTGTGAGTGATGTCCATGCATTGGTGTAGCATGCAGGGCTTGGTATTGTGTTGGGTGGGTTGTGGTGGTGGGGTGTATATGAGGTGATGCAGTGATGGGGTGAGGGTAGGGATGGGGGTATGTGATGGCATGCAGGTAGGGGGGGTTATAGTAATAGAGATTTGACTCACCAGAGTCCAGTCCTCCTGCTACTCCTGCCAGGCCCTCAGGATACAATATTGCCAAGACTTGCTCCTCCCATGTTGTTAATTGTGGGGAAGTAGGTGGGGGTCCACTGCCAGTCCTCTGTACAGCTATCTGGTGTCTTGCAACCAAGGAACGCACCTTCCCCCGTAGGTCATTCCACCTCTTCCTGATGTCATCCCTTGTTCTTGGGTGCTGTCCCACGGTGTTGACCCTGTCCACGATTCTCCGCCATAGCTCCATCTTCCTAGCAATGGATGTCTGCTGCACCTGTGATCTGAATAGTTGTGGCTCTGCCCGGATGATTTCCTCCACCATGACCCTTAGCTCCTCCTCTGAGAACCTGGAGTGTCTTTGTGGTGCCATGGGTGTGGTGTGTGTGAGGGTGTGTGGGGTGATGTGTTGGGGTGTGTGCTGTACGGTGCATGAATGGTGAATGGGTGATGGTGTTCTGTGGCTCTGGTTCTGTGGGTGCTCTTGGTGTCTCCTTCTTTCTCTCTTGTAAATTTATTTGAGTCATAAAGGGTTGTGGGTGTGTGGGTGTGGTGTATGTGTGTCAGGTGTGTGTAGTTTGAATTGTTCAATGTAGTGTTGTTTTGTTAGTGTGTGTGTATTTAGAGCGCTGCGGTATGTACTGCCAATAGTTTAGCGCCACTGAATGTCCACTGCGGTGATTCGTGGGTCATAATGCTTTGGGCGTGGTTTTGTTTGCGTGACGGTGTGGGTTTTGCTACCGCCAGTTTATCACCGACCTTTGGGCTGGTGGACTTGTGTGTGGCTGTATAGTGACGGATTGCTATGTGTGGGTATTAATATGGGTAGCGGTAAACCGCCGCGGCGGTGGTATGTTGGCGGCAGTCGGCATGTCGGTAAGCAGGACTTACCGCCAATGTCATAATGAGGGCTTATATGTTGTTTCACTTGTTCTGGGACTCAGTGCCCAATTTTATGACATACGTCTGAGGTTTTTTTTTCTTTTCTTTTTTCTTTTCTGCCCTACATTATACTATACTCTGTTACTTATCTCATGCCTCAATGCTTTTGTCCACTTTTCTTATATTTTAGAGAAACACCTCTGTTCTATTACTTAATTATTCTTACTATTAAAGTCTCAAGTCAAAGATGACTGTACAATTCTTCATCCCCGTTTAATCCTTAGGGAGTCTTGGTCCTTAGTCATATAATTAATCGGGACTCCAACCGCCTAAGTTTCAACTCTCGATCTCCCCCTCTCTCATCCTTATCAATACTTGCAATGCCAAAGTATCTCATATTTGTCCAGTCTTTCCCAATGTGTGTTGCTAAATGCTTTGGCATAGCATAGTTCACATCCTTGTTCTGTGACCGCTCTAATATGTTCCAAGATCCATTTTTTAAAGGACATATAGTGCTTCCTACATATCGTAGTCCACAGTAGCATTCAATCATATAAACCCCATATGTGGTATTGCATGTAATCCTTTTGTTGATGGTTATTTTGTTACCTTTCGAATCTTCAAACTCTTTTGTGTTAACCCCTATACGACATGCCTTGCATTTACCACAACACACAAAACCATTTCCTTGGATATTTAACCAGTTTGACATTTTTTTCATTTGAAAATGTCTCCTTACCAGGAGATCCAGTATTGATGGTACTTTTCTATATGTGATCTTGGGTCTCTCTCCTAATAACTTTCCAATATCTGGATCTTTTTTTATAACATCCCAGTATTTGTTTAGTATATTCAAGATTAGATGGTTTTCTTTACTGTATGTCATCACCGTTCTTATGCTGGTTTCTTCATTCTTTCTTGTATTCCTTTTATCCGGTTTATTATTTAATATGTGGGTTCTTGTTAAGGATCTGGCTTTTTTCTCACCACGTTCAATATCTTTGTATCTGTACTTTCTCTGAATGAATCTTTGTTTACTTTCAGCAAATCACACCTCCATTTCCTGTTCAGTTGAACAATTCCATTTCATCCTAATGAACTCATCATATGGGATGCTTCTCTTTGATGGGTTTGGATGAAAGCTAGATCTGTGCAGGATACTATTGGTTGATGTTGCTTTTTTATATAATGTAGTCTGAATGGTATTATCTTCTATGTATACTAGCACATTCAAAAATGTTATCTGAGTGGTGCTATTTTAACGTGAAGTAATTTTAATTACTATGCTTTAATCAAACTACCGCCACGCATGGCCTCTGCCTGTGCGCAGTGGAGGTTGGCCACATGGTCTGGTCTACGGCCAGGCCCTGCAACCAACCCCCCAAACCACCCAACCCCGAGCCACGCATTGCCTTTGGCCGTGCACGGTGAGGACTGGCTGTTAACAGCAGTTCACAAGACAAAACCCACTCATCACAGTCACTACATGAGATATTACGCTTAGATAAAGCAAGGATGCAAATGCCTCCATCAAGGTTGACAGATAATTTTTCAAAGTGAAAATGCAGAGAAAAAAACACTTGTTTTGCCTTGACCATGCACTAGAAATTTAGGTGATTATTCCATCATAGACATGGAACTTCAACTTGAGCACCTGCTTTGTTTATATCTGTAAGTGCTTCCTGTCAATAACAGTGAAATGAGCATTGTGCTAGAATTAATCCTGCCATGTGTAATTATCCAAGTAGAGCCACCATTTTTTGCAAATACCTACCCAACAGGAATAATTTCTACTGGCTAACTAGTAAGTGCTACCTCACTGGGTAAATGTATAGTGGATCTCCTACACTAGAGCTGCGTAAAGGACTCCACGGACATATCTTCAGTAATCTTGTGTGTCTCTAACTTTGCCAATGTGATTGTTCCTCAACCATCTTCATCATATAGGTGCTCATGGGGACAGCAGGGGGAGCCAGAAGGCCACCGTGGTCCCAGCCGTCTTCCGTCTCCTGGGGCTTACTATACATACTTAGCGCTGAGTCGGTGGTAGTCCCTGGGGCTTTAGTCAGCCTTTGGAGGAGGGCCCTGCGTGCCCCTCTCCTCAATATTATAAAAATAACATGACCCTCAGGTCCTGGTCCAACGGGGGGCAAAATTAAAGGCAAGCGTGGGAGACTGCACTCTCTTTTTTGTTTTTAAAGCACAGTGAAAAATTTGTATATTTGTGATGTTCACTGTGAATTAAAAAAATTAAAAGCAAGTGTGGGAGACTGCACTCTCGTTTTTGTTTTTAAATCACAATGAAAATTGTGCATATTTGTGATTTTCACTGTGATTTAAAAAATATATATATATTTTTAGCCCTGGCAGGGTACCAGGGGTACCCCTGCACTATAGGTAGCGACTCAGAGTATCCCTACCAAGGCTCCTTTTCTTTTTTTGGGGGGACTCAGCTGAAGCCAAGGCTGCCAACACTTCCTGGTTGAAGTGATGCCAGCCAATAACATCTCTGCACGAGATTGTGAGTATTTGCGAAGACGTCGTGACCCTATATATACAAATTTGGATTTCCTTATTTCTCTTAAACTACTGAACGGATTACACCAAATAAGAAAAAGGGTCATCTGCGGACCAAAAGCTACCTTTCTGCCAAATTTAGTGTAATTCTGTCCAGTGCTGCAGGCGTGCCTAAAGAGTCTATAGGAATTAACATAGGAAACTCACTTTTTTTAACCCACCCTTTTTCTCAGCACCGGCTCGATGTTTCACAGCAAAGGCACTATTTAAAGAAAATTTTGTGAAAATTTGTCAAGCATTGCCAAAGATAACCAAGTAAAAAAATTATTTTTCTATGGAAACTAGGTCCTAACTTTAAGTCCCTTCTGGCAACTGCCAATTGCAATATAAATATATATATATATATATATTTATATAAAACCTACTGCCAGTCACCAAAAGGTACTTATAGGAAGGATCCTGTTTTCATAGAAAAAGGTTTTTTTGACTTGCTTATATCTTTGACACCGTTTAACGAATCTTCATGAAATTTTCCCAAAAAAGTGTGCCCTGAAACTGCCCTGTATGTTTCGGGGCTGAGAAAAACAGGGGGTCAAAAAAGGAGCGTTTGCCATGTTAATGCCCTTAGAAGTTTTGAACACTCCTACAGCCCGAACCGCTAGACGGAAATACACCAAATTTGGCAGAAAGCTAGGTTTTGGTACACAGATTACGCTTTTAGGTATTTGGTGTAAATCCGTTCAGTAGTTTCAGAGAAATTAAAGAGGAAATAAATTTGTATATCTAGGGCAGCCAATCTGTTGCAACTTTTTTGCGGTGATCGTGGCCTATTTGTGAATCCGTGTGCCAACAGAAATGCCGCAACCAGACCAGAAGGTTGCAGCCACAATTTTAGGTAATGGGACACAGTCCCCAGGGCCGAAAGATAAAAGCAAAAGTGGTATAAGGGGTCAGGGTAGAGGTACCCTGATCCCGAGGGCTGTGATATAGGGGTCTTTGAGGGTGAAATTATGACCTTATAATAATTTTGTTTCATGACGTGCTATATTCACAAATAGGCCAAAGTGCTCAGCGCTGCCCCACCATGTAAATGCAACAAGTTTGTGAATATAGGCGAACAAAATCATTCATAGACTCTATCATACACTAATTCATGCAGTCATAAATGCATTCAGAGACTTATGCACCCACACATAGAGCCACTCAGACACTGACGCATCAAATCACAGACCCACTTAGACTCTCATGCACCCACTCACAGATCCACTCAGACACTGATGCACCCCCTCACAGACCAGCTAAGACCCACATGCACTCACTCACAGACCCACTGAGACCCTCAAGCACTCACTCACAGACTCACTTGAGCCATCAAGCACCCACTTAGAAAGCCACTCAGACACTGACACACCAACTCACAGACCCACTGAGACCATCATGCACCCACTTAGAGAGCCACTGAGACCCTCATGCACCCACTCGGAGAGTCACTCAGATACTGAGGCACCCACTCACAGACTCACTTAGACCCTCATGCACTCACTCCAAGACCCACTGAGACGCTTGCGCACCCATTCACAGACCCACTCAGATCCACATGCACCCACTCACAGACCCACTGAGACACTCATGCACCCACTCGCAGACCCACTCAGACCATTTTGCACCCACTCACAGACCCACTGAGACACCCATGCACCCACTCACAGATCCACTCAGACACTGACACACACTCACGGACCTACTCAGACGCTCATGCACCCACTCACAGACCCACTAAGACCCTCTTGTACCCACTCACAGACCCACTCAGAACCTCATGCACCCACTCACAGACCCACTGAGACCTTCATGCCCTCACTCACAAATCCACTCAGACTGTCATGCAACCACGCAGAGACCCACTCAGACCCTGGTGTACCTGCTCACAGACTCACTCAGACCCTCATGCACCGACTCACAGACCCACTCAGACACTGATACACCCACTCACAGACCCACTCGGGCCATCAAGCACCCACTTAGAGATCCACTCAGACACTGACATACCCACCCACAGCCCCCCCAAGCCATCATGCACCCACTTAGAGAGCACTGAGATCCTCATGTACCCACTCAGAGAGCCACTCAGACATTGATGCACCCACTCACAGGCTCACTCAGACCCTTGTGCACTCACTCACAGACCCACTAAGACACTCATGCACCCACTCACAGACCCACTCAGACACTGACACACCCACTCACAGACCCACTGAGATGTTCACGCACCCACTCACAGACCCAATCAGACCCTCATGTACCCTGTCACAGACCCACTCAGACACTCATGCACCCAGTCACAGACCCACTCAGAAACTGATGCACCCAGTCACAGACCCACTCAGACCCTCAAGGACTCTCTCACAGACCCAATCAGACCTTCAGATGCCCACTTACAGACCTGCTGAGACCCTCACGCACCCACTCAAAAATCCACGCAGACTGTCATGCACCCACTCAGAGACCCACTCAGACACTTATGCACCCACTCACAGACCCACTCAGACCCTCATGCACTCACTCACAGACCCACAAAGACTCTCACACATCCTCTCACAGACCTACTTAGACACTAAAGAATGCACTCACAGACCCACTCAGTCACACACCACACTCATGCACCCACTCACAGACCTACTGTGACCTTCATGCACCCATTCACAGAAACACTCAGGCACCCACTCACAGATCCACTTAGACCCTCATGCACCCACTCACAGATCCACTCACACACTGACACCACTCAGCCACAGACCCACTCAGACCCTCACACACCCACTCACAGACCCACTCAGACACTGATGAACCCACTCACAGCCGCACTCAGAAGCTCAAGGACCCACTCACAGACCTACTTAGACCATCATGCACTCACTCACAGACCCCCTCAGACCCTCATGCTTCACTAACAGAGCCACTCAGACCCTCTTGCACTCACTCACAGACCCACTCAGACCCTCATGCAGCCACTCACAGACCCACTAAGAACCTCACACACCCACTCACAGACTCACTCAGACACTGACCCACCCTCTCACAGACCCACTTAGACACTCCAGAACCAACTCACAGGCCCACTCAGGCAGTCACACACCCACTCATAGGCCCACTCATGAACACCTGCATAGTCTCACTCATATAGTGATGTGCCCACTCACAGACACATTCTAACTCTCATATACACAGTCACAGACACACTCAGAGAGTCATAGATGTGTTTATTGAGTTGCTTACAAATTGATGTCCATAGTGTGGTATAGAACATTTCTTATATATATAGTTATACATTTTGAATGGGCTGGTGTCTATTGAATGCCTGCTTTTGTTTTGCGTAGTCACGACTCTGTAGCGAAGGTCGCAATGTTGCCGCAAATATTTTAAAACATTTTTTAAAATATATATTTTAATGAAGAAAATGTACAAAAAGTTTGGGCTATAGGGTGGCCCTGAGAAGAGCTTTTGTGTTTATTGTGAGTATGTTGTAGGAGGCTGGCTCTCTCTATAGTGTACAAAAAAGACTTGCACTGTGCAGGGAGTCGAAGCAACCCCACTTTGGTATCCAGATGTAAGAAGCAGATCACCTAATGCTCTGTTTTTATGGTAGTATTGGTGAGCAGTTAGGTGTAACTTGGAGATGTGCTAAGCATTTGTTGTACTCACAGTATCAATAAATGTGGACACACACTCAGGAGAAAAACTCGAGACCAATTTACAAAAATACTTCATATATGTATATAACTGTTAAGATCAAGATCATCAATAGATGGTTAGGTCTTCTTTTGTTATGATTTTTCAAAGTTAAAAAAACATATGCTTTTTGTGCGTAATTACGCACCATAGGAATGAACTGGAACATCTTTAAAAATGCATAGAAAATCAGACAATACTCTCTTAAGTGTCACCTTCTATTTTTAGGTGGAGGTCGTCAAGATGTCCTGTGGGCCAGCTGGACAAATTCGGGTGGTTCCCGGCTCAAGCAGGAGCAGTGGGTGAAAGTCTTAGAGCTGGTGCAGAACGTAGAAGGGGACCATTTGGAAACACGCTGCACAAGTGGACATAACAGTAAGTCCAGTGGTTCCCCTTGGAATGTAGAGGTTACAAGGGGGTAGGGGCCCCTAGAGCACAGCTGGTTTGGCATTGCAAGGGCCAGTGCAGATAGGTCAGCAAAGAATCGTGTGTCAGAGAGTCCATGGAGCCAGGTGCAGGTCACTTGGAGGGTAGTTTGGAGGTCAGCAGGGCCACTCTGGGGAGTGGTTCTTGGGTGTCCTGAAGTCTCTTGACTGGTGCTTGCTTCTGATCCAGGAAGAGTCTGGACTGGACTTTGCTTCTGGGTGTTCAACATTGGGGGTCCAGTACCCTGTGCAATGGAACTTCTCAGGCCCTGAAGGTCGCCGTGACACCAAACTTGGCACGCTTGTAGGCTTTGTCCTTTGTGTTTGTCGTGTGGGTTTTAGTCAGACTGCTGGGTCCAGTTTGTTGGTCAGTGCCCGGTCAGTGAACCGGACTTCACTGGTTCCTTGCTTGCAGGTTGCAGGAGAGTGATACCCTCAGTCTGAGGGAGGTTCTTGGTGATTTGCAGAAGGCTGGAGGTGCTCTGGGTGTTTTTAAAGTCCTTCAGGTTTCCAGGTGACACCTCAGCAGCGAATGTCGAGTCCTAGAAGTAGCAGGCAGGGTTTGGCGCCTTTTTCCTCTTGCAGCAGGATTTCTGTTCTCATGCCTCGTGTCTTCTTTGTTCCTGGTGTTCTTGTGTCCATCAAATCCGATCTGGAGGTCTAGGGATGCCCACTAAATACTGCCTTTAGTGGGCATTAGGGGGAGTACCTGCTAGGGGCCAATGGGCCACCTACCTTAGGGTGGCTACAATCATTATGTGACCACTTCCTGTGGGAAGGGGCACATCCCTTACTCTGAATGGCTATTTTCCTGCCATCCAAGATGGAGGAAAATGAAATGGAGTGATCACTCAGCCTGCCACAACTGAGGGGTGGTGGAGGCTGAGGGGGGCACTCCTCCGACTCTGGCTAAGTTTTCCCCCTCAAAGTGGGGGGAAAACCATTGGGCGGCCATCTTCTGCCAGCAGCACAGGCGTGGGTCAGATTTCAAATGTGGTAAGGCCTTTGAAGCTGACTGCTGGTGCAGGATGCCTGCCTGAGCTAGGAGGTGTAATACCTCGACCCAGGAAAGGCTTTCTGTTCTGGCTTCTGTCTGGTAGTGGCAGGCTGGCTAAGACCAGTCAGCAACCATGCCAGGCTGTTAGGTTTTGCAGGGGGCACCTCTAAGGTGCCCTCTGGGTACATTTTATAATAAGTCCAATACTGGCATCAGTGTGAGTTTATTATTCTGAGATGTTTGATACCAAACAACCCAGTATTCAGAAAGGTCATTATGTAGCTAGGGAACTCGTAATGACCACTGTCCAGCACATGTATTTGCTATGGATCCCCTGTACACTCACTATGTCTTAAGGTTTTGCAAATACACAGTAGGGAAATATTTGCTCATGCACACATATGCCCTGTGAACAATTAATTTTTACTAATAAATATTCATGTATTCTGAATGTGGAATCTGCATAGAATTTGACTTAATACAGAAAATAATGCATGACTTGGAAAATGTGCCTACTTGAGTGGCTGTCAGTAATCACGAAGTGTCCTTATTAATTGCTTATTAAAATGGATTGATGTGCTCATGTTTAGATTAATGTAGTAGTATGTTATATTAATATTTACTTATTATGCAGTTGCTTTAATTTTTTTGTAGGCCTTAAGTTAGAGAGGTCTTGTGCCTAGTTACATATCCTCATGTTAAGTTGCACGGTTCAAAAAATTCACATAAAATGGCTGTTTAGAGAAATCAATACTTGTATTGTTTCACTGAGTTGACCAAACGCTAGCAGATGTTTAGGGTTCTCATGAAAAATTGCTTGTTAGAAATCTTGTACTAGTAGAAGCAATTATGTAAAGTTTAGTGTGTAAGAAAGCGATGTTCCCAGGACCTAACAATGGATGCACTGACTGAAGGACAGAGAGATACAAAATTGTTACCTGACGAGTCCAACAATGGGAACAGGAGAATCAGAGCCAATCATCGACCTGTGAAAGACAGCTTAGTTATATCTTAGATTTGAAATTCTGCTTTCATTGGTCTAAACATAAACGTATGATTCTTTGACCAATAGCACATGGGAAGTGTTTTAGATGATTTTAACTTAGCCTGACCGCCCGAGAGGGATGAGATTATTTTCCTGTTTCCCTTCTCCACCGATGAGGTGTACTTGCTTTGATTCTGCTACTTAGAGAATTATATCTTTAACTGTATTGCTTAGACTTTTGATGCTGAATGCTCATCCTTAGACTATGCTTTGCAAATGGTTCAGATAGTTTAGAGTCCCCAGATTCTGAACCATTCTCTTTCATCGTCCATTGCTGATGCTGACCGAAATGATGTCCATTTGACGAAGACAGTCACAGCTTGCTGATCCATACCGAGGAGAGGTATAATCAAATGCTATTGTGTTTGATGTATAATTTGTTTTTTGTTCCTAGGTAGCAAGCGCTATTTTGATAGAGCCATAGTTAGATGTTTTCTAAATTTGTGTTGATTAAATTGTTTTTCATGAAGTCCAAACATGCTATTCTTATCAGGTTAGTGAGGGATGACCCTAAATGCTAGTAGGTTGCTATTAATAAATAATTGATGTTACTAAGTTGCTGAATTTAAATGTATGCCATTTCTATTGCACAGGTGTTCCTACTGTTAATTTGTACGGTGACTCAAGTGCTTAATAATGCATGCTTTGGTTAAATTGAGATTCTTTACAAGGTTTGGTCAACCAGTGTTGTTTCTGTATCTATACCATTTGATTTTGAGACTAAGTTATGGGATATTAGCATTGTTAATATAGGGAAATAAACATTCTAACTTTTACAAGAAAGGTGTGTTTAATCATGACCAAATGGGTCATGGTGCATGAAATTACTGACTCCAAAGATTATTGATACTATTGATTGATATTGTTAATGATTTGTGTTGAAATTTAGTCCTATGGTGGGATTTCCTCTAAGTGCAGTCAAAAGGTCCATCGAACCTCTAACGCGTCCCCTTATAATTTAAAGATAAGAAACCAAATAAGGTCTGATGTGCTAACAGAGATGGTAGTAGAGTATGATGGTTAGTTTCCTTAAGAGCCCATCTTAAAGGCCAGGGACATTGTTTGTTTCCTTAAGAATCCATCATCATAAGGCCAATTTGCGTTTGCCCTCTAGAGAAGGTAAAAGAGTAGCATGGTTACGTCTCCTTAAGAGGCACCACAAAAGTTTCCCCTTGAGAAATAGTAGGTCCCCAGAAAAGGTAGCAGGGTAATGGTTAGTCCCCTAAAGACAGAAAATAATTTGCAGATTGGGTAAGAGAAATTGGTGAAAGTTACGATTTTCAGATTCGATGATACAAAGTGTCCCTAAGAACTTAGAATGACTTTCCCAGAACCTTGGAGCTTGCCAATGATTGTTTCAGGATGTTCTCGGCATCTAGTGAAATAGGTTTTGTGCTTGCACAGCTTATGCAAATCAGGGGTGAATTCTGATGTTTATGAGAGTTTAGGGAGTTTGCATACTCCAAATGAAGTTGTTGAAGGAGTTTGCGTACTCGGAAGTGTGAGAGTAGGGAAGTCGTTAAACTTCACATGTGTGTGGCGCTTTGTGCTAAAAAATTGTTCATGTGGTTGTTGGTATACGGGTCCTACGAGGTCTAAGACTCCGGAGTATGTTGAAAAGTATATGGGACACTTGGTTTATTGTTGTAATTTGTTTGGTTTAATAGGACCATCGGGCATGGTTGACAAACTCAAGAGTGCGTGTCAAAGTGAGTGAAAGGTTTTCGACTGAGATCTGGCGAGTCCTATGTGTAGCAGGACAGACCCACTGATAAGTTGAGAGAAAAATGTGCGGGTCAAATTTTGCTTGTGAATCAGGGAAACTGAAAAAGAAAGATAGCTGCTAGAGGCGAAAGGTCGTCAATGAAAAATCTGTAAGGTTTCTGAAGCGATTGTGTTACCCTACCTGTAGTAAACGGACAAATTGGGATTTTGATTTTGTTTAGTACTCACAATAATTTTGCTGTAGTTTTGCATGAAACTGAGTTTAGGAGGACAAGCTGAAAGACTTTGTCAGCCGCTGTACATGTGAGTGTGACATAACTGGAGCCACGCTGGGATTGGTTGATTAGTGAGTTGGCTGAGAAGGTCGGCAAAAGGATTTTAGGATTGAAAGTCACTTCCTGATTTGATTGAAAGTAGCTTAAAATCACAGAGATTAAATTTTTCGAAGCTTTAAAAAAGGGAGCTACATATATTACAACAAGAATAGGAGAAATTAAACTGCCAGAAGGTACACCCGCCTATGTTGTATTCGAAGATCAGGGTGCTGCGCTATGTCTTTGACTGAAACAATGGTGAAAAGTGACAGAGAAAGATGGAAGCTTAGCTTTTCCTGCCCATTGGACATTTCATTTGAGGAGTCTAGAGAATCTGAGGAGAGTATTATATGATTTGAAAGCTCCTCCAAGACTAGCACTGTTCGAAGCTTTAGAATTTTGGGAACTAGTGGCTAGACAGCAACAGCATTTTCAAGAGGAGAATGAGAAAAGCTAAAAATACACTGGCAGAGGCTAAATGGGATAGTGATCAGACATTTTGGAGAACTGAGACTTTACAGGGAATTAAGTTGTTTCCTGCAATTACACACGAGAATGAGGATGAAGCTAGAAAATGCAACAGAATGAGAGATCTGTATCCTTCTAATGACAGAGAGCAGAAACACACAAAATCTAGGCAGTCTTTAACACACTATGAAGAGTCAGATGATGATGAATTCATTTTACAGTTATTGAGAAATCGCCCCCACCATATGCAACTCATGAAAGAAGGTCAAACACCAGTGTAGATCTTACATCCCCAATATCAGTTGAATCAACTCAGAGTCAGATACTGGTTAGCCATAATTCTTCAGATACGCCAGCAGTTCAAAGGCCTATGGCGCAAATGGATATTCCCAGAATTTATCCTGATGTACCCATTTTAGATACTGCAACAAACTTGATAGTACAGATAGGACAAGTTTACCAGAAGCCAACATTGGTCCAGCTAGAGTCCACCCCAAATTTGATGTTGCTGATACAGTCACAGACAGTTCCAAGATACACCCCCATAACAGGATCACAGACAGAAATGTTCACCGTGACAAATCAGAATACAGGAATAGTGCATCCATTAGACCCAAATGTCAGACCAAGCCCAGATGCAGTGTCAGCACCAGTTACCATAGGTCCAGTCATACCATTGTTTGCCCAGGGAAACAATGAGAACAGTAAGCAGAAGTCTCTGAATCCGAGCATAGAAAGGGAGAGATACAATGCAAATGCAAGAATGACAACTCCCATGAGACCGACGTTTGATGGAACAGGTCCGTTAACTGATTTAAGCCCTTTTACGACTCCTCCAAATAATGAAGTGAGATCATATATAGGTCCAAATCCAAGCATGGTGACACCAGAAACCCCGAATCTAACATTACAGCATGTGCCATGTGTGAGTCATAATAATGTTACGTTACATGGTTTGACAGCTTAGCAGTTAACTGAATGGTTAGAGAGGTTGAGTACTACTCAAGGAGCTCCTAACGGAGGAAGTACCCTGAATTTGACCAGGCTTAGACTAGAGCCAGAAGACCTAATCAAGGGAATCATGGTGTCGTGTCGCGGCGCATGGCACGAGCCGAACATTCGGCTCGGGCCGCAGCACTGAGACGCCCCGTGCCCCATCCTCTCCTGCAGTATTCGAGGCTCCAAATTGGGCATGGGGCATCGTTTCTTTTAGCGAGGCGCGTCTCCATGCACAGATAAACCTCTCCCCCACTCACCTGCTATTGTGCCCTTCTTTACTGTCACCCTCGTTTGTTTTTCCCTTTATGTTTTTCCTTTTTCCCATTATTCCCCTCTCTTCCCAGCATGCATTGGTTCCCTACTCACTATGGTTCCTTGTCCATTACTTTCTATGTATTTTTCCCTATCCAATATGGTGTCCTTGCACTTCCTGCTGGTCGCTTACTGTTCTATGGGTATTTAAGGGCTGTGATTCCTTTCCTCCTTGCGCTGCAACACTTTCTGTTTGGATGGTGTCTTCGCTCTGTCTCCTTTGCGTCAGATACTGGTTACGCTTTTTGTTCCAGTGTTTTTCCTGTTCATTTTTGGTCTTGTATTCTAAGTATTGACTTTTGCTCTTATTCCAGGATTTTCCTTTTTTAGGTTTTTCCCCTTATTAGGGTTTTTTTTCCCTCTGGCACTACTTCTGAAGGACACAGACTGCCCTTGGCATTCCTATTGCCTGCAGCACCGTGGCTACCAGAAAGAGTCACCCCTACCTGGGCCAAGGCAAAACATTCAAGAACAAGAACCTCGTCACTCGTTCAGCGGACTCCAGGCTCAAGCAACGCATAAGTAATGACACATGGGGTTAGACACGATTGAGACGTTCAAGGAAGACGAGTTGCATTACCTATGAAAGCTGATTACTAACAAAGCAGGAGTAGTGCGTCAAAATGACATAGAGATTGAGAAAACATAGCATTTGAATAAGGGTTACAGATTAGATTTTGATTCAAAAGATTTTGAGAAAATAAGAATACCAGGAATGAAAATTCACCTTAGGGAATTGATACAGAGCATTCAAACATGGGGAGCATTAGACAAATGGGAAGGCAGATGGGTGAAGAAAAGAGACAAGAAGAAAAGGGATTCTGCGAATCTTTCTGCAGATGTGCAGCAGGTTGAGGACCCAGTGAAAACTCTACCTAAGAGAGAGAATCCAGGAACAAATTTTGTCCATGTCCCTTGGAGCAGAAGAGATATTCTGTCATTTACAAATCATTATCCCAGGGTGAGAGAAAAGCCAGTAGAATGGTGCCAATAGACAGACAGGTTTGTGAAACTCGCATAATGCCTGTGGGAGGACTTGAACACCCTGTTAGAGATAGTAGTTCCAGCAGACTTATGGGTTGAATGCAAGTGGATCATAGATTGGCCAACGAGAGAACCTCACAGAGATCAAGCAACAGGTGCACCATCTCCTGATGTAATGAAATATGACTATAAGGTGATTGAATTTTTGAAAACGAGAATTTCCCACAAGAACATTGACTGGCAGAGAATGGACAGGACAGCCCAGGAAGCGAAAGAGTAAATACAAGCATACTATGAGAGATGGCTACAGGCGTTCAAACATTACAGTGGTACTGAAATGATTGAGCCGAAAGACATGATTAATTTTGTGTTCAGATTTGTTGAATGACTGAGACCTGAAATTAGTCAGATGATTAAAAGTAATTTGATTTGCTGGCAAGCAATGCAGATTTATGAGGTACTGCAGTATTCAAAGTACTGCAGTGACGAGATTGAGTTGAAGCAGAGGAAGTTGAAAGAAAAGGCAATGGTGATGCTGATTAAAGCAGCACAAACAGGAACGCAGGGAAATTTTCCACAATAACAGCATCAGGGAATCGTGGTGTTTCAGAATCAAGCCAGAGGTAAAGGTCGTGGTGGAATTGGAAATGTGAGTCATAGTCCTGATTTGAATACTGTAGTTGTTCAGAATGATGTGCAAGGAATGAAGAGATTGTTACCATCTCACACTTGGGAGGGCTCGGACATTGGAAGCGGGAGTGTCCGATGTTAGTACAGGAAGGTATTGTTCAGCAAATGAGTGATATCAATTCTTTTGAAAACATGAGAGGATCGATAATGAGAGATCATAATCCAAATTTTAAAGCAATGTGAATCAGATGCAAGGTTTTCAGCCCATGCAACAGGTGCAAATGCCACGTTTGCAGATGCCCCAGTCGCAGCCAATGCAACCGCCAGTTCAAGTGGTACCTAGACAGCAAATTCAAATACCTCAAGCCCCAATGAAGCAGCAGCATGTGATGCTTCCTCAGCAGGTCACAGGTCAAAGGTTTAATCAGAGTAATAACACAGTGCACCAATTCCCATTATACAGCGAGAATGGAATAAACGATGATTGGGTGAGTAAGAGTTTAGATGAAGAAGAATGCCCTAGAAGTAGATCAGAAAAGTCCATATGTAAAGGGAAAAGTAATGGGTCACAAAGTTTCATTCTTGGTTGACACAGGAGCTACACACTCTACAGTAAGAACTGCAGAAGTTCCAGATTTGCCCCTTTCAGGAAAAACAGTCCAGATTGTGGGAGTCGCGAATCAGTATTTGACCAACCCCATTATAGAACCATTTCAGTTTAAAATTGGCAACTTTAAAGGATTATACAAATTCATAGTTTGTGACTCGAGTCCAGTAATCTTACCGGGAAGTGATTTGTTGTGTAAAAAAAGATGTTCAAATACTTGTTCAAATGGTGGAATTGAAATTCATAAAACAGTGATGATGAAGATGACCTGACCCCAGAAACAAATTGTGAGACAGTAAATGAGGAGTACCCTTTGGTTAGCTTCTTTCCGGTTTTTACAGTGAGAGATCTTCCTTCTGACTTACAGGGAACAGTGAAAATGAAAGTATGGGATTTTACAGGAAAAGATATGGCCTGATGACAAAAGTTGAGCCAGTTAAGGTCCCAGTTAAGCCAAATGTGATTTTTCCCCAGATTCCTCAGTATCACATGACGCAGGACACCATGGAAGGGATTGCACCCATAGTTGCAGACTTTGTAAACCAAGTCGTTTTGAAATAAGTATTGAGCAGTCCATGTAATTAATCGATAATGGGATTACGAACGCCCTGTGGGAAATTTCGAATTGTTCAGGATTTGAGGAGAGTAAATGATAGTGTGATTAAATGTTGTCTTGTAGTGCCAAATTGAGCAGTGATTTTGTTTCAGATCCCATGTGATGCCGAATGGTTCACCATAATAGACTTGTCACAAGCATTCCTTTCTGTGCCTCTTCATGAGAATAGTCAATTCCTTTTCTGTTTCAAATTTTTGGATCAATTCTTCTGTTGGTGTAGAATTCCTAAGGGGTTTTCAGACTCACCTTCCATTTTCAACCAGATCTTGAAAAAAAAACTTGGAGTCATCGGAAATGCCTTTCCA
Organism: Pleurodeles waltl; assembly: GCF_031143425.1. Classification (NCBI taxonomy): domain Eukaryota; kingdom Metazoa; phylum Chordata; class Amphibia; order Caudata; family Salamandridae; genus Pleurodeles; species Pleurodeles waltl. The sequence continues at coordinate 687,408,816 of NC_090447.1, read as the reverse complement.
GTCGACATTGGTGCAATACATTGATGTTTTGTTAGTCGCATCAAAGACGAGAGAAGCATGCAAGTATGATACGATTGCCTTACTGAATCATTTAGGGAAGGATGGTTATAAAGTGTCCCCAGTGAAATTACAGTGCTGTCGAAAAGAAGTGAAATATTTGGGTCACCTAATTGAAAAAGGAATTAGGAAAATATCCATAGAAAGGGTCACAGACATATTGCAGATTAATCCCCCAGCCACCCAGAGAGATGTCAGAATGTTGTTGGGAATTGTAAGCTATTGCCGGCAGTGGATGCCCAACATTTCAGTCATTTCCAAGCCATTGCAGAAGCTGACTCAGAAGGAAGTTACTGATCCCTTAGAGTTAGATCAAGTCTGTATGACAGCATTTTCAGGGTTGAGAGAAAGTCTGTGCAAGCCCCGGCTTGGGAATGCTTGATTACACAAAACGCTTTACATTGTTTTGTCATGATGCATGTTCATTGTCTGTCTTAACTCAAGTCCACAGTGGTGTAAACCACCCAGTAGCATATTTTTCAGCTACTTTGGACCCCTGTTGCAGCAGCTTTACCAGGCTGTCTGCGCTCAGTAGCCACTATTGGATGAAAAGGAGATAAGTGGCTGAAATCACAAGCAAAGAAAAAAGAAGCAATTACAGTGACCACAATTGAGGAAGAAGTAGACACAACAAGAAAAGAAGATTTGAGTAATGAAGAATTAAATGGAGATCGAGGATTGAAAAGAAAGAGAATCACAAGTCGAAGATATGCTGGTCCTGAATGGTCATATGCAACAACAAGTGAATGGCAGAGTAAAGTTTTGTCTTTTTGTTTTAATCAAGATATTCCCAGTCAATATTTTGGCACTTGAAAGAAATCAATGGACTGAGCTGTTGAGAACTGTAAACTGAGAAAGTGCAAGGAAGAGAATATTGAAAGCAACCGGAAAATACTTTTTGATAACCTGATTTTGACATGCTGCCAAGCCGATTTTGATAAATTACTGATTTTTTACAAAAAGGATTCTGGAAGAAAGACTAAAAGCTGTAAATAATTGCTAAAGAAGACTGAAAATTTGTTTTTAATTTTGCTGCATAGTTATAATTTTTCTCTTCTACTTCCTGATTCTTTACAGATAATAAGTAACCTTAGTCAGCAGGATAGGAAGAATAGGTGCTATAAATATATGGGTATTGGTTTGGTGATTGTGAGCATGATATTGTGCCTGGTTTTGATTGTGAGTATGACTGTGCTTGACAAAAATATAGCCAACCATACCTCAGCTTTAGAAACAATTACTACACTCACAGAAGTAGAGAAGTTAGGTTGTATGAGAAATATTTGCACATAGATGGCACACAAGGAGAACTTTCTTCTAACGTTTTCTATTGCTTATTGAGTGAGTATGTTGAGGTGATGGATGCGAGAAATTGTTTTGTGTGCACGCAGATTCCATCATCAGTCGAGGAAGGAGTTACTTATCATAGTTTGTCCCTTACTTACGGGATAAGGTGTAGCCTGTTACTAACAAGATTCTATAGCCAGGAATACATTCAGTATTTCTATTCCAATTACGATTTTGTATTTTCGTTTCTCCCTATAATTAAGTGGCTGAGTAGAGTAGCTAAGAAAAACACTATGGGGTTAGTGAGAGGGTTCTTTGAGCCACAACAACAATTTGACATGCTTCCTTACACCCGTAGAAAAGAGCTTCTTAGATCAGACAGATGATAGGAGAAAAGCATTAAAGGAGAAATTAGAAGAGGGCTTAGAGAAAAGGACATTTAGAAATGATTATGCATTTACTGAGACAAAGACACAAGGAAGGTTAACTTTAGATACGCAAAATGTAGGAAATCTTTGTGTATATAGGTCTAAATCGAGGACTGATACATTGTATGTGGGAATGAGTGCATGCCTACATGTGGGTTTTTTTCAGCGTAAATCGATGTTCATGTTGAATGGCAGGATCCGGCAATTCCAGGAGTTTATTACATCTGTGGATCAAATGTGATTACCGGCTTCCAAGAGGATGGTATAGCACGTGTTACTTGGGATAGTTTTCCCAAAGATATTTCAACTAAAGAACTTGAAAAAATTACCTACAATGACTGAAGTACATCATGTTAGACAAAAGTAGAAATCATATTCTGACAAAGATGGAGACATATTTGGAGCGATAATTCCTTCAGTAGGAGTTATTTGAATTCATTCAAAATTCAGAAGTTGTCTACTATTGTGGATAACATGCAGACAATTTTTTTAAGAGCCATGATCCTAATGGATATAGAAATGGCTGCGGTAAGATCTATGACTCTTCAGATCCACCTTGCATTAGACATTCTTTTAGCAAAGGATGGCGGAGATTGCAAAATGCTGAACTCGAAGCACTGTTGCACATACATTCCTGAATATAGTAAAGAAATTAGAAGCTTGATTATCAATCTGACTAATGATAGTGCTAATTTGAAAGAGCTGAAAGAAGCAGAAGTTTGGGAAAAGGTTGGCAAAGGATTTGCTTCCATAGGAAATTGGCCTGGCAATCTAGGAAAAGGGATAATATTGAAAATAATACAAGTGGTATTGATTTTTGGGATTTGCATAATTGGAGCATGGGGAATATGTGAATTGTATCATGTGAATAAATTGAAGAAAAGGAGAAATGACCAGAGGAGGGAAGAAGTTAAAATGGAAAAAGTATTTAGGGAGAATTTGAAAAGAGAAAGAAGACGTAGGGAAGACAAATTTTAGCAGAGCAGAACTTTGTGTGGGAAGATGTAAGTGTGATGACAAATTTAGTCATCAGAGGAGGGATTGGGAACAATTAATTTTTACTAATAAATATTCATGTATTCTGAATGTTGAATCTGCATAGAATTTGACTTAATATAGAAAATAATGCACAACTTGGAAAATGTGCCTACTTGAGTGGCCGTCAGTAATCACAAAGCGTCCTTATTAATTGCTTATTAAAATGTATTGATTAATGTAGTAGTGTGTTATATTAATGTTTACTTATTGTGCAGTTGCTTTATTAATTGTAGGCCTTAAGTTAGCAAGGTTGCCTAGTTGCACAGCCTCATGTTAAGTTGCACAGTTTAAATAATTCACATAAAATGGCTGTTTAGGGAAATGAATACTTGTATTGTTTCACTGCGTTGACCAAATGCTAGCAGGTGTTTAACGTTCTCATGAGAAACTGCTTGTTAGAAAATCTTGTACTTGTAGAAGCAACAATGTAAACTTTAGTGTGTGAGAAAGCGATGTTCCCAGTAGCTAACAATGGATGCACTGACTGAAGGACAGAGAGATACAAAATTGTTACCTGATGAGTCCAATGATGGGAACAGGAGTAGAGGAGCCAATCATTGACATGTGAAAGACAGCTTAGTTATATCTTAGATTTGAAATTCTACTTTCATTGGACTAAATGTAAATGTACAACTCTTTGACCAATAGCACCTTGGGAAGTGTGTTAGATGATTTTAATTTAGCCTGACCGCACCAAGAGGGATGAGATTATTTTCCTGTTTTCCTTATCCACCGATGTTGATTCTGCTACTTAAAGAATTGTATCTTTAACTGTATTGCTTAGACTTTTGATGCTGAATGCTGATCCTTAGTCTACGCTTTGCAAATGGTTCGGATAGTTTAAGGTCCCCAGATTCTGAACCATTTCCTTTCATGGTCCGTTGCTGATGCTGACCGAACTGATGTCCAATTGCCGAAGACAGTCGCAGCTTGCTGATCCACACTGAGGAGAGGTATAATCAAATGTTATTGTGTTTGATGTAATTTCTCTTTTGTTCCTAGTTGCCAACTGCTATTTTGATAGAGTCACAGTTAGATGTTTTCCAAATTTGTGTTGACTCAATTGTTTTGCATGAAGTCCAAACATGCTATTCTAATCAGAAGGTTAGTGAGGGATGACCCTAAATGCTAGTAGGTTGCTATTAATAAATCATTTATGTTACTCAGTTGCTGAATTTAAATGTATGCTGTTTCTATTGAGCAACTGTTCCTGCTATTGATTTGTACAGTGACTCTAGAGTGCGTAATAATACACGCTTTAATAAAAATTGAGATTCTTTACAAGATTTGGTCAACCAGTGTTGTTACTGTATCTATACCATTTGATTTTGAGACTAAGTTACGGGATATTAGCATTATTAATAAAGGGAAATAAACATTCTAACTTTTAAAATAAGTGTGTGTTTATTCATGACCTAAGGGGTCGTGGTGTGTGAAATTACTGACTCCAAAGATTATTGATACTATTGATTTATATTGTTAATGATTTGTATTGAAATTTAGTCCTATGGTGGGATTTAATCTAAGAGCAGTCAAAAGGTCCATTAAATCTCAAACACGTCCCCTTATAACTTAAAGATAAGAAACCAAATAAGGTTAGATGTGCTAACAGTCCTCACATGCATTAAAGTACACCCTTCCAGAGAGGTAACATACCTTTAGTGCATGCAGTATTAGTGGACAGGGAACTCTTGGTGAGTGCCATGTCGAGTCTGCAACTTTTAAATACCCCTTGTTATGCACTTGCAATTGCAATTTACGTGAGGCTGGTGTGGGGCCTGTCAGAGTGGCACAATTGGTGCTGCAGCTCTGTGGGGGTTCTCTTCAGTACCAATGTCCTAGGTACCAGGGGTATCATTTACTAGGGACTTACAAGGGTGGCTGAAGTGCCAAACAAAGTACAGTTTTGTGAAATAGGTCTGGCCCTGGAACCTGTTTAGCAGGGGCCCAGGGCACTTACAGTTTGTAACCACATAATTTTCTAGACAAAACTGGGAGGCTACCATGTAAAAAGAGACCCTTTCTCACATATGTGACATCTATATGTAAGACCAGATGCATAGTTTCAGGTTCGAAAGAAACACCCTGTTGCCTTTGTCTGTGAAGTGCCCACCGTCCCTGTTATGGTCTCTGAGGAATGCAGGAACAGTTTTATTAACAAGTTTCCTGGCTTTATCAATCTGTGGACAGAACTGGTTTGACCACTTCCACTTCTGTCTTTGGCATATGTTGGAGTACACCAACACAGTGTGAGTAAAAGGTGACATCAGTTGTATAATGGTATTCTTCATTAGGATTTTAGGTCCTAGTGTGCTAGGTAATTTCCAATACAGTGCGCAATTATGAGGTCAGGGGGTTGGCAATCCCTAATGCTTTAAACCAAAGGTAGCATTTGAAGCCACTTCAACCCTCTCAGGCCAATTCAATTAATGTCCACATTAACCAAACCCAAGTCTCTGTCAAAACCACTCTTTCTAACAGCCTCTGTAGCCCAAAGGAAATAGCTGTGGCCCACAATCCGCATTCTAAAATTTTTTAAGTGAAGCAGCAGTAGCAGATAGGAGAATGCTGGGGCGAATGAGGTAGTTTTGAAAAATGGAAGGCAGTTAGAATGGAGGTGTGCTTCAGGTTGAAAAAAACATATTTGATTGGATGCTGTGAATGTGCTGGTGAATAAAATTAAGTAGTGCCTTGAAAGGATTACTAAGTTGATTTACGAATGGCTCTGGTAAAAATAAAAAAATTGTAACACAGACTTGGATATGCTTTTCAATCTGTACAGTAAACCACACCTGTTGCAGCTCATTTCATAATGGGTATTCATCTTCTAGATTGTGCTGTAAACATGTGACCTACTGGTTGTAGTGGGTTGCTATGGAGAATGTGCCAAGAGTGTATTGGGGAAGAGTGTTAAAGAGTTCTGTTTTTTTTTTTTAATTAAAGGTGTTTGTACTCATTATTGTTTAATAAAGGTTTAGTTTACTAGTGAAGGCTTGCTAATAAATAGTACTGTTGTGGTAAAGTCATAAGAAAATCAAGCTATATGTTTTTGGACACCCTTTTTTGCGAATTAACTGTGATAATTGTGATTAGGACACAAATTTGGACATAAAGTCCCTCGTTTTGGGCTTCTTTAGAAAAGTGCATGAAAGGGTTAACACATACTAACCATTCAGAACTAGACTTACAAAAGAAAAATATAGAAGTTATGTTTTATTTACTGACTTTCACAGTATCAGATAGCGCAAAGTTGAAAAGGTTGCCATTCATGGTTGCTTTGCATGACATTGGTGTGTCATTCTTGTCCTTGGTTTTCACAATTGCTGAGACTATTAAATCTATCTAGTAAGAGCAAAAACAAACAATTTCACCAACAAACTCAATCTTCAGGAATGTGAATTACATTTAATACTACAAACAAAAATGATTAAAAAAGCATAAGTCCATTTGAGATTTTTAAAAGAGAGTACAGTATATATAGAAAATGATTGAAAGTAGCTGAGATGATCTATGAGTGGTAGTGTGAATGTTTTCATATATTTATTAATAGGTGCCTAATTTGCAATTTCTCTGATGTGCAGACTAGGTGTGAGAGAGGCTGGTTCACAAAATGTTGCCATGAAACTGCATATTATACATGTGCTGCTTTACTGTATGGTCTAATTAGTAGCAAAATGCATTATAAGAGTTCAAGTTATACTTAATAATGTATTAGTAGATGTGACATTTTTAAATGAATATACATGATGTGCTGTTCAGAAATAATGTGTTTCTTTGAATTCTGGGACTTGTAGTCCTATTTATTCCGTTTTAAAAGAAGATTTCAAGACTCAAAATGGAAAAGAAAAAACATGCACTGTAAGTGTATATGAACCTTGAACCTATTGAAGTTGAGAGCAATGTATTAGATACTCTTTAGGGTAGGTGTTGGTAAATTATAAGGCAGGTTTGTGTGTGCTTAGATGCTAAGATTTGTTCTTCAAACCATTACTGAGTCAGATGTGTAGTACAAGACTGGTAAGCCTACTTAAACATGCAGTGTTTAAATATGGGTCAGCCCTAGTAGTGCAGACCCTGACTATGTTGTTACACTGGCAGGTTCTCATGGCATGTACTAGGTTTTTATTAGCCATGAAACCTCTGTTTTAGTACTCTTTACTCATGCTGTTGGTATGTCATAAACTATGGTACTTTGAATTAAAAACAAGAGAGATTTGTTTTTGAGATGATGAAGATACTCATGCACATGAAGGCCACTATGCCAAGTACTATATGGAGTGTAGCACCCACAAAGGAATAACTAACGCATGCACTCAGAGGCCCCTACATCAAGTACTACCTACAGTATACTACCCATAAAGCAAGTGACATAGATATTCACAAAAGTATAGAGCGTCTATCACTCCAAATGACAGAGGCACTAGAGAATTTGTTCAGTCACTTACATACCCATTTAGAAACCCATGGAGGTATTAAAACAGAGAGTCACATACCAGCAGGATTACTGTAACACCTCATAGCACTTCTGTAGGTGCTCTCCTACATTCAGTGAGAAATATAGGGAAGTAGTGACATAAGCTTATTATGTTTGCAGACAAGTACTGCTTTAATCGTGGGTGAGTCCTACTACTGCAGAGCCTCTGTGTTCACTCTCACTCCCCAGTCGAATTGGCCTCTAAAAGCCCTTTGTGAAGTCTTATACCCACATCTTAGTAGAAATATCTGATATTTGAGATATGCTGGAGGTGTAGCCCCAATTCAATGAAATCAGAGTTAGAATCTTTTGTACCAGAGTAATTCAGAATCTAATGGGACACACGAAGAAGTATAAAAGAAGGAGAGAAACTGTCATACAAAAGGAACATGTTGAGGGTGTGATTGATAAGGTCTTTACTCTAAAAAGGAAATTATTTATTCTGATTGTAAACAGAATGAAAACACTAGATAAAATAGTGTTGAGTATGAGGAGAAAAAGTCAAAACAAAAGACCATTCAATAGGACTAACTTTTGCAAAGTATTCAGTGGTGAATGGAGACATACGTCTAGTACTGAGCCTTTCTTTGATGACGAGAGCTACTTGCAAGAGAACCCACTAGTGCATGCAGTTGATGAATCTGGATGGTGTGATAAGATGAAAGATGGTTCTCCTATTAAAAAAGAGGTAGTGGTACCTAGAAATGTAGAGAAAGTTATAGCTGAAGAGGTACAGGGAAGGCGTAGACAGGCCCTTGTATATACGTGGGACTCTAGCAGTATTTGTAGTGTTCAGCAGCACTCAATTGACATACTGAAAAATGTCCTACGTAACATTCCATGCAAACATTTCTATTTTGCAAGGATTAGATCCATGCAAAGTAAGGAAATATATAAATCTACAGGGACATTCACTAGTGTCTTTATCAAAGAAAGTGTGCCAAAGCACCTTTCATCATTTTAGAATGTTTGCTGTACAGAGCGGTGGCTGCTGGGAATAGCACTCGGTAAGGCAGCATGCGGGGGAGTGGCGCGCGCGGGGTGAAGCACGTGGGGGAGGGAAGTAATAAAAAAATAATAAAAAACACTTACCTGCTGCACGCCGCCTCTGTGTTCCTCGCCACCTCGTGCTTCTCTGCTTGCTCCCCTCGCTACCCAATCCAGACACTTATCGCAAGCTGTTACCCAGCATGAGAGAAGCACCAGGATTGGTCTGAGCGGGCTGAAATGCCACTCAGTTGGGGACTGGAAGCCTGTGCTGGTTCTCCACCAGGCTGTGCAACAATGCCCGGGTGGAGAGATCTAAGCACATTCATGCGTACTTCAAGGGCATCTACCACTCCTCCTCCCTACTGACACAGAGGATGGCCCCTCTCTAGACTGGCAAACTTGATAGTGAAAAATAAAATGCTAATAAAATAGTTTTATCATTTTATCTTTATACTGCCTTTCAGCAGTGGGAGATGCTTTTCCACCATAACGGAGGGGCTGCCCCATGCTGTACACCACTCGCAAATGCAAACTTTAGTTAGGAGGTTTTACCATGTAAAGGCTTCTACACTATGTTTAGGTGAAATTAATAGAGCTCTTTTGCATGGTGCAATGGCAGAGGTAGAAGAGGTTTGCAATGATGTGCAGTTTCATTTCTTTTGGACCCGAAGAGGAGTGTAGGGGAAATGAAGGCTTGGTCTCTGCAGCGGTAGTGGAACAGGAGTCAGATATTGCTGTTGATAATATTTATGAAGAGATTACAAAGTTTAAAACAGTCTGTTCAGAGAAACCGGACTGTGTTTGTACATGTTGCTGACGTACTCACTACAAAAGTCAAGCTTGTTATGTTATTGTGTTGTCAAAAAATGCAGAAGAGAATACATATAAGTGGCAAGAATTTGCAGCTTATTTATTCGTGTAGGGACGCTTTGATTGTTTCTCACGTCAAACTATATCTAAGTATTGTTATAAGTTAAAGGAAAATAAAAGAGAGAATTGGAAGAAGGACTTGTAATTCTAATTAATGGTGTCCCTACCAAGAGCAAAAAGATATTGCAAAAGTTAGTAGATGCTAGTAAAGTAAACAAGCATTTGCAATGCAACAGGTCTCGCATTTGTGAGAGTTAGAGCTGTTGGCGATGTAAATTACAATCCTTTACCTGTGTGTTTTGGTTTGGAGTGTAGTAGATGGATGAACAGAGACACACCTGCAGCACTGCCTAGAGGACTTAGAATGGAGGAGTTACTGATGGGAACAGAGAAGCAGCTGCAACACTGTCTGGGGACTCAGAATGATGAATTACCACTGGGACAAGAGAAGCAGCTAGCAGCAACTTCTAGAGGACTTAGAATGAGGAATTACCACTGGGACCAGTGAAGCAGCTAGCAGCACTGCCTAGAGGACTTAGAATGAGGAATGACCGAGGGCACCAGAGAAGCAGCTTGCAACATTGTCTAGAGGACTTAGAATGAGAATTACCAATGGGACCAAAGAAGTATCTAGCAGCACTTCCTAGAGGACTAAGAATGAGGAATTACCACTGTGATCAGAGAAGCAGCTTGCATCACTGTCTGGAGGGCTTAGGATGAGAAATGACCACTGGGTCCAGAGAAGCAGCTGCAGCATGGTCTGCAGGACTTAGCGCCTCATTACGACCTTGGTGGATGGGATACTCCGTCACAAATACAAGGTCGTAATCAGGCCCTACGAATGAGGAATTACCACTGGGACCAGAGAAGCAGCTAGCAGCGCTTGCTAGCGGACTTTGAATGGGGAATTACCACGTGGGTACCAGAGAAGCAGCTTGCAGCATTGTCTAGAGGACTTAGAATGAGGAATTACCACAGGGCCCAGAGAAGCAGCTAGCAGCACTACCCGTAGGATTAAGAATGAGGATTTGCCACTGGGACCACAGAAGTAGCTGTAGCACAATTTAGAGGACTTTAGAATGAGGAAGACTGAAAGTGGATGAGTGTGTGTCTCCTGGAAGGTCCAAAACACACACAAGTTTTCTAAAACTGCAGTGGGGGGAAAAGTGGCTTGGAAAATATCAATTAAGTATACCCGAGCATTTAAATTTGCCTACATGCACAGGGTCAAGTGTCTCCAGACTGCTGACTCCTTATGAAAGTATACTTTCTGTTTTATTTATGTAAGCGCTTGTTTGTAAAGTTTGATAGGTGCAGCCAAGAGTAGGGCAATTTGACTTTTGTGTGAGTCTAAATTTAAAACCACAACTGTAATGAGTGGTTTAAAGGTACTAAGTCCATCTAATTACAAGGATTCCTTCACTTTGAGAGGCCCATTCTGAAAACTGTCCCAAAGTAGTAAGAAGTTCCTAATTATAAAAATCACGAAATCCCAAACCTCACTTTTTCCAATCCTTTTTAGTATTTCTCATGAAGGTTTAGGGTCTGTCCATGACCTAAAAGGGAACTCGCCAGGCCTCTTACATGCTGGCTTTAATTTATTTTTTTGCCATCATAGTAAAGATACTAAGAAGACAAGATGTCACATAATTGCATTGCTGAATTTGAAACCACAAGAATGAAAAGATATTTTAGTACTATCTATTTGCAAACCAGTACGTGCAAATGGCCCACTAACTAGTTTGTAAACCGGTATGAAATTCGAGATGCAACCAATGTACAAATTTCCCATTCACAGGTGAGCAGAAAAGCCAGCTGCCTAATATATATTATTTAACCAGGCTGCTATCCTCTAAGATTGGATACAGATGGAGTGATGGTGGCTTGCAAAGGAGAGCAGACCTCCATCCCTGTGTTCCCAAGTCAGAAACATATTTCAGTTGTATTAAAAGCAGTGTGTGTGCCATAAAGGGGGAAATGCCGCTTTAAAAAATAAAACATTCCCCTGACCAATATCTGCCACCCCCAAGGCAACCGAACACGATTCACAAAGGGAAGCTCTCCCTTGGGGACTTTTTGGACTCACAAAATTGGTTTAGTACATTGTGAAACCTTCTTTTGCAGTTGAAATTGCTGTGATTTTGTGGACTATATGGCTTGGGACTACAAGAATGTTTCACTAGACTTGTGATTCCCAAGTTCGACTTGTGCTCCCTCTCTGTGGTTCAGTTTTCTTATCTACCTTACATCCAGATACTCACAAACAGGTTGAATAATAACTAACCTATATTGAAAATATGTGATCATTGGGCTCAGTCACAGTGCTTTTAGAAGCTATTCATTTAACATCTTATTCACTCAGTCACTCTGTGGCATTGAGTTAGAAGTTGAACAATGGCTGTGGCAGAAGAGAAAGGCATGTAGTAACAGGCCACAGCTCCACAGGTCCCAGGTATCAGGAATAGCAACACTTGTAGGAGGAAGGGTTATGTACAAGAAGGCAACAATTACACAGATATACCATGATGATGACAACAACAGTCACTAGACTGAGGGGCAAGTGGAAGGAGATCAGATCACTAGATTTCAGTCACTCTGTAACAGACGATGATGGAGGCAATGTGAGGAGGAACCAGGTAAGTTAAAAGCTGAAACAGCAATTCAGGTCATCAAGGCTTCTTAAGATGCAATGTCTGCAAAGTCTATTTTACAGGCCTTGTATACATCCAGATTCCCCAAAGGATGTTCAGTTGGCCTCTACTGCAATGGAAGGGTTCGCATGAAAGCAAATTGGAGGCACCGGGTACTACAAGGGAGAACATGCTGTAAGAGGGGTGGGTGACAGCAATAGCGAACCTTCCTCACTAAAAATGATTTTCTAACACCCATAAACCTTCTCATAGTCCTGCAACCCCTCTAGGGCAGAGGAGGGGACCTGCCATGCGCTTTTACATTGAGTTGTCCTTCTTCCATTTCTGGACAAAGCAGTCCATGTCACTGTTGTCCAGCGATACTCGACATCTCCACAGAAATACCGCGATGGCAAACAGCCATGTTCAGGAGACTTAGACATACTCCAGCGGCAGTAGGGTGGATTTTTCTTTAGACTGCAAAGTTTGTGTAGATTTGTGAAAATACATGCAACACAATAGAACAACAACACAGTATCTGTTGAGTTCATGAATAGATTGCATGGAGGAAAAATCGAGACAAGCGCCACGATATGAAAAGGTGCTGATATATAACATTTTTCAGTAAAAAGAAGAGCTGTCGTGCTAAAGTCCCGGCCCCAGATAGAAGCGAACGCCGATCAAGATTTTACCTCTTTCTGCTGCAATTTGAAAAGGACACGGACAGAATAAACTTAGGAAGCTGGAAAGTAAAAGGTTGCTCGGCTTCTTCTGGCCGAGCAGCATCACAATAGCCTAAAATCCCCGAGGCTGATATTCTAGCCCAACGCACAGGTTTTGAGCGAACTTTGCCGCAGACCAAGGATTGTGCACACATGGTAAACCAAAGGAACGCAAGCCCTGATTTTATTCATAGCTTTTCTGTTTCATTATGTTAAGGCTTTCGGCCACCATTGACTCGCGAGTTGGCGGATCTCCTGAACAAACCGCTCATTTAATCTGGGTCCCTGAGTCAAATGCAGGATGTAAACATTAACACATACGGAGGGGGCAAGGGACTTGCTGGCTCATAGGAACCTGTTTGCAATTTGCATGCTTGTGCATTCCAGGATTACAGCTCAGTTTGCTGGGTAGCAGATTTTTTCAAGCTGCTGATTAAGAGCAGAAGGGATAATGGAAACAAGCATTTGGAATGCAATAGTCTCGTGTTTGCTCGAGTTAGAGCTCATAGCGTTGTAAATTACTGACTGGACTTTTATTACCAGACAGGCTGAAAATAACAAAAGGAAGAGAGCGAGGGTGAGCTGGCCCTGGAAAAGCCCCCCTCTGCTGTGGTTTATGTTTACAGAGGGAGCTGGTGGGGAGGAGTAACTGAACAAGCACCCACACTGTTGAGGTGAAACAAGCAAATGCCAAAAAAATGTCCCTTACAGAAGAGATAAACAGGACATAGCGTAATTACACAGTAGTTTGTGCTGCTCCCAAAGTGAAAAAAGGCAGGACAAAGAGGCAGAACTGACCACTAGCAAGCAAGGATTTTTGAAGGACACTGCAACTAACAAATCAGAACGCTGAAACTCACTCTATTGTATACTTTAGTATACAGTAGGCCGAACGCTAATGCTCGACCTAAAAAGGAACATTATATTTGGTACAAAATAATATAAATAAAAAATATAGATCAATCAAAATCATGAGAAATTCATGAACACTACAGTATTCATCCTCTACATTCCAAAGAGATTGTTGGAGATGCTATTGATATCTTTCAGATGAAAAAAGCTAAAGGTGCTCCCTTAAGTGTGTGGGAGAAAAGCTTAAAAGCTTGCTTTTTCCACAACTGTTACCTTCAGGAGTAGGTGGCAGATGTGATGACCGGTCGACACAAATACAAGCTACAGAGTACAGATCAACTAGACTTTACTCAAAGGGCCCAAGATTTTGCCAGTTTAATCCCTATATATTTCATCTGCTATTCGAGAACAACTTGTCTGGCTTATCTTATGCAGTTAATCACATTCTGAAAAGAGGGGTGAATATTCCGAATCTGTCAGCAAAGGAGTTTGTTACAAAAGTTAATGGAAAATCTGAAAATTCAACTTGATTCATTTGATGGCATGTCAAAGTGGTACCAACCATTATTGGCATCTTCATCATGGTGAGCTGAAATGCAAACTGAGAAACCTAGGAACACCAATTGGGTTCCTGAAACTCAGTTGAGCTGAGGATGCTTGAGATGACCGCCTTGATTTCTTACAATAAGCAAATTCAAACATAAAAGATCAGTTTGAAGATACTAGGAGAACTCTACTTTTTGGACCCAGCAAACGTTTGTAGATATTTTAACCACAGATTTCAAGCAATGAGAGCTTTCATTTGCAACAAAACTAATCCTCCTCTTGGCGAAGTAACTGATTTCTTTTGGAGCAAAGAGTACCAAGCTAGAGGTGTTCCACATATTCACATGCCGTTATGGGTAAAAAATGCTCCAAAGTTTGGAACAGACAGAGTAAGTCTGTCTTGTCTTTCATAGAACAGTATGTAATATGTGCCATCCCAAAAGAAACTGCTGACAAGGGATTGAGACAAGTTCTACAATTTCAAAATCATAGGTGTGGTGAATGCTGTTGTAAAAAATATAGGTCAAAAGCAAAATTTGAATTTGATGTTGTTCTGGATTCCCATGACCTGTCATTTCACAAGGAAGAGTGACCAGCTTTTTGTCAGCAGTCAGACACACCCTTACACGGAAATCAGTAAACAAATACATACAACATCAAAAGAACAGAAGCATTGAAATATATAAATGACTACTACCCTGTTATTCTGAAGATGAGGAATGCAAATATGGATGTACAATTTGTTATAGATACGTCAATTGCTGTTGCTTGCTATGTGACTTCTTATATAACATAGTCAGAGAAGACAGAGATGAAAGAGCTGTGGGAGGAGATTTCTGCAGAAAAGAGTCTTGCCAAGAAATTGTACAATTTCAGTTTCAAAATGCTTTCCCTCAGGGAAATTGGATCCTATGAATGCGCAAATAGGTTGAGTTCGGCAAGTTTGTTCTCCAAGTCTAGAGGGATCGTGTGGGTAAGCGTAGGCCTTGCTAGCAGACATATTAGAGAATTTAAGTTGTTCCCAGAAATACAATATCTTGCAGGATTCAATCCTGACAGTACAGACATTCCAAACAGTAACATGCTGGATACAAGAAGGAGTCCTCATCTTGAAAACATGCGTCTCTAGGAATGCTTCAGCATTATACATATAGAAAAAATGCAACTGAAAACATAGAAAAAGGAAGGTTTGCTGTCATTGGATATGATGGTTGTTTGGTGAGA
This sequence comes from Pleurodeles waltl, assembly GCF_031143425.1. Lineage (NCBI taxonomy): Eukaryota > Metazoa > Chordata > Amphibia > Caudata > Salamandridae > Pleurodeles > Pleurodeles waltl. The sequence goes on along the minus strand of NC_090447.1, from coordinate 687,393,698 downwards.
TGCAACAAAGGAAATCTAATTAAACACAGAAAGCTTAGTTGCCAAACCGCAGAGAGAAGAGAGTTTTTCTACTTGGCACTTTTGCAACTGTTCAAACCATGGCGTAATGAATCAGATTTACTTGGACACTATGGGGGTCATTACAACCCTGGCGGTCGGTGTTAAAGCAGCAGTAAAACCGCCAACAGGCTGGCAGTAAAAAAAATGGAACTACGACCATGGCGGAAACCGCCAACATAGACAGCCACTTTAACACTCCGACCGCCACGGCGGAACAAACAAACACCGTGGTGGTAACCGCCAACAGACAGGCGGAAGACAATGTACCGCCCACAGTATTACAACAGGCCAATCTGCCACCTTTTCTGGGGTGGATTCACCACGAACAAAAACACGGTAGAAACAGGACTTGGAAAGGAAAACACTCACCTCTACACACCCCACGAGGAACCAGGACGCATTGGAGCCGGAACTCCATATTCAACCTGCCTTTGTCTTCCTGCTCCTCTACCAGGAGCACGAACGCCGGCGGGGAAGACCACAGTAAGTACTGCACCTACGACACAGGGGAGGGGGGAGGGAAAAGAGAGTGACACGCACACGCAACAACCCCACCCCCACCCTCACACACTACAACACACACACAAATACATGTTGATACATTAAAGTTACACCCTCCACCCCCCCCGGAAGAATGCAAAGACAAAAGGAAATTATTGTAACAATTGTAATCAATTAAAATCCAGTACTCAAAAATATATATACACTATTAACAAATAAATACACCAAGAATACAAGTACAGGTACTGCACCATTTATAGTCCGTGGACCACTGGGCCCAAAATGCATGGGCGAAGCCCACACAAGATACCCGATCAAAACGGAGAGAACACTGCAGGGGTATCAGATAGAAATACAACAGGCACCTCAGGGGGAATGGAAGGGGGGGGCACCTCAGCCGGATGAGTGCACGATGACAGATCCACAATGGGGCTCCATGCCCAGTGATGTATCCTGGGGAGTGCAAAGCCACAGTCTCTCCACTGGGTGGTTTGCCCACTGCTGCATCCTGGGGAGTGCAAAGCCACAGTCTCTCAAGTCTCTCCAGTGGGTGGGTTGCCCACTGCTGCATCCTTGGGAGTGCAAAGCCACAGTCTCTCAAGTGGATAACAGTCTCCACTGGTTCTGGAGGGAGCTTGGTGCCCAGAGTGCTTCATCCTGCCAGAGATAGTGGATGTGAATCTCCACTGATTCTGGAGGAGGCTTGGTGCCCAGAGTGCTTCATCCTGCCAAGGACAGAGGTAGTGGATGTGAACATCCACTGGTTCTGGAGGGGGCTTGGTGCCCAGAGTGCTTCATCCTGCTCGTGGCAGCCTCAGTAGCGGCGGTGCTTGCGGCGCTCATTGGTCTGCAGTGCTGGTGGGTGGCTCAGTGAGAGTGCTGCTGGCGGCGGTGTCCTTGGCAGCGGTGCTGGTGGCGGCGGTGTCCTTGGCAGCGGTGCTGCTTGGGCCGGTGTCCTTGGCAGCGGTGCTGGTGGCAGCGGTGTCCTTGGCAGCGGTGTCCTGGGAAGCGGTGCTGCTGGCGGCGGTGTCCTGGGAAGCGGTGCTGCTGGAAGCGGTGTCCTTGGCAGCGGTGCTGGTGGCGGTCTTGTCCGCCGTGCAGGTTGGCGGCGACTTCCCTTTTTTTCTGTGCCCCTTCCCCACCTTGGATGGTGGCACAGCTGCCTTCCCACTCCCAACTGTAGTCCTGGGAGAGCCCTTGGTGTTTTACCCTTCTCCCTCTGGGCAGTGGCCAACTTCTTATGCTTCTGAGGTGGGGGACTGTCCGTGGTCTGGCTACTTGGCACACTGGCTGCCTTGCTGCTTGGCGCACTCCAGAAGCCGGTTACTGCTGGCACCACTGTTCCCGCTGATGTGGTGGCTGAGGTGCTGTGTTGGGACCTGGAAAGGCGTGCCCTAGGGGATGGAAGGGGTGGGGGAGGTGAGGGGAAGAGTTCAAGGTTGGACAGGAAAAGTTTTTTAGACACACTGGGATGGGTAGATGGAGGGGGTTTCGGAGTGGAGGAAGAGGTAGTGGTTGTAGGAGGTGTACGTTTGCTGACTTTGGGTGAAGGTGCATGGGCTGGAGGCTGTCGTGAGGTGGATGGCCGTTGGGTGGGTGTGTGACTGCGTTTGTGTACCTTGGGAGGTGGGCTCACAGACACACTAAGAGAGGACACAGGGGATGTGTGAATGGTAGTGGGGGTGGTGAGTGCACGTGAGCGGTGTGTGGTGATGGGTGTGCTGGTGATGGACGTAGTAGCTGAAGATGTAGTGCATGCAGGTGTGAGTGGAGATGAGACGGAGGGAGGAGGGAGACAAGGAGGAGGGGGGACACAGTGGAGGCAGTGGATGTTGGTATGTCTGCATGGGTATGATGCTTGTGTGAGTGCCTGTGGGATGTGTGGTGCTTATGTTTGCCTGAGCTTCCCTTGTGTAGTGAGGTGTGTGCATGCTGGTCTGATGGTGTGCTTGGGATAGGCTGAGGTACAGGGGTTTGGGTCTGGGTGGAGGAAGTTGGAGGGGGGAGGCTGGACACAGGGACAGTGGCTGCCATCAGTGCTGAGGCCAGAGTCTGAAAAGCTTGCTGTTGGGCTGCCTGACCAGAATGAATGCCCTCCAGGTATGCATTGGTCTGTTGCAACTGCCTCTCTACACCCTGGATGGCATTCAGAATGGTAGACTGCCCAACAGTGAGGGGTCTGAGGAGGTCAATGGCCTCCTCACTGAGGGCAGCAGGGCTGACAGGGGCTGAGGTGCCTGGGGCGAAGGAGATGCCCACCCTCCTGGGTGAGCGGGCACGGGGCACACGCTGAGGGCGGTGCTGGTATGGGGGTGGCGGCTGTACCTGTAGATGCAGAGGGCACAGAGGGGCCCGCCACTGCAAGGGAGCTCCCATCAGAGGAGGAGTCTGTGTCGCTGGTCTCAGCTCCTGTCCCCGCCGTGGAGTTCCCCTCACCCTCCGTCCCACTGGTGACTTCATACTCCATTGTCTCACCCTCCAGGGCCATATGGGATGCAGCTCCCTTCTGCTCCTGTGCCACTGCTCCTCCGCCTGATGATGCTATTGCACACAAGAACAGGGAGACCAAAAAAAGGGGGGGGGAGACAGAAGAAAGACATGTTGAGTGCATGCAATAACGCTACTGTTGGCGGACACTACGCCGTGCACTTAGAGTTCCCTAATTAATCACAGGGGCATGGGGTACAAGGTCTACGCCCGATTGCTGCACACATGGAAGTCACACGAGCCTGACTAGGTGTAGTTGGCTCGGAACACTGGTGGGGTGCCACATGCCCTGCCTTACGAATGGACCTTGGCTACTAAACTCCTGCTGACCTAGGGGACTGATTTGGCCCCAGCCCTACCGGCCTGTCTCCAACTTCGAAAACCTTCTCCAGCGATGCATCTGACGGGGACCAGAGACCTCTGAAGCCTCAGAGGACTGCCCTGGACTAAAGGACCAAGAACCTCCTGTGAACAGCGGCCCTGTTCAAAACCAGCTACTTCTTTGCAACAAAGAAGCAACTTTCAAAGACTGCACGTTTCCCACCGGAAGCGTGAGACTTCACACTCTATACCTGACGCCCCCGGCTCGAGATCCAGAGAACAAACACCACAGGGGGGACTCCCCGGTGACTGCGAGCCTGTGAGTAACCAGAAACGACCCCCCTGAACCCCTACAGCGACGCCTGCAGAGAGAATCCAGAGGCTCCTGCTGACTGCGACTGCCTGTAACAAGGGACCCGACGCCTGCAACCAACACTGCACCGCAGCTCCCAGGACCTGAAGGAACCGAACTTCAGTGCAAGAGTGACCCCCAGGCGACCCTCTGCCTTGCCCAGGTGGTGGATAACCTGAGAAGCCCCCCCCCCTGTGCCTGCCTGCACCGCTAGAGTGACCCCCGGGTCTCTCCATTGTTTTCAACCTAAAACCAGACGCCTGCTTTGCTCACTGCACCCGGCCGCCCCTGTGCCGCTGAGGGTGTACTTTGTGTGCCTTCTCGTGTTCCCCCCAGGTGCTCTACAAAACCCCTCTGGTCTGCCCCCGAGGACGCAAGTACTTACCTGATGGCAGACTGGAACCGGAGCACCCCTGTTCCCCATAGTGGCCTATGTGTTTTGAGCACCTCTTTGACCTCTGCACCTGACCGACCCTGAGCTGCTGGTGTGGTAACTTTGAGGTTGCCTTGAACCCCCAACGGTAGGCTGCCTATGCCCCAAACTTGAGACTTGTAAGTGTTTTACTTACCTCCAAAACTAACCTTTACTTACTTCCCCCAGGAACTGTTGATTTTTGCACTGTGTCCACTTTTAAAATAGCTTATTGCCATTTTTACAAAGACTGTATGTGATATTCATTCAAAGTTCCTAAAGTATCTAAGTGAAGTACCTTACATTTAAAGTATTAACTGTAAATCTTGAACCTGTGGTTCTTAAAATAATCTAAGAAAAGATATTTTTCAATATAAAAACCTATTGGCCTGGAGTAAGTCTTTGAGTGTGTGTTCCTCATTTATTGCCTGTGTGTGTACAACAAATGCTTAACACTACCCTCTGATAAGCCTACTGCTCAACCACACTACCACAAAATAGAGCATTAGAATTATCTACCTTTGCCACTATCTTACCTCGAAAGGGGAACCCTTGGTCTCTGTGTACACTATTTCTTACTTTGAAATAGTATATACAGAGCCAACTTACTCACTTACTCACCCATACATGCACTCATATACTCAATCACCAATACACCACTCATACACTCACTAATGCACACACTATTGCATTCCCTCATTCACCCATACACGCAGTCATGCACTCACTCACTCACACATAAACAAAGACTCTTGCACTCACTCACTCACTCACCCATACATGTACTCACTCACTCATGTGCTCATACAGTCTTTCAGTCATCCATTTTTTGCTTGAATCTTTTTATTATTTTTTCCCAATGTAGATGGATATAATTACAAAGCATATTAAATCAGCAGAATGACAGGACTCAGCAATAAAAAATCCTTAGCGCATTACACACAGCTTGGTGATAGTGAAATTTAGGTAGCACACAGTAATTATGCATTAATGACATCATAGTGAAACCTGCTAGGACTGCATTGTAGTTTCCAACGCCATCCTGCGCAGCTTGTTCAGCTCAGGAGGCATGTCTTGTCCTATATCCTTACACATCAAGTGGAAGCCGTGCGTCATATATGGAGTCAAGTATGGTTCAATGCAATTCATTTATACAACTATGTAACTACACAACATGAACCTAGTCTGGAATCCGATGCCCCGCGCACCCTCCACCCGCTGCCCCCACCCTTGCGTCGGCTCCCATCAATTCAGTCACAATGCTGCAACACCACTTTCCAGGTCTCCGCCTGCTTGTAACTGCTAGGCCTTCGTCCCCACCTGATGGAGCCATCAGAATATAATTTCATCCTCCGACTGCACCAAGCTACCACTATCAGCCAACCTATCTCTCTACCATCAGAGCTGCATCTGCATCTGCATCTGCTTCTGCTACAAGCTCACCCTCCTGAGCCCTCAACTCCAACAGCATGGCATCCCAACTAGAGGCTAGGGGAACCTTACTCAGTCCCAGGTTGTCCTCCCTGCTCACTGCCACCCCTTCTGCTTCCGCCCACACCATGAGCGATCATTGCCATGCAACTATCGGATGAGGTTCTGCAGATTTCAATCTTTTGGTGATGAGGCGTTTAGCGGCTAGGAGGCCCAGATCCAAGAACCTCGTGTATACATGCTTCCCATGTGGTCAGCCGCGGGCGTGCTATATAGATCGAGAGCTGCTCTAACACCCCCTCCCAGTAGGGCCCAATGAGGGGCAAGACCATAGCGTATGTAACAAATCTGCTGCTTCTAAGGTGCATCAGGGGCATGCCGCGTCTACCTGGTGAAAGTATCGATTGATTTTTGCCGGCGTGAGGTATGCCCTGTGGAATATGTAGAATTGAATCAGTTTAAACTGTGCATTGCGCGGGATGTTAATGTGACTACTCAGGGCCCCCTCCCATTCCCTGTCCGTGCAGGGTCTGCCCATGTATCTCTCCCAAGCAGGGCGCAACACAGCGCAAGCATGTATTGTGTGAGTTTGCAGTGCCTCGGAAAGCCAACGTACCAAATGCTTACCCTGACCCATAACATCCATGTATTGCACCAAGAAATGTGCTGGCGGCTCAATGGAAATGTCTCCCCAGCACTGCGACAGCGCCGTCACTAATGAGTTATACAGCAAGAACTGCTCCAGCGGTAGTCCAGTTTCTTCTGTCAGTTAAGCAAATGGGGTTAACCCACCCCATCATATAAATCTTTCAGTGTGCATTGCCCTACGGCAGGTGGATATGGAGTAACTGTCTTTGTGATGGGCAAGCTCCTGCGGTAACAGCAATGTGCCACCGTGAGCAGAATCGTGTCTGGTGCCCTAGGACGTGTGTTGGGGTGGAACAGGTGCGAGATCGCCGCCAAGGTCCAATATGGAGCCAGCATTGCTGTGTCCAACAGCTGGAGGCCAGAAAGCCACCTGGCCACCCATTGTAACTGGGAGGCCAAGTAGTTTTGTTCCATGTTAGGCACTGCCAGGCCACCCTTTTCCCGCGACGAGTTCATTTTGTTCAGTGCCACTCTACACCAGTTTTTATTCCAAATGAACTCTCTGATCCTAGACTCCAGCTCCCAAAAGAACCTAGCTGAGATACATAGAGGATAATTAGAGAAGTAATAAAGCAGCCGGGGTAGGGCAACCATCTTCAGAAGTGCGACACATCCCATTACAGACAGTGGCAGTGTCTGCCAGAAAGTCATTTGGGCACGGATAGACGTCACCGCCTTTTTAAGGTTTCGTCATGTATATCTTCTATTGTGTGATAGATACTGACACCCAAGTAGCAAATTGTCCTGGGTTGCCAGGGAATTTGCACCCCTGATAAAACGAGGCCGGGGTCTGGCCAGTCCGAGGTGAAAGGGAACAGGCAGGATTTGGCCCAGTTGACCCTTAGCCCGACAACGTGGCAATGTGCTGCAACATATCTGCAACCTCCATATTGACATTTGAGATGTCTTTGAAATACAGAAGGAGATCATCCGCGTTGAGGAACACAGCATGCCTGCCATCTCTCAGCGGAACATCCCAGGTTTCCCCCAAGTGACGCAGCTCTGCCACCAGTGGTTTTATCATCAGGGAGAAAAGCAATGGTGGGAGGGGACATCCCTGTCTCATTCCCCAACCCACCGCTATAGGTTCTGAGATAGCTGCACCCATCTTAATCCTGAACTGTGGGTTCATGTATAACAATTTTACTAGCCTTAGAAAGCCTGGGCCAAAACCTAGCTGGCACATTTTCGCAAATAAGAAGGGCCATTCCAGGGAGTCAAAAGCTTTCTCCATATCCAACACCAGGCATCCCACTCCGGGCAACATCTGCACAGAATATGTCATAACCCGATAAAGATGCCTAATGTTCATAGAAGTGTTGCCCGCCAGCACAAAACCGTTCTGGTCAGGGTGAATCAGATGAGGCCCAGGTTGATAGTCTCATTGCCAACACTTTAGCCAGGATTATGTAGTCTGTGTTGAGCATCACCAGTGGCCTATACGATCCTCGTTCTGTTGGGTTCTTGCCAGGTTTAGGAAGGGATATCAATAATGCTTTCTGCTGGGATGCTGTCAGCATTGCCGCCGACAGTGCCTCTTCATATAACTGTAAGAGGAGAGGTGCAATGGTGGCAGAGTATGATTTGTAGAACTCTGATGGGAGACCTTTGGGTCCCGGGGTTTTGCCGGTTGCCTGCGCACGCACACTGTCTTGTATTTCTACTAAGGTTAATTTGTCGTCCAGCTCCTTGCGCTGCTCCTCAATGTGGCAGGGCAGTGGGAGCAAGGAGAGGAACTCCTCAACCATCTCAGGACCCGCCTGTGCACTCGAGTGGTATAACGTTGAGTAATAATGTATCAGTTCATCATGTATTTCCCCCTGAGTGTAAAGCATGCTGCCAGTCCCTGACTACAACTCCATGATGGGAGCTCTCTCCTGGTCCTGACGGCTCAGCCAGGCCAACAATCTGCCTGATTTGTCAGTTGTTGCGTGTGTGTGTGTGCCAAATGAGCCGTTTAGTTCAGACAACACAGCCTCTCTACCAAGGATAATTGCTCAGCCCCTTTGGTAGCCAAATCATTCACTTCCTGTGGGTTCCAGATCGCTTTTTCCTGCTGCAACAACTCCTTCTCCATTCAGGTTAAATCACGTGTTATGGACTTATGCATGTTCCATTGCATGCTCAGGCAGTGTCCGTATATGTAAACTTTGAATGCATCCCATTGAATAAACCTGGATGAAGCAGTGCCCGCATTTTGTTCAAAATATTCAGCGATGGCTGCACCATGAGAGGACCTGAAGGGTGCATCCTCCAGCATCTCCGGGTGCAACCGCCAGGTGGGGACAGCAGGCGCAGATGTCTCCCATTTCAACAGCAGGAATTGGTGATTATGATCAGAAGAGACCACCTAAGATAATCTGTCTGCAGTACCTTGGGGCAAAGATTCTTCGAACAAAGAATTCTATCACGTGGCACGTGCAGCTGGTGTGGGTGTGAATAAAACAAGTAGACCCGGTCTCCGGCGTTGCGATGGTGCCACGCATCTACCAGCTGGCACCGCAAAATCCAGTCTCGCAATGTGTGCTCTGCCGCCATTGCAGTGGGCAGTGGTGGGTAGGAATGGTCAAGGTCTGGGTCTAGCATGCTGTTAAAACCACCTCCCACTAGCCATGGAAGACCACTCAAGCTGGACAGTACCCCAGAGAGATCATGGAAGAAGGAGGCCTGCTCCATGTTTGGTGCCTATACCGACCCCAGCAGCAATGCGCGACCATCTAAACGCCCCCGCACAAACACGCATTGCCCCCCTACATCCACCTCCCACTCCTCCACCACAAATTGGGTACCAGGTCTAATCCAAATCAGAGCCCCTCTGGCATTTGCACATTGTTTAGTCACAAACAATTGTCCATGCCAGCGCCACTGCAGCTTTGTACACTCAGCTTGGGTGATATGCATCTCCTGTAGAAAGGCAATGTGCACCTTGTGTCTCCTAAGGTATTAGTATATGGAGCACCTGCATGTCAGTGATTGTATACCTCTCACATTCCAAGTGAGGACATTCTTTGGAGTCATAGATGGGTGACTTTAAGGAGAGCTGTAAGTGCGCCTCCCATTGAGGTGGTTATCAGGCGGTCATTTTGAACTTGTCAGTAATGACCACCCCGCTGGTGGTGGCGGTATCTACCGCCAAAAGGCCGGTGGTGCAGACCGCCAAATAATGAAGCATAAGAGAAACATCCAGCGGCCCATCTACCCTCCACCATCTTGGAAGCACTGCTGATGACGGCAGAGGCTTTCTACAGGCAGGAAGAAAGGCCCAACTCGACCAGCATATTATGATCACCACACCAACATCAGTTCCGGGGCAGGAACCACCGCCACTCAAAGCCTGGCAGAAACAACCCCTTTGAAGGGAAACACTCACCAGAGGCACAGAGAACACGCCAACGCGGACATGGAGCGAGAGTTGGAACTAATGCCAGTGCTTCTCCTTGCCATATTTCTCCAGGACCTTGACCGCCGACAAAGACAACAACGGTAAGTCCCCCAGCCTAGCACACAAGGGAGGAAAGGGCACAATTACACACACCTCCACACCGCAATGCATATCCAACCCCTCTCACCACCCCAAGCCATACACACCGTAACAAAATGTACTTACCAGACACAAGCCAACAAATACCTGCACCAATGCACACACTTGTGCACACCATATCCCACACAGTGAAACGCTGCACAAAGGCTCAATTAAGCACCAACAGGCCTGCTGGGCAGCAAATTTTAATTCTAAAAATTATTTACAAAAGGCCATTGGCCAGTACTAATTTCCGGAAGGGCAAAAATAGCCGACACTTGACTCCCAAGATGCAAAGGAACATTCCATTTAGAAGGGGCATCAATGGGGCAGCCAAGTACCTCAGGGTTCAGGGACAGGGGGTGGCGGGGCTGGGGACTCAGGTTTGGAAGAGGGGGTCTTGGGTGTAGGTTCTGGAGGTGGAGAGGGTTTGAGCTTGCCCTTGGGAGGAGGTGGAGTGGGCCTGGACCGGGGGGGTGGGAGAGGGACCAGGGGCAACACGGGCCTTCTTCTCTAGGGAAGGGGCACGGGAATGGGTAGGGCGGACTCCAGAGGACTTGGATGAGGAAGGTGTGGGTTTCTGGAGGCCAAGGGAACGTTTAGGGACAAGATGGGGTGGGACAGAGGGTTCGAACAGGTCAACATGGGAGAGGGAAAGCTTAGGAAGTGTAACTGGAGGGGTTTTGGAGACAGGTTTGGGAGTGGAGGATGAGGGAGTGGAGGTATGACGTGTAGGTCTGCTGTGCTTGGATGCATGTGTCTGTACAGTATGCCCATGTTTGGTGGATGTGTGTGGAGTGAATGTCTGGGAGTGTTTCTGTGTCATGGGAGGAGGAGGGTGGACACAGTGGGGGAGGTGGATGTTGCTGTGTCTGCCTTTAAATGTTGGGTGTGTGCCTGCATGTGGTGGGACGTGTGGTGCTTGTGTTTGTCTGCCTGCTTCTTGGGTGTTGATTTGGGTGCATGAGTGTCTTGATGTGTGCTTGGGAAGGGAGAAGGGAGTGGGGTGCTGGAAGGGGAAGAGGTTGTGGGAGGGGGACGGAAAGACCAGGGACACTGGCTGCCATCAAAGAGGAGGCCAGCGTGTGAATGATCTCTGGAGGCCAGACATTGTAGTGAATCCTAGTTTGTTTTCATGGGATAACAGGAGTTAGCTTAGCCTTCGGCTTGCAGACTCGTGCCCCCGTCACCTGGTGACTTTTAACCTACTTGGCTTGCTCTGTCTTAGCCCATTAATTATTTAAATCCTTTACGATGGCTGCCTTGTTTATAGTGACGCCACTTGTCATGCTTTGCATTATCAGTGTCACCACGTTAAGGCATCAAGATCAAGTCACAAAGACAAACAAACAGTAGGTGTTCACTCTTAGGGACTTTCCCTCTCTATGCTTTTGAGGGAATTGTTTATATTAATTGCCGTCCCAAGCATGCCTGTTATCTATTGTTTGGGAACACACCCACGTCAGGGTTCCAAGTAGATCGGTATAAAAAAATACATCACACTTTAGACAGATAATCAGAGGGATTCCGACCAGAGGGCATCGCCACCATCGCTGATATTGATGCTGCACGTTGTCTTGGCGCTGACCCAGTCTTCGTGTCCCAGTCTAGTCTGAGATAGAGACCTCATTCCAAGGTAACAAGGGTTGGGGCTCCTCTCATGGACATGGCATTGGCAGATTAGTTTTAACATACCCAGCTCTCCTTTAGGTAGGAGGATAGGCCTATCGTGATAGGGTATTAGGAGATATTACACAGCTTATGTCTTTTCATGTTATTTCAAGCTGCTGGGGGTCTTTGTAATAACGACTCTTGTCTTTACAATTCTGTTTCTTGCACTGTTCATTATCCTAATCATTGCAGCCCACGCAACATATCGCAGATTGCAGTTGTGTTAAATAAAAACTATTGAAACTTCACTGCATCTTCGTTATTGCCTGTGTTTGGTTGAGACATGATGTATCTGTGAGAAAGGGGTAATCTCCGTTTAACCATGACACTCCCTGAGATGTCATACTCTTGAGTCCATGGTAAAGGCTGCCACAAATCACCTTTTACTGTTTGGGCTTTTGGTGAGGTGCTGCTAGTCAGCCGGAAGGGTTGGGACGACAGCTGCGACTTGTTGTAGGATAGGCATAGTCACCTACAAACATAAGTACTGTCAACCTTAAACCAGCAGTCTTGCCTAGAGCAAGAGTCCAAACTATGACAACATGGCACAGTGAACGCATTGCATTGCTGCATCTGGGATGCCAGCCCCTGGATGGCATTCACAATGGTTGTCTGACCAACAGAGATGCTTCTCAGGAGGTCAACAGCCTCCTCAGTGAGGGCAGCAAGGCTAACAGGATCAGGAGATGAGGTGACTGGGGAGAAGGAGACGCCCAACCTCCTGGGTGAGCGGGCACAGGCTACACGCTGGGGAGCTACTGGGAGGGCGGTGATGGTATGGGGGTGGCGGAAGATGACAAGGAATGGCTGGGCTCAGTATGCTCCGCCACCGCCAGGGAGCTGCCATAGGAAGAGGTATCTGAGTCACTACCTCCAGTGGTAGTTGCCTTCCCCGTGGTACTCCCCTTGCCCTTCAACCCACTGCTCCCCTTGGCGTCGGTGGACTCTGCCTCCTGGGAACCGTGGGCTGCAGCATTCCCACTCACTGGTGCCTCCACTCCCTCGCCAGATGATGCTAAAGCGCACAAGGACACAAGAGCACAGGGGGGAGGACAAAACAAGAAAGAAGTAGGTCAAATCTAGATCAAACCTACCTGTTGGCACACATACACCCCCATCCATCTCATGTGCTAACCCCCAGCAGACAGAATAATTCACCTGAATGTGCCCCTGACTGCTAGGCAACATCCCACAGTACACTACATGCCCATCCTGGCCCTCTACTCCAAAAAACTTTGCAATGGAACACAATGAGAGCCGCTGGCAAGATAACAAATCTGCTGATCCATGAGGCTACATCTAAACCAATAGCCCAAACAAGGGACCCCTCACAGGCCTACATTCCCAGCCATATCTTTCTAAGGACACTATCCCACGGACGTAGAGGGGGGCAGGACTGCAGGGACACACCGGTTCATGGGCCTGCCACTACAGTGCATGCACCCCATGCCACCTAACTACACTCAGCATAGTAGCATCACATTAGTGTAGGTACTCACCCCCTTGTGGCTGCTGTGCTGCCTTTAAGCACCCATCCAAATCGGGATAGGCCACCGCCAGTATGCGGGCCATTGGGGGGGGGGTCAGGGTCCAACAGGCACGTCTCCCTTGTTGGGAGGCCACCCCAGCTGGGCCTCTCCAGTCTTCCGGGCCCAGTGCCGCAGGTCCTCCCACCTCTTCCTGCAGTGGGTGCTCTGCAGGATGTAGACCCGCAGGGTCCGCCCTTCCTTGGCGATGGCTTGTCACATTCCTTTCTTCTGATGGGCGCTGACCTGCATAGGACACACAGAGTAAACATACAGACGTCAGTGTGGGTGCCCCATACACAAATGGCATGCCAGTTCGACTTCACATGGCCCATGGAGACACACATATTAACAATAGCCAAGACAACAACTGCCAGACACATTACGGGTAAGTATCCACACAGTCAGCAAAAACGCCACATTCACACACATTCAAGGAGGCCAAATAGCAACTTACCTGAGCCTCTGGTCGCCCATACAGCTTCGCATTCAGGGGTAGGACCACGTTCACCAGCTTCTCAAGCTCCTCGGCGGTGAAGGCCGGGGCCAATTTCCCTGTGACACGTGCCATTCTAAGGACCAGAGTCAGGACACAGCGGCTCACGCAGTGGAGTTCCATTCCTTTTGAGGTGCAGGAGTAAAGTGCAAGGGCATAGCAAAATGGCGGTATTTACCGCAGCGGTGTGCACCGTCACCGCCGGCGGTGATCGTGATTGGCCTTGCTTCCCGATTGACGCCAATATTATCCAATGAAGAGGTGCACGGAGGTGAACACTGTCTACCACCATGAAGACTACCGCCAGTGGAATGAAGTAACTTCCTACACCACACTACCTGTAGGGCAGGGGGCTGCCATTATGCATACACCACACCTTCATAGTCTGTCCAGGGTCCTAATCCATGGCTCCATTCCCTCTCCCCTTTATCGAGTAATGGTACGATCAGTGATCCTCCTCATGGAATCATAGTGGGAAGTGTGCCTACACTATGATGCAATGCAATATACACACCGCACCAGACAATACCCTGACAGAATTACCAAGTTCTCTGCGTCTGTGTGAGGGGCAATAGTGTTGAATGTACAAGTTGAATTGTGGAATATTGTGATTGAATTGTTTGTGGCAACTCAATGTGTCTCTATTCCCCCCTCCCCCATAGGTACAGAGTCGTGTGGCGAGGGAGAGCCCCATCTGTTTACAAACCCCTGGTTGATCTGGCCACCATGGAGGAACGTCACATCATCATCACTTACCGCCTGAATTGAGCCACCATCCTGGAACTCTGTGCACAAATGGAGCCTGTTCTGATGCCAGCTTATAGGAATCCCCATGCCATCCCTACAACTGTGCAGGTACTACCTGTGCTACATTTTCTGGCCACTGGCTCATTCCAAGTCACAGTGGGTATGGCAGCCGCTGTATCTCAGCCAATGTTCAGCCACATCCTGTCCAAATTTCTGGATTCCTTCATGCAACACCTGCAGAGTTCTGTCCAGTTTCCCCAAAGGGCTGATCTCACATGCATCAAATCTAGATTTTATGCTTTTGCAAATATTCCCCATGTGATAGGTGCCATTGATGGTACCCACATAGTCCTCATACCCCCAAGAGTAAATGAACAGGTGTTCAGAAATCGTAAAACCTTTCACTCCATGAATGTACAATTGGTGTGTACCACTGATCAGTCCATTACTCATTTCAATGCAAGGTTCCTATGATCAGTCCATGACTCCTTTGTCCTGAGAAACTGCAGTGTACCACACATAATGGGACAACTACAGGGGGACAGAGCTTGGCTCATAGGTGAGTGTGTATAACACTGGAGCAGTTACATAGCTAACAGGCAGGCTGTATGCAAGTAGATTTTGTGTGTTTCAACCCTCATTCACCCACTTTTGCAGGGGATTCTGGCTACCTAAACATGCAATGGCTCCTGACACCTGTGAGGAAATCCCAGGACAGATGCAGAAATCCATTGTAATGGGGTACATGGTCGCACTAGGAGGGTTATTGAGAGGACCATAGGACTCCTGAAGGTAAGATTTTGCTGCCTCCATCTCTCTGGAGGGTCCCTGTGCAATGTCCCAGACAAGGTATGTCAGATAGTGGTGGCCTGCTGCATGCTGCATACTGCATGCTGCATGCTGCACAACTTGGCTCTGAGGAAAGCTATTCCCCTCCTGGATGAGGTGGATGCTGTCCAACCACCCCTGCCACCTCACAGGTTGGATGGCAGTGACAGGGAAGAGGAGGGGGAAGACATCAACTCCAGGACCCAGCTAATCCGGCTATACTTCCAATGACTCTCAGGTAGTGTTCTATGTTACCAATGGGTTTACTGCATTGTTTCAGGGTGACTTATGTTCAAAGTGCTGTGGTATCCCTTAACAGTGATGTGTAGACTTCATGTGTGAAGAAGGAGATGTGTGTCACAGCATAGGAATGTACAGTGTGACGTACTTCAGACACTGCAGTCTTTTAGACCCCCTCATGCAATAAAACAGCATTATGATGGAAACTGGCTACTATATTCACATTTACATTTGTTTGCTCATATTCATGAAGGACAGGTATCTTGAGACACAGGTGTATTTATTTAAACAAAAACAAAAATGAGTGATGGGACAGTGTAAGGGAGTGGGCACATGGTGAACAATATACTCAGGTACATTTCCACAGCTGTTGGTTGCACAAGGGCATAGTCCATGGGGCCACTGGAAGATTGTGAAATGGCAGTGGCATGTCGATAAGGTAGCTCAGTGGCACACCAGGGAGACAGTTCAGGGCAGAGTCACTTCCTGGCGGTGGGCTTGGTTTTGGCTGGTGTTTCACAGGGATGTCTCGGTCTGAGGGCACTTTTGCGAGGGGGAAGCTGGGCTGCAGGGGAAGGGGTGCTGGTGTCCTGTGAGTCATCTGGCAGTACCACCAGTCCACTAGCAGCTGCAGATGTAGATGGTAGGGCATTGTCCTGGCTAGTGAAAGGGGCTTGCAGGTGGGTGGGGGACTCAGGCTGGCTGTTGTAATGACGCTGCAGCACCCCTGCAATGGTGACCATGGTAGCATTGAGCTCTTTCCATTGCTCCATGGCCTCATGATGGTGTGCTACCTGCAGCCTCTGATTCTCCTCCAGCATGGCCAGGATCTGGCCCATCCTGTCCTGGGAATGGTGGTATGCCAGGACCTTAGCAATGGACTCCTGGGCAGTCGCAGCCCTCCTTTGGCCACCCCCCTGACCCAGTGCTCCCATCCCAATGGCCCTATCCCCCTGTATCTGTGTCTCCTGCACAGGTTTGGCAGTCCTACTTGCACTGGGCTCTTCATCATCCTGTCTGGTGGTGGGTGGAGACTCGGGACTCTGTACTTGTGGGCGTCCTGGAGACACTGGTGTGGGGGCGTTGGGCCAGAGCTGATGCTGGTGGCTGAGTGGTAGGGGTGTCAGTCGTGTCCTATGTGGGGCTACTTGAGGGTGAGTGTCAAGGGCTGTGAGATGGGCCAGGGATCTTCTCTGTGTCTAGACATCCACTGCAATCTTCTGAGTGGGGCCTTCGTCTTCAGGTGGAGTACTGGCATTCCTTGACGTCTCTGTCCGGGTGGCATTGGGTGGTGGTGCCTGTGTGTGTGAGAACAGAGATGTGGGTGTCCTGCACTTTCTTGTCCCTTGCAGCACTGCTTAGGAGTTATTGGTGGTTCCATTCCCATGTGGTAGCAAGCAGGGTCCCTTTGTGTTCTTTTGGATGCATTTGGTGAGGGGGGAGTGGTGCAATCTGGGTGTTGTGGTGCTCCTGTCATTTCATGCATGGGTTGGTGACTATGCACAGGGGGCTGGATAGTGATTTGTATGGGGGGTTGTGGGTATGCAGGGTACATGGGTAGGAGTGTGTGGGTGTTGTGGGCTGGGTTGGGTTGGGGATGGGGCATGGTAGCAGTGAGAGGGATGGGGTGATACATGCATTGCAGGTGTAGTTGACTTACCTGAGTCTAGTCCTCCAAGGAGTCCAGTGAGGCCATCTGGGTGCAGGATAGCCATGACCCTCTCCTCCCAGTCGGTGTATTTGGGGGGAGGAGGTAGGGGACCACCGCCAGTCTTCTGTACGGCGATGTTGTGTTGTGATGCCGTGGAACGCACCTTCCCCTGCAAGTCGTTCCATCTCTTCCTGATGTCATGCCTTGTGTGTGGATGGATTCCTACTGCATTGACCTTGTTGACAATCCACTGTCATAGCTCCATCTTCTTGACCAAGGGCGTCTCCTGCACCTGTGCCCCAAATAGCTGCGGCTCAACCCTGAGTATTTCATCCACTATGGTCCTCAGCTCCCTGTCGGTGAAGCCGGGGTGCTTCGGGGGTGCCATGGTATATGTTGTGGGTGGTGTGTTGTGTGTGACTTGTGTGGTGGTTGTTTGTATGTGTGTTGTGGTTTTCTGTGGTGCTGTTGGCGTTGCAGAGGATTGTGGGTTGTGTATGAGTATGTTTTATAATGGTGTGGATGTGTGTCAGCTGTGTGGTTTCCAAAGTTGCCAATGTTTGCTTCTGTTGTTGGCGGTTCCCCTTTTTGAGAGCGGCGATCATTACCGCCAATGGCCGTTTGACATCCACTGTCCGCCACACTGATTTGTGCATCATTGTTTGGTGGGTGGGGGGTTTGTAGGTATGGCGGTGGCGGGGTGCTGTGTCCAGCCTTTCCGCCATTGTTGGCCCTGGCGGTGAGTGGAGGTTGTCAATTTTTGGGCAGACTGTGTTTTTGACATCATTATTCGGCCGTGTGGAGTCCACCGCCACTGGTGTTTTTTTGTTCACCGTCAGCACGGCGATTGGCAGTGATTACCGCCAAGTTCATAATGAGGGTCTGTTCTGCCTTCCTACTTATCTCCTATCGGAGCTTACAGAACCTCTCTGGAATGCACTTCTGAGTTCAAAGAAGACCTTTATTGTTGTTAATTCTTCCCCACCCACAAGTTCTTGAGAGACAAATTAATAGGTTTCAAGCACACAACGTAGTCGCAGCAAGAAAACTAAATATATCACAGTACTTCTCAGTTGCAATGTACACAGCAGATATATATACCTTTATATGATTATATTAGCAAATCATAAAAAAATTAATTCATCACTGTATGAGCAAGTAGGACCTATCTTCAGCTTCATCTTTCTGGGGTCTGCAAGTTGATGACTCCGGTCAACTGCGAGAAAGAGATTATCTACCCACACGGGAGACTGGCAACTGGCACCTAGTTCCAGCCTGAAGTCAAGCAGATTCAAATCTAACTCACTGTAGCCCCGAGTCATCCTTACAAAAGCGTGCCCCCTCCTCTCAGACTCGGGAAAACTACACAAGCCTTTGGAGACTGGCCAGATCTCCTAGACTTCTCCTCTTCCCAAGCCTGAGCAGAAAGGAAAACACCAAATGTACTCTCTCTTATCAGGTCTAGTCTGGTGTGAAGAAAACAGCTTGGTTCATCTTGTGGAAAAACACAGCTTGGAAGAATACAGACATCTGCGATGTTTCAACTGCAATGTCTAACTCCACGTTAAAGCCCATAGGCAGCTAACCTAAATATCAAATGTAATGTTTAATGTCCTGTCAAAGCCAATAGGCAGCTAACCTAAATATTAAATGTAATGTCTAATATCATGTCAAAGCCAATAGGCAGCTGAGCTGAATACAAAATGTAATGTCTAATACCATGTCAAAGCCAATAGGCAGCTAAGCTGAATACAGAGTATAATGTCTAATATCATGTCAAAGCCAATAGGCAGCTAAGCTGAATACAGAATGTAATGTCTAATATCATGTCAAAGCCAATAGGCAGCTAAACTGAATACAGCATGTCAAAGCCAATAGGCAGAATATAGAATGTAATGGCTAATGCCGTGTCAAAACCAATAGGCGGCTAAACTGAATACAGAAAGTAATGGCTAATGCCATGTCAAAGCCAATAGGCAGCTGAACTGAACAAAACATTTAGGGGGTCATTCTGACCCCGGCGGGCGGCGGGAGCCGCCCGCCTGGAGGGAACCGCCAGAAGACCGTACCGCGGTCAAAAGACCGCGGCGGTCATTCTGGGTTTCCCACTGGGCTGGCGGGCGACCGCCAAAAGGCCGCCCGCCTGCCCAGTGGGAAACAGCCCTCCATGAGGAGGCCGGCTCCGAATGGAGCCGGCGGAGTGGAGGGTGTGCGACGGGTGCAGTGGCACCCGTCGCGTATTTCAGTGTCTGCAATGCAGACACTGAAATACAAAGTGGGGCCCTCTTACGGGGGCCCCTGCAGTGCCCATGCCATTGGCATGGGCACTGCAGGGGCCCCCAGGGGCCCCACGACACCCCTCACCGCCATCCTGTTCCTGGCGGGCGGAACCGCCAGGAACAGGATGGGGGATTCCCAGGGCAGCGGAAAACCGGCGGGAGACTGCCGGTTTTCCTCTTCTGACCGCGGCCGAACCGCCGCGGTCAGAATGCCCAAGGGAGCACCGCCAGCCTGTTGGCGGTGCTCCCGCGGTCCCCGGCCCTGGCGGTATTTACCGCCAGGGTCGGAATGACCCCCTTAATGTGCTACTGGTGAACATTGAGCAACTAATACGAGGAGGCCTGCTCCGAATGGAGCCGGCGGAGTGGAGGGTGTGCGACGGGTGCAGTGGCACCCGTCGCGTATTTCAGTGTCTGCAATGCAGACACTGAAATACAAAGTGGGGCCCTCTTACGGGGGCCCCTGCAGTGCCCATGCCATTGGCATGGGCACTGCAGGGGCCCCCAGGGGCCCCACGACACCCCTCACCGCCATCCTGTTCCTGGCGGGCGGAACCGCCAGGAACAGGATGGCGGTGAGGGGGTCGGAATCCCCCATGGCGCCGCAGCAAGCTGCGCCGCCATGGGGGATTCCCAGGGCAGCGGAAAACCGGCGGGAGACTGCCGGTTTTCCTCTTCTGACCGCGGCCGAACCGCCGCGGTCAGAATGCCCAAGGGAGCACCGCCAGCCTGTTGGCGGTGCTCCCGCGGTCCCCGGCCCTGGCGGTATTTACCGCCAGGGTCGGAATGACCCCCTTAATGTGCTACTGGTGAACATTGAGCAACTAATATGCGCAGTGGTGAACCACAAAGTCATTGGTCAAACACAATTAATAGCATCACAGGGTCTTAGTGTGGAGTAGGGCAGCAGGTCATCAGGGGCACAGCAGAGGTCCAGATCTCAGTCAATGCACTAACAAGCGTGGCAACCAATGCATAACAGCCACTAAAACATAACAAAAGAATACTATCCGAGCAACGGGACAACAGGTGTCTTCCCAAACCATTCAGCACGTCTTGCTGTGCAATAAACCTAAAAGAGAAAAATATCCTCTAACTAGTGGGTAAGTGGGGGTGGTTGATCCTAACCATTGTATTCCGCAGCAACGTCCCTGTTGTGTCATACCTGTGGACAGAGACTAGGCACGCAGCGTAGCGCAGACCGCAGCCACCCCATCGTTCACTTAATTCTGTCGAATCAGACCACGCAGCACATGCCAGAAAAACTAGTGTATAACAGCAGGACGGATTCATAACATGTCAACCACCATTTGCATCATCACACTTGGTGGAGTCATGGAGCTGCTGTCTGTGCAATGGCCACCAAAAGAAATGTCTTCAGTGTCAGCGTTGTTAAGTTCTTTGTCTGTATCGGAAGAGATTGTTGGTTCCCTGATAGCTGCAGCAATCTGTAGCGTGGCACTGCTTCTGGATGATCTGCTCCAATTCCGGGGCAAGACCCGGTCTCGCAGGGGAGTTTTCACAACATCACCTGTTTTGGCGTTTGCGGTGCCCTGAGTTCCATTGTTTCGCCCTCTTTGGTGGCTGCTCCTGTTGGTTTGACCAAACCAGAGGAATTCAACCATTCCCACATTGCTTCTGGAGTGTCAAAAAAGCGAGCCTTCCCCTGGGCCACAACTCGCAGCCTGGCAGGGAAGAACACGGAGTAAACCAGACCAAGGGGGTCATTCTGACCCTGGCGGTCATCGACCTTTGCAGACACTGAAAATCGCGACGGGTGCCAATGCACCCGTCGCACCCCTTCAACTCCGCCGGCTCCATTCGGAGCCGGCTTCATTGTTGAAGGGGCTTTCCCGCTGGGCCGGCGGGTGGCCTTCTGGCGGTCGCCCGCCGGCCCAGCGGGAAAGTCAGAATGACCCTCCGGTCTTCTGGCGGTTCCCGCCGGGGTCGGAATGACCCCCCAAGTGTTCGCAGTTTACGTTTCACCCCCAAGGAAGAGCCTCTCCGTTTTTGTACAGCAATAGTGAGAACATCATCACAGTTGCATTATCAACTTGAAGAGCTGGGAATGACCTCACCACTCGCAAAATAGCATCTCTGTCAGTGCAGGACCCGAAACAGGAATGGTCTGGGGTCCGCGTCTGGCAGTCTGGACTTCTTCAGGACGCGGTGAATAAGTTCAATTGAGAAGTACTGTGTGAGTGCCTCTGCTGGGACCAGCTCGCAAACCTACTTCGCCAAAGAGGAAATGGCATCATCCCCTTACGTCCCTTCCGGAAGGCCAACCACACGAATGTTATTCCTCCTAGCACATCCTTCTGCATCTTCTGCCCTATGTTCCAACACTTCTACTCTGGAGGTCAGATCCCTTAACAAGGCATCCATCTGGCTGGCTTTAGGGGTGGATGTCACTCAAAGTATCCTCCAGTAGGTGTGTTTTGTCAGCCAGTTTACGGTGGTCTGCGAGCAGTAGAGACATGTCACTGGTCACTTTGTCAATCTTACGCTCCTGGGAGGCTCGCGTTTGGTCAAGTGTTGTGCCGATGCTGCCAGAAATGCACCCAGCTTGTAACCATTAGAGGCCGAGGCTTCCCACCCCGGAACCTGTGAGGTATTTCCCATCCCGGATCGAAGGCGATCCATGCCCGAAGCAGCGGGGACTCGGCTGTTTCCCGCAGTGATACCAGGCAAGCAAGCGGGCAGTTCAGCAAGGGTGATTGCCTTGTGTTGAGGCACTGCAGCCACTGAGTGGGCCGTTTCACATTCAGTGGCCTCTGCCCGGGTGCTGCTGAGCTCCTGCCTGGCCTCCTGTCCCAGTCATGTGCAGTCAGGAGAGCCAGCCACACCGCGCAGGGGGCTGGGGAGCATGAGGGCCTGCTTGCATACACCAGCTGACCCACAAAATGCACAGCAGTACGTGCAGCCCCTGTGGGGGGGCCAGGGGCACACAGGTGCAGCCAGCCGGTTACCCACAGCTGGTTCCACCGTTTGCTCCACCCTGCGGGAGCAATCCAGAGCCCTCGAAGGACCCGGTACTTCTTGCACCCCACACCCCCGGGGCCAACACGGTCTGATTGTGCGTGACAGCAGTTGAGGGCCAAAGGGATGGGTAGGGCACGCCTATTCTGGTCCTCACATGCGTGGGGCCGAGGGTCCTCCAGTCACTGTTTGGCCTCAGTGCCCAACGCTCCCTCCCACTGCGCCCACCTCCCCCACAGTACCACTCACCGTCTTTGGCCTCTGGTGGTGGCCATTTATCTCCCCAGCTCACTTGAGTGCAATCCAGGGCAGTCAGGCTCCCAAAAGCCCACGGCACCACACAGGCCGGCCTACATGGCCTTCCACTTGCCGCCTCGTGGGCCCAGCCACTGCCGCTCCTCTAGTGTCTTCCCTTTTCGTGGCCACAAGTCGCCCTGGTCGCATCCGGCGGTGCAACGGTGTCCTCAGGGCCATGGCCCTCGCCACTCCTGCAGCGCCCAGCTCTCCGCCTTCTGTGGGATTACTGACGGATTAGCGGGGCTTCGCTCCGGAGCCGTATCAGTATGCGATCGCCATCTTGGCTGGTCAAGCCATGCACTATCACAGTCTTTCAGTCATCCATGCACCACTCATGCACTCACTCAATCACCCATACAATACTCATACACTCACTCACATACACACACATTCTTGCATTGACTAGCTCACCCATACATGCACTCAGTAAATCACCCATACACTACTCATGCACACAGTCTCTCATCCATACATGCACTCAGTCAATCACACATACCGCACTCATGCACTGACTTGCCCATATGTGTACTCATGCACTCAATTGCTCACCCATACATGCACTCATGCACTCAGTCAATCACCCATACCCCACTCTTGCACTAACTCACACATACATGTACTCATACACTCAATTACCCAAACATGCACTCATGCACTAACTCAATCACCCATACACCACTCATACACTCATACATACCTGCAGTCTTGCACTCACTCACTTTCTCATACATACACTCATGCACTCACTCACCCATACATGCACTCAGTCAGTCACACATACAGTACCTATGCACTCTCACTCATACTTGTAATCATATATTCAGTCAATCACTCACACACCACTCATGCACTCACTTTCTCACACATACATGCACTCATACACTCCGACAGTTACCCATTCATGCACTCACTCAATCACCCATACACCACTCATACACTCACTCACACATATACACACTCTTGAACTCACTCACATATCCATATATGCACTCCTACACTCACTCACCCATACATGCACTCATAGAGTCTTTGGTCACCCATGCACCATTCACACACTCACTCACTCGCCCATACATGCACTCATACACTCAATCACCCATACGGCACTCATAGACTCACTCACTCACCCATACATGCACACATACAGTCAATCACCCATACACCACTCATGCACTAACTCCCTCACCCATACACCACTAATTCACCTACACAGTCCCCATTCACCACTCATCCGCTCTCTCACTCACACATACATGCACTTTTGCACTCACTCACTTATCCATACATGCACTCATCCACACACTCCCTCCCTCATACAGCCACTCATGTACCTACTCACTCACCTATTGAGTCATACATGTACTCACTTGCTCACCCATACATGTACTCACATACTCACTCACCCACCCATACACCATTCATGCACTCACACATTCACCCATATACTCAGTCAATCACCCATAACCCACTCATGCACTCTTACTCACACACATATGCACTCATCCACTCAGTCAACTACCCATATCTGCACTCATGCACCCACTCACCCATATACCTCTCATACACTCACTCACACATGCATGCACTCTTTGCACTCACTCACCCACACATGCACTTATGCATTCAGTCACTCACCCATACTTGCACCAATGCACTGTCAATCACCTATACAGTACTCATGCACTCACTCGCCCATACATGCACTCATGCATTCAGTTAATTACCCAATCATGCACTCACGCACTCACTCCATCACCCATACACCACTCATACACTCACTCACACATACACGCACTCTTGCACTAACTCACTCACCCATACATGCATTCATACACTCAATGACTCATACACCACTCATGCACCCACTCATACACCCTTACATACACTCAGTCAATCAGCATTACACCACTCATGCACTCACTCACCCATACAGCCATGTACCAACTCACACACCCATACATGCACTCATGCATTCAATCACTCACTCACACATACACTCAGTCACTCACTCACCCACATGCACTCATGCACTGTCAATCAACCAAACACCACTCACGCTCTCACTCATACACCCACTCTTGCACTCACTCATTCACCCATACATGCACTCACTCAGTTACCCATACACACACTCATACACTCTTTCAGTCACCCATGCACCACTTACCCACTCACTCACTCACCCATACAACCACACATGTACCCACCCACTCACCCATACATGCACTCACTTACTCACCATACATGCACACATACACTAAGTCAATCATCCATATACCACTCATATACTCACTCACATATACAGGCACACTTGCACTCACTCACTCACTCACTTACCCATACCTGCACTCATGCACTCACCCATATACCCATACATGTTCTCATGGACTCAGTCAATCACTCATACAGCACTCATTCACTCACTGCTCATACATGCAACCATACACTCAGTCAATTATCCATACATGCACTTACTCCCTCACCCATACATACAGCCTTGCACTCACTCCCTCACACATATATGCACTCATGCACTCAGTAAATTACCTATACAGCACTCATGCATTCACTAACCCTTACATGCACTCCTACACTCTTTCAGTCACCCATGCACCAGTCACGCACTCACTCACTCATAAAGCCACTTATTGTAAGCAAGGACCTCTTTTGACACGGAAGCCTCCCACTTTTTGCCTGGAAAATGATGTGATTTCAAACTGTAAGTGCCCCGGGCCCCTGCTAAACATGTTCCCAGGGCCGAATCACTTTCCCCAAAACTGTACTTTGTATTGACACTTCAGCCACCCTTGTAAGTCCCTAGTAAATGGTACCTCTGGTCCCTAGGGCATGGGTATTGAAGAGGGAGCCCCAGCACCAATTGTGTCACTCTGTGAGGACCCACACCAGCCTCATGCAGACTGCCACTGCAAGTGCATGACAAGGTGTATTTTAAAGTTGCAAACTCGACATGGCGCTCTCCAAGAGTGCCCTGTCCACTAACACTACAAGCGCTATAGCTAAGTCACCTGCAGGTCTTACAGCCCTAAGGCAGAGTGCAGTATAAAGCATGTGAGGGTATAAGTTTGCATGAGCAAATATGCCCCTACTGTGTCTTTACAAAACCTTAAGACATAGTAAGTGTACGGGGAAGGCATGGCCAATACATGTGCTGGACACTGTTTATTACGAGTTCCCCATCTACATGATGGCCTCTCTGAATATTGGGTTGTTTGGTATCAAACAACTCAGAATAATAAACTTACACTGATGCTAGTGTTGGATTTATTATACCATGTACCCAGATGGCACCTTTAAGGTGTGCCCTACACTAACCTAACAGCCCTGGCTTTGTTCTTAAATGTGTTTTACCAGCCTGCCACCACCAGCAAGAAATCTAGACTCCTGGGGTGAGAGCTTCTGCTCTCAGGAGCCAGCACACAAAGCCTTTCTTGGGTGGAGGTGTTACACCTCCTCCCCCAGACAGGCACCCAGGCCCAACAGTCAGCTTCAAAGGCCCACTTTCAGTGGGAAAACTCATCCAGAGAAGGAGGAGTTGCCCCCCTCAGCCTGCAACACCCCCCACGTGTGGCACGCAAGGTGACCACTGCATTTTATTTTCCTCTATCTTGGGTGGCAGGAAAATAGACAATCAGGCTTAGAGATGTTACCTCTCCCTACAAGAAGTGGTCACATAGGGGGTCATTCTGACCCTGGCGGTCACCGACCGCCAGGGCCAACGACCACGGAAGCACCGCCAACAGGCTGGCGGTGCTTCCTGGGCCATTCTGACCGCGGCGGTAAAGCCGCGGTCAGAAAAGGGGAACCAGCGGTTTCCCGCCGGTTTACCCCTGGCCCAGGGAATCCTCCATGGCGGCGCTGCTTGCAGCGCCGCCATGGGGATTCCGACCCCCTTCCCGCCACCCTGTTCCTGGCGGTTTTTACCGCCAGGAACAGGATGGCAGGAACGGGTGTCGTGGGGCCTCTGGGGGCCACTGCACTGCCCATGCCACTGGCATGGGCAGTGCAGGCGCCCCCTAACAGGGCCCCACAAAGATTTGCAGTGTCTGCTTTGCAGACACTGAAAATCGCGACGGGTGCCACTGCACCTGTCGCACCCCTGCAAATCCGCCGGCTCCATTCGGAGCCGGCTTCCTCTTTGCAGGGGCTTTCCCGCTGGGCCGGCGGGCGATCTTTTGGAGATCGCCCGCTGGCCCAGCGGGAAAGTTAGAATGACCGCCGCGGTCATTTGACCGTGGTGCGGTCTTTTGGCGGTCTCCGCCCGGCAGGCGGCGCCCGCCGCCCACCGGGGTCGGAATGACCCCCATAGTGAGTGTAGCCACCCTTAAGTAGGAGGCCCATCTGCCACTACTAGGTACTCCCCCAAACGCCCACTAAATGCAGTATTTAGTGGCATCCCTAGACCTGCAGATCAGATTCGATCGACACATAAAGACCAGCGACAAAGAAGGCCCTAAGCTTGAGAACAAAAGTCCTGCTGCAAAAAGAAAAAAGCACAAAATCCTACCTGCTGCACCCCTGACTCAACAATCACCGCTGAGGGGTCAAATGTACATTGGACAGACTCTAAGAAACCCCAGAGGACCTCCAACCTACTAAAAATTGCCAGGAATCTCCCTCCAGATTGAAGGCATCACTCCCCGGACCCAGCAGGCAATACCCGGTGAAGTCCAGTTCACTGACCGGCCACTGACTAATGAACCAGACAAAAGAGCTGGACCAAATTTCACCCGATGGAACCGAAGGACAAACCCTGCAAGTGTGCCAAGTTAAGTGGCACTGCAACCTCCTATGGCAGAGACTTGTCATAGCCTGGGGTATGTATGTATATATGTATATGGATATTTATATAGCGCGTTCCGGCCTTAGCATTGAAGCGCTCGAGGACATGAATAGAGAGGGAACGACCGAGACCAGCAACCTTACTGTGGAAACAGCCATGTTTTCACTCACTTCCTGAATATCAGGAAGTTGTGTTCTTTCCTGATGTCCTACGGGAGAGCATTCCAAAATCTGGCAGCCACCACTGTAAAAGCTTTGTCTCCCCACCTGACTCTGCAAGTTCAACAAACCTGAATCAAGTAGGAATTGTTCGACCTTAGGACGCGCCTTGGACGATACCACCTGAGTCTCTCAGCCAGGTGTTCAGCGACTCCCCCATAGAGCGCTTTAAAGATTAGGCAAAGGTCTTTAAAAATAATCCTCTTGCCAACCGGAAGCCAATGAAGATACTTCAGGCTATGAGAAGCCGAGGCTAAACGTGGAAGGTCCAAAATCAGACGAGCTGCATTGTTCTGAATGAACTGCAGTTTTCTCAAGGAACCCCCATCAATATCCAACAACATTGAGTTACAGTAATCCAATCTGGACATAATCAATGCTAGAATAACAGTGACTCTTTCCTCCTGCTTCAAAAACTGTAGAATTTTTCTCAGGAGTTTCAGTGTCCAATAACTAGATTTGACAATAGCACTAACTTGTGGCTTAAAGCTTAATGAGTCATAAAAGATCACTCCCAAATTTCTGGTAGCCACGCAAGGGACAGGTGGCTTTCCACATTCATCAGGCCACCATCGCAAGCTCCACAGCTCCTTACTACAACCACACAAAACAATCTCTGTCTTGTTTGTATTAAGCTTCAGCCAATTCTGTCTCATCCACTTATTAATATCCTGGATGCAGTTATTAAACCGATCAGCCACTTCCTCCCAGTTGCTCCTAGACACCGGGATGACAAGTTGTGTGTCATCAGCATAAGAGGATGGGATGAAACCATATGATCGGATTAGTCTCGCTAGGGGGGCCACATAGATATTAAAAAGTGTTGGGCTCAACGCGGAGCCCTGAGGCACACCACAAGGCAGATGAAAAGCTGGTGCTTTAAAGCCCTCACAGCCTACAGTAATAGATCTATTACTTAAGAAAGACTCCAGGATTTTAAGGGCGGAATGTCTTATTCCAGCATGATGGAGGCGTGAAACCAAGATCGCAGGCAAGATGGTGTCAAATGCTGCAGAGAGATCCAATAGTACAAGAATAGGGCCTTGACCCTCATCCAATAATCTCCGGATGGAGTCAGATGTCGTGAGTAGCGCTGATTCCGAACTATGAGCCCTTCTAAACCCATGTTGTGACTGATAAAAGCCTCCAGCCTGATTAAGAAACGTGGAAAGTTCATAATTAATGTGTTTTTCAAAAATCTTAGCCAATGTAGGTAGCAATGAAATAGGTTGCAAGTTTCTTAAATCAAAGGCAGTTTGATCAGGCTTCTTTTTTAAAGGAATAACAGTGGCCTGCTTCCATATAGAAGGGAAGATCCCTGAAGATAGAACTTCCTGAAAAATAGTAGCTAATTTCGGAACAACAGGTTCCGAAATCATCTGCAAAATGCCGGGTGAACAAGGATCCATAGGTGAGCCTGACTTAATCCCCATTGGAAATCCTTTAATCCTGTCCGGCAACAACCGGGGAAAACATGGAAGAAGGTGGGTGTCCTGACTTGGAGAGTCCAGTGGGATATTCAAGTGTCCAGCAAAGGAAAGTCTGCATGAATTTGCCGGATTTTAGTTTAAAAAAACACCGCAATTTGATTACAAGTTGCCTGGGAATTAGGTGAGATGGTAGGGGGAACTGGAGGCGTAGTTAAGGAGCGAACTACCTTAAATAGTTATTTAGGAGCATTAGATGCATCCTTGATTCTTGTGGATAGAAAGGCTGATTTCACCTCAAAACAGGCTACCTTATACGTTTTTAAAGCAGTTCTTAGCTTCTTCTTCTCTATCTCATTAGGATATAACTTCCATCGTCTTTCTTGTTGACGGTACCTCCTCTGAAGCACCTTCAAATCGCTATTAAACCAGACAGGGCAGCTAGTTTTCTTAGGCCTCCCCTCCGGCTTTATTATCACCGGAGCCAACGTATCCTTAGCGAGGACTAAGCCTGAATTAAAAACCTCCAAGGCAGATGTATGAAGATTTTCCGCTACCTCCCAGCCTTCCTTTACTGCAGGGCCCAGCTGAGTCTCAGTGATTTTGTTCCATAGCCGCAAGTATTTGCTGCCCAATTTTATCTGTTGGTTGGGGAACCACTTAGCACTTTTAAACAAGAGAAGTTGGTGATCCGTCCAAGCCAAAGGAATGTTGGACATAGTCACCAGATCCCCTGGGCAGGCAAAAATCCCACCAAGAGTGTGCCCTGCCTGATGTGTGGCCAAGGTGACTGAAAGAATCCAATCAAACTAAGCCATGAGATTCACCAGCTCTTTAAGATAAGGGAGCTGACCATTATCAAAATGTAAATTGAAATCCCCCAGGATAATACAATTTAATGCCACTACCAGAGATTCAATAAGAATGGGCCAGTCTAACATGAATAAAGCAGCTGAGCCCGGTGGTCTGTAAATCAGTAGGCCCTCGATCAAAATACAATTATTCTGGCGAATTTTAAAATACAAGCCCTCACAGGACTTGTGTGGAGAATTGGCCGGTTCCCACTGACAGGACAGAGTAGACCTACATATAATGCAAGCCCTCCTCCCATGCCTACTAACCTCTCCAATCTAAAAAAGGAGTAGCCACTAGGAGAAGCTTCAATGAAATCCGGGTTGGAGTCTGCCTTAGCCCATGATTCGGTTATAAAAAGACAGTCCACTTGATATAAAGTAATCATCTCCACAATTTCTGTCTTATGTTTCGACAGTGATCGTGCATTAATCACAGCATAGACTACAGGTTTAATACCCAATGACCTCTTTGGAAGGGCCCCTTCCAATTCTCCTAGCGCCAAAGAAGGTTGGGAAGTCACCGGAGCCCAACCACAATCACTGCAAACCCTCTGAAAAATGTGCCCTGAATATGGCAGAAGCAAGTGTTTACAAGTATCAACCGGAGCCAATGCATAGAGTGTGGGTCCCGAGTAACAAAAAAGACTCGGGGTAACCCTGCCCTGAGCATCATCCCCGGCCCTAGTCCTCGAACGTGCGCAGACGGGCTTGCCTTAGGGCGGCCGCATCGTCTTGACAGTTATGGCCCCTTCCCCGGAAACGCCTCCCCCGTGACAGGCAGCACTAGCCCGCTGGCCTGTCCCACCCAGGTAACAAGAAATGGAGCGTCAATGGAGGACGGGCAGGCTCTTACAGGCCCGAACCCAACCTCCCCACTCTCTGTTGTCCGCACGGCAAACTGCAGTAGTGCTCCCAAATCCCAAATCAAGTACTGGTGGGCATAAAAACAACTTAAAACATTTTAAAGGTAAAAACACAATACAAAATAGATGCAGCCTCAGTCGAGGACTCACTATTATGCCTTGCTGCGCGGCCGCATTGTCCCGACAGTTATGGCGCCTTCCCTGGAAACGCCCCCCCGTGACTGGCAGCACTAGCCCGCTGGCCTGTCCCACCCAGGTAACAAGAAATGGAGCGTCAATGGAGGACGGGCAGGCTCTAACAGGCCCGAACCCAACCTCCCCGCTTTCTGTTGTCCGCACGGCAAACTGCTGTAGTGCTCCAAAATCCCAAATCAAGTACTGGTGAGCATAAAAACAACTTAAAACATTTTAAAGGTAAAAACACAATAAAAAATAGATACAGCCTCAGTCGAGGACTCACTATTATGCCTCGTAGAGGCACTGGACCCCCAAACGTTGGACACCCAGAAGAAAAGTGTACTTCGGACTCTCCGAGGACCAGAAGCAAGCACCCATCAAGGGTCTTCCGGACACCCAAGAACCACACCCCAGAGTGGCCCTGCTGACCTGCAGTCCACCCTCAAAGTAGCCTGCACCTGGCTCCAACGACTCCTTGACACATGACCCTTGGCTGACCTATCTGCACTGCACCTGGCCTCCCTGGCCCCTCTTCTTCATTTAGATCCAAGACTTTCAGCTGCTGCTCCCGCTTGAACCAGGAACCGTCCAAACTTATCCGGCAGGCCCACAAGACATCTCAATGACCTTGATCTAAAAACAAAACGTGACACTTGTGAGAACATTGTCTGATTTTATATGCATTTTCAAAGAGTTCTCCCATTGATTCCTAAGGTGTATAATTACTCACAAAAGGACAATTTTTACTCATCGTTGAAAAATCATAACTTAAAAAGTGCTTACCCGATTTTGATGATCTTGGTCTTAAAATGTTTATAAAAATCTGAAGTATTTTCGTAAATTGGTCTTGAGTTATTCTTTTGAGTGTGTGTCTACAATTATTGATACTGTGAGTACAATATGTCCAAGTTAAGCTAACTGCTTGCCCACACTAGCACAAAAACAGAACATTAGGTGGTCTGCTTTTTACCTGTGGTTTCCAATGTGGGGTTGCTTGGACTCTCTGCACAGTGCACGTCTTTTTTGTTCGCTACATAGAGAGCCAGACTCCTACAATATGTTGGACCTGTCAGCCGGGAAACACCCGAACAACGACTCCTAAACCATGAAGTCGTGGAAAATGAAAGCGAAACAATGGTTTCGTTTTGTACGACTTCCTGGTTTAAGGGCCTTAATCACGCATGTGTGAACCACATACATGCGTGGTTAAGGCACAGAAGAAGGGAGTCAACGCGGTGAAGGAGGAGGTAAGTTGGGCTGGGACTGGGGCTGTTTTTTTCGGGGGGAGGCTTGGGGTGATTAGGGTTTAGGTGTTAGGGGTCGGTTGGGGGGTTGGGGTGCTTTAGGTTTTAGGGGTAGGGTGGAGACTCGGGGTATTTTTTGTTTTTGGGGTGATTAGGGTTTTGGGGCAGGGGTGGGGGGGTCAGGGTTTAGGTTTTAGGGGTGGGTTGGGGTGCTTTAGGTTTTAGGAGAGGGGGTTGTGGTAATTTTGGGGGTGGGAGTTGGGGTGGTTGTGGGTGTCACAGTAATTTTTAGGGGTGGGGGGCTAAGGGGGACGCATGCTGGAACCGTGCATGCTGATCACTAATGCCTTTACCAGGAATGCCTTTACAACGAAAATTCGTTGTAAAGGCATTCGTGGTAAAGGCATTATTGATAAAAACGAGGTCGTTGTTCCGAACTCGTTGTTGAGCCATGGGTGGTTGAAACACTTGTTGTTTCAACATATAACCCTGTCAGTCCTTGGCATGGTTTCCTCTGTCTTTTGGCTTTTGACTTCCTGTTTTTGATCCTGAGCTGAATTTCGTTTTTGCTGGCTTTAGGACGCTGGGCACTTTATCACTGCTGACCAGTTCTAAAGTGCAAGTGCTCTCTGTATAAATGGTATTGGTGATTGGTTTGTCCATGATTGGCATATTTGATTTACCAGTAAGTCCCTGGTATAGTGCATAATGTGTGCCCAGGGCCTGTAAATCAAATGCTACTAGTGGGCTGCAGCACTGAATGTGCCAGCCACATGAGTAGCCCTGTAAACATGTCTCAGAACTACCACTGCAGTGCCTGTGTGTGCAGTTTTAAACTGCCATGTCGACCTGGCAAATGCACCCACTTGCCAGGCCCAAACCTTCCTTTGTATTACATATAGGTCATCCCTAAGGTAGGTCCAAGGCAGCACCATGGGCAGAGTGTAGTGTGTTTGAAAGGTAGGACATGTACTGGTGTGTTTTACATGTCCTGATAGTGAATACTTCTAAATTTGTTTTTCAATATTGCAAGGCCTATCTCTCACATAGGGCAACATGAGGATTGTCTTGAAATATCTTTTACGTGTAATTTCCCATTGGGAGCAGAAAGAAATATGGAGTTTGGGGTCCCTGAACTCACAATTTAAGAATACATCATTTGGTGAAGTTAGTTTTTAAATTATGACTTTGAAATGCCACTTCTATTATATTCACAGCAAATCCGACAATTTTACTTTGGATTCGCCTACATAGGTTTTGCACTTTGTCTCATTATTTCATTTGGCTCCAGCAACCCACTTGGGGCAGAATGAAACAATGGCAGGACTACCAAAACCAGCATGCACTGTTACTCACTTGAGAGGCCTACTGGGGCGGACTGGTATTTAAAGAGACTAATCGGGTGCCTGTAATTAGAATTTTCACTGAGAAAGAAAATGCCTGGAACACTTCCAGCACTGGCTGCACCTACGAGGGTGAAACACTTTTATATTTTTCTCTGCTGATGAAGGGATTGACCCAGAAACACATGTCCAGAGATGATTTTATAACTTAAGGCTTGGAATAATGAAACTGCTTAAAGAATTCACTGTGAGTTGCTGGATTTGCTTTTTCTTCCCGTTTATATAACCTGTTGGGAGTGCGCTTTCACATGACAACAACTTAGTTTTTGATATATATATGTATATCCCTCTATACCTCCCTTTCCTTGCCAAAATCTCTGAAAGATGTGTAGTGGAGCATTTCACCCAACACATCAAGGACAACAACTTTCTAGATGAATTTCTATCTGGCTTCATTCAAGGCTGCAGCATGGAAACAGCACTGCTACAGGTTATCGACGATGCCCTTCGAAACCTTGACTCAGGTAGCTCCTGCATCCGGATCCTGCTGGACCTTTCTGCAGCTTTCAAAACTCTATACACTTTCACACACTTCTTAACATACTAAAATAAAGAATGGGTTTTGAAGGCTTAGTAATTAAATGGTTTGAATAATACCTGACAGGAAGATCTTAGATGAGTTTTTTTTAAACCTTTATTTTCCAGATTTCGAACAATACAATATACAGCAGTGTATAAAGTATCAGAAGCATGTCTTTCCAGGCAAATTATGTGAGAGTACATTAATAAGTAATTGTTAATCACACAGTTTGCAATTACTCAGCTAGGAGACAAGCTTGTCCTGCACTTCTTCACCTCAATCCTAGTCATATCCCTAATTTTAGTCTCCTTCTTCCCATCCTGGCGTATCCTCTTCCCCATTGTCTGTTATGCCGTCATCATCGGAGGACCCAGAGTAGGTCTCTAAATTCAGGGGTTTGTCACCGAGAACTCTCCCAAGGTCCTCCACTACCTTATCATCATGCCAACTTTGTTTCATATGTAATTCTTCTGCTAATGCCTATCCCCCTATATGGCAATGTCAACAGGTAGGGTCAGGGGCTCTTTAGCCATCCATGTAATGGCTACCTGGTGCCTGGCCAGGACCATTGCCATTTGCCGAACCAGTGCCAGTTGCCGGATCTTGTATTCTATCTTTCCCACCCTATTCCCACCCTATTCAATCTTTACATGGAACCGTTAGGAGACCTACATTCGATCCTGAGGAGGCAACCTGACGGTGTTAGTGTCAGGTTGATATTCACAATTCTCTCTAGGTCCAGTACAACCTGTTCCCACAACCTATAAACCTCCCTGAGGTGCAATGCGATATGTAGGAAGCCCAGGCCACCCCCTCCCTGCATCTAGGGCAACTATCTGCACGTGAAACAGATATTCTGTGGAGGGCTCCCGGGGTCTGCTAGGTCCTGTGTAAAAAATTGTAGTGGATTAGCTTAAAGCAGGCATTGCATAAGACCGAGTGGGCAAGAGTGTTAATATCTGACCAGTCCAGCTCCCCCAATTGTTCATCCAAGTCAAGTTCCCATGCAGCCCAAGATCTTGGTATAGGCCCCCCCCCCCATGTCTATTCTCATTGCTTTATATAATATTGATATCGGGTGTTGACCTGCCCCACAAGACAAAAGTATTTCCAGGGTGGGTGTGGTTCTTGGGGCCTCATGGGAAATGGTCCAGGTTTCCCTCGCTATGCCTGCCAAACCGGGATAGTGTAGAAAATGGCCCTGCCCCAGTGTAAATGTGGTGCATGCCTCTTCAAATGTTATAAATATCACTCCGGGGCATAGGTCTCCAAGAGTATTACAGCCACCTGTCCTCCACTCCTGAAAGGATACCTCTTCCATCAATTGTTGGATGGGTTTCAGAATCCATATCAGGAGCGCCCGGTGCAACGGGGCTCTCTTTGACTCTTTCTGAGCAAACAGTTGTCAAATGGTAGCCGTACATTGCACTATATGAGGGATGCCCGGTGGGAGTCCCGCCCCCACTATCAGGACCTATGTTAGATGTTTGACGGCAACTCTCCCTGAAAATAACTGCTTCTCACAGTTGTCATCGGGATCCAGCCAACTGGGTGCATGCTACAAGTGTATCGCAAAATAATACAGGTCAAGGCTCGGGGGTTCCAGTCCCCCCTCATCATAGGTTCTCTTCAGATTTGTCAAGGCCACCTCACAGCAGCCCCTCCCCCCACAAGAGAGATACTAGTAGGGAGTCCAAACGTTTGGTGATCGTCCCTGGGAGAGGGCACATCGAGTTCTGAAATACAAATAGGTACCTCAGAAGCAGGACCATCTTGGAGATGGGCAAGTGGCCCATTAGGGAGTGGGCCAATGTGTTCCAGAAACCTATGGAGGACTTAAGTCCCTCCAGAACCTTTCCCACATTAAGGCTTAGCTGTTTTGAGCTGTATGTGCTACTTTTATGCCCAGGTATCGAACTTGCTCCATTTCCCAGCGCAGTCCCAAAGGTGGCAATTCCGCTAGAGGGGTCCACGATGACGAGGCAAGTAGAAAGAGTATGGACGTGGCTCTGTTGAGTCTGAGACCTGAAAAGCTCCCAAAATCGTCCAACAGATGGAGTAACAGTGGCCCTGAGATACAGGAGAGAACATATAGAATACAGCATCATTGGCGTAGAGTTAAATGACATGACAGACCCTTCCCAGTGGTATGCACCAGGCCTGCAGATCCTGGTGCACCCGAATTGCTAAAAGCTCTATTGCAATCGCAAACAGAAGCGGCGAGAGAGGGTAGCCCTGTCTCGTCTCCTGTCCCAGTGTCTACACCGCTGAGTGAGTGCTCCCCACTCTGACTCTTGCCCTTGGCTCCGCATAAAGGAGGCAAACCCAACTGTAGAACTGGGGACCAAAGCCCATGACCCCTAACACCTCTAGCATGTATCCCCATTCCACAGTGTCAAATGCCTTTTCCAAGTCAATTGCCATAAGCGTCATCTCCATTTTTGCTATCCTCGCTTTCATGTAGAATATAGGATAGCCGCCTCAAACTCATTCCAGTATTCTGTCCTGTTATGAAGCCGCACTGATCTTCATGTACTAGGTGGGTCATGTGTGTTGTTAGGCGAGTAGACAGCAACTTGCATAGCACTTTCAGATCCTAGTTATTCATGGTGATGCTCTCCCCCAGCTTCAGGAGCATGCATAGCTCCCCCTCTCTCATAGTTATCAGCAGTATGGTAGGCCCTTGTCCCTGGCCTCCAGGAACACCTCTGAAAGCCTTTGTGCGAATGTTGCAGAGAATGCCTGGTGGGAAGCCATCCCCTCCCAGCACCCTTGAATGTGGGAGTGCTTTCAGAGCTTCTATGTTGAGGGGGCCTCTAATGCCTCTACTGTCCCTCTACTAAGTATAGGCACATCCAGACCTTCCAGGAACCTTAAGTATTGTTGTGGTTCAATACCCCGGTCAGCAGTGTACACTTGTCGCAGGTGCCGAGTGAAGGTTCAGCTATGTTCGCCCTTGAGGTAACCCTCAGATCAAAGGAGAATTAAATTTGAAAACTCCCTCTCAACATCAAAGGCTGTTGATCATGGTGTCCCCTTCCACTCCCGACCCGAAGGAAAGGCCTTTGCTTACCTTTGAGGTCTTTCTGAGCATTTCTGCAGCCCAATTGTGAAGCAATCGGGCTGCAGAAATGCCCACTAGACACTAGGAAGTGTGTTATTTTTTGATATTGGCATAAGGGCAAGGGTCGCTTCCCAAGGGGGGCATTTTTTATAAGGCCATTTCTACCCCCCTTGGGGGCAGATTGGCCTATATTAATTAGGCCCATCTGCCCCCAAGGAGGGGCAGAAACCTCTAGACGCCAGGAATTGTTTACTTTTTTATTTTTTTTACAGGTGGGGAGCGACCCCTTAGGCCAGGGTTGTTCCCCTGGGGGGCAAATTGTTTTTAGGCAATGTCTGCCCCGTTTAGGCCTATTTTTATTAGGCCAATCTGCCCCCAAGGGGGTCAGAAACCACTAGACACCGGGGACTTTTTTTCAGGTCAATTTCACGCAAGGGGAGCGACCCTTAGGTAAGGGCCGCTCCCCTGGGGGACAAATTTATTTTAGGCCACTTCTACCCACCTTGAGGGCAGATCGGCCTATTTTAATTGGACAGACCTGCCCCTAAGAGGGGCAGAAACCACCA
Organism: Pleurodeles waltl; assembly: GCF_031143425.1. Taxonomy (NCBI): domain Eukaryota; kingdom Metazoa; phylum Chordata; class Amphibia; order Caudata; family Salamandridae; genus Pleurodeles; species Pleurodeles waltl. Next base: position 687,356,115 of record NC_090447.1, on the reverse strand, counting down.
GGCACCAGGGATTTTTTTTATTTTTTTTAAAGATGGGTTGCTTCCCTGGAAGGAGGGGGAATATATGTTAGCCCATTTCTGCCTGCCTTTGGGTCAGATCGGCCTATTTTAATTAGGCCAATCTGCCCCCAAGGGTGGCAGAAACCACTAGGTACAAGGGATTCTTTTTTTTAAACTTTTTTTACAGATGGGTAGTGACCCTTTAGCAAAGGGTCGCTCCCCTGAGGGGGCAAATTTATTTAGGCCATTTCTGCCCCCCTTGGGGGTAGATCGGCCTATTTTTGTAAGGCCCATCTGCCCCCAAGGGGGTGGGGGGGGGAGCCCACCAGACCCCAGGGAAGATTTGTTTTAAAAAAAAGAGGGTGGGGATACGGCCATACCCCCACCCCAAATAAATGGGGACAAAAGTGTTCTGCCCACCTGTGGGCAGATGAGGCAATTACCCCCATTCCACTCCCTGGGGGCAGTAAGCCTACTGGATGCCAGGGAATTTTTTTTTAAATAGGGGGTGGTGGCTACCAACCAGTATGGGCATGGTTATGAACTACACCAACTGAAGGGGGTAACAGTCTTTCAGCTCTCCCCTGCACACTAAAAGATCTTATCCCAATGGCAAGCAAGAGGACATTTGATTAATTTGGGTTTTGGTTTTACATTTGGGCCATGAGAGCTTGTCTAACTCTCAAAATCGTCCCACTAAAAACGGTGAGGGCTGCACTTTTTGGACTTTGGGACGCTGCCATGTAGAAAAATCTATGAGACCTAGACACATCTGAAATCTAAATACCTGGGTGAGTCCAGCTGGTGTGCTTCACATGCACCCACACCATTTTCTTATCCACAATGCCCTGCAAACTTCCAACTTTCCTTAAAATCACAAATTGTTTCCACATTTTTGTGATGGAACCTTCCGGAATTTGCAGGAATCCACAAAATTCCTACCAGCCAGCATTGTCCCATCTATACCTAACAATTCTGCCCCACTTGTCAGCCTAAAAATGTTTTTTTTTATCACACTGCCATTTTGGACCCGCTTTGGTTCCCCCTCCATTTCAACATGTTTTTGGCTCTTCCCTGTCACAGGCACTTGGCCCACCTACACAAGTGAGATATCATTTGTATCGGAGACTGAGGGTAACATTGGGTAATAGGACATTTGTGCCGATGCAGTGATCCCACACAGAAATGTGGGGAAAATTTGATCTTTTTAGCAAAATTTGAGGTTTGCTAAGAATTCTAGGCAAGAAAACACTAGGGGATCCACACAAGTCACACCTCCCTGAACTCCCTCTGGTGGCTAGTTTTCAGAAATGTCTGGGTTTGGTAGCTTTCCCTAGATGGCTGCTGAGCCCAGGACCAAAAATGCAGATGCCCCCCGCAAAAACAGGTAGTTTTGTATTTGATAATTTTGATGTGTCAACATAGTGTTTTGGGGCATTTCCTGTCATGGGCACTAGGCCTACCCACACAAGTGAGGTACCATTTTTATCGGGAGACTTGGGGGAATGCTGGGTAGAAGGATGTTTGTGGCCCCCCTCAGATTGTAGAACTTTGCAGCACTGAAATGTGAGAAGAAAGTGTTTTTTTGCCAAATGTTGAGGTTTGCTAAGGATTCTGGGTAACAGAACCTGGTGAGAGTGCCACAAGTTACCCAATCCTAGGTTCCCCCAGGTGTCTAGTTTTCAGAAATGTCCAGGTTTGCTAGGTTTTCATAGTTGCCGGATGAGCTAGAGGCCAAAATCCAAAGCTAGGCACTTTGCAAAAAACAGGTCAGTTTTCTTTGGGAAAATGTGATGTGTCCATGTTGTGTTTTGGGGCATTTCCTGTCGCGGGCACTAGGCCTACCCACACAAGTGAGGTACCATTTTTATCGGGAGACTTGGGGAAATGCTGGATAGAAGGAATTGGTGGCTTCTCTTATATTCCAGAACTTTCTATCACAGAAATCAGAGGAAAATTTGTTTTTTGTTTTTTTTGGCCACATTTTGAGGTTTGCAAAGGATTCTGGGTAACAGAACCTGGTGAGAGTGCCACAGGTTACTCTATCCTGGGTTCCCCTTGGTGTCTAGTTTACAAAAAGACAGGGTTGGCAGGTTTTCCTAGGTCCCAGCTGAGCTAGAGACCAAAATCCACAGCTAGGCACTTTCCAAAAAAACACGTCAGTTGTCAATGTAAAAATGTGATGTGTTCATGTTGCGTTTTGGGGCGTTTCTTGTCGTGGGCACTAGACCTACCCACACAAGTGAGGTACAATTTTTATTGGGAGACTTAGGGGAATGCTCGTGGAAGGCAATTTGTGGCTGCTCTCAGATTCCAGAACTTTTTATCACCCAAATGTGAGAAAAAATTTTTTTTGTGCCAAATTTTGAGGTTTGCAAAGGATTCTGGGTAACAGAATCTGGTGAGAGCCCCACAAGTCACCCCATCCTGTATTCCCCTAGGTGTCTAGTTTTGAAAAATGCACGGGTTTGGTAGGTGTAGGAAGTTGGCTCCTTATATACTATTTCAAAGTAAGAAATAGTGTGCACAGAGTCCAAGGGTTCCCCTTAGAGATAAGATAGTGGCAAAAGTAGATAATTCTAATGCTCTATTTTGTGGTAGTGTGGTCGAGCAGTAGGCTTATCAGAGGGTAGTGTTAAGCATTTGTTGTACACAAACAGGCAATAAATGAGAAACACACACTCAAAGACTTACTCTAGGCCAATAGGTTTTTATATTGAAAAATATATTTTCTTAGTTTATTTTAAGAACCACAGGTTCAAGATTTACATTAAAACACTTTAGATGTAAGGTACTTCACTTAGATACTTTAGGAACTTTAAATGAAAACAATATCATGTACAGTCTTTGTAAAAATGTCAATAAGCTGTTTTCAAAGTGGACACAGTGCAAAAATCAACAGTTCCTGGGGAGGTAAGTGAAGGTTAGGTTAGGAGGTAAGTAAAACACTTACAAGTCTCAGTCCTGGGGCATAGGCAGCCCACCGTTGGGGGTTCAAGGCAACCCCAAAGTTACCACACCAGCAGCCCAGGGCCGGTCAGGTGCAGAGGTCAAAGAGGTGCCCAAAACACATAGGCGCCTATGGAGAACAGGGGTGCTCCGGTTCCAGTCTGCTAGCGTCCTCGGGGGGCAGACCAGGGGGGTTTTGTAGAGCACTGGGGGGGACACAAGTAGGCACACAAAACGTACCCTCAGCGGCACAGGGGCGGCTGGGTGCTGGGTGCAAAGCAGGAATCGGGTTTTAGGTAGAAAACAATGGAGAGACCCGGGGTCACTCTAGCGGTGCAGGCAGGTACTGGGGGGGGCTCTCGGGACAGCCACCACCTGGGCTAGGTAGAGGGTTGTCTGGGGGTAACTCCTGCACTGAAGTTCGGTTCCTTCAGGTCCGGGGGGTGCAGTGTTGGTTCCAGGCGTCGGGTCCCTTGTTACAGGCAGTCACGGTCAGGGGGAGCCTCTGGATTCTCTCTGCAGGCGTCGCTGTGGGGGCTCAGGGGGGTCCTCTCTCGTCACTCACGGGCTCGCAGTCGCCGGGGAGTCCTACCTGAGGTGTTGGTTTTCTGCAGGTCAAGCCGGGGGCGTCGGGTGCAGAGTGTGAAGTCTCAGGCTTCCGGCAGGAAATGAGCAGTCTTTGAAAGTTGCTTCTTTGTTGCAAAGAAGTAGCTGGTTTTGAACAGGGCCGCTGTTCACGGGAGTTTCTTGGTCCTGTAGTCCAGAGCAGTCATCTGAGGCTTCAGGGGTCGCTGGTCCCTGTCGGATGCACCGCTGGAACAGGTTTTCGAAGTTGGAGACAGGCCGGTAGGGCTGGGGCCAAAGCAGTTGTTGTCTTCCTCCTTCTCTGCAGGCTTGTAGGTCAGCAGTCCTTCTTCTTTCTTCAGGTTGCTGGAATCTCATTTCCTGGGCTCTGGGGAGCCCCTAAATACTGAATGTAGGGGTGTGTTTAGGTCTGGGAGGGCAGTAGCCAATGGCTACTATCCTTGAGGGTGGCTACACCCTCTTTGGGGGAATCCTCCAAACTCAAGATGGAGGATTTCTCAAGGCAGGGGTCACCTCAGCTCAGGACACCTTAGGGTCTGTCCTGACTGGTGGATGACTCCTCCTTGTTTTTCTGATTATCTCCTCCAGCGTTGCCGCCAAAAGTGGGGGCAGTGGCCGGAGGGGCGGGCATCTCCACTAGCTGGGATGCCCTGGGGTGCTGTAACAAAAGGGGTGAGCCTTTGAGGCTCACCGCCAGGTGTTACAGTTCCTGCAGGGGGATGTGAGAAGCACCTCCACCCAGTACAGGCTTTGTTCCTGGCCACAGAGTGACAAAGGCACTCTCCCCATGTGGCCAGCAACATGTCTGGTGTGAGGCAGGCTGGCAGAAACTGGTCAGCCTACACTAGAGGTCGGGTAAGTATTCAGGGGCATCTCTAAGATGCCCTCTGGGTGTACGTTACAATAAATTGCACACTGGCATCAGTGTGCATTTATTGTGCTGAGAAGTTTGATACCAAACTTCCCAGTTTTCATTGTAGCCATTATGGAACTGTGGAGTTTGTGTTTGACAAACTCCCAGACCATATACTCCTATGGCTACCCTGCACTTACAATGTCTAAGGTTTTGCTTAGACACTGTAGGGGCATAGTGCTCATGCACATATGCCTTCACCTGTGGTATAGTGCACCCTGTCTTAGGGCTATAAGGCCTGCTAGGGGGGTGACGTACCTATGCCACAGGCAGTGTGAGGTTGGCATGGCACTCTGAGGGGAGTGCCATGTCGACTTAGTCATTTTCTCCCCACCAGCACATACAAGCTGTGAAGCAGTGTGCATGTGCTGAGTGAGGGGTCTCTAGGGTGGCATAAGACATGCTGCAGCCCTTAGAGAACTTTCCTGGCATCAGGGCCCTTGGCACCAGGGGTACCAGTTACAAGGGACTTACCTGAGTGCCAGGGTTGAGCCAATTGTGGAGACAAAGGTACAGTTTAGGGAAAGAACACTGGTGGTGGGGCCTGGTTATCAGGTTCCCGGCACACTTTCAAATCATAATTTAGCATCAGCAAAGGCAAAAGGTTAGGGGGTAACCATGCCAAGGAGGCCATAATCCACAGCTAGGCACTTTCTAAAAACACATCAGATTTCACTGTAAAAATGTGATGTGTCAATGTTGATTTTCCTGTCGCGGGCATTAGGCCTCCCCACACAAGTGAGGTACCATTTCTATCGGGAGACTTGAGGGAACATAGACTAGAAGAACAAGTTTTATTGCCCCTTGCCTTTCTCTACATTTTTTCCTTCCAAATGTAAGACAGAGTGTAAAAAAGACGTCTATTTGAGAAATGCCCTGTAATTCACATGCTAGTATGGGGACGCCGGAATTCATGGATGTGCAAATAACCACTGCTTCTCAACACCTTATCTTGTGCCCATTTTGTAAATACAAAGGTTTCCTTGATACCTATTTTTCACTCTTTATATTTCACCAAATGAATTGTCGTATACCCAGTATACAATGAAAACCCATTGCAAGATGAAGCTCCTTTATTGGCTCTGGGTACCTAGGGTTCTTTAAGAACCTACAAGTCCTATAAATCCCCGCAACCAGAAGAGTCCAGCAGACGTAACGGTATATTGCTTTGAAAAATCCACAATAGATGGAAAAAGTTATAGAAGAAAACATGGACAGAAATGTCTCTTTCTTTCACCTCAATTTCAATCTTTTTTTATTTTAGCTGTTACTTTCTGTAGGAAAACCCTGACGGATCTACACAAATAACCCCTTGTTGAATTCAGAATTTTTGTCTACTTTTCAGAAATGTTTAGCTATCCTGGATCCAGCGCTGGTTTCACACCCATTTCTGTCACTAACGGGAAGAAGGCTGAAAGTACAAAAAATAGTAACAAGCATTTGCAATGCAATGGGTCGTGCGTTTGCTCGAGTTAGAGCTAAAAGCATTGTAAACTCCTAACCGGACTTTTCTTGACACATAAACGGAAAATTAAAAGTAAAACAGTTTCATGTAAGCGAGCTGACGGCCGCCATGGGCGCAAAGCAGACGCACAAAGGGAAACAGAAGTTCGCTCACAGTGAAACATATCGGCAAAAGTGCAATTAACCATGTAACCGTTAAAAGTGCAATTATCCATGGAACCGGCAAAAGTGCAATTATCCATGTAACAGGGTCGATGTCATGCAAAGTGCTCGACTACAGACCTACGAGATCGCACTGCCTACGAAATAAACATAAAAAGTAGTCCAGAAATCATACGGAAAGCATGGAGCCTCTTATGTGTGCTCTCGAGGAGGGCTAAACACCGGAAAAGGCATGACGTATGCATGCCTTTCACTATTGAAATCAAGCAAATTTTAAAAGGCAAGCCCACGAACCAACTAAACTGATGGGCATGACATGGGCGTGGTTAAAAGCCCACAGAGAGATTAAAACAGGGACAGAGGGCTTTGCTGGCTCGACCCTTATAAATGGAAGTGGCTTCTACTGAAGGGAAGAGGTTCCTCTGTCCTTGCAGCTGTCAGACCTTGTCAGCTGTGCAGCACAGGTTTAAATTGGGCACACACCGCAATAGCTATGAGTTAAAGTGAGCAGCTCTGTATTTTAACTGAACGCAATTAAGAACGCGTTCACCCAAACCATTTATTAAGAAGTAACAGGATCTAAGGATCGCTGTCAGAATTTCTTTCCATCATAAATTATGTATACACCTGGTATATTCATTCAAAGCTACAGGTGCGAAGATGTAACGTTGCTGGATACCTGTTCACAATTACGAATAATGGTAGCTGGAATTGTCGAAGGAAACGTTTCAAGAAACGTCATTTTAGAAATAATAAAACAAAGTGCCAGCATTCTTTGAAATAAAGGCAGGTGAAACCATGTGGCCAGTTAGATTCACTTGGTATTCTATAAACATGGCGTGCGAGTTAAAAAAAATCTCTGACTGGCAGAGCATGACTTTGCCTTGTGCAGCTGTGACTGAAAAGGCAATCATGGAGCTCAGACACCATTGCACATGTCCCTAAACAAAGAAAAACAAAAAAATGCAGTTCACAACCTACAGCCTTCCCGACAAACAGCATGTGCACACCCAATAGAGAACGTAAAGCTGGCTGGACTCTCTGGGCTCCTCACCAGGGCCTGCCACTGTTCAGACACATGGAGAACACACAGAACTGCGTGAGGGAAACCCGCAGCTGGACAATGCACCGCCACATGGGTGCAGGTAGCGGGCCATCTGACTGTCAGGAGCCTCACGCTGGTGAGGGGGCCTGCAGCATGTAGGTCGCCCATTGATCCCCGCAGAGCAGTGGTGATCTGATGCAGGACGCTAATCTCTTCTGTGAAATGTTTACGTGTCCTTTGCTTCAATCATGCAGCCACCAAATAGCGACAGCGCCAAACACTAGATTGGGCCCGACTATGAATCAAAATGAGTCAATTTCCAGTAAATTATTTTTCATATCAAAGCCTCTCTGGGCTTAATATTTATTCCGGAGAAATGTTAAACAATGCACTCCCAGGTGTTTACCCTGAATTGTCACTTTCATGAAGTGGGAATGGGAAAGGCGTTGTCTCTCTCCCTCTAGACCACACTCTTGTCGCAACCATGATTCTTTGTTAAACTTTTATAGTCATGTGAACTCATTTTTGGGAACTACTGCTCAGTCCAAAGTCGCATTTAGGCAGCAACACGTGCAAGATATGTATTAACAGGAAGCACTTAACTATAGGGGTTACAGTGACAGCCGAGGACAATTGGTTATTCAGGGACACAGTGACAGCAAAGAAAACAGAAGCATCTATCCCAGAAATGATGTTGATGAGATAAGAATTTCTGATTGAGCCATACCCCCACACGCACAAATGCTAATGGCTTATTTCATCATGGTCACTTATTTAAAACAAGCGAGATCGTGCTGCGAACAAACGATAACAAGCGACATCGCGCTGCGAACAAAAGATAAAAAGTAGTCCACAAACAGCCTTGCATGTTTTCAGTACTTGGTCGCTGCGCTCGAGGAGGGATAACCACTGGAAAAGGCATGCATATGCCTTCCACTAATGAAAGCAGATTTTAACAGGCAAGCCCACGAACCAATGAAAGACACTGACGTGACATGGACGGGGCTCCTTGCCATTTTCTAACTCCTAAAGCGTCTTACAAGTGAAACGCATGCGCAAGCGCATGCGAACCAGGCTCGACCCTAAACATGGGGTATGTCCCAGTAAAATGCCAAAATTGTATTGAAAAAATTTGGTTTTCTGATTCAGGTCTGCCTGATCCTGAAAGCTGGGAAGATGGTTATTTTAGCACCACAAACCCTTTATTAATGCCATTTTCAGGGGAAAAAACACAAACTTTCTTCTGCAGCCCTTTTCCCCCATTTTTTTTTACAAAACGAGATGTTAGCTGTATTTTGGCTAATTTCTTGGTCTGCTCCAGGGCAACCCACAAACTGTGGATACCTCTAGAATCTCTAGGATGTTGGAAAAAAAGACGCAAATGTGGCATGGGTAGCTTAAGTGGACAAAATGTTATTAAGGCGTAAGAGCGACTGCCCCAAATAGCCCAAAAAAATTGCCTGGCACAGAAAAGGGTCAAATACTTCCACTGCCAAGATGGCCGCAACAATTCCATCTATAATACCCCTCTACAGTGGCACGCACACCAGACTGTGCTTCTGCTAACCGTAAGGCCTATTTTGCGGCCATTTTAGGATCAGGCATAGCGTTAGACTCTATTAGACTGGATGTTACCGACTCTTCGTTGCCAAAGCCACATATTATTATAGAGATTGTAGCTGTAGCGTGAATTTTTATTTTTCTGAACAATGTTTGCAAGTAAGTTATCTGATCCGTGGTCTTTCAATTTCTGACAGGAGCTAGCTGAAGCCATGGGGATCAATTGCTATAGGACCCGGTGCCACCCCCTTCAAGACCGGCAACCAGTTTGTAGGGTTATTAGGCAGTAAATGGGCGGGGTTGAGAGTGACGTTAAGGCCCGCCGCCTTCTCTCGTTGGTTAGTCGTAGTCTTTTTCCTCTTTCTTCTTCGCGATAGTCAGGCACATGTTATTTACTTTTTGGCGCGCTTCGGTAGAAGCAGAGGTAGCTCCTGAATTTGTGAAAGGACCTTGTGTGAGCCATGGCGCCTATCTCTAACGATGAATCTGAGCCTCAAGGCAGCGGTGAGCGAGGCGTCTTTTTGGAGTTGGCGTTGCCATGCTAGGTCTATCAAGATGTGACAGCGGAACACGCTGGAGTTAGGGAGCAGCGAATAGTTGTTATACACGCCTGTTTTGTTTTGCAGTATTTCTGTAATGCTTTACCTACTCGTTGTCGAGGCTCCAAAGCATGATGCGTTTAATTATATAATTTTTTATAGCTGTTAATACCTCGTAATTGGGTGCAAGGCGCTCTGAGGGCATCTAGATCCTGGGCGCTCTTTTAAGAATGTGTGACTGCACAGGGGTTTGATTGCAGATTAATTGATAAGGTAGGTGCATGAACTTCAGAGGTAAACGTAGCGCAGAGCTGAGATATTAAGGGATAGCATGAGAATAGATACGTTTGCCCTTGCAGATTGTTTCCTATTTCCGTGTTTTTGTAACTGTAATTTAAAACGTGGGAGGAACCAGGTTTTCAGAGCTCTCCAACCCTGAAGATAGTTGTAAGCAAGACTTGTTTCTTGGAGAGATTCTGTCTTATCCGTTTGGCGTGAGAAAAGGGATTCCTTTGGTATGGGGTTTGTTAAATGAAGGGACACATGGCAGTAGAAGCAGCTTTCAATGTAGCATACATGCCAACCAGGTTCGTAGCATGTTCAGTTAGATTGGGGGTTGTTAGCTTCAGATTTCTCCACAATCACGCTGTCATAAGAATGGCTTGGAACGCAGTGGAAAGGGGTAGGAAAACTAATTGTTAGGAGTACTTAGCGAAAGAAACACAATATTTTGTAAAATAATCATGTTTAGGTTTTTCAAAACAGAGATGAGTGTTTGAGTTTTTGTCAGTGTGTGCATGCAAAAATCCCAGGTGAAATCTGACAAACACTACACACAAGGATGATAGATGGAGTGCTGAAACATTTCAAACACTCACCCACAGTCACAAATCTGGGTTTAATCCATTGTTCTTTTGCTCTCCATGCCACCTCAGTTTAGATCCAGCCATATGCATATCCATCTTGATCCCGCTCCCCATGGGACGAGTCCAACCTGAAGTGCCAGCCGAGGTCTTCCCTGGCCGGAAACCAGCATCCTCGGACCAGTTTTGGGTTATCACCCACCATCAGCCAGGCTCGCTTGAATCCAGTGGCACAGTTAGCGAGGGAGTCATGTCTAGCCATACCCTGGAGACTTACGGCAACTTTAGCTACACACAAGCATGATGGGCGGAGTGCTGAGACTTTCCAAACACTCACCCCCAATCAGAGATCTGACAGGGGTTGAGTGAAAAGTTTCAACACTCTGTCCATCATTTGATTTTGCGCTGTTTCTATGTGTTCCCTAAGTGGTTTGGGGTGTACCCAGATGTGGGACCGTTGCTCGCTGTGCCACTTGATTCAATCTAGCCTGGCTGATATGGGGTGATACCCCAAAACTGGTCCCAGGATGCTTGTTTCCTGTCTAGGGAAGACCTGGCTTGGTAGTTAGGGCTGCACTGTCCCTGTGGGGTGCAGGGTGAAGACTGATTTGCATATGACTGGGTCCAAACTGGGGTGACGTGGCAAGCAAAGGAACGATGGAATAAACCCAGGTATGTGACTGCGGTGAGTATTTGAAACATTTCAACACTCTGTTCGTCATTTTATTTTGTGATGTTGAAATCTGACAAACACCTCACTATACCCCACTGAAAGCATTTGTACCCAACTATTTATCAGACCATGCATTTATTTTAAGGATGTAACACTAGGGTGACCAGATTTTGAGGAGCAAAAACCGGGACAGGTCAGACATAAAAGAAGGACCAAAGACGTTACTCTCCCTTTTATATCTGGCCTATCCCGTTTTTTTGTGTGGCTTTGTGAATGTGTACCTATACATGTGTGTGTGTATATATAAATATATACACACACACACACACACACACACACACAATGTACAAGACTACATATATAAAATTAGCTATGGCTTGACCTCCCACCCCCAACCCACCCCCACCCACCTCTCTCTGCTCCCCTACTCTGTCTCTCTGCTGGGAGCAGACAGGGGACTGTGTTGTCTCACAGTAACAGATAAAATACATTATTTCATAGTTTATAGGCCTCTTTAACTTATGCTTCCCTAGATGATCTGACCTTTGTTCCAAAAACCGGGACACATTTTTTAAAAATAATATGACCTTTGTCCCAAAAAACAGGACATTTATTTAAAATTAGGAGATGCGTCGGGACACCGGGACAGTCCTCTTAAAAACTGGGACTGTCCGGGAAAGTCTGGGACGTCTGGTAACCTCAAGTTACGCCCCTGATGCAACACTTTGAAACTAGGAAGAGGGAGATTTTGAGAAAAAAATGGGCAGCATCATTTCCTCATTGACGTGAGCAATGAATGACACTTTGAGTTATGCATATGGATTGGCGATCATAAAACATGTACAAAACCAATTTGCAACTTGAAGAAAATGTTTTGCTAAATATATGTTATCTAGTAGAACATTTTTAATGCATGGCAATGTTTGAAAAAAATATTAATGCTAAATAATCTGTGTAAGACCGTTAGTAACGTTGTGGGCAGTGTGAAAGTAAACGGTATGTTCTTAATGAAAATCACAAAAGTGCACTGCAGGTATATGTCCTTACATTAGTGCAGATTAACTATTTTCAAAAAGTTCACTGTATAGTAGTAACCCTGGAGACCTTACTCCTGCAACCTTTTGTGAATTTCATTTTCGCACGAGCAATGTTATACCCATGTACTTGTGATGTGAAAACATGTTGGGTGATTACACAGTCACTGTCGCTACCCCCTCGGTTTTCCAACCTTGGAAAAGTATTCTCTTGTGTTTGTGTACATTTCCAGCCTTTATCGTTCTAGAAAGAGTTTGGAGAGATGTTAGTGAATGCCCTTTAACATGTAAGTTTGTGTGTCTGCACAGACTTGGAGGGCATTCTAGCCCTGAAACTATTGCTTACAGCACCTGTATGTAGGAATGCAGAAAGGTGGCAATATCAGATCCTTGCAAGAGTCTTAACCATGATACAATATGATCCAAAATATATTAGGATAGGAAGTTATCTGAGTTTCAATTTAACTTTGTTGCATGCCATTATAAGGGATATGTGGGTTTATTTACAAGCCAAGTAGATTTTTAAATCATTACATCACTTGGACAAGTAGATAAATTATCAAATTTCACATCTCTGTAGTGATGTTATTGGACGTATGCCAAAATGTTTTTCATTAGACTGTGAACAGATGGTAGGTTGTACACTTACTACAGGTGGCTGGCTTAATTAGTCATGTTTTTAGTTAGAGGTTGTTCAGTCACATACCATGATCAGTGGCTAGGAGGCATTGACCAATGGCTAAGAAGGTCAACTATGAAGAGCTCAGAAGTTTTAGTACAATTTATGTGCGCATAGTTGTATTGCTTGCGCTTGAAGCAGATTAGTTCTTATGACACTCTGAGGTGCAAGTCAAAGAGAAGGGGACAGTGGCGGTTTCTTGAGGGATTGCTTCGTTTGAGGGTAAAAGTGACCAATCAGTAAGGAGGAAGAGAGGAGATATATTAGAAAGGACTCAATTTAGTGGTGGATGATGCCTTAAATGCCTATTAATTCAATTGTCCTGAGCAGAGCGGGATGATGGACAGGGTCACAGGTGGCCAAAAGATCCAGTAAAAGGAATGCTGCTTGTCTATCAAAGTCCACTGTAGTCTTAATGTCATCTCCTCATCTTATTAGTGCACATTCTGTGCTCCTGCTTGGGCAGAATGACGTTTGGGAGTCGGAGAAGATAGTTTTCATCAGTTGAGGCTGATAGTTGTACCTAAGTAGCTCTTTAAGTCAGCTTGCCCAAGAGAGGATCATTGCAGAGTTAGTGATTGATGGGACGCTCAAATTAGCCCATAGTTAGATCTGGCCTAAAGACAGCTTTGTTTTGTGTGCCTCATTTAATTTAAAAAAAAAAAAAAAAAGCCCTGAAATATAGATGTCCATAGGAGATTTGGATCAGACCTCTTCATTCTTTGGTCTGTTGAACTTTCATTCAAATTTTGCCTCCACACAGCATGTGTTGGTGGGCCAGGCCACTTCAGTCATTGACTTTCTTGCGCTGTGAGTGAAGCCAGTTTTCTTACGTGTGTACATCTTTAAAAAGTGCTTGAGAGAGAGGAATGGGAATACCATGTATCATGCAGCACAATTGCTTTACGTGTTGGAATGGAACAGGACATGTATCATGAAATATTGGTGTTTTATGGAGGAGGCTGTAGTGGTGGACCACACTTGGAAAGCTATCTCGCTAGCTAAAGCATTAGGCTTTGGGGATTACATTAGTTTTTTGTCACGTTGACACTGGAGGCATGGGGAGTAGTAGTGGTGAAGAGATGGTTGTCTTCTTTTCCATCACCTCTTGCACCAATCGTGGGTAACCCGGAGTTCTTCCTGCAAATGGAACAGGGCAATATTCTGACAAAGGATGGGATGCAAGTCAATGGGAGATCTATGTGATTCAAATGAGCTAAAATCTTTGGATCAAGTTAAAAGGGCTTTTAGGATCTCTGAGACAGGTTTGGGGAGGGGTGTTCTTTACAGTTGGAGTTGTCTTACACTTAGGCCAAGATGCTATTTAGTCACAAATTGATTTGGCTTTGATGTATTAAATCTAAACAATCTTTATTTGGTTTGCGACAAAACATAAAAGATAAAACAAGCTCACACAAACAATTTGCAAATGATAAAGTGATTAAAAAATTTCAGAACCACACATTTAAACCACCCTTCATAAAATGCATTAACTTAAGTATCCAAACAAAGTGCATTCTAGCTTGAATGTAACTGCTCAGATCGTCAGTTATGAGGGCACTCCATTCCTCATCTAAATAAGGACCATAAGTTGTTTTCCTACAGTTTATTGCTGATTTAAAAAAAAAAAAAAAAAAAAAAAAAAAAAAGCATACTCTAAAGCATGGCTACCCAAGGTACGGCCCCCTGACCTTTACATGCGGCCCCCTGGGCAACAGGAGTACAGGGCTGCCGTTCATTGGATTCAGCTCTAAAAATAAAAGATCTTAAATATTTCGTGGTTAACTGGTGGAAAGGATGTAACTAGAGAGTCCTGAGCGTCACTTAAGAAACAGGTTCATTTTTAAAGACATCTTGAAGGAAAAGTGTAAAAATATAACAGCTGCTTCAAAATTCAAAAAGTGTATTAAGTTAACATGATGAACCTTTCAACCTAAGTACAAGTTATTATATCATTGCAATGAGAAGTATTAATTTATAAGTGATAGTTTTCAAACATGAATTCAGAAACATTAATTCTTACCCTACCCTGACAAACATGCCAATAGTAAATTAAAGAGGCAAGTCAGATGTTCTGTGCACGTTTTCAGTGGCCTGGGCTCCTACTGTACATGAACAATGTTATAGTTTTTAAATCAAACACAGGCACATATTTTTACAATGTAGATGCTGAAATTTTGCTGCCCGCATATGTCATAATGACAAAGGAGGGAAAGTGAAAGTAAGCAATTGTCTAGGATCGCACAATTTGGAAAAGTGGGGAAGACGAGATTAATCTTAGGTTTTGTAGTTTCATATTGCTCAAATCAGTCACTAGGCGTAAATCCTTCACTTAGCCTACCCCTGCCTAGCAGCCAATCCCCCCCCCCCCCCCCCTCAATTCCCTCGCTTGGCCGCCATTCCTCTGGCATCGATGCGGCCCTCGGGCACATCACAGACCAAACTTTTTGGCCCCTGTGAAAGTTTGTGAGTACCCATGCTCTAAAGCACACTTCAACTTGATAAAAGATATAGGTGCAGTATGGCTTTATTACATTTCTCAATAGCTGACTATTTTCAGATTATTTTAGGAAATTGAATAAAATGGTTCCCATAGAATTTACAAAAATGCTAAAGTTGCAAAATAATCTTTCACTGAACATTTAGTACACGCCTGATCCAGACCCCTAATTTGTTAAGACCTGAATACATAATTCAGCCAGGGGACAGAGATACCTCTTTCAAGTTAAGTCTGAAATCACCTCCCTATTAAAACTGGGTTTAGTAGTAGTCAAAATACTAACCCATAACAGGACCAAGGCCAACATAACCCTTTCAGATATGAGGTAAGTTCACCTCTGAATGTAAAATAAAACATGAGGGTGGAAGGTTAAGAAATAGCCTGCAGATAGGTTTTTCCTCGGTCTGCAGAATCGGTGGGTTTTGATAATCCCAGTGTCATACACAGCTGCTGGGATACATTGTTGGTTGTAATTTTTTCTCTTCAAAAAGGTCAAATTGAGCCCTTGAAAGTCAAATGTGTAAGATTTAAAATGGCCCTAGGAGCCCTGTGCAACTTTATACACAAGATTTTAAGCAGTGGCTGCCCGGAACCACCAGAATAAGAAGTATCCACAAAATAACAACAAACATTTGCAATGTAATAGATCTCACATTTGCTTAAGTGAAGAGCTATTGGTGTTGTAAATGTGTAATTGGACTTTTCTTGCCACATAAATTGGTCATCCCAGCTGCATAAATTGACCCCCTGCCACATAATTCCAATGGCATATAACTAAAGCACTTCCATTTAACTTCTTCCTCTATCTGCAGCAAAAAATGTAAATATTTCCATTATTTATTATAATTTTTATATTATTATTATTTTGAGCCCCCTACTACTCCCCCCCCCCCCTCCCCCCGCCCCCCCAACCTAGCGTGCGAACCCAATTTCTACTTAGAGAAACTCCTAATTTCTGTCAATGAGCATTCCCTCAGGAACTCACTGATACAGTACAGGGGATGTCACAAAATTATCGGAAACCCCTTCAGCCACCAGTACCTACTCCAACAAACTTTCAATTAGATTACAATGGAAGTCTGTTCTGCCCACAGCCTTGCCCCATAAAGACCAATGCACCTGGCACTCTGCACCTCATAGCCACCAGGCCCAGAGGCAGGACACCTTTCATATTTTGGGTTCCAGAAACTAGAAGTGCTTCCACTAGGCAGACCAGGTGAACTATTATACTTGAACAAAGCATATTTGCAAAGTTTCCCAGGGATTTCCCATACCCTTTATAACCTAATTAGACTAAGAAAGAGCAGTTCTCCAAAACTGCAAATCTAAAACAATTGGACAATAATTACCATTTCTATCTTAATGTTATCCAATAGCTAGGGGGCAGGGAGGGTGTGGTGCATGGTCTGCTGACATAAGGGCTGCTCACCATCAATGATTTTGGGGAAATATTACAGATATGCAAACCGCTTTTAACATAATATACTGTTTTACCACAGATTGGTTTTATATAATTGCATTGAAGCTTACTGTTAGGAAGAATAGCATCTGCACACCCCTTCAAGACTGCAGGAAGAGGAAAATCCATTAGGGTCTTCTCTTTGTGAAGCATGCCGACTTAGTTTCTTTCAGTTTGCTTGGTAAATGGAAGGGAAGATGGTTCAATGTCAGAGCAAAATAGGTGCACAATAGTTGGCAAGAAAGCCTCGGATGTTTCCCAGTGAAAGGTTTAGTTTAGAAGATTTATAAAGCGCGTAGCTACCCAAAGGCCTCCCAGCGCTAAGAAGGAAATTAACTGCTTCAGATGCAAGGAAATAAATGACTAGGGGAAGAAAGTTAGACCAAACAAAAGGACAGCTTTTAAAAAAAATTCCAGAACGAGAGTTCCAGAGGTTCTTGCCGGAGTTCTAGGGGTAGGGTGCTGAAGGCCTCTGGATACAGTGCCAAAAGGTTGCGAGGGGCTCCGTTGCCTACGATCATCACCTCTGATATCCCATCATTGAGTTTCAATTTGAACAGATTCATCCATTTTACCGATGTCAGCTAAACAGAGGGAAAGATAGGTTAGAGAAGGATCTTTAGGATTGGAAAGAGATACTGTTAATTGAGTATCATCAGCATAGGTGACCACTGACAGGTCATATGGTTTAACTATTTTAGCTAAAGAGGAAAGATAAATAATAAAGAGTAAGGCTTAGAGAAGAGTCCTGAGGGACTCCACAGGTCAAGGGAAAGATATTGGACAAGAAGGAGCGATCTAAGACCTGAAAGGTTCTTCCTGTGAGGATGGAGGAGAGCCAGGTTAATGCTGTACCTTCTACCCCTATACTGGAGAGCCTATTGCAGAGGGTGTTGTGATCTACGGTGTTAAAAGCGGCACTGAGATCCAATAGAAAAATGGCTGCGTGACCTCCCTGATTTTAGAGTTGCCGAGTGGATTCCGTGACAGACAGGAGGGCCGACTCAGTACTATATTGGGGTCTAAATCCCATTTGAGTAGGGTCTAAGAGTTCATGGTCCTCAAGAAAGCATGTCAGTTGCTTATTGATGTGGTTTTCCATGATTTATGCTAAAATTGGGAGAAGGGCAATGGGCCTGTAGTTACTAAGCAAAGTGGGGTCGAGTTTGGGCTTTTTCAGAAGAGGTTTGATGATTGCATGTTTAAGGGACTGAGACAGAGTTCCTGAGGTTATAGAGTGATTGAGAGTCTGTCAGTAGTGGAACAATAATGTCAGAAGCCAATGCCATAATGGCGGGATCAAGAGGGGATCCAGACTTAATATTGTGGAGGAGGTCTGTAACCACAGATTCTGTAAGGGGCCGAAACGCTGAAAGTAAGAAACGCAAGGTTAGTAAAGCAAGCTAAGCAACAACAAAGAATTAATTCAGAAGCATTAAGAAGAAGGGGCATTAGTGGACTGGAGTTTGCACAGCTTTTGAATCTAGCAGCTGGGACACATGTGTCTTAAGAAAATTACAACTCTCATGTCGAACACCTTATTACTGGGAGTTCAAGCACACAAGAGATGCACATGAAGAAATTGTGCTTAACCTCCAACATGCACACTTGGTAAAATAGGGCTGGAATGTTAGTGTGGCATATCCTAATACAAGCACATGCCTTGTGAAAGAGGAGCCGTATTGTCATTGCACAAGTGAAATTGCATTATGTAAAGTTTCTGACGTATTTTGTTGTGTGCTGTTCGAAGTGTCCTCCAGGCACACCTACTTAACTTCTGAAGATATGGAAATGAAGAAAGATT
Source organism: Pleurodeles waltl (assembly GCF_031143425.1). NCBI lineage: Eukaryota > Metazoa > Chordata > Amphibia > Caudata > Salamandridae > Pleurodeles > Pleurodeles waltl. Next base: position 687,337,886 of record NC_090447.1, on the reverse strand, counting down.
TAAATGCTGAGCAGAAAATGTTGAGGACTGTGCAGTGTTCACTATCATACGTAGACAGACCTGGCTCAATACTTGTGTTTAACCCATACCAGCTCCGGTAAATCTTCAGAGTTCTAGGAGCCCCACAAGATGTTTTAATGCAGTTCAACCCTCTTCCTAATGATCCCTCAATGGTGAGATTCTCTGGACTCGCTTAGTACACATTCACCTCCCAACTCTTGTGTGCTCCACTCAAACAGCAGACACTTCACCCCTAGATACTACTGACTGCCAACATAAATCCCACCATCAGTTCAGCTGTTGCATCTGCTTAGGGTTAGGCCAGTACCCAGGTAATACTTATAACTATTTGTACGCCCAGCTTCCAAATACTCTTGAGGGACACAGGATAGGAGGGATGGAGCACCAGCCTCCTCTCATATCCAGCCAGTGCCAGCCCTTGCAGAGATACAGGAAAGAGCCTGCCTGACTGAACCTGGGCTGGTTGGATCCACACCAAGTCATCCCTTGCAAATGTACTGCATCTGTGAGGCACGTAACTTCAGACTGATGTGCACAGCTTTTATGGAGTCAGGCCCAACGTTACATGCCTCTGCCTAAGCAAACCTGTGTCCAAAGCAGTTTTGCCTGAACCGAGAAAACAAAAATGAAGTATAAAAATGTTGACAGAATTCATAGTGATGTCTAGAAAAACATAACAAGTGCTAAGCCTTAGCCCTTGTGGACTGTTACAGAACTTTCACTGTTATAAAAGAAGCAGCTCAAACATTGACACTGAAAGCGGCACTGTGCGGGGGGTCCAGATAAGACGGAATTGGAATAACCTTGGTATGTCGGAGAGGGGTGGTGGAGCCAGACCTCAATACTGCCGAAGGACACATTCTGTGGTCGATTGTTTTTTTTTCTTTTTTTTTTTTCTCCATACTTTTATTTTAATAATGCGTCTATTTAAACATTAGTTGTTACATTCCACAACAAAGAATCACAATCTGTTAGTTAAGCTTGCAGATTCTATTCACAAAGGAGTATAAGGTTCCGGCAAGTCTTCATTTTAGGGTAGGAGTGGGAAAGGGGTTTTGCCAATGGAGAGGCAGAGGATAGGCTTCTGGGACTGGTACGAGCATCAACAAGTATGCAGCACTAAAGAGATTCAGAAACATTCCCCATGTACTTGCCAACCTTATTTGCTTCCTTAAATTTGCTTCTAAAATAGGTTGGAGGAAGTGGTGAAAACATTCCCTTAACACCCCAATGATTACAGGGGGTGAACGAAATGGATAACCCAACATGGAAGAAGAAAAATTACATACAGAGAACACAAAATAAAAATGTACATTATACAATACTTACCCCTGGGGACTGCATCAGTGTGCTGAGGCTTTGATGGTGCAGCTCGTCCCCTCTGCTGCAATGTGATCAGAGGGACTTCTTGGTGCTCGGTGCTTATCACATATGATTTCGTAGCTCTAGGTGGAAAACTTGTGATTAACAGAAGAGTAAAAATCTAGCCTCATAGAAGGCCAACTCAAACGAGCAGAAAGTATTGCGCTGCGATTAAAGGGAAAAACGAAACTAGACGGGAGGAGTGGCCATCACACGCTGTAACAGGAGGAAGCGTAACGTAGTGTGATGGGCAACAAAAACGTTCTGTTAGTGAAAGCTCCCCAGGCGGGAACTTAACACACAAATTAGCACAAAGCACCAATAAAAGTGAAGCGCTTAGGACGAGCACAACAAGAAACTAATGGCAAGAATGGGCATGGTTAAGAGCCCATATTGAATAAAACACGTCTTGCAGACAGAGCTGTGCGCTGCCAAGCTCAACTTAAAAACTGCTCACACAGCTCATGGCCTATCTGACTGTCCGAGTCGCCATGCTTTTCTTCCCAGGCCCACACACCATAATGTGGAATCTCTGAAAATTTGTTGCTAAATATAGACTACCCATAAAAGAAACAAAAGCTTCCACTAAACTTCGCAAGGCTTTTGTGGTCCTAGCAATCAGAACAACAGCATCAGTGTACAATAACTCTAGTACTGAAATATTTGCAACTTGTGGGACATCAACAGTGGCATCACCAGGTGCGGGCGTAACCTGTTAATATATACGATAAATTAGGTGATGAAGTGCACCCCCACAGGCTAATGAAAATAATGTCTGAGGTTTTAATGCAAAATATAAAGAAAGTTCATAAGAGTGATCTCCACGCCCTTGCCCAACAGCTTTAACCAGAGCTTAGTCCTGTTGACAATCAAAAGCAGTGGACAAATCCATAGATGCTAAGTACAGTGGACTTTGTATAGCAATTGTATATTTACCTAGAATTAGTTGTAAATTTAGACACTGCTCCACCATACCCAGTCCAGGGCGGAAATCGTATTGGAAAGGGGATAAAATATTATCGTGGGTAAACTAAGCTCTTATCTGTTGGAAAATTACTCTGCCAAAAATCTTGACTGTACTTTCTGAGAGATAAATAATGTGAGCATTTTGGCTGGTTCCGATCACCTTTCTTAAAGATGGGCATGATAACCGATAGCACCCAGGACCTAGGGATCTTAGAAATAAGTTATTAAATAAATTAGTAAGCAAGGGGCCCCAGAAATCACCATTACTTTTCAAAATGTGCATGGGCTACCCCATCTGGTCCTGGGGCCTTAACTCCTGGGCTTTGTTTTATCGCATCCTCAACCTCACTTAGAGTAAGCTGCAAGGGAGTGAAATTGCGCAGTCTAACCTTCAATAAATCCAGTAATCATTTATCTTCCTCTTCTTGATAGAGCTAAAATGTGTAACCCAAGCCAGGCCTGTCATACAACAAGTTAATAGACTGTTAGGGCACCTCTCCATCGGATCTTGTTAAGTGTCACAAAATAATTGATTATAATTTTCCATTGCAGCTTCCCAGTTGTTGTAAGTTTACTCGAAACGCCCTTCCTGCTTCTGATGGTTCGCTTATTACATTTCCTTGCTCCTGTAACGTCCTTGGGATTCCTTGGATAAGTTGTGAGAATCCTCCTTAAAATGCTGTTAGCTTGTGAGCAAGATACATCAAACCATTGAGGACACTTTGAGGCTGATCTTATAGGGTTCATCAAATGCTTCGTAATGCCTACACCTAAAGAGCTGTAATGGGCATACAGTATTTTCCCAACTCCCCTCTGCTAGACAGCCCAAAAACAATGGCAGAAATCTCTTTAATAATAAACTAAATGTAACCTTGGGTTCTTTAGGAAACAATATTGTTCTTAAGCCATCTCCAGGGTGTTAGGAGATCTTGATAACTGTTACTGTGGGATTGACCTTAAATACTGGAAAATGCTCAACCCCCATCAGTGCATTGATTTCTACCCACACTCACTCTTTATTACACTACTTGACGGAAGAAATTCTCTGGTGACAAAGATGAAATCAATGGTAGTGGCCTGCCTGTTCCCTCTATAGGGTGGTAGGAGTAAATCATCTCCCTTGAAAAGTAATGACCACATTTACCAGTTCATTCTTCGCTAGGTAATAACCCAACTAAAGCCACCTACTTTTGCTGGGGTCCTTGTGATTAACGGGGCCCTTGGTTCCAAAATCCTCCATGCTTGTGATAAATTTAGCATTAAAATCTCCAAAGACAAAATATTTAGATTGTGTTCACTCTTTGCACAAGGTCGAGACCAGGTTATTTAAAAAAAACAAAGCAATTCTCTAAAATAAACACAGGCAGTGTTAGAAAAATCATTATTGTAAAACTTGATCAGAAATAAAAAGGGCTCAAGTTGCCCTTAATATGCTGAACTTGAAATGCGATGCTGCCAAAGTCACACTGTCACTTTTAAGCTAAGTTTCAGGGGGAACTGAATCGAAGGACCACCCCTTGCTCTTTCTCATGTAGATGGAACAGCAGGGCTAGAGTAACCAGCAAAACCACCACATGTGGATGGGGAAGTAGTCCATGTCTCCTGAAGTGTAGTAGTACAGCAGCTATAAAAATATGGCAGTCTGGGTTGGATACATTCCTTTTAAGCCTGAAGTCAAGATGTATGCAGTCGAGGCTTGTGTTAGGAAAAATAAAAGTGGTACCACTAAAATGGAGCTCCTGTTAAAATCTTTACTCAGGTCACCAAACAAAGTCTCTGCACCAGCTCTGGGGATCTAAAATCGACAATGACCCAGTATCTGCTGGTTTGAGAGAGTCCTTGGCCAATACAGCCGAGTCTCCTATTCAGCAAAATATCATTAGCCAGGTGAAAATGAAAACCCCTATGGCGAACAAGCAAATGTAAGACCTTGTTGAACAAGTCCTTGTAAGACTGTCTGGTTTTCTCGTAGGCTAGGTACTCCGACACAAACGGGCACATAAAGAGAGGCTGCTGATGGAAGGTAATGTGCACTCTGCTCGGAATACATGTCCTCTTTCCTTCTGAGCCATCCTTGCATTGTTGTTCTGGTAACAACCCTCCCCCGGCACAACCCCAAGGTGTTTGCTAGGCTGCTGTTTGTCATGGCCACTAGTTGAAATGGGACAAAGCTCCTGAGGTGCCATATTAGGCAGATTAATAGACACCAGGTTACCCTTTGCCCCTCCCATAGGCATTGTGCTGCCCAGGTTGGACTGGAAATTTGACATTACATGCATATCAGTGGGAACTGAAACCTCAGAATGGATGGTGGGGGAGTACGGGGGAATTGACCCTTTGTAATATCAGAAGAGTGAGCTCCGCCTCTAAATTATGGCATAAGTGGGACAGCTCACTGTGCAACAGTTCATTTTTGAAAAAGCAGCCTTCCATAAGGTGCATACTGCCACTACAATCGGTTTATGTGCTGGCCTCCACCAAATTAAACTGTGTACCCTGCTGTAGTCTCTTATTTTTTACTTTCATCGCTGGGCTGCCTAGAGTGGCCAGTGTAAGACTTTTAGTTTGTGTTGTAGCCTACTCGGATGAATAGGTGATAATACAAAAAGGTGACAGTGCCATTGGTAAGGCTACTGGTTCTTCTGAGGGCAGTATGCCTACGTTTGTACCAAAGTTCATGGAGCGTCTTCTCTCCATGATAGCATTTTCCATGCTGATAACACCCACAGCCCTTTCCAACATTCTATCAAAACAATAAAGTTATTACCTTCCTGGGAGAATGACAGAGAAGGGGCCCAGCCTCTTTCAGGCTCCGAGAGGCCCACCCTTGGCCAGGGCAGGTTCCTGTCCCTTGCCCGTGGGTCTCCCTTGGTATTTTCTGGGCAGCAAGCTCCTCCTTGGCTCTCCTATGGTGATGTGGTCTATGGGAAATGCAGTCCCAAACAGCCTCCGTATGGGAGGCTCTCACAGCAGTGTCTTGCACCCGTGGATATTGTAGGAAAGTAGCCTCTTTCTAGCCTTGTTACCCCCACTTTTGGCCTGCTTGTGCGTATGTCAGGGTGTTTTCACTGTCTCACTAGGATCCTGCTAGCCAGGGCCCAGTGCTCATAGTGAAAACCCTATGTTGTCAGTGTGGTTGTTATGTGTCACTGGGATCCTGCTAGCCAGGACCCCAATGCTCATAAGTGTGTGGCCTATATGTGTTCCCTGTGTGGTGCCTAACTGTCTCACTGAGGATCTGCTAACCAGAACCTCAGTGGTTATGCTCTCTCTGCTTTCCAAATTTGTCACAAACAGGCTAGTGACTACATTTACCAATTCACATTGGCATACTGGTACACCCATATAATTCCCTAGTATATGGTACTGAGGTACCCAGGGTATTGGGGTTCCAGGAGATCCCTAGGGGCTGCAGCATTTCTTTTGCCACCCATAGGGAGCTCTGACAATTCTTACACAGGCCTGCCAGTGCAGCCTGCGTGAAATAAAGTCCACGTTATTTCACAGCCATTTACCACTGCACATAAGTAACTTATAAGTCACCTATATGTGTAACCTTCACCTGGTGAAGGTTGGGTGCAAAGTTACTTAGTGTGTGGGCACCCTGGCACTAGCCAAGGTGCCCCCACATCGTTCAGGGCAAATTCCCCAGACTTTGTGAGTGCGGGGACACCATTACACGTGTGCACTATACATAGGTCACTACCTATGTATAGCGTCACAATGGTAACTCCGAACATGGCCATGTAACATGTCTAAGATCATGGAATTGACACCCCAATACCATTCTGGTATTGGGGGGACAATTCCATGATCCCACGGGTCTCTAACACAGAATCTGGGTACTGCCAAACTGCCTTTCCGGGGTCTCCGCTGCTGCCAACCCCTCAGACAGGTTTCTGCACTCCTGGGGTCCAGGCAGCCCTGGCCCAGGAAGGCAGAACAAAGGATTTCCTCTGAGAGAGGGTGTTACACCCTCTCCCTTTGGAAATAGGTGTGAAGGGCTGGGGAGGAGTAGCCTCCCGCAGCCTCTGGAAATGCTTTGATGGGCACAGATGGTGCCCATCTCTGCATAAGCCAGTATACACCAGTTCAGGGATCCCCCAGCCCTGCTCTGGCGAGGAACTGGACAAAGGAAAGGGGAGTGACCACTCCCCTGACCTGCACCTCCCAGGGGAGGTGCCCAGAGCTCCTCCAGTGTGTCCCAGAACTCTGCCATCTTGAAAACAGAGGTGTTGGGGGCACACTGGACTGCTCTGAGTGGCCAGTGCCAGCACTTGACGTCAGAGGCTCCTTCTGATCGGCTCTTACCTCTCTTGGTAGCCAATCCTCCTAACTTGGTAGCCAAACCTCTTTTTCTGGCTATTTAGGGTCTCTGCTTTGGGGAATTCTTCAGATAACGAATGCAAGAGCTCACCAGAGTTCCTCTGCATCTCCCTCTTCACCTTCTGCCAAAGGATCGACCGCTGACTGGTCAGGACGCCTGCAAAACCGCAACAAAGTAGCAAGACGACTACTAGCAACATTGTAGCGCCTCATCCTGCTGGCTTTCTCAACTGTTTCCAGGTGGTGCATGCTCTGGGGGTAGCCTGCCTTCACCCTGCACCAGAAGCTCTGAAGAAATCTCCCGTGGGTCAAAGGAATCTTCCCCCTGTTAACGCAGGCACCAAAAGACTGCAGCACTGGTCCTCTGGGTCCCCTCTCATCCTGACGAGCGTGGTCCCTGGAACTCAGCAACTCTGTCCAAGTGACTCCCACAGTCCAGTAACTCTTCAGTCCAAGTTTGGTGGAGTTAAGTCCTTGCCTCCCCACGCTAGACTGCATTGCTGGGCAACGCGTGATTTGCAGCTGCTCTGGCTCCTGTGCACTTTTCTAGGATTTCCTTCGTGCACAGCCAAGCCTGGGTCCTGGCACTCCTTCCTGCAGTGCACAACCTTCTGAGTTGTCCTCGGGCGTCATGGGACTCCCTTTTGTGACTTTGTGTGGACTCCGGTTCACTTTTCTTCTAAGTGCCTGTTCAGGTACCTTTGCGGGTGCTGTCTGCTTCTGAGAGGGCTCCCTGAGTTGCTGGGTGCCCCCTCTGTCTCCTCCTCCAAGTGGCGACATCCTGGTCCCTCCTAGGCCACAGCAGCACCCAAAACTCTCTACCGCGACCCTTGCAGCTAGCAAGGCTTGTTTGCGGTCTTTCTGCGTGGGAACACCTCTGCAAGCTTTATTGCGACGTGGGACATCCATCCTCCAAAGGAGAAGTTCATAGTCCTCTTCTTTCTTGCAGAACTCCAAGCTTCTTCCAACAGGTGGCAGCTTCCTTGCACCCTCAGCTGGCATTTCCTGGGCTCCTGCCCACTCTAGACACTGCTGCGACTATTGGACTTGGTCCCCTTGTCTTACAGTTACTCAGGTCCGGAAATCCACTATTGTTGCATTGCTGGTGTTTGTTCTCCCTGCAGAATCCCCCTATCACGACTTCTGTGCTCTCTGGGGGTAGTAGGTGCACTTTACACCTACTTTTCAGGGTCTTTGGGTGGGCTATTTTTCTAACCCTCACTGTTTTCTTACAGCCCCAGCGACCCTCTACAAGCTCACATAGGTTTGGGGTCCATTTGTGGTTCGCATTCCACTTTTGGAGTATATGGTTTGTGTTGCCCCTATACCTATGTGCTCCTGTTGCAATCTATTGTAATTCTACACTATTTGCATTACTTTTATTTCTATTACTTACCTAATTTTGGTTTGTGTACATATATCTTGTGTATATATCTTATCCTCATACTAAGGGTACTCACTGAGATACTTTTGGCATATTGTCATAAAAATAAAGTGCCTTTATTTTTAGTAACTGTGTATTGTATTTTCTTATGATATTGTGCATATGACACCAGTGGTATAGTAGGAGCTTTACATGTCTCCTAGTTCAGCCTAAGCTGCTTTGCCATAGCTACCTTCTATCAGCCTAAGCTTCTAGAAATACCTCTTCTACACTAATAAGGGATAACTGGACCTGGCACAAGGTGTAAGTACCTCTGGTACCCACTACAAGTCAGGCCAGCCTCCTACAGGTATTCCTTGTTATTTCAAGGGCAGCAAGCCCCTCCTTTGCTCTTCTGTGGATTATGGGCAGTCTCGTCCCAAACAGCCTCTGTACATGAGGCTTTCGTGGCAGCGTCCAACACCAGCAGATATCCCGCAGTATTTTAAAGGCAACAGGCCCCTCCTCAGATATCCTGTGGTGATGTGGATTATGGGCAGTGCAGTACCAAACAGCCTAAAAGTAACTTGATGCAGGGAGACATTTCACAGAATAATAAAGGTTTTCAATCTATTGTGAGGTGCTATGCGAGTGTTGACTGAGTGTAGTTCTTTGCAGATCTGGGGGAATGATCTGTGGCTCCTGACACTTTTAAAAACATGGTATCATAGGAAGGGAATGATTTGTGATACGAAAGTATTCTTTTAGCAAGGGGGTAACAGCATGATGTGGTAGGACAAGGGCGTTTTACCATGTAATACTAACACATTAACCAGAAGTGAGTCTTGGTTTCACACCAGTGTACCTTAGCTCAGTCCTGGTAGAGTAGCAAAGAGTAGCCAGGATACTTAGAGGAACATGTGTAAAGCATTTCACAACAACATGTATGATAAGTAATTAACACGACTCGAAAGAAATTCAACATCAATTTAGAAATATAAATCAGATTTTTATCTTAATTTAGACACCAAAGCAAACTTTGTTTCATACATATAACCAGAATTGTGGAATTTTAAAGCATTTGAAAAAAAAGAAACACTTTTATTTGTAGAACGAATATCATTGAAGTCAATGGGGAAAGCACAGTGCAGTCAATCACTTGTGGGGTGAATTAAGATCTGAGGGGTCCCTCGACTACGTTTCTATAGTAAGTACCTTTTTACCTTGCCCAGGGAGTCAGAGTGTAGATGTAGCCTTGCTGTCCTTAGAAAAGACTGGGAACCGCAAGTGCTAAGATGCAGCACTCTGCAAAGCCACACTTTGAGATGGAGTTACACTCTGCCCTCGGAGATCGAGGCCTTTGGGGTCCCACGACCTGGATTCCACAGCAGGGACTCCGCCACCACGTCTGGTGGCTCCGGGTGCAGAAGTGGCCTTGCAGCTGTCAATCACAGGAGGGTTGTGCCAAAGATGCTTTCCCACTTAGTCGGAGTCGCCTTTCTCAGGATGCAGGATCTCAGCAGTGGTGTTATTGCCGACGTCTGGCACTATTCCTATGCCACTATTGCTGGCAGTTGCTCTGGAGTTGGTGACCTTCGGGATGGATGGTTACCGTGCTGTTGACTAACAAGCCTTAGCAGCGATAAAAGTAATCTACAGGTACTTAGTTGGCTGGAAGTCGACAGTAGTGGTGTAGCAGCTTGAAACGTTGTATGAGCCTCACTACAGCTCCCGGGGTGCAGGTCACTGTTTTACTTTGGGCTCACACAAGAGGGATCCGGCAGGTTGCACTTTTGTGACATAGCGCAATGATTCTTCTGAAGATTGCAGGTGACTGGTTCCACAAGTCAGGGGAGTCTGCTCCAGTGCTTCAGTTTCTGGCATCCCTCTTGCTGGGGGCTATGAGCTTTTGCCATGGGCACACTTCGAACACACAGTTCATACATGGTCTCCTCAGGGTACTTAAGTGTCTTCTCTTTGACCTGCTGCGGAGTCCAAAGTCCTGTTGTTGGTCTTCTCTATGCCCCTTCTCGTATTCAAAGTCAGATTTCAGTTTCTGGTGCCGGAGGAGCCCCTTAAATCCTAGTTTAGGAATGTTAAGTGTTTGAGTGACAGTGGCCAATGGGCAACTGGACCCTGCGGCTAGTCCGCCCCTGAGGTGCAAACTTCCTGTGGGAGTACGGCACTTTTCTACCTAGGACCCTCTTATTTCAAGCTTTGCCAACATGGCAGAACCTTTCCTTGACTGTACAGACCTCTTAACCCACCCTAGAGGTGTGGCTACCCTCTTGGAGGTGTAGGCCTCCTGAACAACTAATTCTCCCACCTTACAGCCTGGACAAAGCAGGAAGGGCTTTGTCCTCAAGTGGGAGGCAAGAGATTGCATATCAAGGGTGGTAAAGCCTTTGAGGGTCACCACCTTGATCACTGTAAACACTAGCCATTCTGGGAGCACAGAGGTGTGACCTCCTCCCAGCCCAAGTTCTTTGTCTCAGTCCTGGGGGAAGTGTTAGCACAACCAGCAGGAGGGCAGACTCTTGTCTTGCTGGCAAATGGTTCGGTGGAGGATGCCAAGGCAAGAGAAAGCTGGCAACTTGATGGGCATCCTCAAAGGACACCAGTAGGGTACGTTGTATTGTATTGTATTGTAATCGGATTTATATAGCGCTTACTACTCCTGACGAGGCGTCGAAGCGCTTTTCGATGAGTAGCACGCTACTCTGGAACCCAAGAAGAATTAGTGATGGATTAGTATCAGGAAATAATGAGTACAGTTTTAGTATTATTATGAGTTAATTTGAGCTGCGGATATGAGAGTTTGTTAGTTAGATTGACTGGAGTAATGGAGGGGTGGAGGAGGAAAGAAATCCAGAAGTGTTAATTGGGAGTATATCCTTCATTTATTCAACCCAAAGGCTTGGGATGAGTAAAGGGGGGTAGAGGAGGGAAGAGTATGTGGATGGGTTAGGGAGAGCATAGTAGCAGGGTGAGATAAAAGCGGGAGAATTTAGTAGGGTTGTGTGGGAGGTCACAGTAGTAGAGTGAGGTTTGGTAACTTAGATGTGGAAGCGGAGGGAAGAGCTTAGGCAGAGTTATTCAGGAGATGAAAGTAGTAGAAGGGATTTGGGATGAGTCAGAGTGAGAACGGAGGATAGTTTGATAGAGACATGACATATGATGATGAGTAGATAAGTGTGATAAGATGAGAGCAGGAATTCATAGACTGTCAGAGTCACCAGATCTCCGGGTCTGCGCACGTTCCCAACACGTCCACCACTGAACAGCTCCAAGACTGATAAATAAATCACAGAGGCTAAGAGAGTTGAAGAGGGGATTAGGAAGGGAACAGCTGGGAAGGAGACCTGTAATAAGAAAAAGGTTAGAAGACACAATATGAAAATTATATCTCCTGAAATCAATACTAGACTATGATTCTAAGCATAGTCATTCTGAAAACATGAACAATCGAAGAATTAAGTGTAAAATGACTAAGTTTCAAGATGGCCGGATACCTGTAAGGGAATCAAGATGAATTAAATGAAAACTTTCTTATTCAAGTACTTTCCTTTTCATGAGAGTCAGAAAAACATTCTGACTAAATTTTAAACCAGTCATATAAATCCTTTTTTGAGCATGCATACTAGGACTATACAATATTTGCATCTAGAAACTCTGGTCTTCTGTGTTCTCTTAAAATGTTTCAACACAAATTGCGCATATTGTGTGTATATGTATATATGTGTATGTGTATGTATATATGTGTATGTGTGTGTGTGTGTATATATATATATATATATATATTAAACACCATAAAAGGATTGTGCACCATGAATAACAATATGGATTCAGGAAAACAAATCACATAACTTGTCAACTCGAATATTATTACATGATAAATATCTTAGAATAGTGGCATACAATGAACAACATGAATTAAAATCGAGGAGAGAATCGTGCGTCTTGCCGATTTGAGTGTCACCATGTAAAATGCCAAGAAATGGTAGCGCGCAATGAATATCAAAGTCAAATCATCATTAAATGAATCGCGCGTCTTGCCGATTCGTAAACCACGATGTAAATGCCAAGAAATAACAGCTCGCAATGAATAATAAGATCAAAGTACAATGAAACGAATCGCGCGTCTTGCCGATTCTTAAGCCACCATGCAAATGTCAAGAAATAACCGCGCACAATGAATAACTAAATTAAATCATTATGAAACGAATCGCCGTCTTGCCGATTTGTAAACTACCATATAAATGTCAAGAAATGGTAGCGCGCAAGTAATCTGTTAATCATTGAAGAATTAAACCAAGAATATGAAAATTCTCGATAACGGTGTTGGGACAGTCCAACCACCGTCTTACCGCCTGGAACAGTGATCACCAATGAAGGATGAAAGGCAGAAGCCTGGAAGATCCAATAGGACGCCGGGACAGGATCTCAGGAAGAAGCTGCTGCTCTGCACCGGGACCTCTGAATAGTGAGCACTTGAAGCTGGGCTGGCTCCTTTTTATAGAGTCTTGGCCCAGCCCACAACCACACCCAGGCATGTTGCAGGGAAAGTCTCTAGAAGGCCCTGGAAAGGGACCACGCCCTAACACACTCTGAAAGCCTGCAGCAATACATTGCAAATGAACAGCATTTGTAAGCGCATTAAAAATAAGTCTTCAGGATTGAACTCTGCAATGCAAAAGGTTAAACAACAACATATCAGCACAATGCATAAATTAAGTTGTTTTTAGAGTGCTGGGTTTTTGCATTCTAGTCGCCAATAGAGTGCGTACTGCCCTGGTGTTGACAGATATCTAGTATAACAACCCACTCAGGAGCCATGCAATGATCCATGAACATGCCAAGCACAGAAACTATATATATATATATATATATATATATATATATATATATATATATATATATACACACATACAATACATAATTAGACTCATGGGTAAAATATACTTAGTCAAAAAGGTTTAAAGAGTGTGTGTGTATTTTATTATGACATAGTAGCGATACACATTTTCTAAAGAAACTATAAATAAATAGAAATATACACATAATCTGAAAAATATTTATCAACATAGGCATATGCAGTTCATCATTGTTTGAATATGGTGGTTATGAAGGAAAGAGCCAACTCTTGAGTAGTTTTCTGAAGACAAGAAAGTTATCTGTGGCTCTTATAGTTGGGGGTAATGAACTCCATAGTTTCCATCCTTGGATGGAGAAGGATGTACCACCTATAGTCTTTTTCTTGTATGGTGGTGTTCTAAGGCTGGGTGCCAATCTTGAGCGGAGGTTTCTTTGTTGGATGTATTTGGCAATTTTGTTTCTGATAAAAAGCGGTCCTGTTCCATGTATAGCTTTGTAGGTGATACAAAGCAGCTTGAAAGTGCATCTTCTGGCAACGGGTAACCAGTGTAGTGCTCTAAAGGCAGGGGAGATGTGGGCTTGCGGCTTTACTTGTATTAGTAGCCTTGCTGCAGAATTCTGGATACGTTGTAGTTTTTTCATAACAGATAGAGATGATCCATGGTAGAGGCCATTGGCATAATCCAGTTTGGATAGTACAAGCGAGATAGTAGCTTGCACCTTGGGTGGAAATCCGAGGTGGGGGAAGATGCGTTGTAAAGTCTTCAAGCTGATGAAGCTTGTTCGTGCTAATTTGTCCACTTGGGCATTCATAGTTAACTTGGAATCCATGGTGATTCCTAGGTTTTTAACTTCCTTGGATAATTGACGTGGTGGTCCGAGATAGTCAGGCCAGACGCACGGAGGGTCATAATTTTTCCAGTCACCACATATGAGTATTTCTGTTTTGGAGGTATTTAGTTTGAGATGGCTCCAGGTCATCCACTGATCAACGGCTCTGAGGCAACTGAAGATTTGTGAGTTTTCAATGTTTTTGGGGCATTCTAATTTAAGTAGTATTTGTGTGTCACCTGCATAGTTGTAGCATGTGAGATGGAAATCATTGATCAGTTCTGGTAAAGTTATAATGTAGATGTTAAAAAGCAAAGGTGAGATGTTACCCTTGGGGGACCCCTGCTTTTGTGAGATAGGGTTCGGACGAGAAGGTGGGTGAGTGGATGATATTAGATCTTTTTTGAAGATAGGAAGTAATCCAGTTGAGAGCAATCCCTTGTATGCCGGCTTCGTGGAGTCTTTGAGTTAGGGTATCATGGTCAACTGTATCAAAGGCAGCTGAGAGGTCCAAGAGAAGTAGTGCAGCAACTCCATTTCGGTCGACTGTGTTTTTAAGATCATCCCAGATTGCTATGAGTGCCGATTCAGTGCTTCTTCCTGGGCGGAATCCAGTTTGGAAGTCTGAAAGTATAGAATTGTCTTCAATGAATTGTGACATCTGGGCGAATGCTACTCTTTCTATCAATTTGCCCAGGAAAGGTCCATTTGTGATTGGTCTGTAGTTGTTGGGTTCTTGCGGGTCTAGGTTTGTTTTTTTAATTTAATTTTTAGCTTTTTTGATTGATTTGTATATTCTGTTAAGTTTGTGTAGCTGCAGTTTGTCTTCACTGTTGTTTGTTTTGAGCCAGGTCCCCTGCAACTTTCTGATTTGTTGCTTTATCTTTTTAAGTTCTGTGTTTCTCCAAGGTGTTGATTTTCTTTTGTTGTGTTTAGTTTTTCTGAGTGGTATAAGGATATCAAAAGCTTCCTGTAGCCACTCATAAAGTTTTGGCACAGAATTAATTGTATCTAGATCTGTGTTTGCTGTTAGTTGTGTTTCTAAGTGATCCAAATTGAGTTTGCTCCATGGTCAATAGGTGTATGTATGTAAGTAGATGTGGGGTGTGTTGATTTGTTGATTTGTGGAGTTGTATGTTGGAAAGTTATCATATGGTGGTCTGACCAAGTGATTGGCGTGATGCAATGAATAGTAACTAGTTCAGGCTTAGCAAAAATGACATCTAGGTTGTGACCAACGATGTGTGTGGGATTGTGTACAATCTGATGTAGGTTCAATGCGACTAGGCCAGTGGTGATAGCTTTTGGATGGGGCATATTGGGTTTGTCAAACCAAATGTTTAGATCCCCCAAAGAATGCATAGGTTGGAGTATAGTGTAATAAGGTTTGAGACTCTGTCTAGAAAAGCATCTGGGAATGTGGAGTTGTTAGGTGGTGGTCTGTAAAGGAGGAGAAAGTTACAGGAGGAAGTTGGAGTAGGGTGGCATCTGGTAAGGAGGGCTTCACAACCTTGTATGGAGATGTTGTCTGTTTTACTGAGGTTCAATGCCTGTTTGAATATAATAGCTAGTCCACCTTCTCTCTTGCCTACACGGTTTTGAGTGATGGTTTGATAGCCCGGAGGAATGGCTTCGTGCAACACTGGTGCCATGTCATCTCCCAACCAGGATTCCGTTATGAATAGTAAGTCAGGTTGTGTCTGTGAACAGGTCATAGATTTGGTGCTTGTTTTTTGAGAGTGATCGAGCATTTATGAGCTGGCAGTTTAGAAAAAGTGTGTTAGTGGTAGTGTTGTTTTGTTTAGGAGAAGGGTAAGTAGTATAATGTAAGCTTGAAGCAGGAGTGTTGCTAGTTGTGATAACTGTTTGAGGCTCACAATAGTCTTGCTTTTCAATATATTGTTCCTCTTCCAGCAGGTTAAGGAGACATTTTGTTGGGTCTGTGTGTGTGGGTGGTGGACTTGGTGGCTGAGAGAGCCATGAGGAGTGTACTGTTTTTTGTAGGGTAGTTTTATTATGTAATAGACAAGGGGATGCAAGGTTGCTATGAGTGGCATGTTTTTTATTTTGTTTGCGTTTGTTTAGTGTGGATGGAGTATGGGTTAGGGGTGGTGGAGGAGCTGTGGATCATGATGTAAGGCTCTAAATTGTGCAATGGAGGAGAGGCGAGTGAATGAAAGTTGCTGGGTTGGGGTGCTTGTGGTAGGTGTTTGTGAAGAGTGAGAAAGAAGGGGTGGAGAGAAGATGGAATTTGTATTCTTTGTGTAGTCCTGAGGGTGGGAGTGGGTATGACGATAAGTGTAATGTAAGTTTGTGTTGCTTTGATGTGCTGATGTTTGTGGTTGGTATTGTTTTTTGTGGAATAGTGAGAGGGGATATTGATGTAGTTGTTTTCGGTGAGGGATTTGTATGTGAGTTAGTGCTGGTGAGGGGAATTTGAGTGTTAGATGGAGTGTTAATGTGTTTTGGAGATTAATGTACGAGGTGTGTAAGACGTGATAGGTGTGTGTCAGGGGAGTTAGTATTAGTTGCGATGACTGGAAGAGGTAATATGTGTGGTGGGTTGAAATGTGGGGATTGTATGGTTGGGTGTAATTGGTGAAGAGAGGGGAAGAGTGTTTGTAGATGGTGTGTTTGAAGGCAGGGTTTGGGCATTGTTATGATGACAGGTGGTCTGTGTGGAGCAAACAGCGGATAGTGTTGGTTAGTATGAGCAGAGAGTGTGTATCTGGAAGGCTGAGACTGAGAGAAATGTATACTGTAGTTTTGTATTGTGTGGGTGATGGCAGGTTGTGTTAGTGGGAGTGGACAGAGTAGTGTTGGCTGTGAGAATACAGGTATTTGACTAGTAGTTGTGGGGGATATGTGTATATGTGTTGTATATAGGGTATTGTGTTGGGTGATGTGGCAATGCAATCTGTCTGTGGTCAGTTTGTGATGCATAAGTTGGATGCCTTTGTAGAATATGTGTTTGCATGTTGAGGGATGTGTAGGGGCTGGAACCATTCTTGGTCCATTGAGAATTGGGCAGCATTTCATGCCCTAGTCCCTACCTGTCCTGGACAGGCCCAAACAGGCAGCTGCCCTTGTCCTCGACGCCCGGGCTGAGACGCCCTGGGCTTAAATAGCCCTACTGGCCAAAAAGGAGCTGGTCCTAACCCTAGCCAATCCAATTTCAAGCCCTGATTCAACCAACAAATGGGAGACCCAGCCCTAATCACCAATCATAGCCCTATTCCTAACCACCAATCACAGCCCCAGCCCTAAAACCAGCAACCAATCAGAATCCCAGCCCTGTCCACCAATCACAGCCCTAGAACCAACAGCCAATCAGAATCTCAGCCCTAGAACCAACAGCCAATCGGATCCCCAGCCCTATCCACCAATCATAACCGCAGCCCTGGAGCCAGCAACCAATGAAAGACCATCTCCCAACAACCACATATGCAACAACCAATAGGAACTTATATAAGGTGCAAGTTAACTGAAGTCCAGTCCCTGTGGTCAGTGGGAAAGGCAACTGCTGCTCTATTCAGAATCTCCTTGGATACAGACAGGCTGAATCCACACTTCCAAACTAGCAGAGTCTACTTTCCAGGTAAGGGAGAGATTGTTTAAGAAACATACACTGGAATAGTGCTGGGCGCGCACTCTAAAATCGGGCTTTTTTAAAGGCAAAAATACAGGGGGGCAGACAGTTTTTAAGCACAATTTAAATCACAGAAACAGATTAAAACAGTCTCCTAAAAACACACTCTGCAAGATCTATGTAGCCTTTTTATTTAGAAGAGGAAAAAAAGGGGGGCGAGGGGGGTGTGCCACAAACTAGCAAGGCAATTCACACAGTCACGGCAAAAATGAATAAAAACAAAACATCACTTTAAAAGAGGCCAGGCTGCCTGAAACACAGAGTCCACAGTAAAACAGACACAGGTAGCTGAAACAAACACTTTTGATCAAATAATACTATTTACCCAGAAAAATCTCAGGGCTCCTTACCTCGGTCTTTTTGCAATCCTTGAACACTGGGCTGTATCAGGACACAGGGGAGATGCACAGAGGCTCACAAAATTGAGGTGGCTGTCTTGGGCTTCCCTCCACAAACTTAAGGGGCTAGAGCAGGTTGGGTGGGGGGGGGGGGGGAGGTCTCAGGTGCAGCAGAGACTCAGGGAGCCAATCAGCTAAGTCCAGTCCCTGTGTTCAGGGGGAAAGGCAACTGCTCTATTCAGAATCTCCCTGGATACAGACGGGCTGAATCCACACTTCCAAGCTAGCAGAGTCTACTTTCCAGGTAAGGGAGAGATTGTTTAAGAAACATACACTGGAATAGTGCTGGGCGCGCACTCTAAAATCGGACTTTTTTAAAGGCAAAAATGAGGGGGGCAGACAGTTTTTAAGCACAATTGCCAGCTAATCCTGGGCATGAGAATCGTGCTCAGGGTTGAAAAAAAAAAAAATCAAAAAAACAATTGATATGCTGTTGCAGGTTCATATATGCTTGTCCATATATGTCCACATTCTGAACACAGTGCACTCCCCTCCTGATTTATAAGAGGCCTGCCTTAAGGATGACTGACCTGTGCTATGGACAGTGAATGGACTCTGCCTGAACTTTGTGTGAGCAGAGTCTTACTTGGGCAGACAAGCTGCTCCTGCAGGCTGACATTACTGACACAAAATTAGTATCCAGTAGGGATAAATACATATATATTATACGTCACAGTGAATAAATTAATTGATCACTGGAAACATTTTTTTAATTCAGATTTTCATACTGTATATGAATTTCTTTGTCTCCCTTCGTCTCACTCTTCCTTTAAAGCAACAACACACATAATATACAATATTGACACAATGTATGCCACTGAAACAAATATATACACATCATGTCACATAAAAATATACATCACATTTTCAAAAAGCAGGTACTGAGTGCAAAACATATTGCATTAAAAAGTTCCAGCAAAATTCACGACCCTGGGCTGCCAAACACTTTTTCAAGAGCAGTCCTCCAAAAGAAGTAGTGGTGATTAATACCGTCACTGGTAGATAATTGTTCGTTCTGGTTAGATGTGGTATAATCCTATATCATAGTCTCTTAGTTCATAAATTCAAGGCACTCCTCAAATAGTTGGCCCTCCAACTAAAGGCCTCATAAGGTCTTAGGAAGCGGTACCTATATATACACAATTGAAAATGTGTTTACTCATTATTGTAATGATAATTATAACTGTTAACAGCGACACCACCAGGGTCACGTAGCACCCTGTTCACCAACACGTATAATCTACAACTTGTGGGCAATTTTGCCCTATACAAGGAACAAAGTTCCTGTGGTGCTTGTAATGTAGGAGGCTGGCCTGGTTTGTAGTGGGTACCAAGGGGTACTTACACTCTGTACCAGGTCCAGTTATCCCTTATTAGTGTAGAAGTGGTGTTTCTAGCAGCTTAGGCTGATAGAAGGTAGCTATAGCAGAGCAGCTTAGGCTGAACTAGGAGACATGCAAAGCTCCTACTATGCCACTGGTGTCATGCACAATATCATAAGAAAACACAATACACAAATATACTCAAAGTAAAGGTACTTAATTTTTATGACAATATGCCAAAAGTATCTCAGTGAGTACCCTCAGTATGAGGATGCCAAATATACACAAGATATATGTACACAATATAAAAAATATGCAGTAATAGAAAAAGGAAGTAATGCAAGCAGTGTAAAGTTACAATAGATTGCAATAGGAGCACATAGGTATAGGGGCAACACAAACCATATACTCCAAAAGTGGAATGCAAACCACGAATGGACCCCAAACCTATGTGAGCTTGTAGAGGGTCGCTGGGACTGTAAGAAAACAGTGAGGGTTAGAAAAATAGCCCACCCCAAGACCCTGAAAAGTAGGTGTAAAGTGCACCTACAACCCCCAGAGAGCACAGAAGTCGTGATAGGGGGGTTTCTGCAAGGAAGACCAACACCAGCAAAGCTACGAAAGTGGATTTCTGGACCTGAGTACCTGTGGAACAAGGGGACCAAGTCCAAGAGTCGCAACAATGTCGAGAGTGGGCAGATGCCCAGGAAATGCCAGCTGAGGGTGCAAAGAAGCTACCACCGGATGGTAGAAGCTGTAGATTCTGCAAAAACGAAGAGGGCTAGAAACTTCCCCTTTGGAGGATGGATGTCCCACGTCGTGAAGAAGCTTGCAGAGGTGTTCCCACGCAGAAAGACCGCAAACAAGCCTTGCTAGCTGCAAGGGTCGTGGTTAGGGTTTTTGGATGCTGCTGTGGCCCAGGAGGGACCAGGATGTCGCCACTTGGATGAGGAGACAGAGGGGGGCGCCCAGCAAGTCAGGGAGCCCTCACAGAAGCAGGCAGCACCCGCAGAAGTACCGGAACAGGCACTTGGAAGAGGAGTGAACCGGAGTCCACCCGAAGACACAAAAGGGAGTCCCACGACACCTGAGGACAACTCAGCAGGTTGTGCACTGCAGGTTAGAGTGTCTGGGACCCAGGCTTAGCTGTGCACAAAGGAAATCCTGGAAGAGTGCACAGGAGCCGGAGCAGCTGCAAATCACGCGGTACCCAGCAATGCAGTCTAGCGTGGGGAGGCAAGGACTTACCTCCACCAAACTTGGACTGAAGAGTCACTAGACTGTGGGAGTCACTTGGACAGAGTAGCTGAGTTCCAGGGACCACGCTCGTCGTGCTGAGAGGGGACCCAGAGGACCGGTGATGCAGTCTTTTGTTGCCTGCGGTTGCAGGGGGAGGATTCTGTCGTTCCACGGGAGATTTCTTCAGAGCTCCTGGTGCAAGAAGGAGGCCGGCTACCCCCAGAGCATGCACCACCAGGAAACAGTCGAGAAGGCGGCAGGATAAGCGATACAAGGTTGCAGTAGTCATCTTTTCTACTTTGTTGCGGTTTTGCAGGCGTCCTGAGAAGTCAGCGGTCGATCCTTTGGCAGAAGGTGAAGAGAGAGATGCAGAGGAACTCTGGTGAGCTCTTGCATTCGGTATCTAAAGAATTCCCCAAAGCAGAGACCCTAAATAGCCAGAAAAGGAGGTTTGGCTACCTAGGAAGGAGGATAGGCTAGTAACACAGGTAAGAGCCGATCAGAAGGAGTCTCTGACGTCAAGTGCTGGCACTGGCCACTCAGAGCAGTCCAGTGTGCCAGCAACACCTCTGTTTCCAAGATGGCAAAGGTCTGGAGCACACTGGAGGAGCTCTGGGCACCTCCCCTGGGAGGTGCAGGTCAGGGGAGTGGTCACTCCCCTTTCCTTTGTCCAGTTTCGTGCCAGAGCAGGGCTGGGGGATCCCTGAACCGGTATAGACTGGCTTATGCAGAGATGGGCACCATCTGTGCCCGTCAAAGCATTTCCAGAGGCTGGGAGAGGCTACTCCTCCCCAGCCCTGACACCTTTTTTCCAAAGGGAGAGGGTGTAGCACCCTCTCTCCTTTGTTCTGCCTTCCTGGGCCAGGCCTGGCTGGACCCCAGGAGGGCAGAAACCTGTCTGAGGGGTTGGCAGCAGCTGCAGTGAAACCCTGGGAAAGGCAGTTTGGCAGTACCCGGGTCTGTGCTAGAGACTCTGGGGATCATGGAATTGTCTCCCCAATGACAATTCCATGATCTTAGACATGTTACATGGCCATGTTTGGAGTTACCATTGTGATGCTATACATAGGTAGTGACCTATGTATAGTGCACGCGTGTAATGGTGTCCCCGCACTCACAAAGTCCGGGAAATTTGCCCTGAACAATGTTGGGGCACCTTGGCTAGTGCCAGGGTGCCCACACACTAAGTAACTTAGCACCCAACCTTCACCAGGTGAAGGTTAGACATATAGGTGACTTATAAGTTACTTAAGTGCAGTGGTAAATGGCTGTGAAATAACGTGGACGTTATTTCACTCAGGCTGCAGTGGCAGGCCTGTGTAAGGATTGTCAGAGCTCCCTATGGGTGGCAAAAGAAATGCTGCAGATCATAGGGATCTCCTGGAACCCCAATACCCTGGGTACCTCAGTACCAAATACTAGGGAATTATAAGGGTGTTCCAATGTGAATTGGTAAAATTGGTCACTAGCCTGTTAGTGACAATTTGTAAAGAGAGAGCATAACCACTGAGGTTCTGGTTAGCAGAGCCTCATTGAGACAGTTAGGCATCACACAGGGAACACATACATATAGGCCACAAACTTATGAGCACTGGGGTCCTGGCTAGCAGGGTCCCAGTGACACATAACAAACATACTGACAACATAGGGTTTTTACTATGAGCACTGGGCCCTGGCTAGCAGGATCCCAGTGAGACAGTGAAAACACCCTGACATATAGTCACAAACAGGCCAAAAGTGGGGGTAACAAGGCTAGAAAGAGGATACTTTCTCACACTCGTGCAGGCTGACATGGCAGTTCTGCAGATTTTGCTTTTACTCAGGTCTGCAGGGTTGCCAAATCAGTGCTGCATCCCTGGTGACCCCTTTACCATACCTGCCTTGGATACCACTGGTATCATTTACTAGGGCCTTACCGGGGTGGTAACGTCCTTGCCAATTGGATTTACCATTCACAGTACAAATTAAGGGAAAGAACGCTGGCACCGGGATCTGATTAGCAGGCCTCAGTGCACCTTCAGATGAAAAACAACAGAATTAAGTCGTCATATTGAGGGGTGGGGAGGCATCTGCAAAGAGACCAGTTTCTTACAGCTCCTAGGAGTATATAAGGGGTGACAACATCCCTCAGCTAGATGGTCTGTGTGAGAGAAAGCCTGATGCATCAAACAGATCACGTTGTCTCCAGTGCTTAACTGTTAAATTTAAATGACATTATTTTTTGTGTACAGCATGTTCATCCCTTGAAGATGACCTGGTAACCAATTTGGTATGAGTTTAAAATATATAAACAATTTTCGTTTCTTCTAAAGCTGAGTAAGGGGTATGATTTGATTCAGCATCTTTCTTTGTTCACATACTATGGGATGAAAACTAGAGAATGTGGATGAAATTGTCTAAAAAGTTCCACGGTAGGTGGAAACAAAGCCTTCTGGAATCTTGTGTTCAACTGAACTGCAAAATTAAAATGTTTGAATGAGACAAGCAGATCATAAACCCTGGCTGGTTGCATAATGCTTTTTCACTGGGATGCTTCTCATCCGCATTTTGTGGACCCCAGTGCATATACTAAAATTATAGCAAGTCTATGCTTTCCTTTGGGAGCATTTTACACACTTTGGCATTTAACAGGCCCCTGTTCTGTGCTTTAAACTGTCACCTACATGGTAAGTTTTGGGAAGAGAGCTTGTTCCAAAGAGATATGTAACTGAGATTGGACGGGACATGCAAGGTTGCAGGATCAAGGGAGACTTGGTATATTGCCTAATCCTACTTCAAATAAACCAGTTGTTCTAGGAGAATTAGCAATTTTGAGTATAGAAACCAAGAGAAAGGATTATATTTAAGTCTTATTAGATAGGTATGTCGAGTTTTTCATTACCAAATAGGTCAGATTAAAGGATTCAAAAACGAGATTAAATTTAATTGTTTAAAACCTGGTCAAAAGGTGAGACCTATTCTCATTTCTGTGAAGTAGAAACTAATAAACGTATTAGACCAACAATGTGGCCAAAAGACTTAAGTCTATGAAATGTGAGTAGATTTCAGCTGGAAAACTTGCGTTGAAGACCTCTAGCAAAATGTATGTGCAGATTACAGAGCACTGAACCGGAATGTTGTGGTAGATCGCCCTCATCTCCCCTGTATATAGGATATGTTAGCTAATCTTTGGGGATGGAAATATTTTTCCTCAATAGATCTGCCCTCTGTGCAAGGTATCTCTAAATAAGGAGTGTCTGCATATAACAACCTTTTTTGTACCTTATGGTACGTATATGTACTTGCAGATGGCTTTTGGATTGGCATCTGCAGCAATTAAAATGCAACTGATAATGGATATGATGTTTGGCAATGACAATGGTATTCAGGTTTTACGGGATATTTTGGTCTATGCTGATCAGCGTCAATATGAGTGTTGAATGGAGTAACAAGACACTGGAGTTCCTTTGAGCACACTGATGAAATATGATATGAACATGAATACGGAAAAATACGTTCTTGACTAGCCAAGTAGAATTTCTTGGCCCTAGCATTACACAATAAGGCATCAAACTGAAGGCATCCTTGATAAAGGCTATTGGTACTGCACCCACTCCTAAGGATAAAGATTCACTGAAGTCTTTCCTTGGTCTTTGTGAGTATTATGCCAGGTTCATTCAGGATTATGTTTGTGTGGTTAAAACTTCTAAAGAAGAGTACAAAGTTTGAATGGTCAGAAGAAGTTCAACTTGCAATTGATAACATAACTTGATAATGAATGCCCCTGCCATAAAACCTTTGACTCGTGGGCAGAAGAGCAGATGCTAGTTCTTGTGGTCTTGGCGCAGTTCTCAATCAGATGACTTACAGAAGTGAACATATTGCATCCGTGTAAAAAATACTGAGGGATGGTGAATCTAAGTACAGCACGATAGAGAGCGCTTTGGGCTGCTGAAAAATTTGAAATGTATATGGGGAACTAGGTTTAATCTGTACACAGATCGTATACCTTTTGATCTTGTTATGAGGCAGTTAATCCATCTAAGTTTTGTCATGATTAATGAGACTTATCAATTTTGATATTAGGTGTGTACCTGGTGGTAAGAATGTGATGACGAACTGCTTTCCTGCATGCTTATTGAAGATAATCACTTTGGGTGTCAATATTAGGATAAAGGCGAGAGTGTTTTTGCAGTCATTAATGCCAGAAATAACTTAAATATTACAGCGAAAGAATGGATTGAAAGTTGTAAATATGACATTTTGTGCAAAGTAAGGACTACACTGTCGAAACTAGCTGGGTGAAAGAGTTTTGGATAAGAAACAGTGTTTTCTCGGTTAGATTCTGAACTTACTGTTGTGAATGATCTAACTATTAAGACAGGATTTATTTGTTCTACTGACATGTTTATGTGAAAGCATTGTGCTTCCAGCACACAAACAACATATGGGAATCTCTGCTACAGTAGGCAAAATTAAACCGCACTACTGGTGACCTTGAAGTGATAGTCATGCCAGGACGTGTGTAGAACAATTTAGAGAATGTTTGCTCTTTGATTAATCATTGGAATGATACCACGGATCGTTTGTGTCCGGTATCCTAGCCTAAAGAACCATGGCAAACATTTTGTTTTGGTTTTGCTCGCCCGTACAGCATTCTGAGTAGTGAGTGTAGGTATTTTATAGTAGCAGTGATTATTTTTCCAAATGGTTGTATGTTGCTTTTGTAAAAGCAGCTGAGACTAATAACATTACGTTGTTGAAGCAATGTTTTCAAAAATGTAACTGATAATGGGACACATTTTGTTTAATCTTCAATGTTGACATTCCTAGACAAACCTGTCATACTACACACGAAGATGCCTCTCTATAGTCCTTCATCAAATGGTTTAGTAGAGAGAGCTAACCGAATTTTTGGAGGAACGTGTTCAAAATGTGGTTGCTTACACCTTAGATGTTGCTACTTGCTTGAAGGAGAATGGCTGTAGCTATAATACCACACCACACAGTACAACAGGGGTTTCACCATTCTTAATGCTGGTAGGAAACCTTTGTCCAGTTTAGATTCGGCTTGGGTGAATGAAAGATTTAGTCTGCCAGAGGAACATGTAGATTTGGATAAAAGTGTGAAAGAGTGGTTGCCAAGCAGAACACATGCAAAATATATAACAGCAATGTAAAAGACCTAGACATAAAGGCTGATGATTGGGTGTTAACCTGATAAAGTTGTGAAAGGTGAGTCTTAGTTGTCTGGTCCTGTCAAAGTATTGAAGGTATGTTAATCTGCTGTTCTATTTGGAGGATAAGGGATGGTGGAATAAGAGGTGTTATGAAACGTAATGTTGAGTATGTACATTTCTTATTGAACAAGGATAATAACCTTAAAAATGAGACTGGTTTGATTTGAGTCCTTTGTTAAAAAAAACACATGATAGTACAGAGGACAATTTTGAAGTTGATAACATGAGGTATGCTTTGTTGTCGTCACATGAGGCTAGTCTTTCTCAACAAAATTTAGTTTGCGCAGAAATGAGATCCAGATCTGTATCATTGGCATCTAAAGAGGCTAGTGTCGCTCATCCCAAAAAAGTGTGCACAGCAGCGAGATCCATATGTCAGAGTAAGATCTGCACCAATCCATTAAAAACATTGATACATTTTTATCTTATTAAAATATGTACTTTGAATACTTTTTTCCATTTATGAAAGTGAAAAATGTTTTATGTATTAGTTATAGTTGTTCAGCTGTTATTTAGTTACTGTACATTTAAATGAAATTCTCTAACATCACTTACTGTCATTTTCTTGAATGTAACTGTCCAGGCATTCACAGCTGTGGCATCTCGGAGGGCAGTTGTGGGTCATTTCACCTGGGATAAATTACTGTTATCAACAATTTCTTTTTGTTGAAAAGGATATCTGAAAGAAGCAACAATACTCGACTCTGAGGTCAAAGTTGCGTAGGATTTCGTAACGTGAATATTTCAGGCCAGCATATAGTGCCACATAATTGCATATTGTCACTCACTGAAACACGTACACACCTTTGTGCATATGCAAACACTGTCCACCTAATGTGCAGGTCTACATGTGTGCTGCAAATGTACAAATTTGGTTCTTCCTCATTATGAATCTCATGAAATGCAGTACTTTTAATTGCGCAGTTTCAAGATCCGCTACATCCAAAATGACGTGTCGTATGCTGATAAAAGTATGCAACTTTAGTTGAAGGTTAGGAACAAACATAGTTTCCAAATTGTCTGCTTATGGGTTACCTCGCACCGATCTGACTCATGAGCTGGCTCTCACCTTCAGTGTTATCACAGATTACTTACCATATGATAACACCCATGATAGGTTTTCATCTCGCCTCAAATTCTAGTTCCTTGCTCAGCCATCATCTTATAACTGATGCATCTTTCAGATTCACAACTATTCTTTAATTTGTTATTGATGTTATTGTAAGTTAAAACAGTGAGAAGGTACATGTGCTGATTAGGTCTACAGTGTAGGAGGCCGGCTTGGTGTGTGGTGGGTACATATGGTGCTTAAACCTAATACCAGGTCCAGGTATCCCTTATTAGTGTAGTGTATTTGGTGTCTAGAAGCCAGGCTCTCTAGAGGTAGCTGTGGATGAGCAGCCAAGGCTTATTTGGGAGACATGCAAAGCTCTTGCAATACCATTGTAGTCACACAGTACTTACACACATGAAAGAAAACGCACGGTGTTACAAAAATAAAGGTACTCCATTTTGGTGACGCAAATACCAGAAATAACGTAGAGGCTATACCTCCCTTTGGAGGTAAGTAATACACAAATTATATTCACCAGTATGCAGAAATAGGCATAAAAACAGTTAGAAAGCAGTGCAATTAGTGAAAATCACAATAAAGAGAAAGAGGCCTGGGGAAGCACAATCCATATACTAAATAAATGGAATGCGAAAGTCGATCCCCCACCTGTGTGTGTGTGTGTAGTGTGTAGAGGGTAGTTGGGAGTACTAGGAAAGCCCAAAGGTAAGCACCACAACCCACCCCAGTGGCCAGGAAAGCAGGAGTAAATATACACACTTACTTCTGCAAAGGCCAGAAGAGAGTGCAATACACCAACAATGGATTCCTGGACAAGAGGACCTCTGGAAGAAGGGGACCAGGTCCAAGAAGCACAGCAGTGTCCAGGGAGGGCAGGAGCCCCTACCCACCAGGATGAAGGTGCAAGAAGTGAATCACTGGTGAAGAAGTTACCACTGCACTCAAGAAGACTAAGTCTGGTTCCTGGAGGATACAGGTGATGTCCCACGCTGGAAGGAGGATTGCAGTTGGGTTTGTCTTCGGGTTCTGCCAACAAGCCTTGGCACATGCAAAACTCGCATTTAGCGGAGAACGGAGCTGCTGGTGACTAGGAAGGACCAGGTGGACCATACCCAGGAGGGGAGGTCAGAGGGGGCCCTCAGCGACAGAGCCCACAGAAGCCCAGGAGTCCCACTGGACAGGGACAGGAAAGTTGCAGAAGAGGCCCACGCAGCACTACGACAAAGGATCCCACGCCGCCGGAGAACCAGTCGGGGAGCTGTGCGTCGCAGGAAGGAGTGCTGGGGGCTGGAGCTTCAAGATACTTGAAGATCTTGTGGAAAGGATGCCAACAAGCCTTGGAAGCTGCAAAGGACGCGGTGCACGGGTGTACTGTCCTGCGTGGGCAGGCAAGAGCTTACCTCTATCCAAGCTGGACATCTGGAAGAGAGGACCCTCTGGACCACTACAGTCCACCACCCGTGATGCAGGATCCACGCAGCTCAGCAGGAGAGGGGATCTATGCAGCCAGTCTTTGTCGCAGTTGGTGCCTACAGAAGCAGGGGAGTAACTCCTTCACCCCAAGGGAGATTGCTTATTCCTTCTGATGCAGGCTGAACATGGGTTGTGCTCAGAGGGTGCACAATCGGGGAAATGTTGCAGTGCCTGGAAGGAGACAGAGATACAATGTTGTAAGAGACATCTTGCTTTTTTGTTGCAGCTTATAGGGTCCTGAAGAATCCAGATGCAGTTTCTTCGGTCAGAAAGTCAAAGTGGAGGTTGCAGAGGATTCCTGCTAGAGTCTTGCAATCAGAATCTGAGAAACCACCCAAGAGACAGACCCTAAATAGCCCTGAAAGGGGAGGGATTGGTCACCTAGCTGGGTGACCACCTATCAGGAAGGGGCTCTAAGGTCACCTGCTGGCACTGGCCACTCAGATGCCCCTAGAGTTCCCTGCCAACCTTGAATCCAAGATGGCAAAACCCAGGGACCCTCTGGAGGACCTCTGAGCACCACCCCGGAGTGGTGATGGACAAGGGAGTGGTTACTCCCCTTTCACTTGTCCAGTTTTGTGCCAGATCAGGGACTGGGGAGTACCTGAACCGATGTAGACTGGTTTATGCAAGGAGGGCACCAACTGTGCCCTTCATAGCTTTTCCAATGGCTTGGGGAGGCTACCCCTCCCAAGCCTGTGTCACCTATTTCCAAAGGAAGAGGGTGTAATACCCCTTTCCCAAAGGAAAACCTTTTTTCTGCCTTCCTGAGCTTGAACCTCTCAAGCAACAGGAAGGCAGAAAACTGGCTGGGAGGTGGCAGCAGCTGGGGCTGCCTGGAAACCCTCAGAAGGCTGTTATGGCAGTACTCTGGGTCCTCTAAGGAGCACCCAGAGTGTATGGAATCATACAAACAATGCTTGCAAAAGCCCTGGGATACGATTCCAACATGTTTGATACCAAACATGCCTATGTTCGGAGTTACCATTACGTAGTTGGCCTTAGGTATTGACCTATGTCCAGTCCACACGTAAAATGGTGCCTCCGCACTCACGATGTCTGGTAAAATGGCCCTTGAGTTTGTGGGGGCACCTCTGCTAGTGAGGGGTGCCCTCACACACGGGTGCCTGCACCCCCTCCCTATGGGCTAGAAAGCCTGCGATAGGGGTGACTTATAAGTGACCTGGGGCAGTGAAAAATGGCAGTGAAAGGGTGCTTGCACCTTTTCACGCAGGCCACAATGGCAGTCCTGCAGCATCCTTTGCTTGGGCTCCCTATTGGTGGCAAAATACATGCTGCAGCCCATAGGGATCCCCTGGAACCCCAATGCCCTGGGTACCATATAGTAGGGACTTCTAATGGGGCACTTTTTTGCCAATTGTGGGTGAAATAGAATTTTGAGAGAGAATAATCCACTGTGGTCCTGGTAAGCAGGATCCCAGTGAACAGTCAAACACACTGACATGAGGCAGAAAAAGGGGGTAACTGTGCCTAGAAAGAGGGTACTTTCCTACATAGAGTTCTCACAAAAATCTCATGGCCACCTAGGTGATTAGATTGCCTTACAGTTGTGCAAGGATTTCCAGAAAAGTTGTCTTTTCAGTTGTACAATTGAGCCCTAGTCTCTTTCAACATAACTGTATATTTTCCTTTCCTCTCTCAGCTGTTTCTGACTCTGGCAGTTTTGCTGCCTCACGCTCCCGACGTGAGAAGACTGATAAAAAGGGACGAAAAGATGCTCTGGAGCGCTTAAAAAAGGCAAAAGCTGGTCAGAAGGTGAAATATGAGGTAGGTAGTTGCATTTGTAAGTGCTTGTGTTGTTTCAGAGGTGGCCATTAACTAACTCTTACACGCGCTCTCGCTCTCTCTCCGCGCGCTCTCTCTCCGCGCGCTCTCTCTCCGCGCTCTCTCTCTCCGCGCTCTCTCTCTCCGCGCGCTCTCTCTCCGCGCGCTCTCTCTCCGCGCGCTCTCTCTCCGCGCGCTCTCTCTCTCTCCCGCGCGCTCTCTCTCCGCGCTCTCTCTCTCTCTCCGCGCTCTCTCTCTCTCCGCGCGCTCTCTCTCTCTCCGCGCTCTCTCTCTCTCTCTCTCCGCGCGCGCGCTCTCTCTCTCTCTCTGCGCGCGCTCTCTCTCTCTCCGCGCGCTCTCTCTCTCTCCGCGCGCTCTCTCTCTCTCTCTGCGCGCGCTCTCTCTCTGCGCGCGCTCTCTCTCTGCGCGCGCGCTCTCTCTCTGCGCGCGCTCTCTCTCTGCGCGCGCTCTCTCTCTGCGCGCGCTCTCTCTCTGCGCGCTCTCTCTCTGCGCGCTCTCTTTCTCTGCGCGCTCTCTCTCTCTGCGCGCTCTCTCTGCGCGCGCTCTCTCTCTGCGCGCGCTCTCTCTCTCTGCGCGCTCTCTCTCTCTGCGCGCGCTCTCTCTCTGCGCGCGCTCTCTCTCTGCGCGCGCTCTCTCTCTGCGCGCGCGCTCTCTCTCTGCGCGCGCTCTCTCTCTGCGCGCGCTCTCTCTCTCTGCGCGTGCTCTCTCTCTCTGCGCGTGCTCTCTCTCTCTGCGCGCTCTCTGCGCGCTCTCTCTCTCTGCGCGCGCTCTCTCTGCGCGCGCTCTCTCTGCGCGCGCTCTCTCGCTGCGCGCGCTCTCTCTCTGCGCGCGCTCTCTCTCTAAGCGCGCTCTCTCTCTGCGCGCTCTCTCTCTGCGCGCTCTCTCTCTCTGCGCTCTCTCTCTCTGCGCGCTCTCTCTCTGCGCGCTCTCTCTCTGCGCGCTCTCTCTCTGCGCGCTCTCTCTCTGCGCTCTCTCTCTCTGCGCGCGCGCTCTCTCTCTCTGCGCGCGCGCTCTCTCTCTGCGCGCGCTCTCTCTCTCTGCGCGCGCTCTCTCTCTCTGCGCGCGCTCTCTCTCTGCGCGCGCTCTCTCTCTCTGCGCGCTCTCTCTCTCTGCGCGCTCTCTCTCTCTGCGCGCTCTCTCTCTCTGCGCGCTCTCTCTCTCTGCGCGCTCTTTCTCTGCGCGCTCTCTTTCTCTGCGCGCGCTCTCTCTCTCTGCGCGCTCTTTCTCTGCGCGCGCTCTCTCTCTGCGCGCGCTCTCTCTCTGCGCGCGCTCTCTCTCTGCGCGCGCTCTCTCTCTCTGCGCGCTCTCTCTCTCTCTGCGCGCGCTCTCTCTCTCTGCGCGCGCTCTCTCTCTCTGCGCGCGCTCTCTCTCTCTGCGCGCGCTCTCTCTCTGCGCGCGCTCTCTCTCTGCGCGCGCTCTCTCTCTGCGCGCTCTCTCTCTGCGCGCTCTCTCTCTCTGCGCGCTCTCTCTCTCTGCGCGCTCTCTCTCTCTGCGCGCTCTCTCTCTCTGCGCGCGCTCTCTCTCTCTGCGCGCGCTCTCTCTCTCTGCGCGCTCTCTCTCTCTGCGCGCTCTCGCTCTCTCTCTCTGCGCGCTCTCTCTGCGCGCGCTCTCTCTCTCTGCGCGCGCTCTCTCTCTCTGCGCGCGCTCTCTCTCTCTGCGCGCTCTCTCTCTCTGCGCGCGCTCTCTCTCTGCGCGCGCTCTCTCTCTGCGCGCGCTCTCTCTCTGCGCGCTCTCTCTCTCTCTCTGCGCGCTCTCTCTCTCTCTCTGCGCGCTCTCTCTCTCTCTCTGCGCGCTCTCTCTCTCTGCGCGCTCTCTCTCTCTGCGCGCTCTCTCTCTCTGCGCGCTCTCTCTCTCTGCGCGCTCTCTCTCTCTGCGCGCGCTCTCTCTCTCTGCGCGCGCTCTCTCTCTCTGCGCGCGCTCTCTCTCTCTGCGCGCTCTCTCTCTCTGCGCGCGCTCTCTCTCTGCGCGCGCTCTCTCTCTCTCTCTCTCTGCGCGCGCTCTCTCTCTCTGCGCGCGCTCTCTCTCTCTGCGCGCGCTCTCTCTCTCTGCGCGCGCTCTCTCTCTCTGCGCGCGCTCTCTCTCGCTCTCTCTCTCTGCGCGCGCTCTCTCTCGCTCTCTCTCTCTGCGCGCGCTCTCTCTCTCTGCGCGCGCTCTCTCTCTCTGCGCGCGCGCTCTCTCTCTCTGCGCGCGCTCTCTCTCTCTGCGCGCTCTCTCTCTCTCTCTCGCGCTCTCGCCTCTCTCTCTCTCTCTCTCTCTCTGCTCTCTCTCTGCTCTCTCTCTCTCTCTCTCTCTCTCTCTCTGCTCTCTCTCTCTCTCTCTCTCTCTCTCTCTCTCTCTCTCTCTGCTCTCTCTCTGCTCTCTCTCTCTCTCTCTCTCTCTCTGCTCTCTCTCTCTCTCTCTGCTCTCTCTCTCTCTCTCTCTCGCGCTCTCTCTCTCTCTCTCGCGCGCTCTCTCTCTCTCTCTCGCGCGCGCTCTCTCTCTCTCGTGCGCGCTCTCTCTCTCGTGCTCTCTCTCTCGTGCTCTCTCTTTGTTTGAAAATATAAACTGGGATTTTTTTTGTTCACTTTACTTTCTGTGACTGTGAAATTAGGAGACTTTAAAAAAAATAAAAAAAATAAAAGTGGATTTAAACAATCTTGGAGTCCAGAGAGCCTGAAAGAAAAAGTGTTAGGATTGTTTGTGTTTTGCAATAAAAAATGGAAATAATGAGCCATATGCATTCAGCAGTTAGGAAAGCTGTTAGACCTGGCATCCTTGGCGTGGTTTCACCAGACTTTTTTGCCTCTGCTTGCCATTTTTTTACTTTGTCCTGGATTCTGTTTTTGCTGTTGTTGGTACTCTGGGCACTTTACCACTGCTGACCAGTGTTAAGTGCAAATGCTCCTGTGTAAAGTGTATGGGTAATTGGCTTTTCCCTGTTTTGCATATTTGATTTACTAGTAAGTTCCTTGTAAAGTGAACTAGAGATGCCCAGGGCCTGTAAATCAAATGCTACTAGTGGGCCTTCAGCACTGATTGTGCCACCTACATTAGTAGCCCTGTAAACATGGCTCAGACCTGCCACTGCAGTGTCTGTGTGTGCAGTTTTGCACTGCCGATTTGACCTGGCAGGTGTACCCACTGGCTAGGCCTAAACCTTCCCTTTTTATACATGTAAGGCACCTCTAAGGTAGGCCCTAGGTAGCTCCATGGGCAGGGTGCAGTGTATGTTAAAGGTGGGACATGCACTGATGCGTTTTACATGTCCTAAATATTCTTAAAGTACAGAATCCCCTTGAAAGCAGATAGAAAAATGGGGGTTGGGGGTCTCTGTACTCACAATTTAATACTACATCTTTTGGTGATGATATTCTTTTGATTGTTTGAAAATGCTACTTTTAGAAAGTAGGCATTTTCTTGCTTTAACCATGCTGTGACTCTGCCTGTTTGTGGGTTCCCTGTTGGACTGACAGTTAGGCTGTTTGTGAATCTTCTCTAGACAGTGACTCAAAGAGAGCTGGGGTGTAGCCTGCATGTCCCGATGGGCCATCTGAGCTAGAGCGGAGAGAGGAGTGATCACTTATACCTGAATGGACTGTGCCTGTCCTCGCACAATGCACTCTCCAACCCCCTGGTGTGTGTCTGGGGCCTAGCCTGGGAAGGCAGGATCTTGTGACCAACAGAGACTTTCCTTAGAAGTTTGCCTACTTCAAAGGCAGAAAGGGGTATTAGTAGTGGACCCAAAACCCAAGACTTGAGATCACTTCTGGAACCAAGAGGAACCTCAGCCAAGGAAAAGAGCTGAGGAGAAGTGCTACCCCTGCCTGTGACTGTGGTTTGTTGGGCTATCCTGAAGTTGCTGCTTCTGCCTGTGAAAAGGGACAAAGACTGGACTTAGTTGTGTATTCCTGCCTGAAGAAACATCTTCAAGGATTGAACTGAGCTTGCCTCCTGTTTTGAAGTCTCAGGGCCATCAAAGACTTTCTCTGCTGAGACTCCTGCCAAGTGGTGCCCTATCCAGTCAATGGCCCCTTGAAAGGTGAAGCTGGTAGAAGGACAGAAATCCACGCACAGGACGCCTACGGGGAAAATTTAGACGCACCACCTGCAACGTGGGTGATAAACGATGCGCCACACGCTTCGAAGTTAAAATCAACACCCCACCTGCATCGCGGCTGGAGAAACTATGCAGCACCCGCTTGCGGCTGCTGATAAAACAATCCCCCACACAGTATGTGTTTCTGACACCATGCGCCTGGATTTCTCACACGTCGTCGTTGGGTGTCAAAAAACAGTACAAGCCTGTGAAGATCCGAAGGTACCCATCCGGAAATCGACACATCGCTCTCTTACGGGAGAAAAAAACAACTCAAACCTGACCGGAAAAGAAAACCTCACACTGCCTCCCTTGTGAGTAAGGAGTAGACGCATCGCTGACTTTCAACGCATGCTCGCACTGCTTTATTTTTTAGTCAAACCAGGTGCTTTGTGTAAAATCAACGTTTTCGTTGTTTTGTATGGAGTAAGACTCTTATTCTTTTGAAAATTCATATTTAGACTTGTGTATGTTGGTTTTTTGTCGTTTTGGTCTTGTTTGATTTAGATAAATAATGCCTATTTTTCTAAACTGATGTGGTTTCTATTTTGTAGTTTTTTTATTAACTGTATTATTGTGTATGTTGGTACAAATACTTTACACATTGCTTCTGAGGTAAGCCTGACTGCTTGTGCCAAGCTACCAATGGGGTTAACAGGGGTTATCTAAGTGTGTTTCTCCATTGCCCTGACTAGAGTGAGGGTCCCTGCTTGGACAGAGTACAAACTGACTGCCAACCGGAGACCCAATTTCCAACAAAAGCAACAATGAATCACAACTTTTTTTGCTTGAATTTTGTTTTATTATCTTTTTGTGTGTTTCCAGCAAGATATTACAAATGCATCTCATACACACAAGCTATTTTATGCATATTGAAGTTACATCATCTGGGGTGTATCATTCTGCTTTTCTTTGCGTTCCAACTGCTATGGGTAGTGATTACATAAATTTTGCAGTATATCTTACGCCATCCGCTTATAGGGCTGGTAGGAGTATACAGTAGTTAATACTTCATTACGTCATTCCTTTACGTATTTGTCGTAAAGCATATAATGAGAGAGAGCGGATTCAGCATAATTTTCATATTCAGTAACAAAACAATAACTGTAACTGTGACTGGTGTCCACTCTTTGATCATCTGTTCCATCCCTCACCCGTCAAGGACTGTCTGGGGCATTCTCAACCATTCAATCGTCATATTGGCGCTCCTTGCAAGGACTCATGCTTTATCGTATCCAATCTCGCACCCCACAATAAGGGAGTTTCCGGTGTACCACCCAGCCAGGATATTATCAGCCCACTTCTTTCAGTTAACAGGGCACGTCTCTGTTTGGTGTATTCACTGCATGTACCATATCCACGTCAATCGTTCCTCCCACCATGAAGTTCCTGCAACATCGCATCTCAGCTAGTGGCCAAGGGAAATTTCGGTGGCCCCAGGTGATCTTCCCTCCGAAGCGCCTCTGCCCATATCGTAAATGACCGCACCTATGCCTCTATCGAAGGGGGTTCTGCAGATCTCCACCTCTTGGTAATAAGCTTCTTGGGCGTCAAGAGACCTAGATCTAGAAACCTTGGTGACGCTTGAGCTGTTTAGCTCTGGGAAAGAGGCCCAAGATACACTCTTCCCATGTGGTCAGTTGCAGCCTTGTCATTCTTGCGTGCCAATAAGTACCTAATGAGGGACAGGACCATAACGTGTAGCAGATTGGCCGCCACTAATGCACATCGAGGGCATGCTTCGTCTGTGCGCTGGAAATAGTGATTAATCTTCGCTGTTGTGATGTAGGCTCTATGTAGGATGTAAAATTGGATCAGGCGGAAGCGTGCATTACACGGCATGTTGACATGACTCTGCAAAGCAGCCGCCCACTCCCCAGCCGCACAGGGCCTATCCATGTCACCCTCCCTGCCAGTCTGCAGCGACGCGCGGCCGTGGATTGTGTGTGCGCGGTCGTGGATTGTGTTTGCGTGGAAATTAAATGGCTACATATGCTATACCATGCAGGTATTGTATCAGGAGATGCATTGGTGGTTCCGCAGATCTCCCCCCCCCCCCACCCCCCCCCAGTATCTAGACAACAATGCTATCAGAGAGGTATGTAGTAGAAATAGTCTCAGTGAGAGGTTGGTCTCCTCCGCCAGTGTGTCAAATGAGGTAAGCTTTCCCTCAGCATATAGATCCCCAAGCGTGTGTATGTCCGCAGCATGCCAGGACTCCAGTTCTGCTGAAGTTGTGTACTGTGGTCCGCAAGGTGTGCATAGTAGAGCTAGTGTCGGTGCATATGGAGTAACTGCGTGGGTGAGGCGCAAACTACGACAGTAACATTAGTTGGCTATGTCTATCAGGAGCAAGTTTGGCACTTTAGCCCATGTGGCCAGATGGAACAGATGTATTTTCTCTGAGAGTGACAAGGGCTGTGTATCGGAAGCGTCTAATGTTCAAGAGTTCTACGTTCCGGTACAGAACCATTCTGATCAGTATGGATCAGGCGAAGCACCATTGGTGATAAACTCATCTCTAACAGTTTGGACAGGATTTCATAATCTGTATTGGTCATCACCAAGGGCTTGCACGATCCCAACTCCACTGGGTTCCTGCCTGGCATAGGGAGGGAGATCAAAAGTTCCTCCTGCTGGTATGTTGTCAAGGATGCCGCCGATTGGGTCTCCTCAAAGAGCTGCAGCAGGCGAGGTGCAATCCTAGCGTGGTATGCCTTGTAATACTCTGGTGGTAGACCATCAGGGGTCTTGCCATTGGTCAGCACGTTTATGCTACCCTGTACCTCGGCCAAGGTTAACTGTTTATCTAATTCTGCCCGTTGTTCATCTGTGATGCAGGGCAGTGTAAGTGGGGAGAAAAACTCTGTGTAATTTACAGGTTCTGCTGGAACCCTTGATTGATATAGGGCGGCAAAGTAACGTGTTAGTTCAACATGAGTCTCACCCAGTGTGTATAGTGCGTTGCCCGCCACCGAATGTAGCTCTAGAATAGGGGTACGTTCATGATCTTGGTGAATTAACCAGGCCAACAGTCTGCCCGACGTCAGCCGCAGCATGAGTGTGTGCCGAATGAGCTGCATAGTTAAGACCGAGCAGCCTCTCTGAGTCAAGTACTCAGTCCTCTTTTCTCTGAGCGTTCGTGTCGCTGGGGAGCCCCGGAGGGCTCCCCTCTCGTGACACAACAGGGTTTTCTCCATTCAGGTTAGGTCCCGTTTAACGGATTTACGCATATTCCCCTGTGTGCCCAGGCAGTGTCTTCATATGTAAGAAATTGAATTGCATCTTTTTGTAATTCTGAAGAGGGTTGGAAACAAAATTTTAATAGGATAAAAATTTATCAAGATACTTTACTTTGTGGTACACAAATAATGACTATTCACAGAACACTGATTTGCGCACACTTATCATTGTGTGCAGTAAATTTATAAGTAAAATTGTATGTCTGTGCTAACTAGGTGGCCATTTCAGTGGAAAATGTGCTGTCTGTAAATGACATTGCGCAACCACATAAATACTTTGATTACATGTAAACAAAAAAAAAAAAATCACCCTTCCTCGTGTCTATTAAGGGCAGGTGGGTTGCTAAAGTTTATCATTCTAAAAAGGTTTGGGAACCACTCATATAAATAATCCATCCACTTCTGTGGTAGCAATCTGAGGCTTAATGTTGATAGTGAACAAGTCTTCAATACAATATCTCAACTGAAAGTTTTATTTGTGTTTTTGATGTGGCTCAAGCTCATGCATTAGTGTTTTTTTCATTGGCTACAACAGAAATACATTAATCAAACAAACAGCAGAAACATTGAACGAGAGCTCGTTAAAGAAGGTATGACGGTATAAGTTTATCAAAATGTCTTATTTTCACAAACCATGTTTGCACAAAACTATCCTAGTATGTGTTAAACCCCTGCACACGGTGATGTCATCAAAACTGTTGCGCTTGACCTAATGGAATTTCAAATCAGCACAAATCATAGTCCACTTGACATAAGACTTGTGATTTTTATTGCCTCTAGGGTTCTACCTGTTCTTTAGCATGATGATTTTTTTTTTCCTAGGCCTTCCCAACTCCCAGTTTCATTAACTTTAAATGTCGGCCACATGATTAAATATTGACTCCTTTTGGCTGTTACTAACACCCTTCCCAAACTGATGGTGGAAAATGGAACGTGAAGTCCATTTACATCCCTGGATGACCGGCTGCTGTGGACAGTAAGGCTGTTGTCTCCCCTGTTGATAGTTCACACGACTCTGCGGGCTTTTAGCAGGCACACAACTTTCTGGAACCAACTGCTAGCAGCTACTCATTGACAGACCGGCACATGACCAGAGCCCATAGGGCAGCCACTCACTCAAGTAGTAACTGTTATAACATGTTTTGTGTTTAAAATAAAAAAATAAAAAATAAAAAAATAAGCCTGATGTTCCTGTTTATGAATGTGATAACATTGTAATAAAAGTGTTGAGTTACAGGATGGTTCTTGCTTCTGTAGGTTGAAGAGTTTACCAGTGTGTACGATGAGGTTGATGAAGAAGAGTACTCCAAGATGGTTCGTGAACGTCAGGAAGATGACTGGATTGTGGATGATGGTACTTTTCTGACAAATCAAATTCTTCTAAAATGTGACTGGGTTTTTATTGATCTGTGTTTGTCAGTTTCCGCACTTATCCTTTCCAGTGGTTTTTGAAGAGAGTGGTGGAGTGCTTCATTAAACGTATGGCAGAGTTTCCATTTAGAAACAGAGGCATACAAATTTAACACATTGGCTACATTTATCTGATGTGATGTTGCACCGTTTGACTTGTCTTCTTTATGGAATGCACTTTAGTTTTCTTTGTCTGTTTTGCTACCTCTGTGCTTGCTTGAGTCCTGCTTAGCAGTATCAGTTGTCATTTTTCTAGTCCTGAGGTCTGAACAGAGGGCAAAAAGCTTTTGGATGTGCTCCTTTTATTACATTGTTGTGATCGTGCCTTTCCGAGTTCCCAGGGCCCAGATTCTATGATATCCTTGCCCCTTTGGGGTAGTCTCCTTACCAAGCCTTTAACTCCTTCACAGACAGCCAAGATTCCTACCCTCAGACATTACTTTTTGCGTCCAGTACTGGCAGTTTGTTAAGCTCATTACTATTGGTGGTGTCCTTTCTGCCACGTAAGCAAGTCCTAAGTGTTTTGTAACTTCAGTTACTTAATGATCTGTGACTAATGGTTAATCTTGGTGGTGCTTTATGTCTTGGAGGGTTTCATTTCAGTGCTCCATCTTTAATAGCTGTGGTACTCTGTCTCATAGCTGTGGTGGTTGGAAAAATACTATATTTTTGAGGTGATGGATAGGGTGACAGCTGATGTAGATTTAATAAGGGTTCAGTGATAGTTTAGAGTTGTCAGTAATCTCACAGCGTCCTCAATAGAACCATACTTCTGTCAGCTCAGGCCAAACATTGAGTTTTCACACTGAGATGGTGTATTACAGTGTATTCAGAGGATATTGTCACTCATAGTGCGAACAATAACAGCTTACCGTGATGTGAACAAAATACAGGAGGGGACAGCTATAGTGTGAAGCAATGTTTGCTTCCTTTAGAAACTGAAATTAAGAAGACGCAGGCTTGCAAGGCTGATTCTAAGGAAGTGTTTTTAAAAGAACAAGATAATTAGGAATGTTTCTTACTGGACCATATATGTTATGAAGGCGGTCTTAAGAATAGGTACTTTAGGCATTACCATAATAAGTGTCTATTTTCTCAGATGAAGGGTTTTGAAAACGATTCAGTGATGTATATCAAAACCTTTCTTGTACCAGAATGGCAAAGGGTGGGACCTGATCCTCGAATCCACGGAGCAGATTTCCTATTGAAATGATTAATTGTATTACTTGTTTCCCTCTTTACATAGATGGCATTGGTTATGTAGAAGATGGCAGAGAGATCT
This sequence comes from Pleurodeles waltl, assembly GCF_031143425.1. Lineage (NCBI taxonomy): Eukaryota > Metazoa > Chordata > Amphibia > Caudata > Salamandridae > Pleurodeles > Pleurodeles waltl. Next base: position 687,297,955 of record NC_090447.1, on the reverse strand, counting down.
TTGACGATGACCTTCGAGAAGATGCTGCTGGAAAAAACAGCACAGGTAAGTTATTATTATTTTTATTTATTTTTAAGGGATTTGTTTCAGCCGTACTGCTTATCAAATGCCACTTGAGGGGGTATATGATGCCTCCATTAAAAAGGTTTTTGCTTGGTACTTAAACCGCAGCCCACACAATTGTCAGTCGCTTTTCCTCTGTTTGATTAAGGCACTTAGGAATTTAGGGCTTCCTGTGAGATTTCCATTCAGCATAAATCTATAATTGGTTATTTACTTTTGTTTTTATTTTAGCCAGATAGCTGTAATATCCTACTCACCATAGTTCCTATTATGAGCTAATCTAAGTTATGGCTCCTGGCACAAAGAATTTTAGATTTTCTGTAATACTGTATTTCACAACAATTTAACAGTGAGGGTACAGGACCTCTTGCTCATGTGTCCTCGCCCTTTTTCAACCTCTGTCAACCTAACGCATAGAAAACTATATATATATATATATTTTATTTTATTTTTTGTAACCAGTGTTCCGACTCCAGGCACAAATCAGTCCCCCATTGTTATCTGCAGCCATTTGCTTTCCGTTTGAACTGCTGCAGTAGCCTTAGTCCTTGCAGTTTCACATGTGACCTGATTCCCGCACAGAATTCTTGTTCCGCTGGTAGATGGTTGTACATAGCATATAAGACAAAAGTTCTGGGGATGTATCAAAACGTTTTTGTCATCTCCTTAGTTAGTGCCTCCAGTTATATTCTGTATAATGTTGTCCTATATTGCCATTTAAAGGTTCTAGAGGAATCATAAACCATTCGATGAAATGGCTTGTAGATGCCGTTAGAGCCCCGAGATTGCAATATTAGATTACATTACATGTGTATTATACATTTCCCGTTATGTATTTTAACATTTTTTTTTTACATGTTTATTTTTAATGGCTATATTGAATTAGAAAAAAAAACTATCCGGGAAATATTATTGAATTGAAAATAGTAATTACAATTCTGTTTTTTATTTTTTTGCTGTATAATGAAGGGAACAATTAGCTTTGATATTCTAGAAAAACACTGTAAGAAATTGTAATATTATTTTGGAACGATGAGAACTCACTTCAAGTAAAAGTCACAGTCCTTGTTGGGGTGAACCACAATAATCAAACCTGTGCTTAATCATCTGATAGCTTGCAAGGCAAACGCAGTCAGGCTTAACTTAAAGTAAAAGTTTACGGTATTTATGCAGTACTCAAACTGTAATAAAGTGAAAACACAAGCCAAGAAAAGTTTGAAACATTTGAGTGAAAATGGGACCAAAAGGCTTTAACTGTGGTTATCTGGTTGCACTAGACCACATCAAAGAGAAATGTTAAGGCTGAATGCAATGGAGCATGGGTTAAATACAGGGACCAGGATCATCCCAGTGGAAAGTTGAACTTCTGACTTAGAATTCTTCGTGGAGAAAAGGGTGTCGCTGACAAGTTACTTTCGGGGCAAGCTGGATCTGAAATGGGGCTCAACAACGGTAGGTAGCTGATGAGCGGCGTCCCAGTGTGATCATTGACGAAGGTGGGAAAACTCAGAGCAGACAAAGTTTTAGGTATGCACCCTGGGAGGCGCTGGCTTTGCAATGGTCCTGGTGAAACTTTTCTGGACGTCCGCTGTCCTACAGTGGGGCAAATGAGCATGTTGAGGCTCACTGGCGATATAATGGCTGCAATACCAGTCCAGGTTTCAGATGGTTTTCTAGGCAGAAAGTTGTCAAAATGTTTCTAAGGCCTTGCTTCTGCAGTTTGGGGACAGTAGCACATTCTGACACCAGCCAAGGGTTCCAGACCTATGGGACACCACTTGGGGGTTAGGACTCAATATAGTAGAGGACCGCAGGAAGTTGCTTGTGTCCCTGTGGCTCAAACAGGAGGTCAGTCAACTGACTCTTGGAATCACTTTTCAGGTCCTGGGTTCAAAGCGTACAGGTGCAGTCTTCCCTCAGGTTTCAGTAAGCAGGGCTGTCTTTTTTTCTGATCCTCGCAGGTCCAGAAGTGTTCTAAGAGGGGCATTGTGAATGCCACTTGTATGCCCAGTGCCAGCTTGAGGGTGGTGGAAAATCCTGGCCACTCCCTGAGCAATGGGGTAAAAGTTCCCAGGGATGACCCTACTCACTTTTCCAACACTTACTGTATGTTTTATGATAAACTATCACACAGTGCCCTTCTCCACCTAAGAGCAATGTAGCAAAAACTTTTTTCCCTGGCCAGAGCTCCCTGTACCCACCCAGAGGTGTTACTATAACAGGAAAATTGTCCCTCATGGCCATTCCAAGCCAGTTTTGGGAAAGGGCCCCTCTCACTGGGTTTGTTACCAAGATGACTTGGAACACAAAGGGAGACAGGCCTAGGTGTGAACTACTTCTGCTGGTTATAGGGTAGGAAGGGGCTCGGCACAACTCTTTAGGCCATCCTGCTCAAGGAAATAAAGCACTTCTCCAGACCCAAGCCTTTTGTCCACTGAGTGCCTTAGAAATAACACCACAGGTGAGACTGATCACAATCTGAAAGGCAAATTAGGCTTAGGCAGATAAATTACTCATTTTTAAAAGTGTCACTTCTAAAATAGTGATATGAAATTTGACTTGAATATTAAGTTCCATTTTACATTTACTATTAAAATGAGTATTTGAATCATGGTTCTAGCTGTTCTTAAACTGAAGTTAAGCATTATCAGTTTTTGTAATGTAAACCAGTGTTTTCCTATAGGAGGGCCAGCCTTGCCACAGTAAAAAACAACTGTGTGGGTTTTTCAGTGGTATGACATACAAAATGCCAAATATATATGACCTACTTTAAAAATACTGTGCAGTTTGCCCTTTGGATACTTAGGCCATACCTTAGGGATGACTTATGGTATTTGTAGGAAAGTAGCGCTTTCTAACTTGGTTACCCCAACATTTTGGCCTGTTTGTCAGTGTGTTTGTCAGTGTGTTTGTCAGTGTGTTTGTCAGTGTTCACAAAGTTTTCAAAGCAGCCTAAATTCCAATGGAAAACTTCTAGAAATGCAGACATGGTGCACTCTCTCTATCTCTGTCTGTACTGAAGAGTCAGTATTACGATCAAGCTTTAACCCAGATTACGTTGATTAAAACTGCTGCATCCCAGACTGGCATGTGTCATAGGACTTCTTTGCCTCAACCACTAGAGCCTTGTTAGCTTTGCAGAGTAGCATGGTCACTTGCTGCCGCCCACTGCATTACCAGTGTCACCGTCCACTAATGATGCACCCGGAATGAACACTTCCCGTGTTCAACAATACTGTTTGCAGGCATGGCAACCCCTCAGTGTTTACTGTGTGCTGGTTGCCTTACCATTCCCTGTTTCAATGACTGAATCTGTTGATTCTGCATAGGTTTAGTATGAAAACCACTGGTAACCAAATTGTTGCTTCCAAGCAACAGCCATATATTATTTTGAGACTGCAGGTGCTCCCGTTAACTTTGTAATTTTCCTCTATTTGCATATCTATCTTAGTCTGTCATTTTCCTCTATTTGGATATCTAATTCTGTCATTTCCCTCTACTTGCATATCTATCTTGTTCCTAGAAGCTGACAACTAGTCTTAAAACAATGTTTTAATACATTACACGTTGTAACTCGCCCTTGTTGCCTCTAGTGGAAGCTGAAACTCAAGCCAGACTGTAGATCATGAAGATCTATCCCCTTTATACAAAGTCCCACCATTCGTCAGAAAGATCGTACTCACCTGACATCATACTTTGCAATGTTAGACTTTCCCTTTATACTAGCATCTCACCAGGCAACTCTAGTTTATAAATTGACATTAGACGTCTGACTGTTCATATCAGTTGGTTGAAAAACGGATACACATAGCATTTGTTGATAAACCAAGTATGCAACCCGTTAAAGCCACCAGGGATGGAGCAGTCCAGATGCACCAATGTGGAGTTATTCACTCAATGTCTCATGTTCTAACCAACATAGGCACGGACTGAAATTTGCAACTTCTAGATTTTTTAAATCGTGCACTATCCTGCAGACACTTGAGTGTTAAGATTAGGGCATGAAAACAGCATGTGTAGCAAGTCACTGCATGGTGGGGAGTACATTTTGTGGATTAAGACGTGAAAACCAGAGATGAGACCTCTGTTCTGACCCAGAGTTGTGATGGCCAACAATGTGGGTTGAAACTGGTAATTCGTAAAGGTCTCTTATGCAGTAATCCCTTAAAACACTCACCTGGGGTCTCCAACCTTTTCTGTAATAAGAGCTATTTATAATCCATAGAACTCATCAAGAGCTACTAATACTATTAGTTTTGTAATAGTGACTACATCTGACAAGATTACTTTATTGGCCACCATTTGTAAGATTACTACCAGTGGTCACCTCAATGAATCTGGCATGGTAACTCACAGTAATATATAAAAGGCTTTATCAATATGGAATGCCTCTACGTCAGTAATACATACCAACCCAGCTGCAGTGCTTCTGGCACCAAGGTAACAACATTTGTAAAGTCTTTCCAATGGCATAATAATCGCTCAAATATCAGATTTAAATATATTTTGGTAATTGTCATTTTTCTCCAAATATCAGCTTGAGTTCTGGAAACAAGAACATTTTTGTCTCCACTATAGACTCATTTTGATATACGTATATTCAGCCTAGTTTAGTAGCCTACATTGCACACGTGAGCTACTTATATGTCCCTGGGGAGCTACCTCACAAGCTACTCATTTAAGAATCCTTGCTGCAAGTAGCATCTGTTGTTTGAAACTCACTACTTCTAATCAAAGGGGGAATCTTAATCTTCTGTCATTAAGTTTGTTTAATCTCCTAGAAAACAATTTTTGCCAGTTTATGCGTTGTTTCCAAACCTAGCACCTGGCATTGTATCAGAGTTGAAGCAATTGCAGGAGGTAAGTTTAAACGTACAGTTCATTTAGCATTAGCAAATGTGTCAAGCATGGCATGAGTAAATTGACATCCTTGAGGCATCCCCTTTCAGCATGGACCATGTTGGCATAACTGTTGAAGATTGTGATAAGTGTGGCAATTGTGGTAGGTGCTGTGATAAGTAGTATTTTTCCATATTGGGTCGTCTGAAGCCACCTGAAACCATCGCCACCTGGATTTTCAAAGCCCTTAGACATTGCCTGTCACCTGACAGAACAAGTCATCCCTTTATACGCTATATGTCCCGTAGCATCTTACATGGTACAGACGGTGGCAATATAAACGTTTGTGTTGCTGCATTGCTGTTATTTAATCTATAGTTCTGTCATTGGAAGTGTTGCACATTTGAACATAAGTGGAGACTAGCTCTTCTCCGTGTATCTTGTAAACAGAGAATATGGAGAAATCCTAGATGAGACCTCAAATGGGGTATTGTGTGCCTGTGGTCCGGTATGGTAAGTGAAATGTCATTTGCATGTAGCATGGTCTTTGGTTTCTGTGCTGGTGTTCCAATGCCCATTTCCCTCTGTTGGTAAATGGCTCCTAATAGAGGTTCCATGGTGAGCAGAAAAAACAAATAGAGACAGAAGGTGCCCTCCATGGTGGCCCTCTGCAGTTGATTTGGGCGAGAATACAGTTCTTTGATCTTAGAGACTCTTGGCCCACTCCTCTCTCAAGCATTTGGAAAAGGTAACCCCACTCAATATGGTTGAAAGCTTTCTCCTTACTGAGTAAGATGCCAGTATGCCATATTGAATGTGAAAGATTGCATAAATGATTCCCATATTAAATGTGAAAGACTGCATAAATGATTTCTCGAAAGAGCAGACCTCCACAGAGCCAATAATGTACAAGACTTTGTATAATTTTACTTAGTTTGCTAGCCAAGACTAGGGCCAGATTGTGGAAAATAAGATTAGCGAGGGATAGCTGGGAAAAGCACAACACAAGGAATCGTTCCCTGATTTGGGTTAGTCATACCGTGGCCTTATTAAAGCTAGCTCTGAGTGAATTTCTGGCATCTGCACTCTTGGAAACTTTACGAAGTAAGGAGGAACATTCTACTCTACCAATTTATACAATACACTGGAGGGGCGGGGGCAGAATCAGTCTTTCTATACGCACCCCCCCCGCACTGCTTTGCTGTCCTTACAACCCTGGATGGCTCAGATGTCCATTTTACCATCCAGCAATTTCACCTGAGAGTTTAGGAAAAGCTTCTGCTGTTTTAAGAGGATGAGAGTGAAGGGTACAGTTCTCATCATAAACTAATGGGATTGTGGATTGACAACTCCTTCCTTAGCTGAGAAAGTAGTAATAGGCCAGCCTTTCCTCACGTCTAGAAAGGGCTTACCCAACCTGGAAGGTAGAGTGTGGTGTTCAGCTTTTTTTCAGCTGTATTTCCCACTAACACTAGTCTCAGATACTGTGTTCTGCTGTCAGGTGAGGTTTCTAATAGATTGTTCTAAGGCAATTCAGGGGTGTGGAATTTATTAAAATATCTACTTGTCCAGGGGACAGGTTGCTTCTCAAATCTACTTGTCCTGTAAAAAGATCTACTTGTCCCTTTGGTGCCATGTAGTGTGGCGACAAATTATGGCAGCAATCTCATTCTGAAGAGCTCTGACAATAGCCTCTCTGATTATGCCAGGGCTACTACCATAGTAGGGCTTGAATACTTGCAGTTTCAATCTCTACTGTAGCAATTTCCTTATTTTGCCACCTTTCTGCAGATCTGCATACTGGGGCTGGAGGAAGCAGTAAGCAATAGTTCCAGGGCTGGAATGCCTTTGAGTCTGCAAACCTACTAACCTGCATGTTTTAAAGATTTTCACCAGCTTCTCTCTAATATTTTCCTATAATAAGAAAGGTTGGACATTTACTCCTGACAATGGCAGAATTAGAACTTCTTCCAGGGTTGGGAAGAAAGTGGCTGGAGGGAAAATGAACTTGCAAATCGTCAATAGATTTTCACATGAGCAAATCTACACATGCGTATTTACCCATGCTAAAATACAGTTCACAAATATTTTATAGGGGTACGACATATACCATGGGTGCACTTTTGTGACTTTCTTTAAGGATTTGGGGCCACATGTAGGTAGGTTCAGATTTGCGACTCGCAATTTGCGAGTCGCAAATCCGAATGTAGGATGGTGTCCCTGACACCATCTGTGATTCGCAAGGGCTTCGCAAATGCCCACCTAATGAATAATCATGAGGTGGGTCGCAATTTGCAATCCCCTTGCGAATAGCGGCCCTCACAGGGATGGTGGTCTGCTGGAGACAGCAGACCACCATGTCTGTGACTGCTTTTCAATAAAGCAGTTTCTTTTTTGTAATGCAGCCCATTTTCCTTAAAGGAAAATGAGATGCATTACAAAAACGAAAAATGAAACGTTTTCGTTTCATTTTTTCCAGAGCAGGCAGTGGTCCCAAGGACCACTGCCTGATCTGAATTTTTTTTTACAGTGACATTCACAATGGGGAAGGGGTCCCCTGGGGACCCCTTCCCTTTTGCGAAAGTGTTAGCACCCATTTGAAATGGGTGCAAACTGCGAATGGTTTGCACCCGCGTTCGCGGTCACAAAACAATCCTACATTGCACTGCTAGTCGCAATTAGGAAGGGAACACTCCTTCCTAATTGCGACAACCCATTTTGCGATTCGGTAACCAGGTTACCGAATCGCAAAACTGGGTTTGTGCACCGCAATGTGCTTTTTGCACGTCGCAAACAGCGAAGGTAGCTGTTTGCGACATGCAAACAGCTACCTACATGTGGGTCTTGGTCCCTAATTAGGTCTGGTGTTAACAAAGACATTTTGTTTTTATTAAACTTCTATTTCTTTCTCTTTCGGCTGGCTTCACTGTGAGTGATCGCATTCTGCTCTTCCACAAGGAGCATATTGGCACACAAAGTAGTTTTGTTCAGTGTCAGGAACTACAGTGGCAATCAGTGACGTAACGAAACTGGAGGGTGCCCCTTTGCAAAGAACATGGAGGAGCCCCCTCTCCAGACTCACTCAGGGCAGGTGCTGTGCTGAAGGGGCCCCCTGGAGGGCGGCTGCGGGGCCTTTGTTATGCCACTGGTGGCAACGTGTGCTTTTAGAGTTCAAAAACTTTTTCGGGGGGTTTTGCCAGTGTGTGTTACAATGTTGAGGGCCTGGTAGCTCCCACAACAATAAAATGTTACAAAAGCCATGTCAAAACAAGACACGCATTGATGAAACTAAAAGACTTATAAAAATATGTCAGATCAGTTGGCTTTGTCAGTGTTTGTTTATTTTCATGCTTCCCATATTCGTGTTGAAAATGGTTACACTGATTTTCCATTAGAAATATTTTTGGGAAATACTAGCATGCATCAACACATTTTACTAAATTACACTTCATTTGCATCGAATCAGAGAGCATTCTGGGAGCATTATACTTAGCCTCATAACTTAAACTTTTCAGACATGTGTATACACATTTATTTATTTTTTGTACTGGAACCAACGTCAGTAGTGAAATGTGACCTTAAAACATTTATTTACAGCACTCACCCTAATAATGAAGGCTTTCAAATAATGAACCATAAATACAAGTTCGAACAGCATTATCTTTTGGAAACACACTACCTCAACTGCAGAGAGTTCCACTCTCTGTAAAAAAGCAGCCAAAGGGTTTGTGCTGCAGAGGGTTGGGCCTACTTGTCCCAAGGACAAAGTAAACATAAAAACTTGTTGCCCTTGACCCCAGACAAGATGTCCCGGGCGTCGGGCGATAGGAATTCCACATCCCTGGCAATTTATTTGTTTACTGTTCGGGCAATGCTGAACCTTCCAAAGTAACTTTCACTGTCCTCCATAGTCTGGGAAGGAAATGCTGAACCTTCATAATCGTCCAGAACTTTACAGACGTACCATGAGAGAGGTTCTCAGCAGGTGCCTGGTATTTGTAGGTGTTCATTCTCCAGCTCTTACCTGGTGGTGCCATGATTCTCAGATCGATCCCAAGCAGAAACCTAGAGTGATAGAATACACCTTTAGGATCAGTACACTGGGAGGTATGCCGGAGCTTAGAAACTTAAATACCAAAGAAATCAGTGCTGCAACACAACCCATATACTCTAGAAATAGAATATACGCTTTGCCTGGTGGGCAACTGGAACAAGGCTAGTTTTGAGGACATGCCACCCTGCTTAGCACTGTCATTAACATTGTGGCTATCTGGCCTTCTGAATCAGGTCAGAGTAGGATCCAAGATAAGGTTCCAGTTACCAACTATAATGTGGTGAGCCATATTCTGTGAGCAGTTGATATTGAGGGCAGGAAGGCAGCACTCGGTTTCTAGACTGAACCCCCACCGCATGTCTAGAGTCAATAATTTCTATTGTGATACTTAATCAGCCTTCTACATTTTTTAGGCATTTGTATGGCTGGCACTCCCTGAAAAGAGCTGTGCAACATGTTTTGGATAAGGACAATGAGGCTGGCAATGATTATGAAGATGATGCTGTATTGCACATACTGAATACATTGTACTTGAAATACTGACCTAAATCCTTACAAATCTCTTTTAAAATTTACACTGTATGGTTAATAGTGACTAGACAGTCAACATAGTCTCTCTTTAGCTTTTTGAGACTTAAATGGTGACAGGTATGGTTCATGTAAGCGTGCAAGGCCAGATGACCGGTGAGCCAAATAACTTGTGATCCTTTTTTTCCTTGTGACCTAACGTGAAAGACTGATAATATTTAAAATTGTCATAAAAGGGATCTTGGAGGCCCTGAAATTCAGGAAGTATGTCATCTGAGCAGTTGATGAAGCAGCGGAGTATTAATAGTGCACTCTTGTAGTGGCAATGGCGATGGGTCCAGCAATGTATTGGAAGAAGGATCTCAGATTATACTCTTAACTGTCATGTTGAATGCCAGTTTCATATGTACACTACATCCACCTTATAAAATGTGTTCCAAGCGGAGCAATAGTGGGATCAGGAAGAAATATTTAAGGGGAGAGGGACAGCGGCAAGAGCAGCGAAAGGATGGATGAAGGTTGGCTAATGTACTCTGCGAAAGACTTTAGTTGGAAAGCCATACTTCTGGCTGAAGGGATTTGGGGTGCGAGAGATGATTTTCCAATGGGAATGGATCCAAAAGAGTAGCATGACTGTGTGCAGTGTTGAATGGCTTCATCTGATAAAAACTGAAATTCATTAGAAAAAAAAAAAGTTAAAGTGACTTACTTTTAGGTACAGAAAAAGGCCTTAACGTGCATAAAATATACACCCTAGAAATTCACTGGAAAAAAAGTTATACTGATGTTAGCCAGGTGCGAAAAGAAGACTTCAATGTTTGTTTAAAAAAAGAAAAATAAACCCTGACATTTTAATGTGATTTTATAGTTAGATGATGAAGTCACACAGGATGTAATGTTTAAATTTTTTTTTATTGATGACAATACTGATGACCTCTCAGATTACATCATTGATGACATCACTTAGACATCATTCATTCTACTGCACTTCAAATTACTGGATGAGCCCCAAGATCATTTCACAAAACAAAGTAGATATTACACGGCTGACAAATATATACAGAATAGATTGACTGTACATACATGATTGGACAGTTTGTTAATTTCTGTGAAGAAACATACACTGTCCCAAAAGCCGTGTAATACCTAATGTTGGAAGTTGGCTCTGCATATACTATCTCAAAGTGAGCGATATTGTGCACAAAGTCCAAGGGTTCCCCTTAGAGGTAGATAGTGGCAAAATTAGATAATACTAATGCTCTATTTTGTGGTTTTGTGGTAGTGTGGTCGAGCAGTAGGCTTATTAGAGGGTAGAGTTAAGCTTTGTTGTACACACACAGGCAGTAAATGAGAACACACACTCAAAGACTTAACTCCAGGCCAATAGGTTTTTATATAGAAAAATAATAATTTATTTTAGAACCACAAGATTCAGAATTCAAGTAAGTACGTAAATTGTAAGATACTTGGCATAGGTAAATATGGAACTTTGAATTTAAACAGTAATGTACACAGTTTTGGCAAAAATGGCAATAAGCTATTTTAAAAGTGGACAGTGCAAAAATCAACAGTTCCTGGGGGAGGTAAGAACAAGTTAGTTTATCAGGTAAGTGAAGCACTTACAAGTTCAGTCTCCAGGGCATAGGGAGACCACCGTTGGGTGTTCAAGTAAACCCAAACACCTAGCACCTGCAGCACAGGGACGGTCAGGTGCAGAGGTCAAAGTAGGGCCCATATAGCATAGGCGTCTATGGAGAATAAGGGTGCTCCGGTTCCAGTCTGCTGGCAGGTAAGCTCCTGCGTCGTTGGGGAGCAGACCAAGCGGGGTTTTGAAGCACACTAGGGGGGAGGGGTAACAAACGGGCACACAAAATACACCCTCAGCGGCACGGGGGACAGGTGCAGTGTGTGAAGTAGGTGTCAGGTTTTAGGTAGAAATCAATGGAGAGACCCGGGGGTCACTCTGGTGATGCAGGCAGGGCACAGGGGGGCTTCTTGGGCCAGCCACCGACTGGGCAAGGAGGAGGGCCGCCTGCTGGTCACTCCTTCATCGGTAGTTGTTTTCTCTCAGGCCTGGGGGCTGCGGGTGCAGTGCTTCTTCCAGGCGTTGGGTTCTTTGTTACCGGGCAGTCGCGGTAAGGGGGAGCCTCTGGATTACCTCTGCAAGCTTCGCTGTGGGGATGAAGGGAGGTTGACTCAGGGTGTCCACTTTGTGGGAGTCGCCTGGGGGTACTCTCTACAGTGTTGGTTCTTCTGGGCACAAGCCGGGTGCTTCGGGTGCAGTGTTGGGGACTCACGCTTCCTGGAGTGAGGCTGGAGTCCCTTTAAAGATGGTTGTTTTTTGGACAGAGCTGCTGTCCACTGGAGTTTCTTGGTCCTTTGGCTATAGGGCAGTCCTCCGAGTCCTTAGATGTCGCTGGTCCCACTGGATGCGTCGCTGTGCAGGCTCTTTGAGTCTGGAGAGAGGCCGGTAGGGCTGGGGCCAAATCAGTTGTCGTCTCCGCAGGGCTTTGAGGTCAGCAGTCCTTCTTGCTGTAGGTCGTCAGAAATCTGATTTCCTGGGTTCAGGGTTGCCCCTAAATACTCAATTTAGGGGTGTGTTTTAGGTCTGGGGGCAGTAGCCAATGGCTGCTGTCATTGAGGGTGACTACACATTCTGTTCCTCCTCCCTGTGGGGAGGGGACACTTCCCTAGTCCTATTGGGGGGGAATCCTCCAAAACAAGATGGAGGATTTCCTAAGGCCGGGGTCACCTCAGCTCAGGATTCTTTAGGGGCTGTCCTGACTGGAGGGTGACTCTTCCTTGTTTTTCTCATTATCTCCTCAGGACTTGCCGCCAAAAGTGGGGGCTGTGTCCGGAGGGGCAGTTATTTCCACTAGCTGGTGTCCCCTGGGGCGCTGTAACACCAGGCTTGACTCTTTGAGGCTCACCGCCCGGTGTTACAGTTCCTGCAGGGGAAGGTGTGAAGCACCTCCACCCAGTACAGGCTTTGTTCCTGGCCACCGAGTGACAAAGGCACTTACCGCATGTGGCCAGAAACCCATCTAAGTGTGGCAGGGTGGCAGAAACTTGTCAGCCCAACACTGGTAGTTGGACTGGTATACTGGGGGGCATCTCTAAGATGCCCTCTGTGTGCATTTCTCAATAAATCCCACACTGACATCAGTGTGGATTTATTGTGCTAGGAAGTTTGATATCCAGTACTCAGTGTAGCCATTATGGAACTGTGGAGTTCGTGTTTGACAAACTCCCAGACCATATACTCTTTATGGCTACTCCTGCACTTACAATGTCTAAGAATTGGCTTAGACACTGTATGGGCATAGTTCTCATGCAATTATCCCCTCACCTGTGGTATAGTGCACCCTGCCTTAGGGCTGTAAGGCCTGCTAGAGGGGTGAATTGCCTACGCTACAGGCAGTGGGTTGTGGGCATGGCACTCTGAGGGGAGTGCCATGTTGACTTAGTCTTTTTGTCCCCGGCAGCACACACAAGCTGTGAGGCAGTGTGCATGTGCTGAGTGAGGGGTCCCCAGGGTGGCATAAGACATGCTGCAGCCCTTAGAGACCTTCCCTGGCCACAGGGCCCTTGGTACCATTAGAAGGGACTTATCTGTGTGCCAGGGCTTCGCCAATCGTAGAGACAAAGATACAGTTTAGGGTAAGAACACTGGTGCTGGGGCCTGGTTAGTAGGGTCCCAGCACACTTTCAACCATGCCATCAGAGGCATTTTCCTACACCTAACATCTGTATGTGATGTGTAATATGTTACCTTGCCAACACTTTTGAGCACTGATCCACAGCTGTAGTGTTCCCCCATTTATTGGAGTCTGCCGGCTCCTCCGAAGATGTTTGATCTGACTGAGATTGCATTGGTTCCAAGATCTGTTTAAAATTGCCAGGTTTAGTATTCTAAGATGCCACTGTAGGCACAGATTATATGCTGGATCTGACAGAGGAGACCTGGATAGTGCGGGATCACACTACTGTTGACTATACTAGAAATAAAGACGTCTCATTTTCACAGCACCTTATTCTCAATACAATTCTAAATGTTAGTGACCCCAATATGAGTGTTCAAAGGGCTGTGCCAGGGTCTGGGTTCTTTTGGCTGATTTAGAATATTACTTAATAGCTGGTGGAGGGGTGTTTCATTGTTGTAAAACTTAAAGCAACCCCTAGTCGACTGTCGAGGTCATATGGCGACATGCATGGGGCCAGCTCCTTCTCTGAATACAATATGGTTGCCATTTTCAAGCAAGAGTGCATTAGGATAAGCCCAGGCTAAAGTCTGTTTGTTATTATGGCCAGTTATATTTACTGGCCTTTGATGGGCCTAATGGATGTGAACAGTGATCCAGTGAATACTATTTGTGTTTATTTGGGAATGTTTGGGAAGGAACAGGGAGTGTTCAGAGTCTCCAAATCTTGGAAGTCCAATTTATTGATGCAGCTTTTCATATATAGAGGTGCTTCTATGCTGGCTCATAGGCTTACTGTATATTCTACGTTTCCCAGTTTGGCAGCTTTTTCTTCCTAAAATTAGAATTTTTATCCATTGGTAATGAGGTACATGCAACTTGTTTCTTTTGGCAAACTACTTTTTCAAAATGACAGGCAGGCTATGTTATTGTCCTCCACAAGACTGTTTGCAGTTTAGGTTTTTGATTCTTTCAGTATATACTCGGAGATTGCATGTTTTACTGATCACTTCTGAGTATTAAATTGGTTTTGTTTTAAGGAAATGCAAAAAAAGGAGCAACACAAGACAAAACCAGTGTAAAGAAGCCTGTGGTGTCAAAGCCGAACAGTATCAAAACAATGTTCATGGCCAGCGCTGGGAGGAAGACTGCTGATGTGAGTTTTGAATTATAATTAACTATGCTCTTTTTTGTTAAGTACTCCAACAGAGTTTAGTATGCGTTTTCCATCTCTCTCCCTCGTGGTCCATGTCCCCACCATATAAAGTCCTTCCCACCCCTGGTGCTCTGTGTCCTCTTCCACATGTGGTCCCGTCTCTGAGTGCTTCTTACTCTGCCAAATCTCCCTGTGCTTTGTGTTGCTCTCTCTGTGTTCTCCTTTCCCCCTCTCTTACTCCTTCTCCCCCATTTGGCTTGCTAAAATGTGCTGTAGTGCAATTGAAAATCAGTGTTGTTTGCCGTTCCCAATAGTGTCCTCTTGGATCGGTAACTAATAAATAAAATGGCACCTATGTCATTCAGTAGGTGGAAATGCATTCGTGCACTTCATGTATGTGGAAATGAGTATTATGTGCATGCAGTACATGCCTATTGCATCATGCCATTTTATTTTCTGCTAAAGCTGCACAGCATCCGCAAAAAGCGTATGCCTTTTACAGCTGGTCTTCAATATCGCCTGCAGGCCTCAAAACCAAGATCTTTTAGCTTGACCAATGCTTGTTAAAAAACATACAATTCTGATAATTTGTAAGGGCAGCTATTGGGCATCACTCTAGACAAGGGTGACGTGGGTATACCTTCTCCTCTGGTTTGCTGTCTGATCACCATTCCTCCTTTAGTGACCGTTCTGCCTTCTTCTGGGCTTGCAGTACTGTTTTTCTTTTTTTCTCTCCATATTTTGCTTTTGTAAAATGTCATTTTCAGTTGATGTTGTTTGTGCTGTAATTTTAGAAATTGAAATATTATGTTAAAAGTAGTGAGGGAGAGTTACTTTTAAATGACTTTTTAGCGTTCTATCTTTTCCCAGGTTTTCTGTCTGGTTCCTCTGCTACTAATAAATGCATGCAGTATGTAATTGGATTCCATTTAGCAGGCAAACGTCTGCAATCACCCATTATCCATTTTATTGTAGTTCTTCACTTGGTAACTTTTATCCTGTAGTATCCAATCTTTTATGGTAGGGCAACACAGAGGCTTAGCCGTAGAGGTCCGTCACAGGATAACCATGGAAGAAAACCCAAAACTTGTGGCACTTAAGATTGGACCCACCCTGCAGTTGTTGAGGCTTTAGATAACCACCCCACTCCTGAAAACGCTTGCATGGCACAAGCTCCACCCATGACTATACCTAAAAATATGGCTAGGAAAAGAGTAAATAGTCTGTTCAGAGTTTGCACTTGAGACTGCTGTTCGGCAACCTGTCTGATTTGCCTCACATAAAGGTTCAGAAGAGGAAAATTACTTTGCTTCATCACTGCACGATCCAGGACAAAGTTTACTTCATACTCTTTGTAGCCACAAAAGAATAGGGTCTTGCGTTTGTATCTGAAGGATGGGTCCCACAGTGCAGCAGTGTACATCATTTGTCCGTATTTGTTTTTTAAATGATGCATAGTCTGAAGCCTTGTAAGATTTTTATATTTTGTCTTTTTTTTTTTTTATATTTTGTCTTTTTATAGAGGCTTTCAGATTCAGTGATGGACCACCTTCTGTTGTGAGGTTACATTAGCTATTACACAGGCACGTTATTTTACCTTAGGCCTGCAGCTTGTGCCCTTTCACTCCAACG
Organism: Pleurodeles waltl; assembly: GCF_031143425.1. Classification (NCBI taxonomy): domain Eukaryota; kingdom Metazoa; phylum Chordata; class Amphibia; order Caudata; family Salamandridae; genus Pleurodeles; species Pleurodeles waltl. Next base: position 687,281,982 of record NC_090447.1, on the reverse strand, counting down.
CATGCATTTTTATTCCTCTGTTATTTTAGGAGAAGCCTTATTTTGATGGCGATGTTTTAATTTTTTTATCAACTTGTCCTGTTGCACAGACTTCTGTTCTTTTTTTTCTGCACAGTAATTTCATTCTGTGCACTATCCAAGATTGTACGTGATACGTTACAAATTATTGCAGGTACAGTGTTCATCATGTCCCCAACTCTTTGACACAGAAATATAGGTGTGGTCACGTCAGGGCAGTTTTCTCAGAGCACCAAATGTTTTATTATAAAACACCTCAATGCCCCCTGCACGATAGAGGGGAATTCCAACCAGTTGCCATCGTACACTGCATGGGGGAGGGGGGGGCGATGGGCCGATTTATACTGAAAGGGGTAAAATCTTTTCCACCACGATTTCCCTTGAGAAATCCAGATGACTTGCTAAGGACTTTTACGCATGGGTACTAGTAAGGTACTGCTAATTGTCCGGAAGGGTTAGGCTGACAGTTGTCACATGGTGACACATGGTTGTCACTTGGTGCTGGTTCAGACTCGGTACCCCGTGCCCAGTGGTGCTGCTGCCCAAATCCAGCAGTCTATTATATCGAGAGTCTTTACAACACTTCTGTGCATCTTCATTATCACCTCTACTCTGAAATAGTTCCATCTGGATAAGCACAGTGTGATTAGGCTTCTCCAGCCACTTTGCTCTACACTTGCGTAAAATGCCCATGCTGGATTGTCTTTTTAGTTTGCTTGTTGTCTGAATGGCTTTTATAACCAGATGACCAGTTAAGCTTCTATATCTCAAGAACTGCTAACCTAATGGCTTGTTGACATTTTTTTATGGAGATCCTTTTAAAATGGTTTGGACCATGGTTGAGAGAGAATACAGGATTTCTGTAGCTGTTCACTTATCATTGTCTAACTGCTACAGTTGGTAAAATGAAGGCGGAGCTCCTCTTCTCTCGGTTACAGAACCCCACCCTACCTCACCTTCAGCTTAACTGGTTTGGAGGTGGATTAAATCTGATCGGCTTGGGACGCCCCTGGAAAACATTTAGAAAAGGTAATCTAAGACCCTTAACTATGAGTCTCGCATCCTTCCTTGCAGAACCCACACCCACCACCTGCAGAGTGGCCCAAGGATCCTCCCTCAGCCCCACGCTGTTCGGCGTCTACATGGCCTTGCTAGCCGTCATGGTCAGAAGCTACAGAATAATCATCTCCTACGCCAACGACCCCCAACTCATCCTCTCCCTCTCCAGCGAACCAGACAAGGCCAGACGCAACTTCCACGAGGGCATGAAAGCAGTTGCCAACTGGATGAGAGACCGCTGCCTTCAACTCAATACAAACAAGACTGAAGTACTCATCCTGGGCCTTCAACCAAACGCATGAAGCGACTCCTGGTGGCCACCCACCCTCGGAAACCTGCCCACACCCGCCAGCCAAGCCCACAACCTCTGAATCCTCCTGGACCCCGACCTCAGCATGAGCCATCAGATCAACTCAGTCACCTCCACCTACTTCCGCACCCTCTGCCTCCTATGCAAGACCTTCAAATGGATCCCCCTCTAGCATAGAAAGACAGTCACACGCCGGAATCAACAAAAAAACTCACCCGCAAATTGCAAAATATCCAGAACTTCGCCGCCAGATTGTTCCTCGACCTACCCAGACACTGCCACATGTCAACACCTACACACCTTGCACTGGCTCCCCATGGAGACCTCCGCAACACTGGACCTGCCTACCTTAACCAGCATCTCAACTTCCACGTACCCCACAGGACAGTACGCTCAGCCCAGCTCACTCTCACAGAAGTACTCTGCATCAGGAAAACCAGAACAAGAGGATGCTCCTTCTCCTACCCCGTCGCCACCGCCTGGAACGCCCTACCCATCCACATCAGACATTCAACCTCCCCCCCCAACTTCACAAAGTTAATTAAGACATGGCTTTTTTTTTGTCCACCTCAGGTACACCCAACTGCCCCATTCCCCCCAGCTCCCCCCCCCCCACCGCGCATTGAGACTCTTAACGGGTGAGTAGCTGCGCCTCATAAACACTGATTGATTACCTGTTAAACATTATAATGGAAGGTCATTAGTCAAGTCCCCCACACTGCCCAGCCATTTTTAGCGAGTGCTTTTGTTTGTTGAAGTTAAGTATCCTTCAAGTTTAAATCCTCTTTACTGTCCTAACTCCAGAACATGAGAACGTTGAAAGAGACAGGCCCAGAATAGTTCAGATTAACATTTTTAATATTTCAAAATAATAACTTTGTTAGAGAACATTTTAGTTCCAATACTCCATACCTGAAAAGTTAGAGTTATGAAAGGTGTGGAAGGTAGGAAAGGGAAATGCAGAAGAGCAAAGAAAGAATACCCACATTTACTATTACATTATCAGCAGGCTCAAAAAAAGTCTCTATCCAATCCATGGGAAGGGCCATCACACGTCCTTCAGCGGGTTTGTCTGTGCCATATCCCCGAGCTCTCTGGAGAATCTCTTCCCATTCATTCTTTTACTCTGTGTTAAGACAACTGAGGTTCTTATGTAACAGGTCACATGGAGTTGGAAAGGGTACCAGAGGCAGGCTTTACAGTGCCAGCAGGTTATCCTTGATAATAAGAAATTCCCTTCTAAAGTCCTGATGAGCTTGGCTCTGGTGTGGGTAATGTCGTGTTTTTTTTTTTTTTTTTTTTTTTTTTTGCTTCTGAATTGCAGTGCCTTTTTGGAGTCAGTCTCATGATAGTCGTTCCTGTAGTACGGCTCGCCTGTTCAATGACTAATATACCCGATCCTAGTGTCCATGCTGCAAGACCTCTAGTCTCTATCTTGTGAATTTTCAGTGTTGCAAGGTAATAGCTTCCTAGCTCCTCGAAATGTAAGACCTGGAGCCAGTGGTCACCAACCAATGCCAATTAAGGCATTGTGAGAACCCCAGGACTTTCAAACAGGCAGGCCTCACAGCGTGCTCAAGAGATTCCATCTGTTAAAGTCCTCCTGTGGTTGATTTTGCACAGTTTTGAAAAATTGCATGACACACTCTTCCACTGTAATTTTCAAGAGATTTGTACTTGAGTGCTGCTACTTAATGCTCTAATTCAGTGACTTTTGAGTGTCAACCACCTTCGTGCATAGTTCTTGATTTCCCCTCCAGAGCATTAACGCTCTTGTCTATTTTCTGCAAATCCCTCTGACATTGTTGAAGGTTGATTAGCGTGATTCTCCTTGTGTCTGACTAGCGATGTGGAATTTCCTTGCACCCTCTTGAAATCGTAGAGAGAGCCCATCTTTAAACAAGGAGTGACCTGATGGTGAAGGGTGGAAATCGTGCCTCTGGTCCCCATTCTGTGCCTGTAAGCTGTACCCTGCTTTGCACACTGCCTTCTATAATGCTTTGGGGTGGTGACCCCCTTGAGGCCATATGCACCTAAATGAGACCTGAAAGACCTTTTTGAGTTTGGCAAACACTGCCCCTTTAAAGAAACTTTGTTTATTTTTTTGGAGCACAGAAAGAGCTACGGTTTTACTCTTAATAATTCAACAACAAAACTTTAACATTTAAGCCATCGATCTGCATGACCTAAACCAGTTCACCATGCCTTAGCAGCATTTTGTGATGTTTGAGGCGTTAGAGGTAGGTGATTGGCTGTCATTGGTCTGTGTTCAACAGTATTCCTTTTCCATTCCTATGAAGAAAGCTTTGTGTGTCTGCTGTGATACATCGCTACTACCGTTATTTGGCTTACATTTCACTTGAGCTGCGAGGGCCATTCAAGTTCTTTTTCTAGTTGATGTACTTCTTCCCTTTCTGTGAGTTCATAGACTTCTTAAGATAGTACTGTTTGACTTCTGGTTGGTGTACAGTGTAATCTTCAACATAATCCCTTCAGGCACCTATTCAGAAGATGAAGGTTATAGAAGTAAGATAAATGCCCTTCTCCAGTATTGGATCTTTTATAGATTCACATGCTTGAATCATTCCCCATTGTCGAAGTGTGAGTCCCACTGTACCATAATAAAGGAATGTGTATCACAAGAATAGGCACTAATGACAATGGTCCTTTTTGGGGGAAAAAAAATAAAATAAAAAAATGGACAGATATATACAGCCAATGGATCAAAGTATAAACTTTAGGCAATCAGGTGACAGCACCCTCTAGACCACTCCCAAGAAAGGCTGAGTCCCTCAGCTTTTCTACCGTACGTCATGTGATAGTAGTCTCCCTGAACTCAGTTTTCAATACTTATTCCAAATCCTTGAAAATGTATCTTCAGAACTCCTAAATGTGTGTGTGTGTGTGTGTGTGTGTGTATATATATATATATATATATATATATATGTGTGTGTGTGTATATAATTGTGTGTGTGTGTGTATATATGTGTCTTCTGACTGGACATCAAGTCAGAACCAGCGTAAAAAAAAAAAAAAAAGAAGGTGGTTGGGTGCGGGGGTTCCAGAGCTAGCGACACCTACGGGAGAAAGAGGCTTCATTCCGATGACCCGCATAAGGATTGTATATGTTGCCTCCTACCAGAGCACAAGGTGAGAGATTGCAAAATTTGTTGCACCGTTTCACAGAAAACGCTTAATGACGGGGAAGGTAGCCTTTTTCTTTGGCTCCAGAAGCTTAAAACCAAGGAATGTCCTTACTCTGAAGAGGAAAGCAATGAGTCTTCAAAGACTGTGACATCCAAGAAAAAAGAGAGATCTGGTGAAAATCTCTTCACCATCACCTCGTAAAGCTTTGAAAACATCTCACCATAGCTCTTCTGGACAACAAACAGCACATGAGGAACGTCATCTTCCTCAAAAAAGGAATAAATTCCTTCAGAAAAAGTTTGTTCAGAGCCTACTTCTCCTTCCCTAAAAAATTCTGTCTATGAAGGTCTGAAATTATTGTTGACGACTAAATCAGGATTACAATTCCTGGTGGCTGCGACAATGTCTTTGACCACCTCATGACTACCATGACTTAAACATCGATGTTCAGTACAGCTGCGACGCCCATGATCATTTCATCATTGCAGTGGTCGTCCGCCACTTATGACGGCCAACATCCTGAAGCAGACAGTTGCGCTGATAAAATCACTGTTTGTGGTCCATCCCTAAAGCCAAACGATGACCGTTCCACTGACTAAGTTACTGTCGTCAACTAGGGCTCTGACAGCAAGAAACCGGTCGACGAGGGACTCACAGCTGGTGAGAGATTGGACGACGACAGAGCCGTTGGCGAAGGAACAGTCTACCACTGAAATTCACATTATCGACTAGAACATCATTTTTGCCTTTGTCATGGATTGCTCTAAGGCAGAGGTCTTCAAACTGGGGGGCGGGCCCCCCTAGGGGGGCCTGAAGTGATCCCAGCGGGGGCCCCAGACTCCGGCCAAAATAAATATTATACAGATAACAGGCCTTTGTTTTAAGCAGAAGCATGTTATTGCAGTTTTAAAAAGGTAACAGTACTTAATTGCAATGTTTAAATAGGTTTAGACATATTTAAACATTGCCATGTTTATAAAATAATTGTGAAAGATTCTGAGGGGGGGCCCAATGATTTTTATTTTTCAACTGGGGGGGGCGCAGCATTAAAAAGTTTGGAGACCTCTGCTCTAAGGAATAAATCTCCTCCAGATAGTCTTCCAGCCCACACCTCACCCAGTAAAGTTTCATACCTTCCACCAGCACATCTTCTAGACAAGGATGATGATTCAGAAGACGATGGCCCTTTTGAGGTGGCTCGTAGCTCATTAGAGCTTCACGTCAAGAGCCTGGAGGCTGAAGTTGTTGAAGGGAAATACTATGATGAATGCTGTTATATTGCTGGAGAGCAGTATGAGCTGTACCAGCAGGAATACTCATCTTATAAACAGGAGCATCAGGAATAATCCATCCAAATGCCTATATATTTAGTGAACGACTTGCAAAATAAGCTCCTGGGCTATTATTGCAGGTTCCCTGAACCTGACTGACACAGCTCCCTCAAAGCAGACACCAAGGCCAGTACCATCTCCTCAGCTCCGAATGTCTTTCACGACCATCAAGACATCTAACTGCTCCTGCAACCCCACTTTCACAGATTGCTACTATCATAGCTGACCCTCGACCTGGAAGGAAGAGGAAATAAGGGACAATGCCTCAAATCCCTAATGAATGGAATGATTATCTAATTCCAACTCTATCCCCTCCAGTACCTCCAACAGATTCCCCACTGGAGAATCTCGTCGGATTACATAATCTGATGGAAGGATCGGGTTAGAGGTTTGAGCTTCCGCTTCTCACCAAACAAGCCGATTGCTTCATTTGCGTTTTTAAAGCGCCCACCAAAAAATCTGTTCGGGCTATCTGTATCATTGACATTATTTGGGAAGAATGCCTCAAAATCATCTGGCTACAGTATCTTCAGTCGTCTCCAGACTTGATGAAAAATACAAAGCTCCTGAAGAATCTACAACATGCTTAATTTGCCAACCAAAACCAGACTCTGTGGTATCCCAGGCGGCCCAACATTGCTCCAAAAATCCGACCACTCCAATCTCAGCACCTCCTGAAGGGTATGGTTGAAGGCTCGATAACATTGGTAAGAGATTCTCTTCTATGTCAGCCACAACAGATAGGGTGGAAAACTCTCTGACAATATTAGGCTGCTACGATCACCAAATGTGGTCAGACCTTTCACTATACATTGACCTCTTGCCTGAAGAGACCAAAATAGAAGCCCAAAAGATCCTCCAAGGATTAAAAAGAGCATTGTGCTTTTGATATCTCCTCAACACGATTCAGACATCTTTCTGGTGCAGCGGTCCTCAGCAGACAAGGATGGCTTAAAGCCACGTCTATCCACCTAGAGATCCAAAGTGAAATACTAGACTTACCTTTTGACAGTGAATCATTGTTTGATGAGCATGTGGACGAGGTGCTCCAGTCCATCAAGGTTGATAAAGACACTGCCAAGTACGTGGAAAATGATAAAATTTGTGGGGGTGGGGACGCCGGCACCTTGGGACCATCACCTCCCCAGGGCACTTTGTAAAACGATGCCTGGGGGAGGTGTCGCACAGCCATAAACCCCCTTCCCCTGTGCTGTAGGAGCTCCCTCTCTTTGACAGTAATGCTGGCTCCCACAGGAGGTGGGGAGCCAGCTAGGACTGTGGGGGCATTTAGGCCCCCCACGGTCCCCAATGTTATGGCTGGGCCCCAGGGGATTGGGTCCCTAGGGCTTAGATCAGCCCTGCGGAGTGGGGCAAGGGCCCCCACCCTAAAAAAAACCAAGAAATCAGGCCACAGCCTGGGGATTTAGTAGAGAGTCTTTCAAGGGTTTTATTTATTCTCCTTTACCACCTCTGATGCATTGGCCAGTGGCCCAAAATGCTTGCCTTTTTGCATTGTTTAACAAAGCTAAATTGCAAAAGACTTTTACTCTGAGTGGATGGAAGAACCTATTTTGCCCTTTTCTGAACACACCTGACCATTTGACTTTCACTATGTCACCCACTTCCAATTTAACACTTTTTCAAATAGGTTATTATCATGGTACTCCTTATAAACGCTTTGGGCATTGGTCATTCTATCCTTCAGTACTTCTGGTGCCCATTCCACTCTTCTGGATTTGGGCAACCAACTAATGTTATCTTTCAATAATTGTGTCCTTCCCCTCATTACTCCGAATAAACTATGGCCTATAGCAGTGCAGGGTGGAACTCTAAATGCCCAAATAGCCTGGAATAATTCAGTCTTCCAATTTAGACTATTATTGTTTGCCAATTGAATCGCTCCTTTAATGACTCTGTTAAACATCTCCACTGTGCTGTTTTCTGCTGTTTGGTAAACGGAAGTTGTTGTGTTATGTTTAATACCATTTCTCTTTAAGAACTTTTCGAATATATTGGATATAAATTTGTTTAAAAACAAAAAAAAAAAAGGTCCAAAAAAGTTGTCTAATAAAAGACTGTTAGAAAATCATCCTATTAGACCTGATCACCCCCGTTTTTTGATTGATACATGTAGTTACTGACTGTGCCCTGGCTTCTGCTAAACAGTCCCACAGCTCTGTTTAAAAGGTTTGTGCAAGTTAGGCGGAAGTATATTTGGCTCTGAGACCCTACCTGTAAGTTCCTACTATATGGTATGGCACGTAGGTTTAGGGACCCCGGTGGAGTTAGGGCACCCATGTGTGCACTGCTGTGGTACATGGAATCATTATAAAGGCGGTCCTTCCTTGCTGGCTGCTTTCAAAATAAAATTTAAACCCAAATTCAACTTTGGAATTAACAGTACTTCCAAAGTCTTATCTTACCTTATCGTTAAATATAGGCCACCCCTAAGGTATTCCCTAAGTGCCCCGAGGGCTGGGTGCAGTGTCAATATAAGCATGGACATTATAAAAGATGTTTTATAAGCCTTGGTGAGGAAAAAACAGGCAATTTTGTTTTTCCCCATTATAGTGCATTAGCTCCATAGGCTAGCATTGAGAGGCTTTATTTAAAAATAATACTCATTTCCACTAGAAATAGCTAAATGTCATGTTTGATATCAAATTACTAGTTATAATACATCAAAAAACTTGCCAATGTTGTATTGATTACAACTATCACAGCGAAGGAGTTTAGAACTCTTTCTGAAAGTTACCAAAATCAGCCCTTAGTGCCCTTTCCTGATTGGTCAGCCTCTGGCAGAATGAGCCAAGTTACCTTAATGAGGTGTGAAGTGGCCTGGGCTGAAACAAAGGAAGCATCTGGTGGGAGGGAAACTCCTGTAACAGATGGCAGAGCAGAAGGGGGTAGGGTGGCCAAACTGGGTTTCAAAGGAGGGAAAGCTACCTGGGACAGACACCAGACCTCCCAATTTCTTGCTCCCTCAGCCAGATGGGAACCCCAGTAATTAGATTAGGATAGGGACTTAAGGGGGTGTGTTAGCGAAACTACACCACACCATTGGGTTGGCTCAGCCAGATCTAACCTCCCAAGGAGAGATTTTGCCCATCTTGGAGTTTTGAAGAATGCTGCTTTCAGGGATTGTTTTTTGCTACACTTTGCAGGAAGTGGTCACCCCCGAAGGTGCACCCTGCACCCTATTGGTCAGGGGTGCCTTTAGGAAAGTACCATCTTGCCTGGCATGTTACCCCCATATTTCACTGTATATATGTTATTTTAGTGTATGTGTCACTGGGACCCTGCCAGCCAGGGCCCCAGTGCTCATAAGTGTGCCCTGTATGTGTTCCCTGTGTGATGCCTAACTGTCTCACTGAGGCTCTGCTAACCAGAACCTCAGTGGTTATGCTCTCTCTGCTTTCTAAATTGTCACTAACAGGCTAGTGACCGATTTCACCAATTCACATTGGCATACTGGAACACCCTTATAATTCCCTAGTATATGGTACTGAGGTACCCAGGGTATTGGGGTTCCAGGAGATCCCTATGGGCTGCAGCATTTCTTTTGCCACCCATAGGGAGCTCTGACAAATCTTACACAGGCCTGCCACTGCAGCCTGAGTGAAATAACGTCCACGTTATTTCACAGCCATTTACCACTGCACTTAAGTAACTTATAAGTCACCTATATGTCTAACCTTCACCTGGTGAAGGTTGGGTGCTAAGTTACTTAGTGTGTGGGCACCCTGGCACTAGCCAAGGTGCCCCCACATCGTTCAGGGCAAATTCCCCGGACTTTGTGAGTGCGGGGACACCATTTCACGCGTGCACTATACATAGGTCACTACCTATGTATAGCGTCACCATGGTAACTCCGAACATGGCCATGTAACATGTCTAAGATCATGGAATTGTCACTCCAATGCCATTCTGGCATTGGGGAGACCATTCCATGATCCCCCGAGTCTCTAGCACAGACCCGGGTACTGCCAAACTGCCTTTCCCGGGGTTTCACTGCAGCTGCTGCCAACCCCTCAGACAGGTTTCTGCCCTCCTGGGGTCCATCCAGGCCTGGCCCAGGAAGGCAGAACAAAGGACTTCCTCAGAGAGAGGGTGTTACACCCTCTCCCTTTGGAAAAAGGTGTCAGGGCTGGGGCGGAGTAGCCTCACCCAGCCTCTGGAAATGCTTTGATGGGCACAGATGGTGCCCATCTCTGCATAAGCCAGTCTACACCGGTTCAGGGATCCCCCAGCCCTGCTCTGGCGTGAAACTGGACAAAGGAAAGGGGAGTGACCACTCCCCTGACCTGCACCTCCCAGGGGAGGTGCCCAGAGCTCCTCCAGTGTGCTCCAGACCTCTGCCATCTTGGAAACAGAGGTGTTGCTGGCACACTGGACTGCTCTGAGTGGCCAGTGCCAGCAGGTGACGTCAGAGACTCCCTCTGATAGGCTCTTACCTGTGTTGCTAGCCTATCCTCTTTCCTAGGTAGCCAAACCTCCTTTTCTGGCTATTTAGGGTCTCTGCTTTGGGGAATTCTTTAGATAACGAATGCAAGTGCTCACTAGAGTTCCTCTGCATCTCTCTCTTCACCTTCTGCTAAAGGATTGACCGCTGACTGCTCAGGACGCCTGCAAAACCGCAACAAAGTAGCAAAGATGACTACTGCAACCTTGTATCGCTTCTCCTGCTGCCTTCTTGACTGTTTCCTGGTGGTGCATGCTCTGGGGGTAGCCTGCCTCCTCTCTGCACCAGGAGCTCTGAAGAAATCTCCAGTGGGACGACGGAATCCTCCCCCTGCAACCGCAGGCAACAAAAGACTGCATCACCGGTCCTCTGGGTCCCCTCTCAGCACGACGAGCGTGGTCCCTGGAACTCAGCAACTCTGTCCAAGTGACCCCCACAGTCCAGTGACTCTTCAGTCCAAGTTTGGTGGAGGTAAGTCCTTGCCTCCCCACGCTAGACTGCATTGCTGGGTACCGCGTGATTTGCAGCTGCTCTGGCTCCTGTGCACTCTTCCAGGATTTCCTTCGTGCACAGCCAAGCCTGGGTCCCTGACACTTTAACCTGCAGTGCACAACATTCTGAGTTGTCCTCTGGCGTCGTGGGACTTCCTTTTGTGTCTTCGGGTGGACTCCAGTTCACTCCTCTTCCAAGTGCCTGTTCCGGTACTTCTGCGGGTGCTGCCTACTTCTGTGAGGGCTCCCTGACTTGCTGGGCGCCCCCTCTGTCTCCTCATCCAAGTGGCGACATCCTGGTCCCTCCTGGGCCACAGCAGCATCCAAAAACCCTAACTGTGACCCTTGCAGCTAGCAAGGCTTGTTTGCGGTCTTTCTGCGTGGGAACACCTCTGCAAGCTTCTTCACGACGTGGGAAATCCATCCTCCAAAGGGGACGTTTCTAGCCCTCTTCGTTCTTGCAGAATCCACAGCTTCTACCATCCGGTGCCAGCTTCTTTGCACCCTCAGCTGGCATTTCCTGGGCATCTGCCCAATCTCGACATTGTCGCGACTCTTGGACTTGGTCCCCTTGTTCCACAGGTACTCCGGTCCGGAAATCCACTTTGGTTGCTTTGCTGGTGTTGGTCTTCCTTGCAGAAACCCCCTATCACGACTTCTGTGCTCTCTGCGGGTTATAGGTGCACTTTACACCTACTATTCAGGGTCTTGGGGTGGGCTATTTTTCTAACCCTCACTGTTTTCTTACAGTCCCAGCGACCCTCTACAAGCTCACATAGGTTTGGGGTTCATTCGTGGTTCGCATTCCACTTTTGGAGTATATGGTTTGTGTTGCCCCCATACCTATGTGCTCCTATTACAATCTACTGTAACTTTACATAGCTTGCATTACTTCCTTTTGCTATAACTGCATATTTTTGGTATTGTGTACATATATCTTGTGTTTATTTGGCATCCTCATACTGAGGGTACTCACTGAGATACTTTTGGCATATTGTCATAAAAATAAACTACCTTTATTTTTAGTATATCCGTGTATTGTGTTTTCTTATGATATTGTGCATATGACACCAGTGGTATAGTAGGAGCTTTGCATGTCTCCTAGTTCAGCCTAAGCTGCTCTGCTATAGCTACCTTCTATCAGCCTAAGCTGCTAGAAACACCTCTTCTACACTAATAAGGGATAACTGGACCTGGTACAGATTGTAAGTACCCCTTGGTACCCACTACAAGCCAGGACAGCCTCCTACAGTGCCCCTCTGCTTGCCAACTCAGGACCAAGGATAAATATGGAAGAACTGCCCAGCAACTCAGATCCCTGCTGTAAGAATATCAGAAGGACTGCCCTGCTAAACCCCCGGTCTGCATCTGAAGGACTGCACCCACAAGGATTGCACTAACTGCACACTATGGGCTTCACCACAGGATGGACTTTGCCTTCCCGCTCAATCTCCAGGAGTTGACTCCTCTGTAAGCAGCAGGTACACAGGTGCTACCAAGAGTCCCCTGCATCAAGTCCTACAAGAAGAGCCCAGCTTACCAGCATCCAGTGACCTTTTGAGGATTCTGACCTGGTGCATTCTGGAAATTGTAGTCCCACTCCCAAGAAGCAACTCAGAGCTTCTGAAACCGTGGACCAAGTTTGGACACTGCAAGATCCCAAAAAGGACCTCTGGAAGAAGATCCAGAAGTTTGGAACAACCCTTTTTTTGTTTTTTTTAATATATATAAACAAAGTTCCATAAGGTGACAGACCTGGCAACAAGAGTCAAGCCAGCGACGTTGAACCGCGAGCTGGCCTGAATTTCAGGTTCATTCCACTGAAGCTCCTGAGATTTCCCCACTGATCAGACTTCCAGGAGTTGACCAGGACCTTGCGCTGAGCCAAGCTGATGATGCTGCATCGCAAGCAGGCCTGAAGAAGAGCCTCTATCGATTACAAGAGAAAAAGCTCCAGAAAAGAGACTCTAAATCTGAAGGTAAAATTGTGACCGATGCCTCCGGCTCAGTGTATCCAACGTGGGTTCTGTTGCAATCCACCTCAAACTTTGACTTTGCCCCAGCCAAGCGTAACCAGATGTCCGCGGTTGGCACTCTTTGCTTTTGGTCACTTGTTGATATTAAATACGTTACACACCTGTCTCCTATGTTAAGCCTGACTGCTTGTGGGACAAGCTACCAAGGCTTGAGCAACAATTAATTTATTGAGAACTTGACTGGACCTAATGTGAGATGGTGGCCTATTACTAAATGTAGGTATCTACCTGCCCTTACTACTAATCTGCTTTCCAACAATGTCCTTGGAGGGGAGGGGCCAGAAAGACTGTCTAATCTGCAAAGTATGATCCTGTGGATGTCTAGTGGTGCTTCTAGCAGCTTGGACTTCCAAGAGTTCCCTCTTTCATCATTACAAGCCCGAACTGTGTAGCTCAACTAGTGAACTGTTCATTTCCTACTACCAGCAGAATCGGTGCTTGATCTAGTCTTGTAATTCAGTTATTGGGCCACCGAGCTTCAACATTTGTTAGTATGCTAGCCAGAACCTAGCACTGGGCACAGAAGCAACATATGGAATTGTCTAGCAATATAGGTCCACCATGGAAAGTTATAGTACTTCTTCTGCAAAGTCATGCCTTCTACAAATAGCTTCTTCTTGGAGGTTGAGGCACTTAAGCAATTCCTTGGACTTTAAGATAAAGCTTTGTGTGTCTACTTGGGTCTCTCAACCCACCATGTTGGCTGCAAATTAGAAACCATTAGATAAGGGGCAGTCCAGCATGTCAACAGCTGTCACAAGTACCTCACAGCCTGGCAAAAGCAGTAAAGCTAATAAACACCCCCTTTTCAGTACGGGTTGATTAAATTGGTGTTACTGATGTGAATTTAGGACGTACTTCCCAATATTTATTGGGAGTGGCATCCATTTTAACCAGTGCCTCCTATGTTCCCCATTAAAATGCACTTATTTTTGTGCAGCAAAAATCCACAATCGTTTTTGACCAAAGTGATCTTTGGGCAACTTTTATTTTTAATTTAAACGTGTTTTGATGAATTAAGTTATCTACGGAGTAGTTTCGAAATGTTATGGATGATGTCTATACTTGTATGCGGTGTATTGTAAGCTGAAGTCTTTATACTTGACAACTCAAATTTTGTACACTGAAAAAGGCTTGTGATGTGCTTGGTGAGCCGGAATGTCTATTGCATAACCTTTAAAACGTATCATTCACATCGCCAACACTCAAATCCTGCTGTCTTACTTTAATGATGTGTCCATGGTATGGTTTGCTGTGTGGTAATTCACATGAACCCAGGGCTTGCCTGGTAAGATGTTGCTCAGTCAGCCCCTGAGGTGGCACATAATGCATACTAAGGTGAAAGAGTTTAAAGATATTTCACAGCCTATTGCTGTATTTTAATAATTGTGCATTATTGATTAACAGAAGACTGTGGACCTATCGAAAGATGACCTACTGGGTGATCTTCTCCAAGATCTCAATGCGAAAGTAAGTTCCTTAAAGCATAAACTGTGCACTTGAGCGAGTGATTTATATAAGACCGAAGGTTGAAGGCTTTCTAACAGTGATTTTAAGCTTCCTAAAATATTTGTTCAAATTGACTTACTGACTGTTGTTCTTACCTCATATCTGAGTTGTCTTACATTTGCTCTTAATTTATTACATCCCAACACTCTTTCGGAGTTCATATTTTACTTCATTAATGATTCAACTTTTCACAATCATTTTAGTTCTGCTCCCTCATTTACTTTATCCTTTTTTTAGGCACCTCTTATTGCCCTTCCACCAGTTGTTGCACTGAAGAAGAAGAAACTTGCTGGTGCTTCTCTTAATCCATTCTCTGTGCAAACACAACCCCCCAAGGTAACGTGAGAAAACTAGCAGGAATTTGGAGGCAATTGACCTGCTCTTCCTTCAGGGAGAAGTGATTGATTTCCGTAGCTGAATGTTTGAGATTAAACTAAGAGAATTGTATGCACTTTTTTAATTTTAATTCTCCGTGATCAGCAAACCAAGCATTTTACCTGCAGTGTTTTGTTACCCTTGGGTACGGACAAGAGGTTTGTTAAAAGCGCAAAAGATTCTGGACATAAAATGTAACTGCAGAGGACGCTAACGTAACTGGTTTGAGATGTGGCATATATGTAAAAAGTTGGCTTTCCCACAGTACTTGTTTTATATATTGTGTGCCTTCATTCAAAAAACATACCTAAACAAAATAAGCATTGGCAAAGTCATAAGGGCAAAATGCCAATAACAGACCTGTTGGCAATGTTTGTTGAAGAGGGAGAGCAGTCTTAACATCCTATTATGCTATTCAAAATGTAATTACTTTGTAAGGAGGGTGATTGATTGACAAATGTCTATTTCTTCGATATCCTGTTAATTTAAAGCAGTGAGTGGCTGATGTGCATGGTGGAACAGCTGTACAATGCTTGTGAAACAGCAAAAGGACCTTGTTTTCCGGTCAGTAATTCTTGATCTGACCAAGGAGCTGTAACTCGAGATGGTGAAACGACAATGATGGAATTACTAAGCCTTTTGAATATTTGGAAGTTTAAAATATCGGAGGTTGATGCTTTTGGGATGCTAGAAGGGAAGGTGAAGGAGTCATTCATTAAAGGACTGTTTGTGGATAGTGAGCTGTAACATAATGAGCATCTGTCTGCTTTTTACTTCTGGCCTTTGAAGCAGGCCAGACATTTATTTTTCATTAAAAATTATACATCTTATACATACAAAGAGGTTTTTTTTTATCAGAGGACTTTATCCTTTGGTCTGTTAAATAGCCACTCGAGTTTTGCTTCCTCCCTCCACAGCATGGGGCAGTGGGTCAACTCACTTTAACTAGTAGACCCATTTATTTTGAGTGACTGCAAACAATGTGTGCACGTTGAGCACATCAGCCTAAAATTAGCTCTTTTTCTCTTTTGCTGCAAAGCTGGTACCAAGCATGCTTTTCAAGTGTTATTTGTTTGTAGAAACTTTAAATATAGCATTTTTGTTTTGACCGTGCACCGCTTTAACCCTTTTTATTGAGTATTTAAGTGACCCAGGAAGATCGTAGGAGTGTGCAATTCGGATATTTGCTTATTTTCCTCAGAAATAGTAATCGTATGGATTGTGCAAAAGAGAGGCTTGCTTAAAAAATTACTAGTAAAACCGCTGCATCGGTGCTTTCTTTTAGTGTAATTTCTTAATTGCAAGCGCAAATTGGCCATGTTTAGGTGATACCATATTTGCGTTTTTTGTCGAATGTGCTTGCAATTAAAAAAAACATTGCACTAGTATGTCAAGGCCAGACCTATTGGTTTTGGCAGTTATTGCTTTTGTGCGTGCTTGTGATGGGGAAACCGTATAAAACATCATAAACAATGGTTATTTATGGTTCAGCGGTTTGCTTTCTGTTGCAGCTTAATTCCAAGCGTTGCTGTGAATGTATGTCTAGGGTGCTATTCCAGTGGTTCTGTATCTCCTCTTATTTCTTTGTGTTTAATGAGTTGGTGACATTTTATTTCAGGTAAATCCTCCTCCTCCTTCTGTTCCTGTGAGAAACGCTCCCACATTTGTGTCAAAGCATTCTCCACTTACAGTTACCTACAAACCTGCCAACGAAGCAACTAAATCTCCTGCAGTAAAGCATGAACCCAGTTCAGTTGCAGGTGCACAAAATGGCAACGAGCTGCAAATGAAAATGGAGGATACAGCAGGTACACTCTTGCAAATATTTAAACAAAATAAGTTGCTGTGTATCAACTCGTTTGCCAGTGTGGTGCAAAATTATTTGCGAAATCCGAGGAAGTATCATCCGTTTGCAAGTTTGTCGGTGACGTAGTCCAAGGAAGCCTGATTTGGAGCTTAATTCAAGATATGTGCGTTCAGGTCTGTTAGTTTCTGCAGATGAGGGCCGAGCTTTAAGAATACTAATACTGTCTGATTGCTACCAAAACTTGAGGGGTTTACCATTTCCAAATGTTCATGACAACATTTTCTACTTTTACACTTATCATTTACACTTACCATGGTTATTGTTGCTGTTTATTTTGAAAATCGGACTTTTTACGACCTTCCAGGACCAGAGACTTAAAATTCTGGAGGCTCTAAAACAGTAAAACAATTCCACTTTTTTTTTTTTTACACAGAGGAAATGAACGTAAGGACGTTAAAATTATTGGAGGTACACATTTTAGGTCAATTATTTGACCCCAAACTCCCTCTGCTTCAATGCTAATATTTGTCTCCTGATTACTGCGGACTGCAAATTATTGCAACAAAAAGTTCTTTTTATCATATTGTCCAGAATCCTCTCATTCTGGTGCAAGGTAGACATTTCCTTTTTCTATTGTATTGGTACATGGCAAACGTAAAACAACAAAAGAGCAAATGTGATAAATCCTTTAGCATGAATGTTGCTTTCACAGGTGTATGGCGTGGTCTACTGGCGGAGGTTGTGCCCACCTGTGTCATTTGGGCTGGTGATGGCTTGTTAATTCCATTCCATGTTATTTCTGCCTACAGAAGATGATCAAAACTTGATGGAATTTGATGATGGGGATTTCGACGATCCTATGGAAGCGGAGGATAAGAAGCCTGCTTTAGAACATGGCATTACAATCAAGGAAGAACTTGGAGAGGAAAAATGGGAAAATGAACAAAAGCCTGTGAAGGAAGAAGCATGTGCCACGTAAGACCACCTTTTCGAGCATGCATTTTTGTATGGCTTTATTTATTTTATTTTTTTGACGTTGTTGGCACTTTCTCAGCCGTGCACTGTGTCCTAAGTGTGCAGAAATGTCTTATTTCCATGAGAGCACGAGACCCATCCGACTTGCCGGATCGTGTATTGTTTAATGCAAACGACCACCTTCTTGATGCCTCTATCAGTTACATTGTCTGTTAGTGTTATGTTTTCCATCAGCTACTACAGATCATGGGTTAAGGCACTGTAATAGTGTTACATATGTTAATATGTAAAATAGTGCAGCCTTGCTCCTGCCTGCTACACTCAATCTACACTGCTTTTCCACGTTTACTTGTACACTTCAGGCCTGGTCTTTTTTTAGTGGGACCCATTTTGATTAAAATGAAGCATTATTATCTGATCTAATTAATCAGAAGCATGTGTTACTACCACCCATGGCTTGCATCTTTTAATGGTTTTGTTTGTCCTTTTTTTGTACCATTCTCTGATGTCGCCAGGTTCACAGTGTTACCGGCGGTCTCCTGCTGGAAACAAATGGATGGAGAAGGAAGTGAGTCTGTGGTGACGGACATTCAGGTGGACACCAGCAGTCTTCCCTTGGTGACAGAGGTGGGCGGTGACCAGGTTTTTAGATTCTACTGGCTGGATGCCTATGAAGACATGTATAGCCAGCCAGGTATGTGAAGCATGGCACTCATGGTAAGTGTGCATGGATTCCTTATGCATCGTTGTCTAACCACTGCAGAATAGTGTGAGACCTATGACAACAAGGAGGTCTGTGTAGCACTGGGGGTGGTGGGGTGCGCTATATATATTTTTATATATATAGAGAGAGATCTATGGAGAGAGAGATGGACAGAGAGCAAGCAAAACCTTCGACTATACTCTTCCATACTATTAATCTGCCAAACTAGCATGAGTCTGCCAGACATCGTAAATGAGACATTGGTGATGTAGCACTGTGTAGGAAGATCAGTCCTGGTCCGGTCCACCCCCCCCCCCCCCCCTTGCCGGTCCTGCCACAAAATTAGAAGCCAGTTCACTTGATCCCCAAGTGGCCAGGCCCTTTAGCACTGCTGTAAGTCCCTAGTAAATGGCACCAAACTCATGCAGACTGCCACTACAGGCTGAATGAAAAGGTGCTTCAAAGTGTGAAAACACTACATGGCGCACACACGTGTGCCATGACCCCTAACACTGCCTGTAATATGTTTAAGTCGCCCCTACAACAGGCCTTATAGTCCTATGGCAGGGCGCATTATAATATAATAGATGAGGGCATATCTGCATGAGTAAATATGCCCCTACTATGTCTGTCGATTCATAGACCTAGTAAGTGAACAGGGAAGCCATTCTAAATACATGTTCTGGACTCTGATCAATACGAGTACCCCGGCTACATGATGGCTTCACTGAGAATATGGAAAAATCTCGTAATAAACCTCCCTGATTCCAGTGATGGATTGTAGGAGGCTGGCCTAATGTGTGGTGGACACCTATGGTGCTACACCTTATACTGGGTCTAGGCAACCCTTATTAGATAGTGTTAGTTTCTAGGTAGCCAGGTCACTTGAGTGCTCACCACAGCTACCACTAAAGACTTATCTAGGAGTAGTGTGAAGCACTTGCAATACTACAGTAGTCACACAGTAACATATCACACATGAAAGGAACCACACAGTGTTGCAAAAATAAAGGTACTTTATTACAGGAACACCAAACTAGATTATTATAGGCAAACCACCCCGTCTGGAGGTAAGTACACACAAAACATACTCAGGTAAATTTTAGCAAATAGCAAGGGTCCTATGGGATGCCAAACCATATACTAAAGTGGAATGCGAGAACGGGTCCCCCACCAGAGGTTATGGAGTAGTTCGCTTAGGGCTGGGAGAGAGTGCAACCCCAAGAGATAAGTATCTAGATGACCCCTAGCGACCAGGAGAGTAGAGGTAAGTTACCTGGCCGTCCCATTGGCTAACTTGGGGGCTTGTAAATGGAATATTGCAATGACAGGACCAGGGGGCTGGAACCCAACAGTGGGTTCTGGATGAAGAGGACCTGCAAAAGAAGTAGATGGAGTCCAGTTCATGCAGGAGTGTCCAAGTGGCAATGCCCAACCTTCTGTGGGTGAAGTTCTGGGTTGACGGTGGTGGATGAAGTCCATTTTTGGAGTCCAGGAGCAGCAGAGGAGTCCCTGAAGTCCCCTAGGAGCTGTCCCTCGACGGTCGCTGGATTGCAGATGGGGTCAGTGGTCAGTAGGACCACCACTAGCAAATGCAACTGGAGTTGTTGGAGATTTGCAGAGCTGAAATGGACCAGCCCAGGTCCTGGGGACTCTACCACTGTAGGGGAGTCCAGGCTGAACCTCCGAAGACAAGAGAGCCAGCAAAACTAGTCGGAGCACCCACGAGCAACCCACTGGCAGCAGGCACAGTAAGTCACAGTGAGGCCCAGGCAGCCCACCTGAAGAGTCCCATGTCACTAGAGCAGCAGAGAGACAACTGTCCTTGCAGAGGTAGAGGGCTGGGGGCCAGGGCTACTTGGAGCCTAAAGATCCCTCTGAGCAGGAGTCAACAAGCCTTGGTTGCTGCAACAGTTACGGTGCAAAGGGGTTCTGTCGTGGAGGAAGAGGCAAGGACCCAGTCTCCCAAGTTGGACAGAAGGCAGAGAGGACCCCTCAGACCCACCACCTGTGTTGGAGAATCTTCATAGGCCCAGAGGACAGGAGATCCCAGCAGCCAGAGTTGCCTTAGGTGCCTGCAGATGCAGGGAAGTGACTCCTTCACTCCAAGGGAGATTCCTTCTTGCTTCTCCCCTCCCACTTAGGATAGCATTACCGCACCATCAGCTTTTGAAAACTGTAAAAATTGGTGTTGATTTCTTTGAGTTTGTGACTCACTTACTTGCCTATGTGTGTGCCTTAAATGCTTAGCACTACCCTCCGATATTCCTAACTGCTCACCCACACTACCACAAAAGAGCATTTGGGTTATCATTTGTGCCTCTGTAATTCTTCTGGGGTTTGCTTGGACTGTTTACACAGTACCTCATTTTGATCCACTTTATAAAAAGTCAGCCTTCTACACACTGTATATAACTTCTAAATATATATAATTTTTTAACAAGTGAGCTGCCTTCTTGAACTCCACCTCCCAGTGCTTTGAGAAGACCTTAGTGCCTTGTTACACACTACACAAACCATCTGTTATATTTGATTTAGGAGGTGATTACTGTTTGAATAATCTGTAGAAACAAACACCTGGTGTAGTATTAAAGTACATAAAAGCTGCACAATTTGCTTGTAAAGGTAGCCTTCTGTCATATCCAAATGACGTAATGTTTATACTAGTGGTTTATCATTTAATGCCAAGCACCCGGCCACATGACGGGAGCATGCGAGTAGGCGCAAAGCAGTTTCTCCACTACTACTATATTAGTGCAACACCATTAAGTGCTGAAATTGGTTGGCATTCCACTCAACTCTAGTCCACCCCTCTCCAATCTAGTCTACCTCACTCCAGTCCACCCCATTTCAATCGACCCACTCTACTCCACCCCACCCCGCTTCAGTCCATCGTGCTCCACCCTGCTTCAGTACACCCTGCCCCGTTTGAGTCCGCCCTGCCCAGCCCTGTTTCAGTCCTCCCTGCAACACTCTGCGACTGAACCACTAAACTCTACTCCGGCTTTTCTAAACTCTACTCCCGATTGTCTTTGCAAGTGCTTGTTTTAAATGCTTATAAGATTTTTAAGTGCCCCCCACAGTTAGTGATAGTTACAATTGCTGCTATAGTTTTGCCAATAGAGAGTTGTGTATTTTAGGCGTTCGGACCGTGAAGGAATTTTCCCTGGTACTAGATTGGATGAAACAACAGAAAGACTGGTGCCGCCAGTCTGTATTCAACTTTATGTTGAACGAAGTGGGATCTTGAGATGTTTTTTGGCACACACAGCTATCAGTTTTACTTTGAGGACAGAACATCTAGATACAGCCAAAGTCTGCTGATGACTTATATTTTCGGTTTAAAATTCTTAGGTTACTTTGGACTAGTGGACATACATGGATCATACAAAATCGCATATGAACAGTTGTAGGACTGGGTTCCATTACATATGTGTAAAATATATAAGGGTGCCCTACATTTTAAGCCCAGCAAATGGATTAAATGCACATTTTACATCTTTGGACATGTACCCGTGACCCGCCCCCCCCCCCCCCCCCACACTCCCACCTCCCAACCCCAATATCTGCAATCTTCGGCACTTACTCCCCTCTCTATTTCCATGCTACATTTAAGTCGGAGAGGAGGGCTCATTGGGCCTGTTTATAAATGCTGTTTTTAATGTCACCCCACCGAGACAGAACTTAATCATCGTCAGGGTCTGGTTGAATTTCAGCCTGTAAAATAAAATTGCTTCTCTGAAGCACTTGCAGCTCTTTTGTACTTTTTTTTTTTATATATATTTCACCGCTTTTCCATCTGTTGCGTGATGATTGCTGAATGGCACATAATTTTGAAAAGCTTTCTACTTGTCGTTCTGTGAAAGAGGAAGCAGGGGAGCATTATAGAGCATGAATTCATCGTGCAGTTTTTTTGGTGGATCATGAATATTCAAGACACCTTAATTTTGTCTGTAATTTTGCTTTTTAGATTGTACCCCATCTCGCCTCTTTACTTTCCCATCTCCTTCCCTTCTTCACCCTTCCCACCCCCTTTAAAACCTCTTCACTGCGGCTCTTGTTGCCTTACCTCGTGCTTTTTGAGACATAGCTTTTCATACTATTTACCCTTTTGCTTGGTGGTTGCTTTGCCTTACCTAAGCTTTCTTTTTCCCCTAACTTTGATACTGGTTAATTCTCCCATTGTTGTCTACATTGTCTTTTCCCGTCTTTCCTTAGCTAACCTTATGTACTGTTAACCAAATCCTTCTAGGCTCCATTTTCCAGCACATTTCATGCCGCTTTTTATCTTACTTTTGAACCCCTCGCTGTAGTTAGCGATACTTGTGATTTGATTTATTTCGACTTTGAGTTGCAGTATGTTTTTTTTTTTTTTTTTTTTTTTTTTTTTTTTTAAACTCCCTTTTCTTTTTCCACTATTAGGTGTGGTGTATTTGTTTGGCAAAGTCTGGATTGAATCTGCCAAGGCCCATGTAAGTTGCTGCGTGACAGTGAAGAATGTTGAACGGACAGTCTACATTTTGCCACGTGAAACAGTAAGTGTTCATTTGTATACCTCTTATTCTTTATTTTCTTCTTTCATGCCATTTTTTTTCCATTAACATTAATAATTGCTGGGTGGTTTTCCTGTACGCCCTGTAAAGTTAAGCTTAGCTGGGCCGCTGTTTTAAGTGTTTTTTATTTTCAAGAAATTAGTGGCTGTCCATCCCCAACGCTGTTGTGTTTGCACTATTGCACTCCTCTGGAGTTTCACGTTCTATGAGTTTGCTTTTCCATTGTGGTGGAAGCCATCTCCAGATGAATGACCAAACTCAGTAACACCGTTGTGACTTTAAGGATAACATGTGACCTTGATTGGCCTTAGCTGTTGTGTGTTTGGGCTGTTCTTTCGTATACTGTTCATTGTTGATTAGATTAATGGCATCCAGCAAGGGCTTCTCCTGTTTTAGGGCACTCCTGTGCCTTGCCCTGGGACAGTGGCAGATTGCCATGATCACCCATGGAGTTCTACCCTTTGTTTTCAGTCTTTTTAGTACAGTAATAGTGTAAGGAAATGCCTCCTTGGCATGGTTGCCCCCTGACTTTTTGCCTTTGCTGATGCTATGTTTACAATTGAAAGTGTGCTGAGGCCTGCTAACCAGGCCCCAGCACCAGTGTTCTTTCCCTAACCTGTACTTTTGTATCCACAATTGGCAGACCCTGGCATCCAGATAAGTCCCTTGTAACTGGTGCTTCTAGTACCAAGGGCCCTGGTGCCAAGGAAGGTCTCTAAGGGCTGCAGCATGTCTTATGCCACCCTGGAGACCTCTCACTCAGCACAGACACACTGCTTGCCAGCTTGTGTGTGCTAGTGAGGACAAAACGAGTAAGTCGACATGGCACTCCCCTCAGGGTGCCATGCCAGCCTCTCACTGCCTATGCAGTATAGGTAAGACACCCCTCTAGCAGGCCTTACAGCCCTAAGGCAGGGTGCACTATACCATAGGTGAGGGTACCAGTGCATGAGCATGGTACCCCTACAGTGTCTAAACAAAACCTTAGACATTGTAAGTGCAGGGTAGCCATAAGAGTATATGGTCTGGGAGTTTGTCAAACACGAACTCCACAGCACCATAATGGCTACACTGAAAACTGGGAAGTTTGGTATCAAACTTCTCAGCACAATAAATGCACACTGATGCCAGTGTACATTTTATTGCAAAATACACCCCAGAGGGCACCTTAGAGGTGCCCCCTGAAACTTAACCGACTATCTGTGTAGGCTGACTAGTTCCAGCAGCCTGCCACACTAGAGACATGTTGCTGGCCCCATGGGGAGAGTGCCTTTGTCACTCTGAGGCCAGTAACAAAGCCTGCACTGGGTGGAGATGCTAACACCTCCCCCAGGCAGGAGCTGTAACACCTGGCGGTGAGCCTCAAAGGCTCACCCCTTTGTCACAGCACCGCAGGACACTCCAGCTAGTGGAGTTGCCCGCCCCCTCCGGCCCGGCCTCCACTTTTGGCGGCAAGGCCGGAGAAAATAATGAGAATAACAAGGAGGAGTCACTGGCCAGTCAGGACAGCCCCTAAGGTGTCCTGAGCTGAGGTGACTCTAACTTTTAGAAATCCTCCATCTTGCAGATGGAGGATTCCCCCAATAGGGTTAGGATTGTGACCCCCTCCCCTTGGGAGGAGGCACAAAGAGGGTGTACCCACCCTCAGGGCTAGTAGCCATTGGCTACTAACCCCCCAGACCTAAACACGCCCTTAAATTTAGTATTTAAGGGCTACCCTGAACCCTAGAAAATTAGATTCCTGCAACTACAAGAAGAAGGACTGCCTAGCTGAAAACCCCTGCAGAGGAAGACCAGAAGACGACAACTGCCTTGGCTCCAGAAACTCACCGGCCTGTCTCCTGCCTTCCAAAGATCCTGCTCCAGCGACGCCTTCCAAAGGGACCAGCGACCTCGACATCCTCTGAGGACTGCCCCTGCTTCGAAAAGACAAGAAACTCCCGAGGACAGCGGACCTGCTCCAAGAAAAGCTGCGACTCTGTTTCCAGCAGCTTTAAAGAACCCTGCAAGCTCCCCGCAAGAAGCGTGAGACTTGCAACACTGCACCCGGCGACCCCGACTCGGCTGGTGGCGATCCAACACCTCAGGAGGGACCCCAGGACTACTCTAAGACTGTGAGTACAAAAACCTGTCCCCCCTGAGCCCCCACAGCGCCGCCTGCAGAGGGAATCCCGAGGCTTCCCCTGACCGCGACTCTTTGAATCCAAAGTCCCGACACCTGGGAGAGACCCTGCACCCGCAGCCCCCAGGACCTGAAGGACCGGACTTTCACTGGAGGAGTGACCCCCAGGAGTCCCTCTCCCTTGATCAAGTGGAGGTTTCCCCGAGGAACCCCCCCCTTGCCTGCCTGCAGCGCTGAAGAGATCCCGAGATCTCTCATAGACTAACACTGCGAACCCGACGCTTGTTTCTACACTGCACCCGGCCGCCCCCGCGCCGCTGAGGGTGAAATTTCTGTGTGGGCTTGTGTCCCCCCCGGTGCCCTACAAAACCCCCCTGGTCTGCCCTCCGAAGACGCGGGTACTTACCTGCAAGCAGACCGGAACCGGGGCACCCCCTTCTCTCCATTCTAGCCTATGTGTTTTGGGCACCACTTTGAACTCTGCACCTGACCGGCCCTGAGCTGCTGGTGTGGTGACTTTGGGGTTGCTCTGAACCCCCAACGGTGGGCTACCTTGGACCAAGAACTAAGCCCTGTAAGTGTCTTACTTACCTGGTTAACCTAACAAATACTTACCTCCCCTAGGAACTGTGAAAATTGCACTGTGTCCACTTTTAAAACAGCTATTTGTGAATAACTTGAAAAGTATACATGCAATTTTGATGATTTGAAGTTCCTAAAGTACTTACCTGCAATACCTTTCGAATGAGATATTACATGTAGAATTTGAACCTGTGGTTCTTAAAATAAACTAAGAAAAGATATTTTTCTATATAAAAACCTATTGGCTGGATTTGTCTCTGAGTGTGTGCACCTCATTTATTGTCTATGTGTATGTACAACAAATGCTTAACACTACTCCTTGGATAAGCCTATTGCTCGACCACACTACCACAAAATAGAGCATTAGTATTATCTATTTTTACCACTATTTTACCTCTAAGGGGAACCCTTGGACTCTGTGCATGCTATTCCTTACTTTGAAATAGCACATACAGAGCCAACTTCCTACAAATAGTGAATGTAGGAAAGTGCCACTGTTGGCATGGTTAAACCCCCCTCCCCCCACTTTTTGCCTAGTGTTGATGCCAACTTTGAAAGTGTGCTGGAATCCTGCTAACCAGGCCCCAGCACCAGTGTTCTTTCCCAAAAACTCTACCTTTGTTTCCACAATTGGCACAACCCTGGCACACGGTTAAGTCCCTTGTAAAAGGTACCCATGGTACCAAGAGCCCTGTGCGAAGGGAAGGTCTGTAAGGGCTGCAGCATGTATTATGCCACCCTAGGGGACCCCTCACCAAGCACATGTACATGTCTTGCAACTTGTGTGTGCTGGTGGGGAGAAGACCAAGTCGACATGACACTCCTCTCCTCTCAGGGTGCCATGCCCACAAACCACTGCTTGTAACATAGGTAAGTCACCCCTCTAGCAGGCCTTACAGCCCTAAGGCAGGGAGCACTATACCACAGGTGAGGGCATAGCTGCATGAGCAAAATGCCCCTACAGTGTCTAAGTCCATTCTTAGACATTGTAATTGCACTGTAGGCATATTGAGTATATGGTCTGGGAGTTTGTCATTATGAACTCCACAGCTCCATAATGGCTTCACTGAATACTGGGAAGTTTGGTATCAAACTTCTCAGCACAGTAAACCCCAACTGATGCCAGTGTGGGATTTATTGAAAAATGCACTCAGAGGGCATCTTAGAGATGCCCTCCTGTATGTTAGCCAAACTACAAGTGTAGGACTGACCGGTCTGTGCTAGTCTGCCACTTTCAGACAAGTTTCTGACCACATGGGGTGAGTGCTTTTGTGCACTCTGATGTCAGAAACAAAGCCTGTTCTGGGTGGAGGTGCTTCACACCTCCCCACTACAGGAACTGTAACACCTGGTGGTGAGCCTCAAAGGCTCAAGCCTCGGATTACAATGCCTCAGTGCACTCCAGCTAGTGGAGCTGCCCATCCCTCCAGACAAAGCCCCACTTTTGGCAGCAAGTCAGGTGGGAAAATTAGGGAAAACAGGGCAGAGTGACCACCCCAGCCAGTACCACTCCTAAGGTGTCCAGAGCTGAGTTGACCCCCTCCCTGCAGAATCCTCCATCTTCATTTGAAGGACAGGGACCAATAGGATTAGGTTTGTGCCCCCCTCCCCAAAGTGGGTGGGCACAAGGAGGGTGTAGCCACCCTCAGGAACAGTAGCCATTGGCTGCTGCCCTCTGACCCCTAAAACACTCCTAAATCTAGGATTTAATGGCCTCCCTGAACCCAGCTCACCAGATTCCTGTCGACCTGACAAGGACTGCTCAGCTGAAACCCCCAGCAGAGAAGAAGGAAGACAACTGCTTTGGCCCCAGCCCTACCGGCCTGTCTCCTGCTTCAAAGAACCTGCAAAACAACAGCAACATGTCCAGTGGGACCAGCAACCTCTGCTCAGCTCCAGAGGACTGCCCTGCACCCAAAAGGACCAAGAACTCCTGGGGACAGCGGCCCTGTCCAAGGAGAAACAACAAACCTACCTCACTCCGAATGCGTGAGTCCTTATCACTCTGACCGTAGGTGTCAGATGCAGTGTCCAGGTGGTCTACCCAGCTAGAGAGGATCCCCATGCGATTACGAGCAAGTGCCACCCTGGGATGGCCTCTCCACCCCTCCACAACCACACCTGCAGAGGGAATCCACGAAAGCTCTGGATAAAGAGATCCGACCCCCTAAGGACCCACTGCACGCGCAGCCCCCACGCCTTGGAGAAACAGACACCCGGTGTGGCCACGTTCAGCAGGCAGCCCTCCTCTGTCCAACCGGTGGTGTGCCTGAAACACTGCCCCTGGACCTCACCTGCAGCCTCTCAGTGGCCCCCAGGGTCCCCTCATATACCAGCATTGGAAACCTGACATCCCATTGGCACCCTGCACCTGGCTGCCCCTGTGCCGCTGAGGGTGTGTGTTTGGTGCCTACTTGTGGCCCCTCCAGTGCTCCTCTAATTCTCCCTGGTATGCCCTTCGAGTCGCAGGTACTTACCTGAAGGCAGATCTGATTCAGAATACCCCCTGTCTCCATAGGAGGCCACTTTAAAGTTGCTCATCTTTGACCTCTGCACCTGGTCGGCCCGTGTCGCTTGTGGTGGGATTAATTTGAACCCCAACCGGTGGACTTCCTAAACTCGGAAGATGAAACTGTAAGTGTTGTAGTTACCTGTAAAACGATCTAACATTTCTTTCCCCCAGGAACTGTTTCTGAAAATTGCACTGTGTCCATTTTTAAAATGGATAACTGCCAATAATTCAAAAACTGTATAATTTATCGATTTCAAACAAAGTACTGTTGATGTGTGTAGGAAAGTACGATCTTGCCTGGCATGTTACCCCCATATTTCACTGTATATATGTTGTTTTAGTGTATGTGTCACTGGGCCCTGCCAGCCAGGGCCCCAGTGCTCATACGTGTGCCCTGTATGTGTTCCCTGTGTGATGACTGTCTCACTGAGGCTCTGCTAATCAGAACCTCAGTAGTTATGCTCTCTAACAGGCTAGTGACCAATTTCACCAATTCACATTGGCATACTGGAACACCCTTATAATTCCCTAGTATATGGTACTGAGGTACCCAGGGTATTGGGGTTCCAGGAGATCCCTATGGGCTGCAGCATTTCTTTTGCCACCCATAGGGTGCTCTGACAATTCTTACACAGGCCTGCCACTGCAGCCTGAGTGAAATAACGTCCACGTTATTTCACAGCCATTTACCACTGCACTTAAGTAACTTATAAGTCACCTATATGTCTAACCTTCACCTGGTGAAGGTTGGGTGCAAAGTTACTTAGTGTGTGGGCACCCTGGCACTAGCCAAGGTGCCCCCACATTGTTCAGGGCAAATTCCCCGGACTTTGTGAGTGCGGGGACACCATTTCACGCGTGCACTATACATAGGTCACTACCTATGTATAGCGTCACAATGGTAACTCCGAACATGGCCATGTAACATGTCTAAGATCATGGAATTGTCACTCCAATGCCATTCTGGCATTGGGGAGACCATTCCATGATCCCCCGAGTCTCTAGCACAGACCCGGGTACTGTCAAACTACCTTTCCCGGGGTTTCAGTGCAGGTGCTGCTGCTGCCAACCCCTCAGACAGGTTTCTGCCCTCCTGGGCTCCAGCCAGGCCTGGCCCAGGAAGGCAGAACAAAGGACTTCCTCAGAGAGAGGGTGTAACACCTCTCCCTTTGGAAAAAGGTGTGATGGCTGGGGAGGAGTAGCCTCCCCAGCCTCTGGAAATGCTTTGATGGGCACAGGTGGTGCCCATCTCTGCATAAGCCAGTCTACACCGGTTCAGGGATCCCCCAGCCCTGCTCTGGCGCGAAACTGGACAAAGGAAAGAGGAGTGACCACTCCCCTGACCTGCACCTCCCAGGGGAGGTGCCCAGAGCTCCTCCAGCGTGCCCCAGACCTCTGCCATCTTGGATTCAGAGGTGTGCTGGCACACTGGACTGCTCTGAGTGGCCAGGGCCAGCAGGTGACGTCAGACTCCTTCTGATAGGCTCTTACCTGTCCTACTAGCCTATCCTCCTTCCTAGGTAGCCAAACCTCCTTTTCTGGCTATTTAGGGTCTCTGCTTTGGGGAATTCTTTAGATACCGAATGCAAGAGCTCATCAGAGTTTCTCTGCATCTCCCTCTTCACCTTCTGCCAAAGGATCGACCGCTGACTGCTCAGGACGCCTGCAAAACCGCAACAAAGTCAATCAGTCAATCAATCACTGCATTTGTAAAGCGCGCTACATACCCGCAAGGATCTCAAGGCGCTGGAGGGGGGGGTGCTACTGTCGAAGAGCCAGGTCTTGAGGAGTCTTCTGAAGGCCAGCAGGTCCTGGGTCTGTCGTAGGATGGTGGGGAGAGTGTTCCAGGTCTTGGTGGCGAGGTAGGAGAAGGATCTGCCACCGGCGGTGGTTTTTCGGATGCGGAGGACTGTGGCGAGGGCGAGGTTGGCTGAGCGGAGGCTTCGGGTGGGGGTGTGGAAGCTGAGTCGGTTGTTGAGGTAGGTGGGTCCGGTGTAGTGCAGTGCTTTGTGTGCGTGGATCAGGAGCTTGAAGGTGATCCTTTTGTTGACTGGGAGCCAGTGCAGGCCTCTCAGGTGGAGTGTGATGTTGCTGCGGCAGGGGACATCGAGAATGAGTCGAGCCAAGACAAAGTAGCAAAGACGACTACTGCAACCTTGTATCGCTTCATCCTGCCGGCCTTCTCGACTGTTTCCTGGTGGTGCAACAAAAGACTGCATCACCGGTCCTCTGGGTCCCCCCTCAGCACGACGAGCGTGGTCCCTGGAACTCAGCAACTCTGTCCAAGTGACTCCCACAGTCCAGTGACTCTTCAGTCCAAGTTTGGTGGAGGTAAGTCCTTGCCTCCCCATGCTAGACTGCATTGCTGGGTACCGCGTGATTTGCAGCTGCTCCGGCTCCTGTGCACTCCTCCAGGATTTCCTTTGTGCACAGCCAAGCCTGGGTCCCCGACACTCTAACCTGCAGTGCACAACCTTCTGAGTTGTCCTCCGGCGTCGTGGGACTCCCTTTTCTGACTTCGGGTGGACTCCGGTTCACTCCTCTTCTAAGTGCCTGTTCAGGTACTTCTGCAGGTGCTGCCTGCTTCTGAGAGGGCTCTCTGACTTGCTGGGCGCCCCCTCTGTCTCCTCATCCAAGTGGCGACATCCTCGTCCCTCCTGGGACACAGCAGCACCCAAAAACCCTAACCGTGACCCTTGCAGCTAGCAAGGCTTGTTTGCGGTCTTTCTGCGTGGGAACACCTCTGCAAGCTTCTTCACGACGTGGGACATCCATCCTCAAAAGGGGAAATTCCTAGTCCTCTTCGTTCTTGCAAAACACCAAGCTTCTTCCATCCGGTGGCAGCTTCCTTGCACCCTCAGCTGGCATTTCTTGGGCTCCTGCCCACTCTCGACACTGTCGCGACTCTTGGACTCGGTCCCCTTGTCTTACAGGTACTCAGGTCTGGAAATCCACTGTTGTTGCATTGCTGGTGTTGGTTTTCCTTGCAGAATCCCCCTATTACGACTTCTGTGCTCTCTGGGGGTTGTAGGTGTACTTAACACCTACCTTTCAGGGTCTTGGGGTGGGCTATTTTTCTAACCCTCACTGTTTTCTTACAGTCCAGCGACCCTCTACAAGCTCACATAGGTTTGGGGTCCATTCGTGGTTCGCCTTCTACTTTTGGAGTATATGGTTTGTGTTGCCCCTATACCTATGTGCTCCTATTGCAATCTATTGTAACTTTACACTGTTTGCATTACTTCCTTTTGCTATTACTGCATATTTTTGGTATTGTGTACATATATCTTGTGTATAATTGGCATCCTCATACTGAGGGTACTCACTGAGATACTTTTGGCAAATTGTCATAAAAAATAAAGTAACTTTATTTTTAGTATATTTGTGTATTGCGTTTTCTTATGATATTGTGCATATGACACCAGTGGTATAGTAGGAGCTTTGCATGTCTCCTAGTTCAGCCTAAGCTGCTCTGCTATAGCTTCCTTCTACCAGCCTAAGCTGCTAGAAACACCTCTTCTACACTAATAAGGGATAACTGGACCTGGTACAAAGTGTAAGTACCCCTTGGTACCCACTACAAGCCAGGCCAGCCTCCTACATTGTGAAATACAAATGTATTGAAGTACTTACCTGCAACTTGAATCTTGGGGTTCTAACAAAAATGTAGAAAATATATCTGGGTGTCCTGGGTGGTGGGGGGGGGGAATCGCCATCGTCCACAGGTCCAACCTCTGCCTTAACACACACTTCAAAGACTCCAAAGAAGCCACTAACCTGATAGAACACCTCGACTTCAAGCTACACACCAGCCCGACATCCACCATTAGGGGAACCATCATCTATCGCTCTCCCAGACCCCACACACCTTTCGCTGACTCCATCACAGACTTAATCTCTGCACAAGCCATCGCAGCCACCAATTACACCCTTCTGGGTAGACCTAAACTTCCACCTCGAAAAAAACCACAAGACCCCAACACTGCATCATTCCTAGACAACCTCCACAACATAGGACTTCAACAGATCATGACAGAGCCAACATACTTGGCAGGAAACACCATCAATCCCATCTTCACTACAGGAACCTCCGCCACTTTCAGCCACACCATGGAACTCCCATGGACAGATCACCGATGCATCCACTCCACCTTCACCTCACCCACCATCACCAGACCCCTAACTCCAGCCATTGCATAGAAATTGGACAAAAATAAACCAACGACCAGCTCACCGCCGCCCTCGCCACCGCCGCACCCACCATCACACGTAACGATGACCCAAACACTGCAGCATGCACCACCACAAGTGGATCACTGACTGCGCCAACACCACAGCCCCCCTCAAAAAGAACAGCAACACCCACACAGAGAGAGCCAGCTGGTTCACCCCCAAACTCCGGGAGTCAAGAGGCACCTGTTGCCGCCTTGAGAAAATCTGGAGAAACACTAAATAGGAGTACCATTGACAAAATGCTGGTCCTGACACTAGAGAAAACAAAATTACTTTTCGGTCACCCATGGTAGGCAAGGTGTCCCAAAACAGAATGCTGGCACCAGCCCCATGGAGATAATTGACTTTTTTTTATTTAAAGTGGGGCACCTATTGCTAATTTTGGAAATAAAAATTGATTCAGCTTCTAGATTGCTGGGCATTATTGTCTTGGCACTTCATAAAAATACTTGAATAAGTAATAAGTGCCCTTTCAAAATCTGACTTTTCAACTAATATATGTGAGAACTGTCCTTTAAAATGCACAATTTTACCCAAAATTCTCAAAGGTTTTGGGGGAGAGGGGGAGGGTTTCTCCTCAGAACATTGCTCCCAAATCCTTCTGGAAGTCCTGCTTACTCACTGGAAATATTAGCGCCCACCAATTCCTATGATCATCAGTTGCTACTTTCCTGGGACCTTGTGAGAAAGTAGCCTGTTTCTAGCATGGTTACCCCTATTTTTGGCCTGTTCGTGAGTGTGTGCCAGTGTGTTTTTACTGTCTCATTCTAGCAAAGACCCCAATGCTCATAGTTAAAACCCTATTTGTCAGTGTGTTTTGCCTATCTCACTGGGATCCTGCTAGCCAGGACCCCAGTGCTCATAGTTTGTGGCCTAATGTGTGTATTGTCAGTAGTGCTTAATTGTGTCACTGAGGCTCTGCTAACCAGAACTTCAGTACTCTCTTTGCTTACAAATTAGTCACTATAGTTTAGTGACTTCATATTTCAATTGGCACACTAGACCCCCCCCCCCCCCCCCCCCTTTAAGTCCTTAGTATATGGTACCTAGGTACCCCGGGCATTGGGGTTCCAGGAGATCCTTATGGGCTGCAGCATTTCTTTTGCCACCTATAAGGAGCTCAGACATTGCAGCCTGAGTGAAATAGGGCCCACACTATTTCACAGCCATTTTCACTGCACTTAAATAACTTATAAGTCACCTATATGTCTAAACTTCATTTACTGAAGGCTAGGTGCAAAGTTACAAAGTGTGAGGGCACCCTTTCACTAGCAAAAGTGCTGCCACGCTGTCCAGGGCCAATTCCCTGGGCTTCGTGAGTGAGGGGATACCATTGCACACGTGCACTACATATAGGTCAATACCTATGTTTCTTCACAATGGTAACTCCGAATGTGGCCATGTGAGGTGTCTAAGATCATGGAATTGTCTCCCCATTCCAAATCTGGTATTGGGGGCCAATCCCATGCATCCTGGGGTCTCCACAATGGACCCCCAGTACTGACAAACCAGCTCACTGGGGCGTGGACTGCAGCTACAGCTGCTGCCACCTCACAGACAGGGTTATGCCCTCCTAGGGGCTGAGCAGCTCAGTCCCAGGAAGGAAGAACAAAGCATTTCCTTTGGGGGGAGGGTGTTACACCCTCTCCCTTTAGAAATAGGTGTTACAGGCTGGGGAGGGGTAGCCTCCCCCAGCCTTGGAAATGCTTTGAAGGGCACAGATGGTGCCCTCCTTGCATAAGCCAGTCTACCCCGGTTCTGGGACCCCCAGTCCCTGCTCTCGCGCGAAACTGGGCAAAGGAAAGGGGAGTGACCACTCCCCTGTCCATCACCACCCCCAGGGGTGGTGCCCAGAGCTCCTCCTGTGTGTCCCTGGCATTGGCTATCTTGTTTTCCAAGGTGTGGGGACACTCTAGAGATCTGAGTGGCCAGTGCCAGCAGGTGACGTCGGAGACCCCTCCTGATACGTGCAT
Organism: Pleurodeles waltl; assembly: GCF_031143425.1. NCBI lineage: Eukaryota > Metazoa > Chordata > Amphibia > Caudata > Salamandridae > Pleurodeles > Pleurodeles waltl. The sequence continues at coordinate 687,247,784 of NC_090447.1, read as the reverse complement.
ACCTGGGTAGGTAGCCAATCCCCCTCTCAGGGCTATTTAGGGTTTCTCCTTTGGGTTCCTCTTCAGATTCAGCTTGCAAGACTCCTCCAGGAATCCTCTGCCTGCATCCTCTGCTTCAGCTTCTGACCGTCGCTGTAACTGCAACAAAGTATCCAGGACAACTCCTGTGACCTGCAACTTCTGCTCCAGCCAGCATTTGTAACGGTTTCCAAGGTGTGCATGCTTTGAGGACTCCCTGTCTTCACCCTGCACCAGAAGAACCAAAGGAATCTCCAGTGGAGTGACGGAGTCACTTCCCTGCTCCTGCAGGCACCTTCCAAGATGACGACCCTTTCTCTGGGACTCCTCTCCTGACGACGAGCGTGCTCCCTGGAACACAGGTGGTCGACCAACACGACCCAGACTGTCCTAAGGTCCAGCTGTCCAAATTTGGAGGAGGTAAGAGCTTGACTTCACGGTTTGCGACAGTATCCCTGTGCACCGCGTCACCTCTATCTCCTTGGGCTTCTGTGCACTTCTTCCAACAATCCTTTGTGTACAGTGTAGCCCAGGTCCCCAGCACTCCATCCTGCGACGCACAACTCGCTAAGTTGGACCCCCAGTTGTTCTCCGGCAGCGTGGGACCTTCCTTTGTTGTGTTGCACCAACGGCAATTTGCACCTTCTTTGTACCTGTGTTCTGGGACTCCCGTGGGTGCTGCCTGGTCATCTGTGGGCTCTTTCCAGTGTTGGGAGCACCCTCTGCCTCCTCAGTCCGAGTTGAGGCCCCCAGGTCCCTCCTGAGTGCAGGCTGCGCCATTTTGACGCAAATCACGACCTTGCTTGAACCGAGGCTTGTTGGATGAATCCAGCAAAGCAAACAGCCTGCATCCAACTTCTCAACGTGGGACATCTCCTGCACCATGCAGGAACCTGCCGCCATCTTCTTTGGTGCTCTTCTGCAGACTTCTTCTAACCGGAGAATCCTCTTTTGCACTATTCTCTAGGTTGGCAGGGGCTCCTGTCCTTCCTGGAATGTTCTGCGACTTCTGGACTTGGTTTCCTCTCTTGACAGGTCTTCAGGTCCAGGAATTCACCATCTGTTGCTAGGTTCTTGCAGTAACTCTTATCACGACTTGTAGTGTGCACTGAGGAAACTTGCTGTACTTTACTCCTACTTACCTGGTCTCTGGGGATTGGGTATTTTACTCACCTTTGGTGTTTTCTTACACTCCAAGCGCCCCTCTACACACTACACATGCCTAGGGGGGAATTTGTGATTGGCATTCCACTTTCTTAGTATATGATTTGTGTTGTGCCTAGGCCTATTGCATTATATTGTATTTACTTACCTGATTTTGGTGTCTAGTGTATATATTGTGTATAATACTTACCTCCAGGAGTATTGTCTCTAAGATAGTTTTGGCTTTGGTTCACTAAAATAAAGTACCTTTATTTTTGTTAACACTGAGTATTGTCTTTTATTGTGTATAAGTACTGTGTAACTATAGTGGTATTGCAGGAGCTTTGCATGTCTCCTAGTTAAGCCTAAGCTGCTCTGCTACAGTTACCTCTAGACAGCCTAAGCTGCTAGAACACTGCCTACATTTCACTAACAAGGGATAACTGGACCTGGTATAAGGTGTAAGTACCTTAAGTACCCATTACAAACCAGGCCAGCCTCCTACAGGCCTCGTGTTCTGCCCATCTTCCTTCACTCATGTGACCACTGTAGTGAATGAGATTACCTTTTCCATTGCCTTGTCTAGATTTAAACCTTGCGGAGAAATGACCCATGTTACAAAATTATAAAGTCTTAACCCTCATTTGATCGTGATTCAATGTTTTATTGATGGACAGTTTTCACACTGTCCTAAACTGGCCATTTTGGTAAAAGCGCTGCAGAATGCGATTGCTCCTCAAAGTTGCTGGATCGCTAAGCCTAAGTATGGATCTAACAGTCTTGGCATATTCTTGTGGCAGATAGTCTTTTGCTGTTGGATGCCATTTAGGTATATCTGCTTGGAAGAAAAGGAATTTACTTCAGGCTTTGCATGAACTGGTGTCAAATGCAAACCTTTAATATTTATGACAGGTTCCTATGAAATATATATGTTCGATGGCATGTGTAGCTGCAGATGCACATGCTATGCATAGCTCTTCCGACATCTAGTGTTGAACTTGGAGTGTTACAAGTTGTTTTTTTTCGAAGAAGTCTTTTCAGAGTCACAGGATTGAGTGACTCCTTTTCTCGGTTCCATTGCGCATGGGCATCGACTGCATTGTTAGATTGTTTTCTTTCCGTGGTCTGGTTCGGACGTGTTTCCTTTCGCTCCGAGATTTCGATTCGGAAAACCTGATCACGTTTCCCATCTAGCATCGAACCGGTAGTACTGTCGAAACCTTCATTTTGTGCCTAATGGATCCGCCTCCATTCTGATTCTGCCCTCGGTGCCACGCGAAGTACCCCTTCACAGACCAATACTTGGTTTGTAACTTGTGCCTTTCTCCGTACCATCGGGAGGAAGATTGTGAGGCCGGTCTATCTTTATGATCAAAGAAGACCCTCCGAGATCGCAGAGCCTTAAGACTCAAAATGGTGTTTAAAAGCAGTGAACATCTTGACATGGAAGAGCAGGCGCAGACAGCAGTCTCCATCCGAGACTCAGACTCTGAACAGTAATCGGGAGACAACAGACCCTTCGTTGCTGGCCAGCATTTGAGTGCTTCTGCCCCTACACCCCTGCACAATTTTCTTTTTTTAATCCTTGGGTACACCACTGCCGGAAGACCGTGGTCCGGCCCGAAAAAAAGACTGTTGGCGACCGTCCTTCATGGGCGGTGCCGAAAAAGGCCACTCCTCTGTCCACTTTGGAGTTGAGCAAATCTGTTAAAGGCACAGTTTCAGACTCCAGTAAAAGAGCCCATTCCTCGGAGTCGACAATTCGGCAATCTGCTTCGGAGCCGAGACCTTAAACTACTTTTCCGGGACCGAAAAAACTACACATTTTGGAGCCGAAAAAATTCTCGTGTACAGAGGAACAAGGACTTTCCAAAAAATTAACACCGATTACAAGACCAATCATGGAATCTCATAAGACTTCTGAGAAAGAGCCTGAGATTGAACCAATTTTACAGGTTATGGATGAGACAGTCCAGAATCCATATTCATAGGGAGACTGGAAGAATCATCACTGCACTTCCTTTAAAAACAAAAAGAAAGCTGGCTTTCCAAGAGGAACTAGACTCTGTACAGCCACCAGCGAAGGTGCAAAAACAAAAGAAGCCACTACCTCTCCATACTTTCCCTCCTCAATCTCCACAGCTCTTTCTCACCTCAGAGTAGCCCACCACCACTTCTTCTCCAACACATTCTTTGTATTCACAAGGGGGTACAGCAGACCCATGGGATCTCTGACCCTGATCCCATCCCATCCCGGACAATGACCCAGATATTTACCCATCAAAACCTTCTCCTCCAGAAGACACCACTGCATACACCCAAGTAATAACCAGGGTAGCAGCTTATCATGGAGTAACAATGCACTCTGAGCCATTAAGAGATTTTTTTTTTCTTTAATACACTGTCTTCTACACATTCCAGGTACCAGTGTCTCCCAATGTTACCAGGAATGGTTAAACATGCACACCACATTTTTAGTGAGCCTGTAAAAGCTAGGATTATCACCCCTCACATTGATAAGAAGTATAAGCCTGCACCTTCTGACCCAGATTACATCCCTCACCTGGTCCCTCCAGACTCAGTGGTAGCCAGTGCAGCAAGAAAGAGGGCAAAATAGCCAGTCTTTAGGCGACACACCGCCTTCTGATGAGAGTAGAAAATTTGACACCGCAAGGAAGAGTTGCTACACAAGAAGCAAATCAGTGGACAATTGCAAATTCTCAGGCACTTCTAGCCAGGTATGATAGGGCCCATTGGGATGAAATGCAAAAATATTATACAGCATCTCCCAAAAGAGCACCAGAAAAGGGCACAGTAGGTAGTAGAAGAGGGACAAGCGATCAGCAATAATCAGAGAAGATCTGCCCTCGATGCTGCTTATACAGCTGCAAGAAGTGTAAACACTGCCATCACAATCAGAAGACGTGCATGGCTGCGTTCTTCTGAGTTTAAACCAGAAATTCAACATGCCTTTTGATAAAAAGCACGTCTTTGGCCCAGAAGTAGACACCACTATTGAAAAACTGAGGAAGGACTCAGATACTGCGAAAGCGATGGGCGCTTTATACACCACCCCATATAGAGGTTCGTTTCACAGACCACAGTTTCGAGGAGGTTTTAAGCCACAATACTCAGAGGCTTCCACCTCCCAAACAAAGCCAGGACTACAAACACAGTATCAGTGAGGTGTTTAGAGGATCTTATAGAGGCCAATACTTCAGAAATAGAGGTAAATTCCAAACCTCTAAACCGACAACAACACAACCTAAACAGTGACTTCCTTCCACTCCACACATCTCCTGTGGGGAGAAGACTACAGCAATTACATTCTCATTGGCAAAATATTACCACAGACAATTGGTTTTATCACGTATCCGCAGTGGCTGTAGCCTAGAATTAATCTCCACCCCTCTAAACATCCCAACACGATATCACAAATTGTCCCCCGAACATACAGTTCTGTTACAACAAGAGGTACAATCTCTACTATTAAAACAAGCATTAGAACTAGTTCCACATTCTCAACAAGGAACAGGAGTATACTCACTATACTTCCTAATTCCCCCAAAAGATGGCACCCTCAGGCCCATATTAGACCTCAGGCCTCTCAGTCTACACATCCTGTTAGAGCATTTTCACATGATAACTCTGCAAGATGTTATTCCACTACTACAAAAACAAGATTACATGACTGCTCTAGATCTCAAAGATGCGTATTTCCACATACCCATCTGTCCAGCTCACAAAAAATACCTCAGGTTTGTCATAGCAGGAAAACACTACCAGTTCAAGGTGTTGCCATTTGGCATAACAACAGCTCGAAGAGTGTTCACAAAGTGTCTAGCAGTAGTAGCTGCCTACTTAAGAAGACAACACATTCCTGTCTTTCCATATCTAGACGATTGGCTAATAAAATTAAGCAATCTTACAGAATGCCAAAAACACACTTGTTATGTGATAGAAACACTGCACACCCTGGGTTTCTCTCTAAATTACCAAACATCACACCTTCAAGCAGCACAAGTACCACCGTACCTAGGTGCTATCCTAAATACTCAACTAGCCCTAACTTATCCAAATATACAAAGGATACAAGCTTTACAAAATCTAATACCACTCATACAACCAAGTCAGCAATACACTGTAAGATTCATCCTGAAGATTCTAGGAATGATGGCATCTTACATAGCAATAGTCCCACATGCAAAACTAAACATAAGGCCCTTACAGCTCTGCCTTGCACAACAATGGTCACAAGCACACGGTCAACTTCAAGATCTAGTGTTGATGGACCTCCAAACACAGATGTCCCTTCAATGGTGGAATCGCTGCAATCTAATGAAGGGGCGGTCGTTTCAAGACCATGTGCCTCAGACCATAATTACAACAGATGCATCAGTGATCGGTTGGGGAGCTCACCTAAACAATCAGACCATACAAGGGCAAAGGAATGTCAAACAGAAACAGCTACACATAAACCATTAGGAATTATTAGCTGTGTTTCTTGCCCTAAGTGTTTCAACCTCTTCTCAAACAGAAGAATGTTCTCATAAAAACAGACAAAATGACAACCATGTATTATCTCAACAAACTGGGAGGGACACATTAATCTCGGCTGCTCCTTCTAGCCCAAACAATTTGGAAATGGGCAATTCACAATCAAATTCATTTACTAGCACAATGTATTCATGGGATAGACAATCAGGTGGCAGATCTCCTCAGCAAAAATCACCAACAAACACACGAATGGGAGATTCACTCCCAAGTACTTCAAAAGTACTTTCAAAAGTGGGGAACACCAGACATAGATCTATTCGCAACAAGCGAAAACGCAAAATGCCAAAACTTCTCATCCAGATACCCACATCTCCTATCCAAGGGCAATGCTCTATAGATCAGTTGGTCAGGGATATTTTCTTACGCTTTTCCCCCTCTCCCACTTTTTCCCTTTCTAGTCAGCAAACTACGTCAAACATCACTCACCATGTTACTCATAGCACCAACATGGACACGTCAGCATTGGTACACAACACTGCTAGATCTGTCTGTAGTACCTCATTCAAAACTCCCAAACAGACCAGATTTGTTAACACAAAATAAAGGTCAAATCAGGCATCCAAACCCCAATGCTCTCAATCTAGCGATTTGGCTCCTGAAGTCATAGAATTTGGTTACCCTAAACCTTCCACCAGAATGTATGGAAGTAATTAAACAAGCATGTAAACCTACTACTAGACAATGCTACGCAAACAAGTGGAAAAGATTTGTCCACTACTGTCAATCTAAAAACATAGATCCACTTACAGCATCTATACAATATATTGTATGTTATTTACTTCATTTGCAGAAATCAAATTTGGCTTTCTCATCCATGAAGATGCACCTTACTGCAATATCTGCATACTTAAAGACTATTCAACATACTTCTCTATTTAGAATTCCTGTTACTAAAGCCTTCATGGAAGTACTAAAACTCATTATTCCCCCTAGAACACCACCTGTCCCATCGTGGAATTTAAATATCGTACTTACCAGACTCATGGGACCACCTGTTGAAACCATGCACTCTTGTCAAATTCAGTTTTTAATATGGAAGGTTGCCTTCCTTGTAGCTATTAATTCTTTAAGAAGAGTTAGTGAAATACAAGCATTCGCTCTTGAAGAACCTTTTTTCCAAGTGCACAAACATAAGGTTGTACTTAGAACAAATCCCAAATTTCTGCCAAAAGTAGTATCTCCATTTCATATCAACCAAACAGTGGAATTGCCAGTCGTCTTTCAACAGCCAGACTCTGTGGCAGAAAGAGCTCTTCATACCGTAGATCTCAAAAGAGCTCTTATGTACTATATAGACAGAACTAAATATTTTAGGAAAACAAAGCAACTTTTTGTTGCTTTCCAACAGCCACATGCAGGCAATCCTAAATCAAAAAAAGGTTTAGCAAGATGGATTGTTAGATGCGTACAAATATGTCAAAGCAAAAAGGCAACTTTTGATCATTCCTAAAGCACATTCTACAAGAAAGAAAGGTGCGTCAATTTCATTTTTAGGAAACATACCAATGGTGGATAAATGTAAAGCAGCTACATGGTCAACTCTCCATACATTTACAAAACACTACTGTGTTGATGTTCTCACAGCAACAAGCCACTGTAGGCCAGGCTGTCTTAAAGACATTATTTCAAACAACTTCAACTCCTACAGGCTATCCACCGCTTTTTGGGAGGACTAATTGGTTTGTAGTATCTGCAGCTACACATGCCATTGAACGGAAAATGTCACTTACCCAGTGTACATCAGTTCGTGGCATGTAGTGCTGCAGATTCACATGCACCCTCCCTCCTCCCCGGAAGCCTGTAGTGGTTTACGTTCTAACATTTGTACATATGTATATACATTTACATTTGCATGGACATCTTTGTATTTCTATACTCTCACTCCTTCCTTCATCCTCTGCGGGAAAACAATCAAACAATGGAGTTGATGCTCATGTGCAATGGAATTGAGAGGAGGAGTCACTCAATCCTGTGACTCCGAAAAGACTTCTTCGAAGAAAAAAAACTTGTAACACTCCGAGCCCAACACTAGATGTCGGAAGAGCTATGCATAGCATGTGAATCTGCAGCACTACATGCCCCGAATAGATGTACACTGGGTAAGTGTACACCTAAAATTGTGAACTTCCCAGAGTTGGCTTGGACGGTATTTGACCAGTCCAAAGCTGTAATACTGTGCCTGGAGTGGTAAATGGCTTTTGTCATTTTACAGCTCGGCAAGGATGACACGGTGTCAATCCTATGCCTAAAGATTTTTCTGTACAAATGGCAAAATACTTTGTCACTATCTAGCTCGGCGAGGATAGCACTGTGCTAATCCTATGCTTAAAGACTTTGCTAGATAAGCAGACATTTGAGGTGAGCAAATCTAGAGTGTCGCTGGTGTTGCAGGGTGCTCCTTACTAGAGCAGCTCTCCACCTAAAATTGGGAACTTCCCAGAGTTCTCCTTTGTTTTTTGCATTATTTATATATATATATATATATATATATATATATATATATAATTTTTTTTTTCATATATTTTTGTGATGGACCACAGCACGTTGGTATTTTTTGGGAAGATTGTTGGTCTCTCCCAGCAGATGATAGTTATAAAGTTATAATTGCAAGTGTTGATAATGTGAAGCATATTTCTTCCAATGTATTCTTGAATCCCTCTCTTTCAGAAGACTGTTTCACATAACTAAATTGTCAAATTGTGTATGTTTTCTCATTGCTTCGATTTCGTAATCAATTGATTAATCTTTGAGTTTTGAAGATATTTTTAATACAATGGGATTTATAATGCAAACCATGGTGTGCTGGCACAATCGCACAACTTTTTAAGGCCTGACAATTTCACTATAAAATAATAGTAACTTGTGCTTTCCTGCTGTCACAAATAGTTGATGATGTACCTTGAAGAATATACTTAGTTACATATTAGTAATATGATAGTCAATGTAGACATTCTAACAGTGGATGCTCAGCCTTATCATTCACCTCTGAAATGAATTGAATGCTTGTCTGTATAATAAATCACACGGAAATAAAGGCCTATCTACTGGATTTGTCATTTGTTTTTGGGAAATTCTGAAGAACTCACTTCGAGTACTCACTAAATTATACATCCATCCGAACCCTTTAATGCCAACCTAAACCTGTGCTTCCCCGCAGTTTTGGTTCCCTTGGAATTAAAATTCCTATTAGCCAGATTTGTAAAACATTTTGCATGATATGGTCTTCTCTTTCGTCTTTGTCAAACAATTAATTTACATTTGTCCTTTATTTCTAATGCTGTTTTTTTTCCATATTTCTGCAAGCAAATGGATCTTTCTTCAGGCAAGGACACTGGATTGCCTGTTTCCATGGTGAATGTGTACCAGGAGTTCAATGAGCGCATTGCAGATAAATTCAAGCTCATGAAGTTCAAGTCAAAGGTGTGTGTTAGTCTTTTCTTTCCTTGCAACGCCTTTTCATACCTGTTACTGTGTCAAGCTTTGCTGCTCCTTTTTACTTACCTTGTTTGATGAAGTGAAATATTGACATTATGAGAGTCCAGTTCATAAGAACTACAGAGCATCAGCACTTCAGTTGTTGTGTTGCAATTAAGTTGCACTTTATTTGCAATATAGAATTCCCTTTTTTTTATATTGTGTGTGCAGGATTAGTTTAGCTGCTTTTACACTCTGCCCCATGTTTTTGTGATCCTGAGTAAGGCCCCTTGCCCAGATGGAGTCCCTGTAGATATGTTGAAATTTAACTTCCACATGTGGGCCCCTCTTCTTACTAATGTTCTTAGATCAGCTGTTCTGTGTCCCATTCCAGATTCCTGGAGATCTGCTACCATAGTCCTGATATTTAAGGAAGGGCATCGGTCCAACCCTAGTTGTTACCGTCCCATTTCTTGAATTGATTCTACTGCTAAAATTCTTGGGCGTGCTTTGTCTCGTCTTGAAGAGTGGGCTCAAAATATTTTGACAGATGTCCAGTTTGGCTTTAGCCTTTGCATAGGGACCATCGAAGGATGCCTTAATCATTATTTTATTTGTGGGCAAAAATGTTGGTGCAAAAAAGTTCTGTGCACTTTGCTTTTATTTACTTTTTAAGCGCTTTTGACCTGGTCAACCGTTTCAAATTATGGGATCAAATGGCAAATATAGAGGTGGAGCCTGATCTTCTAACACTTATCAAGATCCTGCATCAAGATCTTACAGTTAGGGTTAGGTATGGTCCGGCAGGAGAATGTTCACTCAGCATTTCCTCCACACAGGGAGTTATGCAGGGGTGCATTTTGGCTCCCTTGTTTTTCCTGATGTATATAAACGGGATAAATATTTTTTTAATTGAAAAGGGAAAGGACATCCCTCGCATGGGGGGCAAGCCCCTCCCAGACTTACTGTATGAAGACGATGCAGTGTTAATTGCCCATACAGCAAACGTTCTCCAGACTTTGCTGGACCTTTTCTTAGCTTTTGTGAATGACTTGGATCTTAAAATAAACTATTCTAAATCTTATATCTTGACTTGTGGTCATCCTGGTACAAAGTCTAAGTGTTTTAACATGGGGGAGTGCAATTTAGAAAAGTTTTAATTATTTGGGGATTCTTTTTACTCAAAGCCTCAGCTCGACTCACCTTCTAACATGTGGAGTCCAGTGTTTGACCAGTAATAACAAGGCCATTTTTAGATTTGCCACACAGTTTAAAAAAAAAAAAAAAAAAAAAAAGCAGATAGCAGAGATGCTGAACCTTTACAGGAGTATGTGCCTAGCAGGGGAAACATACGACGCGCCTGTGGGGGTATAGTAGAGCGGATATCCTCCAAAGAGTTGAAAAACGATTTACTTGTAGACTGTTAACCGTACCAGGAGAAACTGCCACATTTATATGCCCCAGAAAGCTAGAGTTATTATTTTTGGAAGGCTTGATTGGCTTGGCCCAGTTATTGATCTGGATTAAAATATGGAGCACACCTGAAGCAGGTGTAACTAGAACTTGAATCACAGACTGCCTGGCACTACATAGGACAGACTCAATACTGTGGCTTTCATACTTGAAAGATTCCTTTAAAAAAAAAAAATTGGGTTTAAGTTATTTGAAAATCCCCATATTATTGAGCATAAGCACAAGTTATGTGCCAAAGACAGTTATTTGGCATACTGCAGAGACATGCGCATTGATGAGGTTCTGGTAGTGGTTTTGGTTGCCAAATATGCTGTGGTTTCCACATCATGTTCTACCGAGCCGTATCTAGGCTGGATTATTAATTGAATTTATCACCATTGGTTAACTCTGAGATTGGGGATGCTGCATCGAAAGTTTGCTTTCCCTTTGTCAGAGTCAGGGGCACCAGGCCCTACCTCCTTGTGCATGCTATTTCGTTACGCAATGCACTAGTCACTTTGTGCTGTTTTGCCCCCTGTACCTAGACTTTCCTTTTTGGCCCCCATTTCGCGTAGTAAGAGTTTGAGGCGCCATGCTGAGGGGCTAATTTATTTTTAACGCTTAGGATCCCCTAATATCTGTTAAACTATTTTAAATGACATTAGATCAGTCTCCTGTATATGGAAAAAGTGTGATTTTTTTTTTTCATTTATTTTCTGCTATATTTGCTTGTATTTTGGTCTCGTGTGTGTGTATATGTATGTGTGTGTGTATATATATATGTATGTGTGTGTGTATATATATATATATAATAATTCAATCTGTTTTTTAAGATGTGTTTTTTTTTTTTAAATTATGACAATGTACTGTATGTTGTTTTGTCATGCTTTTCTGCTTTTCTGACTTGGCCAAATAACGTTTTGTTTGACTGATTACAGGGTTCTGGAATTTAATAAAATACCTACTCGTCCATGGGACAGATTGCTTCTTAAATCTGACAGCAATCTCATGTAAGAGCTCTGATAATAACTTCTCTGATTATGCCAGGGCTACCTAATATAGTAGGGCTTGAATACTTGTAATTTCAATCCCTACTATCGCAATTACCTTGTTTTGCCATCTTTCTGCTGATCTACATATTGGGGCTGGAGAAAGCAGTAAGCAATAGTTCCAGGGCTGGAATGCATTTGGGTCTGCAAACCTACTAACTTGCATGTTTAAGGATTTTCACCATCCCTTCTCTACTCTTTTCTCATAATAAGAAAGGCTGGAAATTTATTGCTGACAATGGAATAAGTAGTTCTTCCAGGGTTGGGAAAAAAAGTGGTTGGAGAGAAAGTAAACTTGTAAATGCTGAATAGATTTTCACATCAGCAAATCTACACATGCACATTTTCTCATGCTAAAATACAGTTCACAAATATTTTCTAGTAGTTGTGGTCTACTTCTGAAAGTTCTTGTGAATTCATGAAAGCCACTAATTCAAAGATATATAACATGGCTGCACTTTAGTGAATCGGGTCCCTAATTAGGTCTAGCGTTAACAAACACATTTTGTTTTTATTGAACTTCTTTTTCTCTCTATCGGCAGGCTTTACTGTGAGTGAACACATTCTTCTCTTCCACAAGGAGCATATTCGTACACAAAGTAGTTCTGTTCAGTACCAGTGTAGGAGGCTGGCCTGGTTTGTAGTGGGTACCTTGGGTACTTACACCTTATACCAGGTTCGGTTATCCCTTATTAGTGAAATGTAGTAGTTGTCTAGCAGCTTAGGCTGATAGAGGTAGCTGTAGCAGAGCAGCTTAGGCTGAACTAGGAGACATGCAAAGCTCCTACAATACCACTATAGTTACGCAGTAGTTATACACAATAAAAGACAATACTCTGTGTTACCAAAAATAAAGGCACTTTATTTTCAGTGACACAAGGCCAAAAATATCTGAGGCAATGCTCCCTCTGGAGGTAAGTATTATACACACTATATACACTAGACACCAAAATAAGGTAAGTAGTTAGACATAGGGTAGTGCAAACAATAGGAAATGCTATAGAATGCAATTGGAGACAATAGATCTAGGGGCAACACAAACCATATACTAAGAAATTGGAATGCGAATCACAAATTCCCCCCCCCCCCCCAGACAAGTGTAGTGTGTAGAGAATCGCTGGGACAGTAAGAATACCACAAAGGTGAGTAAAATACCCCACCCCAGAGCCCAGGAAAGTAGGAGTAAAGTACTGCAAATTTCCTCAGGACACACTACAAGTCTTGATTAGAATTATAGCAAGAACCAAGCAAGACTGCAAGCAACAATTGGTGGATTCCTGGACCTGAAGACCTATGGAGAGGAGACCAAGTCCAGAAGTCGCAGAAGATTCCAGGAAGGACAGGAGCCCCTGCCAACCTAGAAGATGGTGCAAAAGAGGAGTCTCTGGTTGGAAGAAGACTGCAGAAGAGCACCAAGGAAGATGGCTGCGTGTACGTGCGTGATGCAATGGATGGCCCACGTGGAGATGTTGGATGCAGGCGGATTTCGGCGCTGGATTCGTCCAACAAGCCTTGGTTCAAGCAATGTCGCTGCAATGTTGCGACAAAGTGGTGCTGCCTGGACCCAGGAGGGACCTGGAGCCCTCAACTCAGACTGAGGAGGCAGAGGGGGCTCCCAACACTGGAGGAAACCCACAGATGACCAGGCAGCACCTACGGAGGTCCCAGGACACGGGGACAAAGAAGGTGCGAATTGCTGTGGTTGCAGCACTACAAAAGAAGGTCCTACGCCGCCGGAGAACAACTCAGCGAGTTGAGCATTGCAGGATAGAGTGCTGGTGACTCGGACCAGGCTGTGCACAAAGGGTTCTTGCAAATAGTGCACAGAGGTCTCAGGGAGGTGAAGATGACGCGGTGTACAGGGGTACTGTCGCAAACTGGGAAGGCAAGCTCTTACCTCCTCCAAATTTGGACAGCATGACCTTAGGACAGTTTGTGTCGAAGGGATCCACCACCTCTGTTCTAAGGAGCACGCTCGTCGCCAGGAGAGGAGTCCAAGAGAACCAGCCGTTGTCTTAGAAGTTGCTTGCTGGAGCAGGGAAGTGACTCGTCACTCCACGGGAGATTTCTTAGGTTCTTTGGGTGCAGGATGAAGATGGAGTCCCCAGAGCGTGCACACTGTGGAAACTGTTGCTGGCTGGAGCTGAAGTTGCAGAGTCAAAGTAGCCCTTCTGGATACTTTGTTGCAGTTACAGTGGTTCCTCTTGCAGTCTGCGGTTGATCAGAGGTCAGAGGATGAAGAAGTAGTTGCAGAGGATTCCTGATGGAAACTTGCAAGCAGAATTAAAACATTTCTTGCTATCGCATCAAGAATTTTAGATTCTATTAAAGACACGGAGGCGAGGATTATGCTTTCTCTTTACTTTACTGTCAAAACAGCAGCCAGTGAAATACAGCTAAACTTTAAACTACAAATCCCATAAGCATTTAGTCAACCAATCAGGGCTCTACGCTGTGTGTGTATGTGTGTGTGTGTGTGTGTGTGTGTATATATATATATATATATATATGTTCGATGGCATGTGTAGCTGCAGATACACATGCTGTGCACATCCCGACATCTGGTGTTGGGCTCGGAGTGTTACAAGTTGTTTTTCTTCGAAGAAGTCTTTTCGAGTCACGAGACCGAGGGACTCCTCCCATTTCGACTCCATTGCGCATGGGCGTCAACTTCATCTTAGATTGTTTTTTTTCCGCCATCGGGTTCGGACGTGTTCCTTTTCGCTCCGTGTTTCGGGTCGGAAAGTTAGTTAGAATCTCGGAAAAAACGTTGGTATTGTTTGCGTTCGGTATCGGGTTAGTTACAACAGATCGACACCGAATTTAGAAGAGTTCCTGTGGCCCTTCGGGGTTTTTTCGATCCCCCGTCGTGGCCTGGTCGGCCCGGCCACGTGTGAATTCAAGGCTGATGGAACGGACCCCATTCCGCTTCTGTCCAAAATGCCATAACAAGTATCTGTATACGGATCAGCATCTGGTCTGTAACTTGTGCTTGTCCCCAGAGCACAAGGAAGATACTTGTGAGGCCTGTCGAGCATTTCAGTCCAGAAAGACGTTAAGAGACCGAAGAGCCAGAAGACTGCAGATGGCATAGACGCCGACAGAACAAGAGCGTTTCGAGGAAGAAGAGGAAGCTTTCTCTATCCACGAATCGGACTCGGAAGAGCTCGAGGCTGAAGAAACGCCGAAAACAGTGAGTAAGACGTCGAAACATAAGACTCACGAGGAGTCAACAAGAGCCCAGGGGACGCCACTGCCAACAGGCCATGGCTTAACCCAAAAAAGCGGTGACCGAGCCAAGGCACCGAAAAAGGGCACGCTGGTGTCGAAGTCATCCGACTCCGGTCGAGATACCGCCACACAGCAATCTCGGACCCGAGACATCGGCTCTGAGAAATTTCGGCACCGTGACAGCAGCACCGAACAAATTCGGCACCGAGACACCACCACGCCGAAAATTACAAAGGTTTCTTCGGAGTCTAAAAAGACCTCCGAAAAAGTTTCGGTTCTGAAACATCTTGCCTCAGAGCCGAGAACAGGTTCCTATACAGAGGAACAAGGATTAGCCTCACAAATGAAAAAACATAGATTTGGAGAGGAACTTCAAGCTGTAGAGCCAGACTATACTCTAAGGAGGCTCCACATTCATCAAGACACAGGGAAGATAACCACTCTTCCTCCAATTAAAACAAAAAGAAAACTTGCCTTACACGAAAAGGACAAGGAGCCACAGGCAAAGGTGGCAAAGAAAACAACTCCACCACCTTCTCCACCACCATCAGTGCACACATCACCAGTAGCAACTCCTCCACTGATGCACTCCCCGACTCATACTGCCATGAGTCAAGATGATCCCGATGCATGGGACCTTTACGATGCTCCAGTATCGGACAACAGCCCAGACTCGTACCCTACCAGGCCGTCCCCTCCTGAGGACAGTACATCTTACACGCAGGTGATCGCAAGGGCAGCTGCTTTCCATAACGTCACCTTGCATTCAGAACCAATTGAGGATGACTTCTTGTTTAACACGCTAACCTCCACTCATAGCCAGTACCAAAGACTACCTATGCTCCCAGGAATGCTAAAACATTCAAAACAAATCTTTCAGGATCCTGTTAAAGGCCGAGCCATAACTCCAAGGGTGGAGAAAAAGTACAAGCCACCGCCAACAGATCCTGTTTATATTACAACGCAGTTAACTCCAGACTCAGTAGTTGTCGGGGTAGCTCGTAAGAGAGCAAACTCTCATACCTCGGGAGACGCACCACCTCCAGACAAAGAGAGTCGCAAATTTGATGCTGCGGGCAAAAGGGTTTCAGCACAAGCAGCAAACCAATGGCGTATTGCCAATTCACAAGCGCTTTTGGCAAGATATGACAGAGCTCACTGGGATGAGATGCAACATTTGATAGAACACTGTAGGAAGTTGGCTCTGTATGTGCTATTTCAAAGTAAGGAATAGCATGCACAGAGTCCAAGGGTTCCCCTTAGAGGTAAAATAGTGGTAAAAAATAGATAATACTAATGCTCTATTTTGTGGTAGTGTGGTCGAGCAGTAGGCTTATCCAAGGAGTAGTGTTAAGCATTTGTTGTACATACACATAGACAATAAATGAGGTACACACACTCAGAGACAAATCCAGCCAATAGGTTTTTATATAGAAAAATATCTTTTCTTAGTTTATTTTAAGAACCACAGGTTCAAATTCTACATGTAATAGCTCATTCGAAAGGTATTGCAGGTAAGTACTTTAGGAACTTCAAATCATCAAAATTGCATGTATACTTTTCAAGTTATTCACAAATAGCTGTTTTAAAAGTGGACACTTAGTGCAATTTTCACAGTTCCTAGGGGAGGTAAGTATTTGTTAGTTTTACCAGGTAAGTAAGACACTTACAGGGTTCAGTTCTTGGTCCAAGGTAGCCCACCGTTGGGGGTTCAGAGCAACCCCAAAGTCACCACACCAGCAGCTCAGGGCCGGTCAGGTGCAGAGTTCAAAGTGGTGCCCAAAACACATAGGCTAGAATGGAGAGAAAGGGGGTGCCCCGGTTCCGGTCTGCTTGCAGGTAAGTACCCGCGTCTTCGGAGGGCAGACCAGGGGGGTTTTGTAGGGCACCGGGGGGGACACAAGTCCACACAGAAATTTCACCCTCAGCAGCGCGGGGGCGGCCGGGTGCAGTGTAGAAACAAGCGTCGGGTTTGTAATGTTAGTCTATGAGAGATCTCGGGATCTCTTCAGCGCTGCAGGCAGGCAAGGGGGGGATTCCTCGGGGAAACCTCCACTTGGGCAAGGGAGAGGGACTCCTGGGGGTCACTTCTCCAGTGAAAGTCCGGTCCTTCAGGTCCTGGGGGCTGCGGGTGCAGGGTCTCTCCCAGGCGTCGGGACTTTAGGTTCAAAGAGTCGCGGTCAGGGGAAGCCTCGGGATTCCCTCTGCAGGCGGCGCTGTGGGGGCTCAGGGGGGACAGGTTTTGGTACTCACAGTATCAGAGTAGTCCTGGGGTCCCTCCTGAGGTGTTGGATCGCCACCAGCCGAGTCGGGGTCGCCGGGTGCAGTGTTGCAAGTCTCACGCTTCTTGCGGGGAGCTTGCAGGGTTCTTTAAAGCTGCTGGAAACAAAGTTGCAGCTTTTCTTGGAGCAGGTCCGCTGTCCTCGGGAGTTTCTTGTCTTTTCGAAGCAGGGGCAGTCCTCAGAGGATGTCGAGGTCGCTGGTCCCTTTGGAAGGCGTCGCTGGAGCAGGATCTTTGGAAGGCAGGAGACAGGCCGGTGAGTTTCTGGAGCCAAGGCAGTTGTCGTCTTCTGGTCTTCCTCTGCAGGGGTTTTTCAGCTAGGCAGTCCTTCTTCTTGTAGTTGCAGGAATCTAATTTTCTAGGGTTCAGGGTAGCCCTTAAATACTAAATTTAAGGGCGTGTTTAGGTCTGGGGGGTTAGTAGCCAATGGCTACTAGCCCTGAGGGTGGGTACACCCTCTTTGTGCCTCCTCCCAAGGGGAGGGGGTCACAATCCTAACCCTATTGGGGGAATCCTCCATCTGCAAGATGGAGGATTTCTAAAAGTCAGAGTCACCTCAGCTCAGGACACCTTAGGGGCTGTCCTGACTGGCCAGTGACTCCTCCTTGTTGCTTTCTTTGTTCCCTCCAGCCTTGCCGCCAAAAGTGGGGGCCGTGGCCGGAGGGGGCGGGCAACTCCACTAAGCTGGAGTGCCCTGCTGGGCTGTGACAAAGGGGTGAGCCTTTGAGGCTCACCGCCAGGTGTCACAGCTCCTGCCTGGGGGAGGTGTTAGCATCTCCACCCAGTGCAGGCTTTGTTACTGGCCTCAGAGTGACAAAGGCACTCTCCCCATGGGGCCAGCAACATGTCTCTGGTGTGGCAGGCTGCTGGAACTAGTCAGCCTACACAGACAGTCGGTTAAGTTTCAGGGGGCACCTCTAAGGTGCCCTCTGTGGTGTATTTTACAATAAAATGTACACTGGCATCAGTGTGCATTTATTGTGCTGAGAAGTTTGATACCAAACTTCCCAGTTTTCAGTGTAGCCATTATGGTGCTGTGGAGTTCGTGTTTGACAGACTCCCAGACCATATACTCTTATGGCTACCCTGCACTTACAATGTCTAAGGTTTTGTTTAGACACTGTAGGGGTACCATGCTCATGCACTGGTACCCTCACCTATGGTATAGTGCACCCTGCCTTAGGGCTGTAAGGCCTGCTAGAGGGGTGTCTTACCTATACTGCATAGGCAGTGAGAGGCTGGCATGGCACCCGGAGGGGAGTGCCATGTCGACTTACTCGTTTTGTCCTCACTAGCACACACAAGCTGGCAAGCAGTGTGTCTGTGCTGAGTGAGAGGTCTCCAGGGTGGCATAAGACATGCTGCATCCCTTAGAGACCTTCCTTGGCATCAGGGCCCTTGGTACTAGAAGTACCAGTTACAAGGGACTTATCTGGATGCCAGGGTCTGCCAATTGTGGATACAAAAGTACAGGTTAGGGAAAGAACACTGGTGCTGGGGCCTGGTTAGCAGGCCTCAGCACACTTTCAATTGTAAACATAGCATCAGCAAAGGCAAAAAGTCAGGGGGCAACCATGCCAAGGAGGCATTTCCTTACACAACCCCCCCCCAAACGAAAGAGGATGAGACTAACCTTTCCCAAGAGAGTCTTCATTTTCTAAGTGGAAGAACCTGGAAAGGCCATCTGCATTGGCATGGGCAGTCCCAGGTCTGTGTTCCACTATAAAGTCCATTCCCTGTAGGGAGATGGACCACCTCAACAGTTTAGGATTTTCACCTTTCATTTGCATCAGCCATTTGAGAGGTCTGTGGTCAGTTTGAACTAGGAAGTGAGTCCCAAAGAGGTATGGTCTCAGCTTCTTCAGGGACCAAACCACAGCAAAGGCCTCCCTCTCAATGGCACTCCAACGCTGCTCCCTGGGGAGTAACCTCCTGCTAATGAAAGCAACAGGCTGGTCAAGGCCATCATCATTTGTTTGGGACAAAACTGCCCCTATCCCATGTTCAGAGGCATCAGTCTGCACAATGAACTGCTTAGAATAATCTGGAGCTTTGAGAACTGGTGCTGAGCACATTGCTTGTTTCAGGGTGTCAAAGGCCTGTTGGCAGTCCACCGTCCAGTTCACTTTCTTGGGCATTTTCTTGGAGGTGAGCTCAGTGAGGGCTGTCACAATGGATCCATATCCCTTCACAAACCTCCTGTAGTACCCAGTCAAGCCAAGGAATGCCCTGACTTGAGTCTGGGTTTTTGGAGCTACCCAGTCCAGAATAGTCTGGATCTTGGGTTGGAGTGGCTGAACTTGGCCTCCACCTACAAGGTGTCCCAAGTAAACCACAGTTCCCTGCCCTATCTGGCATTTGGATGCCTTGATAGAGAGGCCTGCAGATTGCAGAGCCTTCAAAACCTTCCTCAGGTGGACCAGGTGATCCTGCCAGGTGGAGCTAAAGACAGCAATATCATCAAGATAAGCTGTGCTAAAGGACTCCAAGCCAGCAAGGACTTGATTCACCAACCTTTGGAAGGTGGCAGGGGCATTCTTTAAACCAAAGGGCATAACAGTAAACTGATAATGCCCATCAGGTGTGGAGAATGCTGTCTTTTCTTTTGCTCCAGGTGCCATTTTTATTTGCCAGTACCCTGCTGTCAAGTCAAAGGTACTTAGAAATTTGGCAGCACCTAATTTATCAATGAGCTCATCAGCTCTTGGAATTGGATGGGCATCTGTCTTGGTGACAGAATTGAGCCCCCTGTAGTCCACACAAAACCTCATCTCTTTCTTTCCATCTTTGGTGTGAGGTTTGGGGACTAAGACCACTGGGCTAGCCCAGGGGCTGTCAGAGCGCTCAATGACTCCCAATTCCAGCATCTTGTGGACTTCCATCTTGATGCTTTCCTTAACATGGTCAGACTGTCTGAAGATTTTGTTCTTGACAGGCATGCTGTCTCCTGTGTCCACATCATGGGTACACAGGTGTGTCTGACCAGGGGTTAGGGAGAAAAGCTCAGGAAACTGTTGTAGGACTCTCCTACAATCAGCCTGCTGTTGGCCAGAGAGGGTGTCTGAGTAGATCACTCCATCTACTGTGCCATCTTTTGGGTCTGATGACAGAAGATCAGGGAGAGGTTCACTCTCTGCCTCCTGATCCTCATCTGTTACCATTAACAGATTCACATCAGCCCTGTCATGGAAGAGCTTAAGGCGGTTCACATGGATCACCCTCTTGGGGCTCCTGCTTGTGCCCAGGTCCACCAGGTAGGTGACCTGACTCTTCCTCTCTAGCACTGGGTAAGGGCCACTCCATTTGTCCTGGAGTGCCCTGGGAGCCACAGGCTCCAGAACCCAGACTTTCTGCCCTGGTTGGAACTCAACCAGTGCAGCCTTTTGGTCATACCAAAACTTCTGGAGTTGTTGGCTGGCCTCAAGGTTTTTGGTTGCCTTTTCCATGTACTCTGCCATTCTAGAGCGAAGGCCAAGTACATAGTCCACTATGTCCTGTTTAGGCTCATGGAGAGGTCTCTCCCAGCCTTCTTTAACAAGGGCAAGTGGTCCCCTTACAGGATGACCAAACAGAAGTTCAAAGGGTGAGAACCCTACTCCCTTCTGTGGTACCTCCCTGTAAGCGAAAAGCAGACATGGCAGGAGGACATCCCATCTCCTTTTGAGTTTTTCTGGGAGCCCCATGATCATGCCCTTTAATGTCTTGTTGAATCTCTCAACTAAGCCATTAGTTTGTGGATGGTAAGGTGTAGTGAATTTATAAGTCACTCCACACTCATTCCACATGTGCTTTAGGTATGCTGACATGAAGTTGGTACCTCTGTCAGACACCACCTCCTTAGGGAAACCCACTCTGGTAAAGATACCAATGAGGGCCTTGGCTACTGCAGGGGCAGTAGTCGACCTAAGGGGAATAGCTTCAGGATACCTGGTAGCATGATCCACTACTACCAGGATATACATATTTCCTGAGGCTGTGGGAGGTTCCAGTGGACCAACTATGTCCACACCCACTCTTTCAAAGGGCACCCCCACCACAGGAAGTGGAATGAGGGGGGCCTTTGGATGCCCACCTGTCTTACCACTGGCTTGACAGGTGGGGCAGGAGAGGCAAAACTCCTTAACCATGTTGGACATATTGGGCCAGTAGAAGTGGTTGACTAACCTCTCCCACGTCTTGGTTTGTCCCAAATGTCCAGCAAGGGGAATGTCATGGGCCAATGTTAGGATGAACTCTCTGAACAGCTGAGGCACTACCACTCTCCTAGTGGCACCAGGTTTGGGGTCTCTGGCCTCAGTGTACAGGAGCCCATCTTCCCAATAGACCCTATGTGTCCCATTTTTCTTGCCTTTGGACTCTTCAGCAGCTTGCTGCCTAAGGCCTTCAAGAGAGGGACAGGTTTCTTGTCCCTTACACAGCTCCTCCCTTGAGGGTCCCCCTGGACCTAAGAGCTCAACCTGATAAGGTTCAAGCTCCAAAGGCTCAGTTCCCTCAGAGGGCAGAACTTCTTCCTGAGAAGAGAGGTTCCCTTTCTTTTGCTGTGTTGCAGTTGGTTTCCCAACTGACTTTCCTGTTCTCTTGGTAGGCTGGGCCATTTTTCCAGACTCCAGCTCTACTTTTTCACCCTGTGCCTTGCATTGTGCTCTTGTTTTCACACACACCAGTTCAGGGATACCCAGCATTGCTGCATGGGTTTTTAGCTCTACCTCAGCCCATGCTGAGGACTCCAGGTCATTTCCAAGCAGACAGTCCACTGGGATATTTGAGGAGACCACCACCTGTTTCAGGCCATTGACCCCTCCCCATTCTAAAGTAACCATTGCCATGGGATGTACTTTTCTCTGATTGTCAGCGTTGGTGACTGTGTAAGTTTTTCCAGTCAGGTATTGGCCAGGGGAAACCAGTTTCTCTGTCACCATGGTGACACTGGCACCTGTATCCCTCAGGCCCTCTATTCTAGTTCCATTAATTAAGAGTTGCTGTCTGTATTTTTGCATGTTAGGCGGCCAGACAGCTAGTGTGGCTAAATCCACCCCACCCTCAGAAACTAGAGTAGCTTCAGTGTGAACCCTGATTTGCTCTGGGCACACTGTTGATCCCACTTGGAGACTAGCCATACCAGTGTTACCTGGATGGGAGTTTGGAGTGGAACCTTTCTTGGGACAGGCCTTGTCTCCAGTTTGGTGTCCATGCTGTTTACAGCTATGACACCAGGCCTTTTTGGGATCAAAGTTTTTACCCTTGTACCCATTGTTTTGTGAAGAGGCTCTGGGCCCACCCTCCTGTGCAGGTTTTTGGGGGCCTGTAGAAGACTCTTTACTATTTTTAGTTTTGGTTGTCTCATCACCCTTCTGCTGGGGAGTCTTTGTGACCCCTTTCTTTTGGTCACCCCCTGTTGAAGTCTTGGACACCCTTGTCTTGACCCAATGGTCCGCCTTCTTTCCCAATTCTTGGGGAGAAATTGGTCCTAGGTCTACCAGATGCTGATGCAGTTTATCATTGAAACAATTACTTAACAGGTGTTCTTTCACAAATAAATTGTACAGCCCATCATAATTACTTACACCACTGCCTTGAATCCAACCATCTAGTGTTTTCACTGAGTAGTCAACAAAGTCAACCCAGGTCTGGCTCGAGGATTTTTGAGCCCCCCTGAACCTAATCCTGTACTCCTCAGTGGAGAATCCAAAGCCCTCAATCAGGGTACCCTTCATGAGGTCATAAGATTCTGCATCTTGTCCAGAGAGTGTGAGGAGTCTATCCCTACACTTTCCTGTGAACATTTCCCAAAGGAGAGCACCCCAGTGAGATCTGTTCACTTTTCTGGTTACACAAGCCCTCTCAAAAGCTGTGAACCATTTGGTGATGTCATCACCATCTTCATATTTAGTTACAATCCCTTTGGGGATTTTCAACATGTCAGGAGAATCTCTGACCCTATTTATGTTGCTGCCACCATTGATGGGTCCTAGGCCCATCTCTTGTCTTTCCCTCTCTATGGCTAGGATCTGTCTTTCCAAAGCCAATCTTTTGGCCATCCTGGCTAACTGGATGTCCTCTTCACTGGAGTTATCCTCAGTGATTTCAGAGTTGTTGGTTCCTCCTGTGAGGGAACCAGCATCTCTGACTATTATTTGTGGAGTCAGGGCTTGAGAAGCCCTGCTCTCCCTAAGTAGGACTGGAGGGGGGGAATTTCCCTCCAAGTCACTATCTTCATCCTCTGAGTTGCCATCCTCAGAGGGGTTGGCCTTTTCAAACTCTGCCAAAAGCTCCTGGAGCTGTACTTTGGTAGGTTTGGGGCCCATTGCTATTTTCTTTAGTTTACAGAGTGACCTTAGCTCTCTCATCTGTAGATGGAGGTAAGGTGTGGTGTCGAGTTCCACCACATTCACATCTGTGCTAGACATTATGCTTCTAAAAGTTGGAATACTTTTTAAGAATCTACAACTGGTTCTAGAATCTAATTCAAACTTTTACAAACTTTTAAACTCTAAAAGAAATGCTAAACAGGATCTAACACAAGGCCCTAGCAGGTCTTTTAAGAATTTAGAAAACTTTTCAAATTGCAAAATCAATTTCTAATGACAATTTTGGAATTTGTCGTGTGATCAGGTATTGGCTGAGTAGTCCAGCAAATGCAAAGTCTTGTACCCCACCGCTGATCCACCAATGTAGGAAGTTGGCTCTGTATGTGCTATTTCAAAGTAAGGAATAGCATGCACAGAGTCCAAGGGTTCCCCTTAGAGGTAAAATAGTGGTAAAAAATAGATAATACTAATGCTCTATTTTGTGGTAGTGTGGTCGAGCAGTAGGCTTATCCAAGGAGTAGTGTTAAGCATTTGTTGTACATACACATAGACAATAAATGAGGTACACACACTCAGAGACAAATCCAGCCAATAGGTTTTTATATAGAAAAATATCTTTTCTTAGTTTATTTTAAGAACCACAGGTTCAAATTCTACATGTAATAGCTCATTCGAAAGGTATTGCAGGTAAGTACTTTAGGAACTTCAAATCATCAAAATTGCATGTATACTTTTCAAGTTATTCACAAATAGCTGTTTTAAAAGTGGACACTTAGTGCAATTTTCACAGTTCCTAGGGGAGGTAAGTATTTGTTAGTTTTACCAGGTAAGTAAGACACTTACAGGGTTCAGTTCTTGGTCCAAGGTAGCCCACCGTTGGGGGTTCAGAGCAACCCCAAAGTCACCACACCAGCAGCTCAGGGCCGGTCAGGTGCAGAGTTCAAAGTGGTGCCCAAAACACATAGGCTAGAATGGAGAGAAAGGGGGTGCCCCGGTTCCGGTCTGCTTGCAGGTAAGTACCCGCGTCTTCGGAGGGCAGACCAGGGGGGTTTTGTAGGGCACCGGGGGGGACACAAGTCCACACAGAAATTTCACCCTCAGCAGCGCGGGGGCGGCCGGGTGCAGTGTAGAAACAAGCGTCGGGTTTGTAATGTTAGTCTATGAGAGATCTCGGGATCTCTTCAGCGCTGCAGGCAGGCAAGGGGGGGATTCCTCGGGGAAACCTCCACTTGGGCAAGGGAGAGGGACTCCTGGGGGTCACTTCTCCAGTGAAAGTCCGGTCCTTCAGGTCCTGGGGGCTGCGGGTGCAGGGTCTCTCCCAGGCGTCGGGACTTTAGGTTCAAAGAGTCGCGGTCAGGGGAAGCCTCGGGATTCCCTCTGCAGGCGGCGCTGTGGGGGCTCAGGGGGGACAGGTTTTGGTACTCACAGTATCAGAGTAGTCCTGGGGTCCCTCCTGAGGTGTTGGATCGCCACCAGCCGAGTCGGGGTCGCCGGGTGCAGTGTTGCAAGTCTCACGCTTCTTGCGGGGAGCTTGCAGGGTTCTTTAAAGCTGCTGGAAACAAAGTTGCAGCTTTTCTTGGAGCAGGTCCGCTGTCCTCGGGAGTTTCTTGTCTTTTCGAAGCAGGGGCAGTCCTCAGAGGATGTCGAGGTCGCTGGTCCCTTTGGAAGGCGTCGCTGGAGCAGGATCTTTGGAAGGCAGGAGACAGGCCGGTGAGTTTCTGGAGCCAAGGCAGTTGTCGTCTTCTGGTCTTCCTCTGCAGGGGTTTTTCAGCTAGGCAGTCCTTCTTCTTGTAGTTGCAGGAATCTAATTTTCTAGGGTTCAGGGTAGCCCTTAAATACTAAATTTAAGGGCGTGTTTAGGTCTGGGGGGTTAGTAGCCAATGGCTACTAGCCCTGAGGGTGGGTACACCCTCTTTGTGCCTCCTCCCAAGGGGAGGGGGTCACAATCCTAACCCTATTGGGGGAATCCTCCATCTGCAAGATGGAGGATTTCTAAAAGTCAGAGTCACCTCAGCTCAGGACACCTTAGGGGCTGTCCTGACTGGCCAGTGACTCCTCCTTGTTGCTTTCTTTGTTCCCTCCAGCCTTGCCGCCAAAAGTGGGGGCCGTGGCCGGAGGGGGCGGGCAACTCCACTAAGCTGGAGTGCCCTGCTGGGCTGTGACAAAGGGGTGAGCCTTTGAGGCTCACCGCCAGGTGTCACAGCTCCTGCCTGGGGGAGGTGTTAGCATCTCCACCCAGTGCAGGCTTTGTTACTGGCCTCAGAGTGACAAAGGCACTCTCCCCATGGGGCCAGCAACATGTCTCTGGTGTGGCAGGCTGCTGGAACTAGTCAGCCTACACAGACAGTCGGTTAAGTTTCAGGGGGCACCTCTAAGGTGCCCTCTGTGGTGTATTTTACAATAAAATGTACACTGGCATCAGTGTGCATTTATTGTGCTGAGAAGTTTGATACCAAACTTCCCAGTTTTCAGTGTAGCCATTATGGTGCTGTGGAGTTCGTGTTTGACAGACTCCCAGACCATATACTCTTATGGCTACCCTGCACTTACAATGTCTAAGGTTTTGTTTAGACACTGTAGGGGTACCATGCTCATGCACTGGTACCCTCACCTATGGTATAGTGCACCCTGCCTTAGGGCTGTAAGGCCTGCTAGAGGGGTGTCTTACCTATACTGCATAGGCAGTGAGAGGCTGGCATGGCACCCGGAGGGGAGTGCCATGTCGACTTACTCGTTTTGTCCTCACTAGCACACACAAGCTGGCAAGCAGTGTGTCTGTGCTGAGTGAGAGGTCTCCAGGGTGGCATAAGACATGCTGCATCCCTTAGAGACCTTCCTTGGCATCAGGGCCCTTGGTACTAGAAGTACCAGTTACAAGGGACTTATCTGGATGCCAGGGTCTGCCAATTGTGGATACAAAAGTACAGGTTAGGGAAAGAACACTGGTGCTGGGGCCTGGTTAGCAGGCCTCAGCACACTTTCAATTGTAAACATAGCATCAGCAAAGGCAAAAAGTCAGGGGGCAACCATGCCAAGGAGGCATTTCCTTACAAACACTTACCCAAGGAGTTCCAAAAAAGAGCACAACAAGTGGTGGAAGAAGGACAAAGTATCTCTAATAATCAGATACGGTCTTCAATGGATGCAGCAGATACGGCTGCAAGGACAGTAAATACTGCAATAACAATAAGAAGGCACGCATGGCTCCGCACGTCAGGTTTCAAGCCGGAAATTCAACAAGCCGTGCTAAATATGCCATTTAATGAACAGCAGTCGTTTGGGCCGGAAGTCGACACTGCTATTGAGAAACTCAAGAAAGACACTGATACGGCAAAAGCCATGGGCGCACTCTACTCCCCGCAGAGCAGAGGCACCTTTCGCAAAACACCTTTTAGGGGAGGGTTTCGAGGACAACCTACAGAAACCACAACATCACAAACAAGGCCCACTTACCAAAGCCAATATCAGAGGGGAAGTTTTCGGGGGCAATATAGAGGGGGACAATTCCAAAGAAGTAGAGGAAAATTCCAAAGCCCCAAAAGTCCTCAAAATAAGCAGTGACTCACAAGTCACACATCCCCATCACATAACACCTGTGGGGGGAAGATTAAGCCAATTTTACAAACATTGGGAGGAGATAACAACAGATACTTGGGTACTAGCAATTATCCAGCATGGTTATTGCATAGAATTTCGCGAATTCCCTCCAACAGTCCCACCGAAAACACACAGTATGTCGAAACAACATACAAATCTTCTAGGACTAGAAGTTCAAGCATTGCTCCAAAAAGAAGCAATAGAATTAGTACCAAAACAAGAACTAAACACAGGAGTTTACTCACTGTACTTTCTGATACCCAAAAAAGACAAAACTCTAAGACCTATACTAGATCTCAGAATATTAAATACATACATCATATCAGACCATTTTCACATGGTTACATTACAAGAAGTAATCCCACTGCTCAAACAACAAGACTACATGACAACACTGGATCTAAATGATGCATATTTCCATATACCAATACATCCTTCACACAGGAAGTACCTAAGGTTTGTATTCCAAGGGATACATTACCAATTCAAAGTGTTGCCATTCGGAATAACAACTGCGCCAAGAGTTTTTACAAAATGTCTAGCAGTAGTAGCTGCACATATCAGAAGGCAGCAAATACATGTGTTCCCGTACCTAGACGATTGGTTAATCAAAACCAACACGCAAAAACAGTGTTCACAACACACAAATTAAGTCATAGAAACCCTACACAAACTAGGTTTCTCAATCAATTACTTAGTCACACCTTCTGCCGTGTCAAACACAGCAATACCTAGGAGCAACAATCAACACAGTAAAAGGAATTGCCACTTCAAGTCCACAAAGAGTCCAAACATTCCAAGATGTCATACAAGCCATGTATCTAAACCAAAAGATACAGGTCAAATTAGTAATGAAACTCCTAGGCATGATGTCCTCATGCATAGCCATTGTCCCAAACGCAAGGTTGCACATGCGGCCCTTACAACAGTGCCTAGCATCACAGTGGTCACAGGCACAGGGTCAACTTCTAGATCTGGTGTTGATAAACCGCCAAACATACATCTCGCTCCAATGGTGGAACAGTATAAATTTAAACCAAGGGCGGCCTTTTCAAGACCCAGTGCCACAATACGTAATAACAACAGATGCATCCATGACAGGGTGGGGAGCACACCTCAATCAGCACAGCATCCAAGGACAATGGGACATTCAGCAAAAACAGTTTCATATAAACCACTTAGAACTGTTAGCGGTATTTCTAGCTCTGAAAGCATTTCAACCCATAATAACCCACAAATACACTCTTGTCAAAACAGACAACATGACAACAATGTATTACCTAAACAAACAGGGAGGAACACACTCGACACAGTTGTGTCTCGTAACACAAAAAATATGGCATTGGGCGATTCACAACCACATTCGCCTAATAGCACAATTTATTCCAGGGATTCAGAATCAGTTAGCAGACAATCTCTCTCGGGATCACCAACAGATCCACAAATGGGAAATTCACCCCCAAATACTGAACACTTACTTCAGAATGTGGGGAACGCCACAAATAGATCTATTTGCAACAAAGGAAAACTCAAAATGCCAAAACTTCGCATCCAGGTACCCACATCATCAGTGTCAGGGCAATGCACTATGGATGAACTGGTCAGGGATATTTGCGTACGCTTTTCCCCCTCTCCCACTTCTTCCATATCTAGTCTAGTAAACAAGTTGAGTCAAAACAAACTCAAACTCATACTAATAGCACCAACATGGGCAAGGCAACCTTGGTACACAACACTACTAGACCTTTCAGTAGTACCTCATATCAAACTGCCAAACAGACCAGATCTGTTAACACAACACAAACAACAGATCAGACCTCCAAATCCAGCATCGCTGAATCTAGCAATTTGGCTCCTGAAATCCTAGAATTCGGGCGCTTAGACCTCACACAGGAATGTATGGAGGTCATAAAACAGGCTAGAAAACCTACCACTAGACACTGTTATGCAAATAAGTGGAAAAGATTTGTTTATTACTGCCATAATAATCAAATTCAACCTTTACACGCATCTGCAAAAGAGATAGTAGGATACTTACTACATTTGCAGAAATCTAAACTAGCTTTCTCTTCCATTAAAATACATCTTACGGCAATTTCAGTTTACCTGCAAATTACGCACTCAACTTCATTATTTAGGATACCAGTCATAAAAGCGTTTATGGAAGGCCTAAAGAGAATTATACCACCAAGAACACCACTGGTTCCTTCATGGAACCTCAACATTGTCTTAACACGACTCATGGGTCCACCTTATGAGCCCATGCACTCTTGTGAAATGCAATACTTAACGTGGAAAGTTGCATTTTTAATTGCCATCACATCTCTAAGAAGAGTGAGTGAAATTCAAGCATTTACCATTCAAGAACCATTTTTCAAATACACAAAAATAAAGTTGTTCTACGGACCAATCCTAAATTTTTACCAAAAGTAATCTCACCGTTCCACTTGAATCAAACGGTAGAATTACCAGTATTCTTCCCACAGCCAGATTCTGTAGCTGAAAGAGCACTACATACATTAGACATCAAAAGAGCACTAATGTACTACATTGACAGAACAAAACTAATTCAAAAGACAAAACAACTATTTATCGCCTTTCAAAAACCTCATACAGGAACTCCAATTTCAAAACAAGGCATTGCTAGATGGATAGTTAAGTGCATTCAAACATGCTATCTTAAAGCTAAAAGAGAACTGCCTATTACACCAAAGGCACACTCAACCAGAAAGAAAGGTGCTACCATGGCCTTTCTAGGAAATATTCCAATGAACAAAATATGTAAGGCAGCAACATGGTCTACGCCTCATACATTTACCAAGCACTACTGTGTAGATGTGTTAACTGCACAACAAGCAACAGTAGGTCAAGCTGTACTAAGAACATTATTTCAAACTACTTCAACTCCTACAGGCTGAACCACCGCTTTTGGGGAGATAACTGCTTATTAGTCTATGCACAGCATGTGTATCTGCAGCTACACATGCCATTGAACGGAAAATGTCACTTACCCAGTGTACATCTGTTCGTGGCATTAGTCGCTGCAGATTCACATGCGCCCACCCGCCTCCCCGGGAGCCTGTAGCCGTTCAGAATTAGATCTTAAACATTTGTACATTTGTAAATATATTACTTTAAACTTCATTATGTACAGACGAATTCACTCCATTGCATGGGCACTATTACTAGCATATACAACTCCTACCTCACCCTCTGCGGGGAAAACCATCTAAGATGGAGTCGACGCCCATGCGCAATGGAGTCGAAATGGGAGGAGTCCCTCGGTCTCGTGACTTGAAAATCAGGTTGGGATATTCACAGTAAATCTGACAATTTTACTTTGGATTCGCCTACAAAGGTTTTGCACTTTGGTTCATTATTTCGTTTGGCTCCAGCAACCCACTTGGGGCAAAATGAAAAAATTGCAGGACCACCACAACCAGCATGTACTGTTACTCACTTGAGAGGCCCACTGGGGCGGACTGGTATTTAAAGAGACTAATCAGGTGCCTGTAATTAGACAAGCTGAAGCCATGCCGGTCTTTTCACTAAGAAAGAAATGCCTGGAACACTTCCAGCACTGGCTGCACCTACGAGGGTGAAACACTTTTATATTTTTCTCTGCTGAAGAAAGGATTGACCTTGAAACACGTGTCCAGAGATGATTTTATAACCTAAGGCCTGGAATAATGAAACTGCTTAAAGAATTCACTGAGAGTTGCTGGCTTTGCTTTTTTATATATATATATATCCTAAACGCTACAGTCCGTCCTCTTTCTTTGCGAAATCCAAACATTGAGTCATAAGAACTTGCATAACACTAGTCTTCTGAAGTCTCTCCTGCAAACGTGGAGCACCGTCTCAACCACTTCATCTGGTTACTTCGACCAGAACAGAACTTCCGCTCGATGCAAACAGAACCGAAGAATTCCCAAAACAGTGTTATTCGCCCCCGTAGAAGACTAATATCTACATATAACATTGGGTGGGTCTTTATTAACTATTGTAATATGCATATTCTACAAATAACAGACATATTATGCAAAGCATGTGTAACAAATATTTACAATGGGTGGGGATAATCCTCGCCTCCTTGTCCTTACTAGAATCTAAAATTCTTGACGCGATAGCTAGAAAAATGTTAATTCTATGTCTGGACCGGAGGCTTTGGATTATGCTAGTTTAGAGTCTATTCACCACATCAGATACAACATCAACAATAGGTTTATGATAAAGTACTTTGAAAGTAGAATCATGTGACCAGTCCGCTGTTGCCATAATATCTTCTAATCTAGCTCCTGTTGAAAAAGCTTTAGAAGCCATAGCTCCTCTAACAGAATGAGCTCCGAATTATGTTTATATCTATGCTTGCCTCTGCCAATAACCATTTGACTCAATGAGCCACTGTTGCTACAGTGACCAGATGAAAAGGCTTCTGCAAGAAGATTAACAATTGACCAAAAACATCCTGTCTAAATTCTTTTTTACAATTTACATAAGCTTTTATACATTGAACAACACAAAGTTTTTTTATTATGCGGAAATGATGGATAAGAAATACATTTTTGTGAAGTCTTAGCACATCTGGTAATGGAAAAAGATACTCTGTCAGGAGTAAATACTATATCTGATAAATCCAAAGCTTTAACATCCGAGACTCTTCTACAAGATAGTAAACATAACAAGATTGTCAGTTTTGTTGATAATTGTTTACGAGATAGCCCATCATTACCAGGCCAATTCCTAAGAAAACGCAGGACAATATTAACATCCCATAAAGATGTATATTTCGGTTGAGGGGGTTTAACCATATGGATACCCCTAAGAAATTTACAAATCAAAGGGTGTTCCCCCACCGCCTTACCCTGAATATGAGGGTGACCAGACGATAGAGCGGAACAACAATTAATTGTCCTATAAGCCTAACCTTGCGAAGCTAAATCGGATAGAAAATTGGTTATGACGTGAATCTCTGACCCCACAGGATCCAAACTCCTTATACTGCACCAACACAACCACTTCCTCCAGGCTTGCTCATATCTTTTATGAGTGGAGGGAGCCCAAGACTGGGATAAGAATAACAGAGCAGATTCTGAAACTCCAGGCACTTGCGTTCGTTGCCTGAAAGTCTCTAAGCCGTCAGGGGCAACAATCCCTGTAGGATCAGAGGATGTGAGCTGCCTACCGGATCCTTGAGAAGATCCTCGCTCACTGGTGTAACATCACTGGAAAGTCGCACGAAAGGGTCATTGCAGATGGGAACCAATGCAGTGCCCTCCAAAACGGAGTCCTCAATATAACCTCTGTTTGGTAGCGCCGAACTTGGGCCAGGACCCGCGGAATCATTGCAAAAGGAGGAAACACATTAAGCAGATCCCCCAGCCACGGTGGAGGTAAGGCATCTGTCCCCATCGACTGAGGATCTGGCTTCCTTCTGAAATAACACGGAACTTGATTGTTCAACGGGGAAGCAAACATGTCTATCTGACAAATCCCCCACTGCAGTTGAAGAGCATGGAAAATCTGCGGTTTGAGTTTCTAGTCCATCCCGTAGAAAGCGTGAATTCCAGTCTGCTGCCGTATTGGCATGATCCGAAATGTATTCCGATATCTGGTGATGGAGGCAATAATGCCCAAAATCGTTTGCGATCTCAGCTAATAGTCGAGATCTGTTCCCCCGTAGGCGATTGATGTACATGACCACGGACACATTGTCCATCCAAAGAAGGATGCAACAATGTGCTTTGCCAGGGGAAAGGAATCTGATTGCAAATGCTTCCCCTAAGAGTTCCAGACAATTTGTGATAATTCAGTTCCCCTGGGGACCAATGACCCCTGAATACTGAAGACCCCTTTGAAGATGAAGGATTTTTAACCTCTGGAGGGCCCTGTAATGCAGCGGCCCTAGAAAAATTGCCTGAATCGATGATACAAGAAGGCCAACTAGGCGTGCTAGCATCCTCATTGATATATTCGGAGAGACAAAGGCTGTCCTCAACTCCTCCTTGATAGAATTCCATTTGCTTAAAGGAAGTAATAACAAAGCTTTGACAGAGTCTATCTGAAAACCTAAAAATGTGATAGTCTGTGTTGGCACCCTGTTGGTTTTCTCGGAATTGATGCCAAACCTGAGATCTTGCAAGAATTGGATTATCCAATTGAGGTGAAAAAGAATCCTATCTTTGTCCTGAGCCATAATAAGAATGTTGTTGAGATATATAATCAGTTTCACTCCTCAAGCATTGGACCACCGGGTGAAGGA
The DNA here is from genome assembly GCF_031143425.1 of Pleurodeles waltl. Classification (NCBI taxonomy): domain Eukaryota; kingdom Metazoa; phylum Chordata; class Amphibia; order Caudata; family Salamandridae; genus Pleurodeles; species Pleurodeles waltl. Next base: position 687,214,472 of record NC_090447.1, on the reverse strand, counting down.
TTTTGGTGAAACACCAGGAGCTGAGGACAGCCCTAAGGGAAGGCCGTTGAATTCGAACCAATGGCAACCCCATTGTAATTGAAGAAAACGCCTGTGGGGAGCAAAAATCGAAATTGAAAGGTATGCATCTTTGAGATCCAATTGCACCATCCCATCTCCGTCTCTTAATATATCTCGGAGAAGGTGTATTCCCGCCATTTTAAAATGGCGGTTTTCCATCCAAGAATTGAAATGCTTGAGATTTAGCACTAATCGTGAACCGCCTCCTTTTTTTTGCACTAAGAAATTCGTGCTCACGAACCCGTGAGGGTGCGGCATGGTCTGCACCGCTGCCCCTTTCTGAATGAGTGCAAAATCTCCTTCGATGATAGCCCAGTCTGCGAGGAAAAAAAGAAGTGGAGGGGGAAGAGCCCTCTGAACCTGGGAGGCATAAAACTCTAGGTGGAAACCTTGGACTGTTTGTAAAACTCAAGGATCTTGAGTAATATTTTGCCATGCCGGGAGAAATTGTTGCACCCTGCCCCCCAAAATTACTTCAGAGAAAGGGATAATCCTTACCTGGGTTATTGGTTTCTTGATTTTAACCACCTCCACGATACCCTCTGGAGGAACAACCATGTCCTCTGTAACAATTAGGGTAGAAAGTTTGATATTCTGCGGAACCACCTCTGTTTCTTTGAGAGGCAAATCTGGAAGCCTGGAATCAACGGCCTGGTGCTCGGCCTCTGAAGCGCATTGTTGAATACTTTCTTTATGTTGGATTGAGCTTTATCCAAAGCTGTGAAGGTTGCAACATATTTTCCCAGATCTTTAACAGATTTATCGCTAAACAGCATACCACTGGCTAAAGAACCAGCCTCATTAGTTGGTAATTCTGCCAATTTGGGATCTAGACGTATTAGAAAAGAATGCCTACGTTCCTTCAAGATGGCGCAGTTGGCATTGCCCAAAAAACAGGCTCGCTGCGCCCATTCCAGCACGACTTCTGGATCCAGAGGGGTGTTGGTTTCCTTAGATTGGATAGCAAGATCCAGGATTTTTGTCAAAGGGCCTGACAAATCCAATAACTTATCTTGACAAACACGCCAAGCACGATCCAGCCCTTTTTTGGGGGTCTTCAGCAAATTTTTGCAAAAAGTCGCCATGCTGGGATCCAGCTCGTGAGTATCTGTTACTTTGCCAAATAAAGAAGGCCGTGGGCATTCAGACCTCAGCTGTGGGAACCCACTCTGTGGAACGTGGGTGTATTATATCATGGGGAGAATAAAATATTCTTCCCAGCCGGAGTTGGAGCTTCCGGCATAACATGTGATTTGCGTTGCTTTTTGCGTGGGACCGAACCTGTCTGCAAGTCATCAGTTTCTGACTTAGAAGATGATGGTTCATGCAAGCTTGATTGTGAAAAGGAGGACTTTGGAAAAATGTTAGGTGTTTCTTGAGGGAGGAAGCCCCCATATTCATGATCACGCAGCACTGAAGCTGCCATCTGTGCCAGAATCTCCGCCAAGGATGAACACCCAGAGCGTTGCAGAGAGAGGCCAGACACCTCTCTAGATTCTCCAGCTTGCAAGCGAGGCTGTTGACAGCCTTCGCCCAAAAATTCTCTTCTGCCAAAATTGGCCAAAGGTTGGGTAAAAGGTTTTAAGGCCTGTATCAGGGCCCAATTCATGGATTCTTGCACATAATGCCCAAGTGCCTCCACAAGTCGTTCCTCCATTTGATGCTCAATAGGCCTTTCCTGCAGTTCTTGATACTGCTCCTGCTCATCAGCGTAGTATGCCATATTAATGGTTAGGAGTGATGTAGGAGTTAGCGGGGAGGACCCCTGAAGTAGGTGAATAAATCAGAAAGAAACAACTATAAGCTGTTTAGCCAGCAATAATTGTAGTGGAAGGAGTCACCTGCCTTTTAAAATACACTTTTGAAAAAATATAGCAAAAAATAGCAATATTAACAAAGTAATCAATTACCCAGGGCCAAGCCCAATGTGTATTTTTGCAGCCCCGTTGGGCGAAATGTGGCAGATAAACTGTAGAACAGGCTGTGTCACGTCCGACACACACGAGTTGAGCTGATCAGAAGAAAAACTCCGATCCGGCTCAGCGCGCGTGCTCGGCATGCGAAACCAAGAGGACTGCGTCCTCTCAAGTGAGAGATTATCTCACTTTCGGCCTGCTCCCGCTCCATGCTGGCTGAAAATGACAAAAGGGATCGTAGATCCCTGTATGAAAATAGAATAAACGCGACAGCGCAAGGCTTTATTAGCGCGCGTGTATAAGTGAAATATACAAATAAACACACATGGTTATGCGCTGAAACAAAACAATTGCAGTGTAAATGCATCACTTATCTGGCTGCTTCAGCAGCAAAGAAAGAGGCCAGACTGTAGCGTTTACGCTATATATATATATATTGACAGTGTAGATCCATGATTGGTTGACTCAATGCTCATGGGATTTGTAGTTTAAAGTTTTGTTGTATTTCATTGGCTGCTGTTTTGACAGTAAAGTAAAGAGAAAGCATAATCCGAAGCCTCCGGTCCTGAAATACAATCTGAAGAGAAACCCACAGGAGAGACCCTAAATAGCCCTTAGAGGGGGATTGGCTACCTTATCAGGTATGGACCTATCAGGAGGGGTCTCTGATGTCACCTGCTGCACTGGCCACTCAGAGGCCTCCAGAGTTTGCCCACACCTTGGAAAACAAGATTGCTGAAGTCTGGTACACACTGGAGGAGCTCTGGGCAACACTCCTAGGGTGGTGATGGACAGGGGAGTGGTCACTCCCCTTTCCTTTGTCCAGTTTTGCACCAGAGCAGGGACTGGGGGGGGGGGGGGGTCCCTGAACCGTTATAAACTGGCTTATGCAAGGAAAGCACCATCTGTGCCCTTCAAAGCATTTCCAGATGCTCTGGGAGGCTACCCCTCCAAAGCCTGTAACACCTATTTCCAAAGGGAGAGGGTTTAACACCCTCCTCCCAAAGGAAATGTTTTGTTCTGCCTTCCTGGGACTAAGCTGCTCAGACCCCAGGAGGGCAGAACCCTGTCTGTGGGGTGGCAGCGGTTTTAGCTGCAGTGCAAGCCTCAGAGAGCTCCCCAATACCAGATTCAGAATGGGGGGGACAATTCCATGATCTTAGACACCTTACATGGCCATATTCGGAGTTACCATTGTGAAGCTACATATAGGTATTGACCTAAATGTAGTGCACGCGTGTAATGGTATCCCCGCACTCACAAAGTCTGGGGAATTGGCCCTGGACTGCATGGGTGCACCTTTGCTAGTGCAAGAGTGGCCTCACACTTAGTAACTGCACCTAGCGTTCAATAAATGAAGGTTAGACATTTAGGTGACTTATAAGTAACCTGGTGCAGTGAAAATGGTTGTGAAATAATGTGTGCACTATTTCACGCAGGCTGTATGTGTTCCCTGTGTGATGCCTAACTGTCTCGCTGAGGCTCTGCTAACCAGAACCTCAGTGGTTATGCTCTCTCTGCTTTCCAAATTTGTCACTAACAGGCTAGTGACTAAATTTACCAATTCACATTGGCATACTGGTACACCCATATAATTACCTAGTATATGGTACTGAGGTACCCAGGGTATTGGGGTTCCAGGAGATCCCTATGGGCTGCAGCATTTCTTTTGCCACCCATAGGGAGCTCTGACAATTCTTACACTGGCCTGCCAGTGCAGCCTGAGTGAAATAATGTCCACGTTATTTCACAGCCATTTACCATTGCACTTAAGTAACTTATAAGTCACCTATATGTCTAACCTTTACCTGGTGAAGGTTCGGTGCAAAGTTACTTAGTGTGTGGGCACCCTGGCACTAGCCAAGGTGCCCCCACATCGTTCAGGGCAAATTCCCCAGACTTTGTGAGTGCAGGGACACCATTACACGCGTGCACTGTACATAGGTCACTACCTAAGTATAGCGTCACAATGGTAACTCCGAACATGGCCATGTAACATGTCTAAGATCATGGAATTGTCACCCCTGTGCCATTCTGGCATTGGGGGGGGGGGGGACAATTCCATGACCCCCTGGGTCTCTAGCATAGAACCCGGCTACTGCCAAACTGCCTTTCCGGGGTCTCCACTGCAGCTGCTGCTGCTGCCAACCCCTCAGACAGGTTTCTGCCCTCCAGGGGTCCAGGCAGCCCTGGCCCAGGAAGGCAGAACAAAGGACTTTGTCTGAGAGAGAGTGTAACACCCTCTCCCTTTGGAAATAGGTGTGAGGGAAGGGGAGGAGTAGCCTCCCCCAGCCTCTGGAAATGCTTTGATGGGCACAGATGGTGCCCATCTCTGCATAAGCCAGTCTACACTGGTTCAGGGATCCCCCAGCCCTGATCTGGCGCGAAACTGGACAAAGGAAAGGGTGAGTGACCACTCCCCTGACCTGCACCTCCCCTGGGAGGTGCCCAGAGCTCCTCCAGTGTGTCCCAGACTTCTGCCATCTTGGAAACAGAGGTGTCTGTGGCACACTGGACTGCTCTGAGTGGCCAGTGCCAGCAGGTGACGTCAAAGGCTCCTTCTGATAGGCTCTTACCTCTCTTGGTAGCCAATCCTCCTTCCTAGGTAGCCAAACCTCATTTTCTGGCTATTTAGGGTCTCTGCTTTGGGGATCTCACCAGATAACGAATGCAAGAGCTCATCAGAGTTCCTCTGCATCTCCCTCTTCACCTTCTGCCAAAGGATTGACCGCTGACTGCTCAGGACGCCTGCAAAACCGCAACAAAGTAGCAAGACGACTACTCGCAACCTTGTATCGCTTCATCCTGCCGGCTTTCTCAACTGTTTCCAGGTGGTGCATGCTCTGGGGGTAGCCTGCCTCCTCTCTGCACCAGGAGCTCTGAAGAAATCTCCCGTGTGTCGACGGAATCTTCCCCCTGCAACCGCAGGCAACAAAAGACTGCATCACCGGTCCTCTGGGTCCCCTCTCAGCACGGCGAGCATGGTCCCTGGAACTCAGCAACTCTGTCCAAGTGACTCCCACAGTCCAGTGACTCTTCAGTCCAAGTTTGGTGGAGGTAAGTCCTTGCCTCCCCACGGTATACTGCATTGCTGGGTACCGCATGATTTGCAGCTGCTCCGGCTCCTGTGCACTCTTCCAGGATTTACTTTGTGCACAGCCAAGCCTGGGTCCCCGACACTCTAACCTGCAGTGCACAACCTTCTGAGTTGTCCTCCGGCGTCATGGGACTCCCTTTTGTGACTTCGGGTGGACACCGGTTCACTTTTCTTCTAAGTGCCTGTTCAGGTACTTCTGCGGGTGCTGCCTGCTTCTGTGAGGGCTCCCTACATTGTTGGGCGCCCCCTCTGTCTCCTCATCCAAGTGGCGACATCCTGGTCCTTCCTGGGCCACAGCAGCACCCAAAAACCCTAACTGTGACCCTTGCAGCTAGCAAGGCTTGTTTGCGGTCTTTCTGCGTGGGAACACCTCTGCAAGCTTCTTCACGATGTGGGACATCCATCCTCCAAAGGGGAAGTTCCTAGTCCTCTTCTTTCTTGCAGAACTCCAAGCTTCTTCCAACAGGTGGCAGCTTCCTTGCACCCTCAGCTGGCATTTCCTGGACTCCTGCCCACTCTCGACACTGTTGCAACTATTGGACTTGGTCCCCTTGTCTTACAGGTACTCCGGTCTGGAAATCCACTGTTGTTGCATTTCTGGTGTTTGTTCTTCCTGCAGAATCCCCCTACCACGACTTCTGTGCTCTCTGGGGGTAGTAGGTGCACTTTACACCTACCTTTCAGGGTCTTGGGGTGGGCTATTTTTCTAACCCTCACTGTTTTCTTACAGTCCCAGCGACCCTCTACAAGCTCACATAGGTATGGGGTCCATTCGTGGTTCGCATTCCACTTTTGGAGTATATGGTTTGTGTTGCCCCTATTCCTATGTGCACCTATTGCAATCTACTGTAACTTTACATTGCTTGCATTACTTCCTTTTGCTATTATCTGCATAATTTTGGTTTGTGTACATATATCTTGTGTATATATTTTATCCTCATACTGAGGGTACTCACTGAGATACTTTTGGCATATTGTCATAAAAATAAAGTACATTTATTTTTAGTACTTCTGTGTATTGTGTTTTCTTGTGATATTGTGCATATGACACCAGTGGTATAGTAGGAGCTTTACATGTCTCCTAGTTCAGCCTAAGCTGCTTTGCCATAGCTACCTTCTATCAGCCTAAGCTGCTAGAAACACCTCTTCTACACTAATAAGGGATACCTGGTATAAGGTGTAAGTACCTCTGGTACCCACTACAAGCCAGGCCAGCCTCCTACACTGTGGCAATCAGTGGCATAACAAAACTGGAAGGGGCACACCTGCAAAGAACATGGCGGGCCACCCGTGCAGACTCACTCAGGGCAGGTGCTGTGCTGAGGGGGCCTCCTGGAGAGGGGTTGCGGGGCCTTTGTTACGCCACTGGCGGCAATGTGTGCTTTTTGAGACCAAAAACTTTTTTTCTTTTTGCCAGGGTTTGTTACAATGGTGAGGGCCTGGCAGCTCCCACAACAATGAAGTGTTAAAAAAGCCACTTCAAAACAAGACACATATTGACGAAACCAAAAGACTCTAAAAAAATGTCAGATCAGTTGGCTTTGCCAGTGCTTGTTTATTTTCATGCTTCCTTTAATCTTGTTGAAAATGGTTACAGTGATTTCCCATTAGGAATATTTTTTTGGAACACATTTTACTAGATGACGCTTCAAAGAATTAGCACCTGAAATTTCATAGTAGCGAAACGTTTTTTTCCCTACTTCTGTTTTTTTATGAACATTTTATTTTGAAAGCAAGGAATCATTACTCTTGCTTACAAGCTTCCACAAACATTTGCATCTAATCGGAGCATTCTGGGAGCATTATACTTAGCATCATATTGTTAAACCTTTCAAGCATGTGTACACTTTTTTTTTTTTTTTTTACTGGAACCACTGTCAGTAGTGCAGCGTGACCTTTAAAAGTTTATTACGGTGCTCACTCTGATAATGAATGTTTTCATTAATGAACCATAAATGCAAGTTTAAATAGCATTAACTTATGGACACACATTACCTCAACTGCAGACAGTTCCCTTCTCTGTAAATTGGTAGCCAAAGGATTTGTGCTGCAGGGGGGAGGGCCTTCTTGTCCCAAGCACAAAATAAACATGAAAACTTGTTGCCTTTGACCCCAAACAATATGACCTGTGTGTGGGGCGATAGGAATTCCACATCCCTGCTGATTAGATCTGTTGAGTTTCATTGGCATGATGTGTAGCATCTGTACTGTATGAGGAGTTTTCATTGGTGATGTTGAGAAGTAACGTCCCTAGTTGAGCAATGTGTACATAACTGTTGAGGGCTTTAAACGCTTTAGAACCTTTTTATGTGTTGCTTAAAATCTTTAGCTGCCTGGTAGATGTTTTTAAATTAATAAACAGAATGAGCTTTGGGTCAGCCGCCTTCAGTCATTTGTTGCTTGCGGTCTGCCCCATTTGGCCATTGCTTTCAGATCATCTTAATCGCATCTTGGTTTAGCCGAGAGGAGTTATTTCTATCTCAGTCACGGAACTGACGGCATTAACTCACCTGACGGAGTGCTTACATTGTAAAACATGAGGTGCGGTGTTTCTGAGAGCATCACCAGCTGGCAGAAACTATTTGAATGCAGATGCCATTGTGAAAAACACCCCTCACCAAAACACCTGTTTAAAAGCCACACATTTACTTTATTAAATGAATAGACTTTTATTTTGATTAGTCATGTTTTAAATTAATTAGTTTTGGAAGTCCACACCATGTTCAATATGCCAGTTAATGTTTTTAAAAACTTTGTGCTTAAATATCTAATTTGTTTTCACACAATATTTGGTATATCTCTCATAGGTATGGTTCTATTGCTTGTCCATATTAAAATGGCATTCAGGGATCCACGCTCATATCTCGTGTGGTTCTTGGTGAGAATACCTCTGCTAAAGAAAACACAGTTCTCGCCGCTGTCCTCTTCCCATCTCCATAAGGCCTACTCTCGTCACCACAAGACCTCTGCTGCTGTATTGAGTTCCTGGGCTCTGTATCTGCTCATTCAGGCCCACCTTAGCTGCTGTCAGGTCTGCAATCATTGTTAGGGGCAGAGCTTGTTTTGTACTTTATTTCAATAGGTTGTGGTGCTTATACTACATCAGTGTGGCTGATCTTGTGTCCTGCTTTCTTGAGGCAATACTTGTGTGGGAAGGGTCCTCTGTGCCTTTTTTTCATAGCTGTTTCTAAAGCCTGTGCCTTCACTGCTATGAATAGTGCTGCCTTTTGGTGAAGACTTAATGATATCAGTGTGGTCATCCACGCAGTTGATGGATTTTGCATATCACACTTCTTATTGAGCCACGTTTTAAGGTAGTAGAAGCGGCACCAACGTAAAAGGCTGTACTGTTAAATCGACCAGTGTAACCGGCTTAATCCTGAGGGTGTAACCTGGTTGAATGTGCTTGCTGGGTACTTTCTGTGTGGGAGAAGTGTCAATCAGTTCTAAACGGAACTGGGGACAGTTGGACTTGAAGTGAACCAGCGTAATGAGGGAACAGCTTAACTGAGTGCAGGATAGCCTTATTGGAGTAAAGACCAGCCCAGTACAGTGTTTTACAGATTTACTCTTAATTTGTGAGCTGTCAAAAAGTGTCCTTATAAGCAGTTTGTTTTGAATTAGCATGCATAAAGTTACCACATGACTCCACGTCACCCGGACACCACATTTCTGTTCCTGGATTTTGCTTTTACATTAGTGCATTCTCGAAGCTGTAGTGTAGGTCGATTTTAATTGAGCCATTGCACCAGCATACCTGATACCAATAATTTTTAAAAAGAGCCTGAATGGCGAAGAGGTGTCCCACTGACATGGAACCATCTGGTCACCCCTGAGCAAGCAGGGGCTCTGGTGCCAGTATTGTAAAACAGCCGCTGCTTCCCATAGGTTAATTCGGTTGAAAACCAGTGATGTCTCGTTATGTTTAGTATTTGTATTTAGTAACCCAGCCTAATTACATAGAAAAAGGTTCACGTGCACCAGACACATTAAAATGTAGTACATATATAATACAATTCATGTCAAGGTTGAAAAAAACAGAGTAACAAAAGGTAACACGTGGACTTAGAATGCTTTGGAACCACTACTTTCTTTTGAAGATTCAGATTTAGACTCATTCTCCCTCTTATTGGTTAATTCTCCTTATTTGGTTTCTAGTAAGCGCCATTGTTTTATGCTCCTTCTGACCTAAGGACCTTTATTTTGGTGTAGGGATTGTTTGCCTTTGCAGTCTTCAACACAGAGATTACATTGTGCATATCCACTCTCGTAATAACGGATTTATAAACGAGCATGCACAAATGGACAACACTACAGGCAGATATGCATGCACTGAAAATATGCACAAGCCAGCATGTGCAGTCACACCTGCATACAACATTAACAGACCCACAAGCAACACACAGAATGTCCATGCATAGGCAGTGCATAAATATGAGTTTGTCTGCGCTTGCTCGGGCCCCTTTATGCACTGCTTGGGACTTGCATGATGGCTGCTTTGGGTAGTTTGAATTGTTTGGGCACACGACGGTACATGTTACCTCTGTGGATGTTCAGTGCTTTCGTGTTTGCCTGTAGTATTGCCAATCTCAATGATTGTCCTGTAGGAAAGCAATACCTGATGGCTTTGCCGGTGCTTTTGTTTTTTAGTAAAACACCTTAGACTCACTTTCCTAGTCGTTCCACAGAGCATAAACGTAGCCTTTTCCTCATACAGAAAACTTTGTCAAAGTAACATGAGGGTATCTTCAGTAGAATTGATGTTATTTAATATCCCCTTTTAGGTCTTGTCTGAGACAGTGCACATTCTGTCGCTTGTGGTGATCTATTGTTTCGACAAAAAGAAAAAAAAACTCTAAAAGGGACCTCTCTGTTGGCTTCACTGTCCGCCTTATTTTCTTCCTTTGCACTGATGAGCGTGTCTGCGCCTGTCGGCTTTAGTTCATGTTTCCTTCTCTGGAGCATGGAGCTTGAACTCGGTTTATGATACTTTTTGTTTTCTTTTGCCTTTCCTTGCAGGACAACTTAAGACCATCAGAGATGAAACTTGCACTTCCCGCTATTCCCAAGAGCTGAACGCAAACAACTAGCCATAGTGAAACTTTTGCATGTGGCCAGTTTCCTGAACATACATTTGCACGCCTGTCACTTTACCTCGGCCCACCCCTGCGCCCTCAAGACCCTTCACCTCAACCCACCTCCTTCCTCCCTCTCGCATTGTTGCTTGACCTGCCCATCACCCGGCCACCTCCTGCATTGTTGCTTGTCTGGTCTGCCTATCTCCTGTTCCTTGCCCATTCACTACCCCCTCCACCCCTTTGTCGCCTGCTTCTTTCTGTCCCACCGGGAAAAAAAGTGTCAGTCACGCCAGCAGGTTTCAAGATGCTACAAAGATGTAAACGTTGCTGCGCTTCCTGCTCTGAATGAGTTTTTTGACGCTGTCCTCATGCGGAGCCAAAACGGTGAACTTCAGCTCCGACGTAAAACATTTTTTTTTGTCTGAAGTCAGAAAATAATTCCTCGCAGTCAGCGGTGACTGTCGGAGCACTTTTTTCCTAACTTTCAGACGTGCAGTGCCGCAGCAGCACTGCCGTACACATTTGCTGAAAGAAATTGACGAAGCCAATAACTCTCGCATAGATGAGACCTATTGCCTTTGCCACGGTTTTCTCCTAGCCACCTCCTTCACATTTCAGGGATCAGAAATTATTAAACGGTGCCTGATTTCTGGCGATGATTGTTTTCAGCTTTAAAGGCTGTGAACTGTTGGTACATCGTTTTTTGTGCATGAACGTTTTTTTTTCCCGGTAACTGAAGAGGATTGGAACTTGATGACACTCCTCTAAAGACCTACCTGTGCACAGTCCTGTTGAAACCACATTGAAAGGCTGAGGATTTGACTACTGCAGTGTAAGACTGGTATGATTTAATGCAGAATGCACACCGTTGCTGCAACCGAACAGTGACAAATGTGACATTGTGTTGGGACTTTGTGCAGTTGGTTTATTTTTAGTTAATGGACCCAACCCGAAGAGTTTTCGTTTCTTTTAAGTGTTGGGATTCGCTAGAAAGACCACTATTTTTAGCTCAATGTGCGAGCACTTAGAAATTCTGCTCATTTGTATCTGCTCACACTGAAAAATATACCCCTTGCTTTGACAATATCAAATCTCTTTACTTGGAGCTTGGCATGTTTAAAAAAATAAAATAATAAATAAAATAAAAAGTTTTACTGACCGTCAGTGTATTTGGGACTATACAGAGATTGATGCCTCGTCTCCAGGCAATATTAAATATTACAATCGGGCCTGTATTAAAAATCGAAGTGCAGCACTCTGCCTACTTCAGTTGACACCTGTGTCTAATGTGGTTGTTAATTATGATCTCACTGACTGAAATTCATATGCCTGGCAAATGATGGATTCAGTTCTAAATTTAAGTATGTGTAATTCAGGAAACAAAAAGAAGGCATGCTTTTTTTTATTTTTATTTTTACTGAAAGTTAAGGTATTTCAAATTTGAATAGTTTTTTCATGCCATCTGCTGGACTTTGATTTTATTTAAATATTTTTATTATAGTTATGTAATTGGTGTTCATACTGTAAAAGGGTTAGGGTGGGGGTTCTTTGTGATAAATTGTAAGAACATAAACAAGTAAACAGCGTTGTTACCCGCTCTCCCTCCACCATACATCCCACCCAAATGCGCCATAATCCATGTTCGAATTGGTTATACTATCAGATCGAACTTTTCTAAAAAATAAAAAAAAGACTAACTGCAACACTCTTACTAAACATCACTAATTATGTCACAAACCTGGCCTTGTAAAGGTGCCAGTCGTGTGCACGCAACCTAGCAGTGACCAAGCAAGACTCTCACCAATTTCTGCCCAAAGGAAACTAGTTAACGCCTACAAAAACCATGGATTTTATTTTTCGACACTCCACGCTACCCCCATGCACGAATAATCAATGTTACTTACTTTAGGATCCTTTCATGCCACGGGTAAATATTACCGCATGCTGATATTGTATTGATTTGGACATTGAATAGAAATTCCTGTGCTAAGAGAGTTACATCTGTGGAGTGAGTGTTTGTACCCATATTAACCCGGGCCCAGTGTTTGATCTAGCACCTTCACCACGAGCTGACTGAATGCCGCGTGTAGCCCTTCATCAATCACTCTTGCTTTGTTTTAACCACGGTCTGTGGTATCCCAGCACTTCAGCTTACATTAGCTTTATGGTTGTGGTCCATAATTACTCATTATATCCAGCACGCCGAAGCTAGCAGGAAATCTAAAGGAAACGTATAGCAAGCCCCCCCACCCCATGCCGCACCTGCAAGAAGGTGACATACATACAGACGTTATGTTCTCTGAAATACAAGTCACCTCCCGAATCGGGCTAAGACTGCGATCCCACAGGGCCCATCACAAAGGCATTTTGGAGTAAATAAAGTAATACTCCTTTAGTACTCTTTTACATACTCTTGCTTGTGTCTGTGAATTAGCTTGAAAACATCTCAAATTGAAGGAAAATTGGAACATTCAGACAATAGTCATTTACAATTAGTGCAAATAAATAAGCACCAGGCTCAACCCATTCGAATGCATGCGCACAATTCCCCCTGAACTATTATTCAAGGACACCTTTGGCTGCTTTTATCCAGTGCAAACAAGAACCAATAGCAAAAGGCTAATTTTACCGGTTACCGAATGCAGCATTAGAAGTAAAATACCATCACAACAACATTTCACAGGACTTGTTATTTGATTCCACTCAACTACATCTGGACGTGCTACTTTAATTTAACTGCAGCACCATCTCCAGCGATCTCTTCACAGATCAAAACATAATTGCCCGTAAAGGAAACCACTTCATATTTCATTCTGAATGTCAGAAAGAGTTCCATTGCGGGTTTTAAGGTAAAGATTTTTACAGCGACGTTTTAAAGTCCATGGCAGCCAGAGATTTCTCCATTAAGTGGAATTGTTCATGAAACTCTTAAGCGACAAAGTATAAGTTGACATTAATTTTTGTGTCTACTCAACCTTGGAAAACCCTATTTCCCAACACTACAAACTACCACCGTCAAAACCAGAAAACTGCCATGTCTGATTATTAACCACAAGTACTCAACCAAAGTAAATTGAGCTACAGATGCCACTAAATATCAAAAAACGCCTTTACTGTAAACAAAGGCGACAAGACGCATTGTTGCTTTTGCAGTCCAATATAACCATCGGCCCACCAGCACTTTTTGTCAGTGTCTGTAAAAAAAAACAATAACGCACAATTCAGTTGAAAGCCAGTTCTCATGATCTAGTTAAAGTAATCAGCAGTCTTGATCAAAGTCCTCCTAGTTACTAGCAAACTCTATAGGACCTATATCTCTGGCCACATGTGACTGTGTAGTCCCTACTTCAATGAAAAAAAAAAAAGAAAATCATGGACTTGCACCAAACGTCCTGCGCAAGACAAATCCAACTTATTTTCATCAGAGCAGGCAGTGACCACCCATTTAAAGGCCTACTTTGAATCCATCAAACTCTGGACAAACCAGTCTAGGACTTGGTTTAAAAAAAAAATATACCACTCAAGAATGACAAGTGAGGCTCTTCATCATTGCACCTGTCATCTTGGGTGGTTTTGTTGCACCAGATGACATCTTAATGAAACGCCTCTTCCTTTTTCCTAATTCTCAGGCTCACCAGAGCAGATAATCGAAGACTGTGTTAACAGGCACAACCCATTCAGATACACAAGCACAATCTCTTCACCACAGAAACCCTTGGAGTTTGTTGTAGGATTTCACAAACATGCCTATTCCAGTTAACACGTTGCATCGGATTCCCACAGAAACACTGACCACTTATTCACATTTCAGCAAATTAACTGTCAAGCACTTACTCCCCCAGATTTCCACTGCATCAAGCAGAAATGTTGCTGGAATCTTCTAAGCACATTTATGAACTGCACCAATGTGACTTTTGGAACTTTGGCAGTCTTCCCTGTCCCCATCCAGGGAAAAGCCCAAAATCTAGGCTGAGACGTATGCAGTTCACAACCTTAAAACATTCTGGAGTTTGGTACAAGTAACCCACTGCTGCTAATATGTGGTAAGAATAACTAGTCTACATTCGAGCACCATTGTCTGTCATCGGTACCTTTCTTACCCAAGCAGTACCAAGGATGTGGCCGCCCCCAAAAACCATTGTGATCAAATGATCCAATCCTGCTTCCACTCCCATAGACGTGTACCTCCCACTTAGAACGTGACTTGGCTTCGCCTTGCTGTGTCAAACTTAAGATAAAACTATTTTGCTTCATTCCTGCTTTTGTGCTGCTCATTATTGCAGATATTAATGCGTTGTGAAACTTGTTTTTGTTTTATAGAAAGTTGAAAAGAATTATGCCTTTGAGATCCCAGATGTCCCAGCCAACTCTGAATACTTAGAAGTGCGATACTCTGTGAGTATGGAGAGAAATGTTCCTTAATTCCGGTGGCTTGAATACATTGTTCCCTTTTCTTCTGTCTGACTGACTATACTTGTCACCTTGATACATATGTTTGAAGCTTGTCAGCAGTGTCTATTTGGGAGTTTCTTACTGTGGTGAAGATTTGAATATTTGAAGTCTGAATATTATTTCACTTGACACTTGATTTGAGCTGAAGAAATAAACATCCGATATTGTCTAACCACATTGCACTGTTGTGCAGGTAAACCATTTTACTAAAAATCTAACAACTCATTTTCATCTGTTACATGCCACACCCAGAATGCAACTATTGTTCCAAATGCACCCTTGCGATAAAGGATTTCAAGACAGTTACTCATTTTTAGGTCACAGCCTATCGGACAGCACAGCTGTCTGGTTTGCTAAAGACATCTTGGGGACTTTCAGAAAGTTGTCCTAGAAATGCTTTCTGTCTATTGATTACCATTGGCTTTGTGGTTTGTATCTCATTTTCTGGCTTTCTATTTGCTGGCTTTATTTGCTGTAGGCTTTCCAGGTTCAGATTGTCCCTCTCGTTGATAAACTATGTTTACTGTATTCTTCCACAAACTCCCTTTCTGCAAACAGGCCTTGAAATCTTTTTCTTACCTAGTCACAGTTGCTGTGCATTGAAAGCTAAAGGTCAAATGTCTGTTCTGAGGGTGCTTGTTTACTTTTATTTCTCCAAATTCAAAGTAAGAGGATATATGGGAAAATCTTGCTGGCTACTGGGGTTAGGAAAAAGGTTTTTTCTAGCACACAACATTTAAATGAACTGTGTAAGTATTTCAGACTACATCAGGTTTAGAAACTCAAATGAAGCACGTTTTGTGTTACTTTTGAAGTGTTGAAAACAAGTACTTTAACATGATCAAAATAAATAATTACACTAGGTGATGCAATTTCCACACATTTTTGTTTGTGGACTGTATAGGCTTATTTGTAAAACTGTATGTCTGTGCTAATGTAATCGGCAATTCAATTGAAAATGTGTTGTCTGTAATGGCAGTCTGCTACTATACCATGCATAGTCCGCTCTACACAACTGCGCTCTACTTGGCACCATTCCCTTTTACAAAACTCCACACCAATGCACTCTTCACCTCTCCACTGCACTCTGTGGCACTTCACTCTGCGCGTCTCCACTCTACCCTGTGCCACTCTTCGCCATTGCACTCTACACCATAGCATTCTTTGCCACTGCACTCTACACCACACTAGTCTCTGGCGCCCCAATCTACTCTGCACAAATCCACTCCATGCAAGTGTACTCTGTCACTCTTCAAAACTGCACTCTACGCCACTGCACTCTGTGAGTGCATTCCACGCCAATGCATTTACTCAACTCTTAACTCTATATCCCTGCACTCTATGCCAATCCACTGTATGTCAATCTAATCTACTCTGCACCACTGCACTCTGTGCCACTTTACTCTATGCTGTTTCACGCAGCTGCAGTCTTCACTGCACCACATCACTCTACACCACTTTACTCCACTCTGCGCTGATCCACTCTGCCTTTGTAATCTGCCTCTCTGCTTTTAACTACTGCACTCTACACAACTGCTCTTTCACTGCACTCATTACACTGCACTCTCCACCACTGAACTTTGCACTACTCCACTCCTCCATTCTACTCCACTTTATGCCACTTCACTCTACAGCACTATAGTCTACTCCGCACCCTACGCCACTTGACTCAGCCCACTCTGCCATTTTATGACACTTGTTGCCATTCCACACAGCAACACTCTTTGCCATTCCACACTACGATAGTCTTTGCAATTCCACTCCACTCTTCGCCGTTCCACTCTACACACACTACTCCACTTTACTCTGGCACTCTACTCCACTCTGGCACTCTACTCCACTCTGGCACTCTATTCCACTCTTCGCCGTTCCACTCTTCGCCGTTCCACTCTTCGCCGTTCCACTCCACTGTTTGCCGTTCCACTCTACGATACTTTACTCCACTGTTTGCCGTTCCACTCTACGATACTTTACTACACTCCACGCCACTCTCCTCCTTGCCACTATCTTTTAGCCATGCCGAACAGCAGCCACGTCGGTGTACAGCATGGCTAAAACACATTGGCAAAGCAGCCAGTAGCTCTTGCATAGCTGAGTCCTATTGGCTTTGCCAGCGTTTAATAAACGCAAAGCCAAGAGGACGTATTGAGAACCTTTTGTGAAGTTGTCTGTCGAGGTTACACTTGGTGTGAGATTGGCATTAAGTGGTATAGCTAGATTAATCTCTGGCACCAACGCAAAACATCCTGTGCTCAAACTACTGAACCCGGAATACTATTCACACAAGTTAGGAATTAAACAGTATTTTTATTTTTCAGGAGAAAACGCACATCCGAATTCAGTTAAGAGAGCATAATTATTATGCAGATTACTTAAGATTTTTCACCCCTGACATCGCTCCCTGGTTTACACCAGGAACAAATCTTATACATTTTGATAGTGAAGCAGACTAGATCTACTTTTGCTGCAGTTTATATTCCACGTCCTTGTGGTGCTTGCTACCCTGATCGGTGTCGAATCCCATTTCAGTGTATAAATCGCTACAAATGATAAAGGGGTAAATGATAAAAGTAAAAGCGCAAAAATTAGGTTAGGAACCTGTTTACGAATTAATAGTTTGCTTGTGGAGGGAGTTTCTGAAACCGTGCTGTTTTTACTGTCGAGTAATGGGTTATCTTTAAGCATAAGGATCTTAAATTAACTTAGACCCTATCTGTTCTCGGTTATGGGGATGTTTGCATTGTAAACTTGGCTGTGTGACATCTACTAATGGCATCTGGATAAAGAGTACGCATCTCCTTTGCAGGGCGCAAGAGACGCTCGTTCCGGTGCTCTTTCCCTGCTCCCTTTTCAACGAAGCGAATGGGGAGGGTGGCGTTGGGATTATAAGAAAAAAACACAGATGCATCAAGTGATTGCTGCATTTTAGTCCGTTGCTTGGGCCACTTGCAGCAATCAGCTCAGCCACCTGCCTTATTATATGCGAGTGCAAATCGCCCCCCGGTGCAACGGAGATCTTGAGGCCCATTACTGATGTGATAATGAACGGGGAAGCGAGATTACCACCTGGCCTGTAAAAGGCACGACGAAGGGTTTCTGATGAGATGGCAGACCGGTTCAAATCCTGGCAGTGCAGCAATTTCCATTTATCATGCGTTAACGAATGGTGAAAGAAATTACTGCTAGTCTGGTGCACCGTGAAACACTTAGTTTGTAGGCCCCGCTCAAAAAACATAAAGGTACCGTTGCCATTGTTACTGTTCTGTTGATGAGGAAAGCAGTAGTTTTTAGCTAAGTGGGTTCTTTCTGCAGACGTTTTAGGATACATTTGCAAGAGTGCACACCGGTGTTCAATTTTCACACTTTTATGTGAACACGAAGATAATTCGTTGTTTTTGAGGCGGGTAACTTTGTTGTTTCAAGAGTTTTTCTTGTAAAAAATGTGATTTTCTTCTGTTACGTGTATAGGTGACTTCATCTTCTGGAACTACAATAGACGAATCTGCATCTGAAACCTCTGATATATGAATTGCCTCCAGTCGTTTACTTGTATGAGTGGCCTGTGCCCTCGCCTTAATATTGGCCCAAAGACCCAGAGATTCCTATTTTCTCCTGGGGGTTGGGTACTCTTTACACTTTTATTTTGATATCATGGCTCTTTTTGGGCATCCCCATCCTTATGCACACACAATTTGTGACAAAATATATATTTGTGCATACGTGTGTAGCTTGTCTGAGCTATTCTGTTTGCAGTCAGTCAAGTGTCCCTTCACCGTGCCGCAGCCTTCTGGAGAGGCACAACCTGTTTTGTCCCTTCACTCCGCCCAGTTCTTTAGCAGAGCCTCTATAATGGCTATAACAACCACCTCTGTTTGCATACTATAATGTTCTATGGTACTGTTAGGCATTTGTTCCTTCTGGCCTCCTTAGTTCTTCAGGGTAAAATCACTTGGTCATAAGTACTTAACCGGTACCAGGCAAACTTGTAATTGCAGACGTCGACTCTGCGTTCGAGGGAGTTAGTTGCTATAAGCAAGTCAGTTTTGTCTGCAAAAATCCACAAGGCAGCTGATCAGCATTTGGCAATAACACTCTGTACATCTTATTAGTATGATTTTCTCCAGTGTTAGATAGGACTCTCTCACCACCGACACACCCAAAATCATGCAGTGGGATCTATCCATCTAAACACAGCATGATGAAAATTAAACATGGCAAATAGGGGATTCACCTCCCAAGTCTCTGAACAACAACCTATTTTCTTCTCTGAACACCATGTTTTTGTTGCACTTTCCTACCTCCATTGTCAGAACTTTAGAAGGAATTGAACAAGAGGTGGGGGTCACTGAAAAACAGTTAACTGTGCATGGTAAAAATGAAAATTAAGCATCTATAACATCTAGCAGATAATGTGTAAAACTGTTTTGAAGAAAAAGCAGGTAGACAAATGAAGCAAGGCAGCACGTAAAAGACTGCAGTTAATTGCAGGAAGAAAGGTCCTTATAGTTCCTCTTCATTTTTATCGATCGTGAAAAGTGTAATAGATGTTAAGGTGTAGATTGAAAAGTTTCTTTTGAAATTCGCCCTCATCCACCTGACAGCTGATGTCTTACGGTCAAGGGTTCCATAATAAGTGAGCAGTTTTGCAATAGTATTTGTATGCTCCAGAGTTTGATTTTAGTTTCTTGGTTATTAAGTAGAAGTTCTTCTTAGGCTATTTTTCCAATAGAGATGTGAAGGCAGAATCGTAGCTACATGGGTTGTTGACCTTAGTGATGTGAAACATCAAGCAGGTGTTTTTAAATTAGATCCTTGCTTCCAGAGGTAGCAGTTAGAAGTCTGTCAGTAATGGTGGTGGGATCTAATTTGTAGTACCAAGAGAAAGATAGCTTTCAATAGTGCCTGTTTGCATTTGCTCCCATAAGCATAGATTGCTGGGGTGACTATTGGTTAAATGATGGAGCAAAAATCTGAATCCTTCTGAAGCGCTTTGAATCAATTCTAGTAAAAAGAGCTGCTGGAGCAGCCATAGCAGTGTGCTTTATGTATCTGTTCATAGTAAATTTTGCATCCTTTCAAAATCCTAACGATTTGACTTCTTCGGTTAGTTTGAAGTGAGGCAAATTGTGTTTTAAAAAATATATTTAGTTATTCATTACAGTCATTATGCATCTGTAATATTATTTGACTTTTGTTGGGTCCACCCTTTGGAGGTTCAGTTGTGTTGTTGCATGTTCACTTGTCCAATACAGGTCACACTTACCTAGTGCAAAATTACCTTAAGAATATATTTTCATCCCTTACGGCTTGAAGCAATACCACAAGTGTGAGTGATAATTAGGCGAAGACTTCAAGCATGCCAAATTTAAGTTTCACTGTTAAGCAGAAACCTCAGAGATGCAAACACGTGTTTCGCCAAAGCTCCATCAGAGCAATCTTAATGTTAATAATTTTCATTTGTGGTATTCACAAGTGTTATAAATAGGGTCTCTAGTTGGCAGAGGTCTTGACCCTTGTCAAAATAGGGACTACAATCCTATTTAGGGTAAGTCGCACACAATCCAAATTACCCTGTGCCCACCCTCGGGTAGCTTGGCACTGAGCAGTCATGCTTAACTTGGAAAGCAATGTGTAAAGTATTTGTGCAATAAATCATGCAAAACACAGTGAAAACACCACAAAAATACACCACACAAGTTTAGAAAAATATAAGACATTTATCGTGTTAAATTAGGCTCAAAATGATCAAGATTCAATAAGCTCAAGTTAAGATAACACTTTTGCAAGTTTAAAAAGAGTCTTGGATCCTAGAAATCAACAGATGTCTCTTGTTTGCACACAGTACCTGGTTTGCGTCAAAATTGCACGCATGGAGGCTGCATAGGAGGAAATGCGTGGAAAAATACGGTGTGCGTCGGATTTTCCGACTCTGCACAGACGATGTGTCATTTCTTTCCACGTTGCAAGGGGCTTTGCATTGATTTCCAGTGCGCATTCTTGGGTCCTCACTGCGATCAGGGATTCTTTTGATACCCAGGGACGATGCGGGGAAAAATCCTGGGGGTGTGGGGAGAAGTCACAAGCGTTGCATTGATCTGGTGGATGATGCGTCAAATATCTGTCGCACGGCAGGCGCTGTGTTGATTCTTCACTCAGGAAGTCGGGCTGTGTCGTTCCAGGTTGGCTGTGAGTCGATCCGGTAGGGCCGTGTGTCGAATTTCCAGTTGCAACGTAGGCGCTGCATCGATCTTCGCTCGGGAACTCGGATTTCATCCTTCTGGGTCGGCTGTGCAGTGATTTTCTCATCGCAGGGCAGGCTGTGCGTCGTTTCCGGCAGGCTGTGCGTCGTTTCCGGCAGGCTGTGCGTCGTTTCCGGCAGGCTGTGCGTCGTTTCCGGCAGGCTGTGCGTCGTT
Source organism: Pleurodeles waltl (assembly GCF_031143425.1). Lineage (NCBI taxonomy): Eukaryota > Metazoa > Chordata > Amphibia > Caudata > Salamandridae > Pleurodeles > Pleurodeles waltl. Next base: position 687,193,456 of record NC_090447.1, on the reverse strand, counting down.
TCCGGCAGGCTGTGCGTCGTTTCCGGCAGGCTGTGCGTCGTTTCCGGCAGGCTGTGCGTCGTTTCCGGCAGGCTGTGCGTCGTTTCCGGCAGGCTGTGCGTCGTTTCCGGCAGGCTGTGCGTCGTTTCCGGCAGGCTGTGCGTCGTTTCCGGCAGGCTGTGCGTCGTTTCCGGCAGGCTGTGCGTCGTTTCCGGCAGGCTGTGCGTCTATTTTCGGCAGGCTGTGCGTCTATTTTCGGCACACAAGGAGTTTCTTTGAAGAGATGAAGTCTTTTTTGGCCCTGAGACTTCACAAAACAGGAGGAAAGTTCAATCCAAGCCATTGGAGAGCACTTCTCAGCAAAGTCAGAGGCCAGCAAGGCAGCAGTTCTTCACAGCAAAGCAGTCAAGGTGAGTCCTTTGGGCAGCCAGGCAGTTCCTCCTGACAGTTTACAGGATCAGGTCCAAAAGTGTCTAATTTGGTGGGGTCAGGGACCCCGTTTATATACCCAAAAATGCTTTTGAAGAGGGGGAGACTTCAAAGAGTGGTTTTGAAATGCCCCTAACTTTTTGCCTTTTGTTGATGCTAGTTATGACTGAGTGTGCTGGGACCTTGCTAACCAGGCCCCAGCACCAGTGTTCTTTCCCTAAACTGTACCTTTGTTCCCACAATTGAAACAGTCCTGGCACACAGATTAGTCCCTTGTAAATGGTACCCCTGGTACCCAGGACCCGGTGGCTATGGAAGGTCTCTAAGGGCTGCAGCATGTATTATGCCACCCTGGGGACCCCTCACTCTGCACATGCACACTGCCTCCAAGCTTGTGTGTGCTAGTGGGGAGAAAAAGACTACTTCGCCATGGCACACCCCTCAGAGTGCCATGCCCACAACCCACTGCCTGTGGCATGGGTAAGCCACCCCTCTAGCAGGTCTTACAGCCCTAAGGCAGGGTGCACTATACCACAGGTGAGGGCATATATGCATGAGCACTATGCCCCTACGGTGTCTAAGCCAATTCTTAGACATTGTAAGTGTAGGGTAGCCATAAAGAGTATATGGTCTGGGAGTTTGTCAGTCACGAACTCCACAGTTCCATAATGGCTACACTGAATACTGGGAAGTTTGGTATCAAACTTCTCAGCACAATAAATCCACACTGAAGCCAGTGTGGGATTTATTGAGAAATGCACACAGTGGGCATCTTAGAGATGCCCCCTGTATACCAGTCCAACTACTAGTGCTAGGCTGACCAGTTTCTTCCAGCCTGCCACATCCAGACAGGTTTCTGGCCACATGGGGTGAGTGGCCAGGAACAAAGCCTGTACTGGGTGGAGGTGCTTCACACCTCCCCCTGCAGGAACTGTAACACCTGGCGGTGAGCCTCAAGGGCTCAAGCCTGGTGTTACAGTGCCCCAGGCCACTCCAGCTAGTGGAGATGCCCGCCCCCCTGGACACCGCCCCCGCTTTTGGTGACAAGTCCAGAGGAGATAATGAGAAAAACAAGGAGTGCCATGCCCTCCAGCCAGGATAGCCCATAAGGTGACCTGAGGTGACTCCTGCCTTAAGAAATCCTCCATCTTGCTTTGGAGGTTTCCCCCAATAGGATTAGGGATGTGCCCCCCTCCCCACAGGGAGGAGGCCCAAGGAGGGTGTAGCCACCCTCGGGGACAGTAGCCATTGGGTACTGCTCTCTAGCCCTAAACACACCCCTAAATTGAGTATTTAGGGGCAACCCTGAACCCAGGAAAACAGATTCCTGACGACCTGAAACAAGGAGGCCTGCTGACCTGAAAGCCCCGCAGAAACGATGGAGACTACAACTGACTTGGCCCCAGCCCTACTGGCCGGTTTCCATACTCAGAGAACCTGCACAGCGATGCATTCAGTGGGACCAGTGACCTCTGAGGACTCAGAATACTGCCCTGCAACCAAAGGACCAAGAAACTCCTGTGGACAGCGGCTCTGTCCAAGCAACAAGGAAGAAACTAACTTTAACGGGACTCCAGCCTCACTCACGATGGGTGAGTCCCCAACACTCTGCAACCGACGCCCCCGGCTTGTGTCCAGGAGAACCAACACTGCAGAGAGGACCCCCAGGTGACTCTAACGACGTGAACACCCTGAGACGACTTCCCTGCACCCCTACAGCAACGCCTGCAGAGAGAAACCAGAGGCTCCACCTGACCGGCCTGCCCGGTAACAAGGAACCTGATGCCTGGAAGAAGCACTGCACCCGCAGCCGCCAGGCCAGAGAGAAACCAACTACCGGTGCAGGAGTGACCAGCAGGTAGCCCTCATCATTGCCCAGTCAGTGGCTGACCCGAGAAGCCCCACTGAACCCTGCCTGCATTGCCAGAGTGACCCCTGGATCTCTCCATTGATTTCAACCTAAAACCCAACACCTACTTTGCACACTGCACCCGGCCGCCCCAGTGCCGCTGAGGGTATCCCTGTTTGTGACCCCTCCGATGCTCTACAAAATCCCTCCCCCCGGTCTGCTACCCGAGGACGCAGGTACTTACCTGATAGTGGACTGGAACCGGAGCACCCCTTGTCTCCATGGGTGCCTATGTTATTTGGGCCCTACTTTGACCTCTGCACCTGACCAGCCCTGTGTTGATGGTGCTGGGTGTTTGGGGTTATCTTGAACCCCCAACTGTGGGCTGCCTATGCCCCGGAGACTGAACTTGTAAGAGCTTTACTTACCTGATAACCTAACTTGTACTTACCTCCCCCAGGAACTGTTGATTTTAGCACGGTCCACTTTTAAAATAGCTTATTGCCATTTTTGCCAAAACTGTGTACATTACTGTTTTAATTCAAAGTTCCAATATACCTTACAATTTATGTACTTTCTTGAATTCTGAATCTTGTGGTTCTAAAATTAATTAAGAAAGGAATATTTTTCTATATAAAAACCTATTGGCCTGGAGTTAAGTCTTTGAGTGTGTGTTCTCATTTATTGCTTTTGTGTGTACAACAAATTCTTAACACTACCCTCTGATAAGCCTACTGCTCGACCAGACTACCACAAAATAGAGCATTAGTATTATCTAATTTTGCCACTATCAACCTCTAAGGGGAGCCCTTGGACTCTGTGCACACTATCTCTCTCTTTGAGATAGTATATACAGAGCCAACTTCCTACAACAAGGTCCCCTTTCAGTACAAGTCTGTCTGCCAGGGTCCCAGTAGAGCAGGTTGGCAGTCCATTGTGTGAAGACAGGCCACTGTCCTTTGACATGTAAGTGGCAGGTCCTCCACCCTCCCAGCCCAGGAAGACCCATTCAGTATGCAGATGTATGCACGTGTGACTCAGCATCCTGTGTTTGGGGTTGTCTGGGTGAATTCACAAGGGAGCTGTCAACTAAACCTAGCCAGACGTGGATTGGAAGGCACAGAAGGATTTAAGTGTAGGGAAATGCTCACTTTCTAAAGTAGCATTTCTAGAATAGTTATAGTAATATAAAATCCAACTTTACCATTAAGCAGGATTTTGTATCACTATTCTGGCCATACTAAATATGACCTGGCTGATCCTTTCATATCAGGATCTACCACCCAAACTGTATATGATAATGCTATCCTGTGAAAGGAGCAGGCCTCACAGCAGTGTAAAACATATTTAGAAGTTTTACACTACCAGGGCCTATAGAACGCACATGTTTATGTCGAAATGGCAGTGATACTGCGCACAGGCACTGCAGAGGCAGGCCTGAGACATGGTTAGGGGGCTACTTATGTGGGTGGCACAAACAGTGCTGCAGTCCACTAGTAGCATTTGATTTACAGGCCCTGGGCACATTTAATGCACTTGACTAGGGAATTACAAGTAAATTAAATAAGCCAATTAGGTATGAACCAATGTTACCATGTTTAAGGGAGAGAGTGTATGCACTTTAGCACTCGTTAGCAGTGGTAAAGTGTGCAGAGTCCTAAAACCAGAAAAGGTGAGGTCAGAAAAAGAGAAGGAGGAAGGCAAAACATATGGGGTGACACTGTAGAGGGGCCATTTCCAACAACAAGTATCATTTTTTCTGTGAGTAACAACAAAAATGAAAAGGGGCAACACTAAGGTATTAAAAGTAAACTTGCAAAAGTGTTGCACTTTGTAATTAATAATACTATATTGGTTGACGTTTACAACGTGTTTAAGGAGCGTACTCAACATTGCACTTACATTGCCTTCCAGAGGGTGCGCCCTTGTGAAATCAAATAATGTTGGAGTAAAGTCCGTGGGCAAAGGGCAAAGCTGTGGAGCAGCTTTGTTAGGTCTAAATAGAGAAGTAATTAAATGGATTTGTGTTCGTTTTCTGCTGATAAGAATTAATTCTGCCTTCTTGTGATTTAATTTCATGAAGTAATCTGACATCCACTTCCAAATGCTAGTGATGCATTTTTTTGAGACAGCATGTTGAAAACGTGTCATTTTCATGTATAGTTGTGTCATCTACCTATTGATTGATGGAATATTGTGTTCTGATAAGCTTTCTGTGTGAAAGGTAGGCGATAAAGATAGGGCGATGTCTGAAAAACGCATGCAAGTTTCAAGGGTTTCAACAAGCCACTGGTGACCAGTGGTGAAAAAACCTGTTGATAGATTGATAAGGACCACAAGGTAGGCCTCTTCAATAGCCAACATGAGATAAACCTCATTGATAATTTTGACTGTGTGGCTGGCCATTTCAGCCCTGCAGCCTTGTTTGAAAACTGGATTGACAGATTGCCTATAGATTCTCCTGTTGAATTAAAGTTAAGAATTGACCGGTAACACATTTTCTAATAATGTTGTCTAACCAGAGAAGATTATTAACTGTTCTATAACTGGCAACCTATTTCATTTGGATAGTGATGTATGGCAGTCTTGGCCTGGTGAGAAGGGTCCAGCTGCGGCTCCTCTATTGGGGCAGAGGAGCGTTTCCCCACTGAATAAAGTGCTGCAGAGTCGAAAAATAAAATGGTATTAAAGTTAATTTATTCCTGTTTTATTTTTCACTACTGCTGAGCTTCGGGGCGGGGCCATTGCTGCTCAGTGACAGCAGCAGGGAGACATGGTGGGCACTTAAGTTTGAAGTGCGCACGTCTGTCTGTCTGGCGCAAAACAGCTGACCAAAGTGACATGCGCACTTTAAACTTAAGTTTAAAATGCAACCCATGCTGTCTTAGACAGCTGGGTGGTGTAGGGCCAGGCCCCCAATGCCTGAGAAAGTCAAGCCAGCACACTCAAACCAATCCTGGTGCTTTTCTCATCCTGCTTAACATTATAAGCAGCATGAGAATAGCGTCTGGAGTGGTTAAGAGTGCTGTCTTTGAAACCACGTGCTCCCCGACTTGAGAACAGTGAGTATGACCAGAAGAGGCAAGCCAGCGGGTAAGTACGTGTTTAACCTTTAAAATGTATGAACCACTGACAGGCACTGAGAAACTCGCACTGTCTTGAGCCTCAACTCCAGAGCTCTCAGTCATGGTCTGTTATAAACACTGTTTATAACGAGCCGTACTTGAGAGCTTTGATGTTGCATCTAAAGGCATGCACAACGTCTCGCTTGCCTGTCAGTGTTTCAAAATGATGGAATTGTTAGCTGCCCCACTTGTGGCTGCCACCAGCTGCCACTGGAAGGGGCCTAGACCTAAATGAAAGGTATACAGTGACTAGTGCCTTATTGAAGTGCACAGTGCTTGGAACTGGTGTCCAGATTTCACTAGCCCTCTGGGTTATGGACAGTAGCAGGGTAGGGCGTGTTAAAGATAAAACAACATGTCTGGAGCCCAAAGTTCAACTAGCGTTTATTGAAAAATAACAGGCAGCAAAACAAAAGATGAAAATACAATTGTCATTTCATTCGACAAGGACTCTCACTAGAAAACCGTTAGTTGAAGCTATGAGCTAAAACATGTACAATCGTTTATATATATATATATATATATATATATTGTGTGTGTCTATATTAAGGGTCGTGGTCTTGACCCTTGCACCAGCAGCCAGAGTGCTTTGCTTCGAAGACTGCGTTGAGGTTGAAGAAAAAAAAAATATATTTTTTTATATATATATATATATATATATATATATATATATATATATATATATATACACACACACACACACATACATTGTGTGTAAGCACACCGCATTTCTCTCAATACAAGTCACTAATACGTGCAGGTGACAGACACCTGTTGTTCGCAGCAAAAACTTGTCTAATGTTCAGGTGTCTGGATTCCCAGCACGGAGCGGCCTTAAAGGGAAGATATCATTGATCTACACAATACTCTCTCCATTCTTCATTCAAGATCTTCCTTCTGCTACTGGAAAATGTGCAGTATAGAACATGAAGCATTATGGCTTCTGGGTCTGGCCATGAAATACTTGTGGTTAAGCTTCAAGCAACTGGGAAACATCAATCATTTTTGATTAAAGTGGATACTTTTCTGATTACAAATAAATTGTTAGCATTGCGCTTCATACAAGCATATGAAAATAATACAAACACATTTTAAGTGTTTTCCCAGGTCCCCTTATTTTCAGAGTGGAAAAACCTTGGTTTACAACAGTTCAATAGAACACAACCTCAACATCTTTGTTAACTTCATGACTACCACTTCCCTCACTATCCTGAGAAGTAACAAGAGAAACAGTATTGGCAGGGATTTTTAGTTTTTGCTGGGATGCATACAAAAATTTGATGGGTGAAATTAATCCCAGCTACGGATAAATACCCGGGGCTGCATCTCAGTCCATCTCAATTTTTGCTCACCAGGACCCCTCAGTTTGGAAACAGCCTTATGCAAATCAGCCTTGGTCCTTCTTCATTAGGAACAGTCCAGCCTGAACTGCCAATCCAGGTCATCTCTGAACCGAATCCCAAACAAACCAAGACCAGTTTTGGCTTGATTCGGCCTCCTCAATAGGGTCTAATCCTGTTTCAGTGGTACAGTTAACAAGGGGCCCACATGAGGGCATAACCCTGGCCACTTAAGGCATTACATTAAGGACACAAAAGCTGATGGCGAAGAATGCTTGTAATAAGTATTCAGATCAGTCTTGGCCCTACTCCAATAGGGACAGTCCAGATCAGGCTGAGTATAAACGGGATACAAATGGAGATGACTTGGTGTTCAAAATGATGTACTGGGATACAACCCTGAGTAATTACCAGTGGCTGAGACAAATTCATGCATTCCAGCCATCTTTTTTTTGTATACTTTATTTATTGGATGATGCACAAGATCAATCTAATAGCAACATAAATGACAGCCTCATTTGGATAATCCCACTGCTGGCCTTAAATATCTTCATGGCCCAAGGTAGTAAATACCTTCTCCCAGCCATGCGCAGATGGCGTTTGGACTCTGGTTGCGCCACTTTGTATCTTGTGTAATTTCCTCTCACACTTAATGTTCTCTATTGCTTTGTGTGAAGGAAGTTTTTTTTATTTTTATTTTTTTTATTTTTTTTATTAAATCTTTTTCTTGAAAAAATGCTCAGCATACACTGACAGTATCAAACATGAAATATCTTGAAGAAAAGCATAGCACTTTCTCTGTGCCCATTAACGCCAAATAATCTTCAACAGCTTTTAGTGGCACAACAATCATGGTGACGTACAGTTCAGAATACAACCTCAATCCTTCCAGGAACCCTGTCCTGGACCATCCGTGACAACCCCTCATTGTCCCATATATGCGTCCCGTTGGCTCCATACGTTTTTCCATTTTCTTGAGCATCCCAGACTCCGATAAATCACCTTCTCAGCTCGTTGACACCAGTCCCAGTCCACTTCCCAGTCTGCCACCCTTGGAGGACCATTTGCTCCCCAGGTGCTCTCTATATTCCTTTTGGCCACCCCAGTCACCAGCATCAATCATATCTTTTGTTATTTGGGCCAAACCTTCTCCCTGTCACACATAAGATATGCCGCCATGACTCCAATGGCACATTCAAGCCTGTGACTCTAGCCATGACCTGAACCACCCCATCCAGTGTTGTATTTTGGGACAGGCCCATAGTTTGTGGAAAAAAGACCCCACTGTGCCGCACCTACTCGTGCACAAGTCCAAGGTGAGCCTCCCAAGCCAGTGCATAAGTGTTCTAGTGTAATAGGATCTGTGCAGCATCTTCCGCTGTATCAGACGGAAGTGGGTCCTAATAGCTATTTTTCTAGGACTCTCGATTGCTTCCACCCAATCATCTTCCAGTTGTCCCAAGTCTGCCTCCCTCAGGGTTCTTAAGGAGTCCGAAGAATTGTTAATTAGCTTCCTATAGGTTAGGGAGGTGACTTTATCTGTCATGTAATCTAGCAGTAGCCAGTCCTCTAGTGGCATGTACTCTGGCAGGTGCCCCCAGCGTGTGCACCAACCGTAGGTACTGAAACATTTCAGACTCTACCATTTTATTATTATTCCCTCAGGTTCTCAAGTGTAATCTAGCCTGACCTCTCAAGATGTCTCAGAGATAGTCATTGCCCAGAAGTCCCGACCGGCGGAATCCCTTTAAGTTCTCGACTTTCTGCAGCAGATCGCTGTCCCACAGCTGGGTTCTTTTGGTAATTCTACCTTCCCACCCCAACAATCTGGTGGCATTGTACCATGACCTGACCACAGTCTGCGTGTGTACCCACAGCTTTCTTTTCTACCCCTTTCGGTACAGTATTGATAGGTATCCTCGACTCCCATTGCCTGTCGATCCACCTGATATGCAAGTTTGTCTATCTGTGAATACCCAATTGTCAATAAATGGGCTGTTAAGTAATATTACTGTATGTCTGTGACTCAAAGATCCCCTTCAAATACCCCCACACTGGAGCTTACATAGAGCTATTCTTGAGCTACATCCATCCCTAAGAGTTTATGCCGTTCACGGTCAACCTTCTGAAAGAAGTCTAAGGGTGCCATGTATTGGGTGTTCTGCAGGATATAGAGTATGTAGGAAAGTACTCTCTTTAATGTATGATTACCCCCACTTTTTGCCTGCTATCAGTGTACTTAGACTGTTTTCAGTGGAATCCTGCTAACCAGGACCCCAGTGATTGTGCTCTCTCCCTCCAAATTTGGTTACCTTGGACCTTTTTGCACTCCACAATTGCTATACTGGTGTCCCCTTATAATTCCCTAGTATATGGTACTTAAGTACTCCGGACATTGGGACACCAGTGGTCCTCAATAGGCTACAGCCTGCTTTGTGCCACCCATGGGAGCCCATGCAAAATGTGTCTTCAGGCCTGCAATTGCAGCCTGCATAAAAAAGTGCATGCACCCTTTCCCCACAGTTTGCTGTAAGTCAATGCTGTGGTAGGCCCTCCTAGCCCAGAGGGCAGGGTGCAGGTCCCTGGGTATGAGAGCACCCCTGCATGAGCAGAGATGCCCCTACGAACTCGAGTTCCATTGCTCTGGACTTTGTATGTGCCGGGGAAGCCATTATACCCTTGTCCTAGACATAGGTCCAGCTACATAATGGTAACTCCGGACCTGGGCATGTTTGGTATCAAACATGTTGAAATCATATCCCAATACTGTTGCCTGTATTGATTGCATGATCACATGCACTCTGGGTGCTCCTTAGAGGTCCCCCAGTATTGCACCTACCAGTCTTCTAGGGTTTTCCAGGTAGCCCGCGCTGCTGCAGCCCTTCAGACAGGCAGGTTTGCTTTGAAGGGCACATTTGGTGCCCTCCTTGAATAAATCGGTTTGCACCAGTCCCTGCTCTGGCACAAAACTGGACAATGGAAAGGGGAGTGACCACTCCCCTGTTCAGCACCACCCCAGGGGTGGTGCCCAGAGCTCCTCCATGTGGCCACTCGATTCTTCCATCTTGAAATGAAGATGTGCAGAGGCCCCTGGGAACATCTGAATGGTCAGGTCAGGTAGGTAACATCAGAGACCCCTCCTGATAGGTGGTCATCTTGCAAGGTGACCAAAAAAAAACTTTTAGGGACTCCCTTGCGGGTGGGTCCCCAGATTCGACTCCTGGCCACTGGAATCACAGCTGGACACTTCAGTAACTGACCAGACAAGACCACTGCGCTTTGCAACAATGTTTCTCCGGGTCTATCCAGCAACTGCAACATTTCCCTGGCTGAGCACCCTCTGGGGTTGGCAAGACTTCAGCTGCACTAGGAAGCAAAAAGGAATCTCTTGGAGTGAAGGGGTCAATCCCCTGCATCTGCAGGCACCTACAGAAACAACGTCCGGCTGAGTGGATCTGCTCTCCTTTGGAACTGCGTGGATCCTGCATCACAGGTGGTGGTCTGAAGTGGTCCCCTTGGTCCTCTCTGCCCGCTGTCCATCTTGGGAGATGGTGCGCCCTTGTCTCTCCCTGCAGGACAGTACCCCTGTGCATCGCGACTCTTGCAGCAGCCAAGGATTGTTGTCTTCTGCTACAAGGGATGTGCAGGCTCAGAGTAGCCCCAGCCTCCCGCGCTCCAGTGACGTGGGACTCCTCTCCAGGTGTGTTGATTGGGCCTCACAGCAACTTACTGTGCCTGCTGCCAGTGGTTTGCCTGTGGGGAGGGGGGGGGGGGGGGGCTGTGACTGTTTCTGCTGACTATCCCGACTGCTGAAGGTCAGCCCGGATTCCCCTCCAAGGGTCGAATTCCCTGGACTTTGCTGGTCCTCTTCAACCTTGCAACTCTTCTTTTGCCTCCTCTTGCGTTTGCCAAAGTTTGTTGGTGGTTTTCCTAAATCACTGACCATCTGCAAACTGACGACCGCGATGGGACACAATCTGCACGCTTCCAAGGACTACTGTGCAGCACCTGGACTCCACAGCTGGGCTTCTTCCCGGTCGACCCAGATCTTCATCCACAGAAAGGTGGGTAGTGGCTCTTGCCCAGACTGGACACTCCATTGTGGACTGGACGACTCCTTCTTTTGCAGGTCCTCTTCTTCCAGAATCCACCTTTGGTTTCCTCTGGTATGGTCCTGCTCTTGCAGAATCCATTTTCTGAGTTGGTTTTGGGGGGGGGGGGGGAGGGAGGATGTCTGTAAGTAATCTAGTGTAGTGTTACTGTAATAAAGTACCTTTATTTTTGTAACACTGTGTGGTTCCTTTCATGTGTGATAAGTTACTGTATGACTATTGTGATATTGCATAACCTCTGCATGTCTCCAAATAAGTCTTGGATGCTGATCCAGAGCTACCTCTAGAGAGCCCTGGCTTCCTAGACACGGTCTTCATTCACTAATAGGGGTTATCTGGACCTGGTAAGAGGTGCCAGCACTGTAGGTGTCGACACACCAGGCCAGCTTCCTATAGAGCAGACGTGGGAGGGCCATCATCTTAAACAGAACAGCTCTACCCATCAGGTACACCGGGAGCCTTCTCCAGTGGGCTACATTGTTCTGCAGTCGCTTCAGCTGGGGGAGTAAATTCTTGGCCAAGAATGTTTCGTTTTGCGTTATATGGATACCCAAATACTTGAAACCATCTTTGACTGTCAGGGCTGTGCGCCTGGTTGACAGGGCGGGGATAGACCCAGTAAGGGGAAAGATTAGGGATTTATCTTTAAGATATATAATAACCTGTAAAATGTAAGGTGGGATTGCATTGCATATAGCAGTATGTCTTCAGCATATACGGATATTTGTTCTTCCCAGTCTCCCTCTCCTCTAAGGCCCTGCATGAGTGGGTATTGATGGATCCAGACCACCAGGGGCTCCAGTGCCAACGCAAATATTGGGGACAGTGGACAGCCCTGCCTTGTGCCCTTGTGCAGGGCGAATGAGTGAGGCAATGTGCCATTAACCTGCACTTTAGCCATCAGGCCTTGATAGAGGAGTTTGATCCAAGCACAGAATCGGGACCAAAACCCAATTTAGTCGTGGCAGCAAATACATAGGTCCACTCAGTGCTGCTGAACACCATTTGAGCATCAAGTGAGAGGTGTACAGGCTTTTCCAGTTGCTAGGCTGCAGTCATGTGGAGCACCCCATATAGACGACGTCTTTGATTTAGTAGTGTGCTTTTTTGGGGCATGAATCTCAATTGGTCAGGATGGACCACCGAGGTTATCATTGTCTTTATCTATTTGCCAAGGCCTTCGCCAACACCTAGCCTTTTTAGATTCAGGAGCGAGATGGGCCTGAATGAGCGGCAGTCCTCTGGAGGTTTGCCTTTTTTTTTTTTTTTTTTTTTTTTTTTTTTTTTTTTTTTTTAATAACCACAATGGTCGCCAGCAGCTTATCTCTGGCAGGCAACCCTCCTTCCTGGCCACTTGGAACATAATTAGCATGGGCTTCGCAACCTTGTCCACAATGGGTTTTCACAGTTCAACTGGCAGGCCGTTTGGACCTGCAGCCTTACCCGATTGCAGTCCGCGGATGGTCACCTCGCTTTTACCATAAGTTCTTGCTCCAGTTTAGCTCGGTCTGTAGCAGAAATGGTGGGGAGGGAGAGATCCTTAAGGAGATCAGTGCAGTCATCTCCAGACATATCAGAAGTCGATGTATGCAGTCTCGTAATAGGCTGCAAAACCTCTATTCCAGTTTCCGTTGTATGTGTTGGCCCATTCAGAACATGAATTTCTAAGACCCAATTTCTTCCCTTGTCCCTTTTTTCTAGCCAAGCTGTCAGATTGTTTGCTTTATCACCCAAGTCATACAGTCTGCATTGTCACTAGTGCGTGTGCTTCATTTTCAGATAGGTCCCTCAACTCATGTTGCTTAAGGCGTAATTGTTGACACAGGTGTGAACCAGGTGTTTCCTCCTTTAACAATTGAGCTTCTAGGAAGGCTAGCTGCCTTTCCAGTTACTCACATTCCAGTCATTGTTACTTATTTTTCCTTCCTAGCAGAGCCTGACCCTGAATTACCGCCTTAAAGGCTTCCCAGAGGGTGCAGTTAAAGTCGACTTGATCCCTCATTCTCCTGAAAATATTTTCCGGTCGGTGTCCTTATCTTGTCCATGAATGTTTTATCTTTGAGGTACCAAGGATCTATGGAGACAACGTGGTGTCCTTGGTACGACCCTATAGTAGCACCTCCACCAGGGAGTGGTCAGAGATGCCACATCCCTTATGTGTTGCATTGTGGAACAGGCTTGTGTGTATGCAGTGGGTGAAGATGTGATCCAAGCTGGAATAACTGCCATGTCTTGCAGAAAGATATGTGAATTGTCACGCCTTGAGATTAGGTCCGCACCACAAATCTACCAGCCCTATCGCGTCTGCAAAGACCGTATGTGGAATAGGGTCAGCGCTCTGGGGAGATCGGTAAACCTGTCCGTTGTGAGATCCATTGTTGCATTCATGTCACCCCCCAATATGAGTGCCAGGTGGCATCTAGTAGCCTAGCAGTAGGGCACTTAGTACTGATATTGTATCAGTGTGAGGCTTCAGCCGCGCATACGCCAAGTGTGTTGTCCTCCCATGTGCCAGTTTGCGCTACATAGTGACCAAGTGGGTCGCTCCAGGTTTGACCCAGAGTGAAGGGTACTGATGATTTGAGAAGTATGCCCACACCTCTGAAGCCAGTAATAAAACCTGCATGGAATAGGAGAACATATCCAAACCAATTGGGCGCCTTTTAGTGGTTGCCTTTTAAATGAGTCTCCTATAAGAGGATCACGTCTGGGGCATGTCTCCGAAGATATTGTAGTACTATAGTGTATTTGACATTGATGTCTAGAGAATTGACGTTCCATGTCACGCTCTTCAGGGAAGAGCTTGTGCGATCCTCCATGTGGTGTCTAATCGAGGTGTGACCCCCCCCCCCCCCTTCCCATAAGTAAGTGGCCAGCCCCATCCCCATATCTTCTCATGACTTCCCTCTCATTACCTAAGGCCACTGAGCAAATAGCAAACAAAACATGTAATCTCAACATCATAGAACAGTAAAATGGACTAACCCTTAAGAACACCCCCACCCTGCTCCCCTGCACTGTGGGACCAAAACTTTCTACTTCCCCAATTTGCAGAGCACCTGTCGCCCAGACTGAAGCATTAAACTATCTAAAGTAGGTCATCACCGCCATGTCCAACCAAGCAGTGGTAGATCACACCCCAATAGCATATCATGTTGTCTTCATAACTGCAGTATGAATATCACTGTGGTCCCGTTCTTCCCCTCCCTTCAAATCAGTCACATTGGGTGCCCACATAGGCTCCACCACTCCTGGATTACTGGAGTCCCACGTGGAGCCACCAGTGTACCTCACTAGCAGCCAGTACACCCTGGTCACTCTGGTCAGCTAGCTACAGATTGCAGTTGCTCCAGGAGGATCATCAATCTGCTTTCTTGTGGGGGTCCTCTGTGCAGTGAATGGTTGTCCTGTTTTGCTTGCCTGGTCAGGCCATGTTGAGGCAACGTTCTCAGCTGCGTGGCCCTCTCCGCTCCCGACTGCCCACCACTGTGACAGTCACTGAAATGCATAGATTCCTTTGGCAATATGGGGAGGGAGGGACATCCTCGGGGACCTTTGTGTCTGAGGCCCTCGAGCCTCACCAGCTGCACCTTATAAGGTTTTTCTTTCCGGATATACCCTGCTCACCTCTGATTGGCTTGTTGGCACCATGTGTGTCACCCTCGCCGAGTCAGCACAGGTCTCCTATTACCATGCTAGGCCTGGGTCGCTTCTGCAGGCTCCATGCTGGCTTTTATGCCTAGGCCCACAGGGTGGGAGGTAGATGAGATCTGCCCGCAGTAGGGGCAAGGGTATCCTTAACAGCGCTGGCCGGCCCACCCACCTACACCACCACTTGTTCCCCGTGAAGGAGGCCGCACCTATTCTTTGTAGCGTGAAGCCCTCGGGGCGACTGCCTAGCACTCTGGTCACCCGCCACTCTCTAACAGAAGTTTAGGATGGCAGCAAGAACTCTTACCCCCGCGGAAGGGAGAGGCTGCTTACTATGAACTGATGTAGTAACAGTGAGAGCCTGCCAGGATAGTATTATGTACTGGGGCAAAAGGTAGAGTAGGTGGGTGCAAAGGCTTTTACCCACCACCAGGTGAGAAGGCTGTAGTAGAGGCAGTTGTCAGCAGGTACTTTTGAAACAGTCCCATATCTTGGCACAGCAGCGAGAGAACCGTTAAGAACCAACTTACTTGCAATGCAAAGAGTGAATCCAGGTCATTGGGCGTATGCATTTAACAGCAGTGTTTGTGATGAGAAAAATTTGGTAAGGTCCTCTCCAGTGGGACTGAAGTAGTAGTCTGGTATACATGAACAAACAGTCCCCAGAATGGGGGGGTGTCCGGCTTCAGTTGGACACTTGGGTAACTTATCCTGCACCTGAGAATGGAAACTGTAGAGACATTGTGCAAGTTTTCTGCAGTAGTGTAACAGCACCATTATTTAACCACAGATTTAGTTTTGGATACAATACGGGGTTTGAGGGGGAGCATCATGGTCAAGCCATTGCTATTTTGTATGGGCTTAGCTTAGTCTTCTGGGGAGGGATCGCTTTCAGACTGTCTAGTTGTGAGAAATGGGGCAATTTTAACTGTCTCTGAACATGTCTTAGCTGTCTTATTCTTCAAGGTGCCATTTTAATTTTTCCGTTTACCCTTTAATGCTGGGTGATAGACACCAAAGAAATGCTGATCTATTCATAATGCTTTACAAAACTTCCTTTACTGCTGCAGACATTCAGTATGCTCCTTGGTAAGATGGCCTGTTTTTCTGAACCTAGCAATAAAGTCTGTTTAATTGTTTAGCAACGGTGACGGCAGCCTCGTGGGTACAGGGGTACGATTCCGCCCATCCCAAGAACATGCACTTTGCATCATGTACATAAGAGTGATTTGCTCACTTAGATATTTGTAGAAAATAAACCTGGATCTGGAAAGGGAGGAACTGAGGGGGAAGGTGAGCAAAGGGGTGGCCTTAATTCCCTTTCCAGCATAGAATAACAGACAGCTGGCGCAAGGTTGACAGTAACTTTAATCTGTAGAGGAAAGGATGGGTCAGTACAAATGGGTTGCCGCAGCACATATCACAATGTCTCTACTATTGTGAATCGCTCCATGATACAACCTTGTGAGGTGTGGAAGTTGAAATTTTGCTGTGGCCACACACCCAGTGCTCAGTATCTCCACATCCAGTCAGGGTTCTATTTACATTGTTGCCTGATCCAGGGCCCTTTTTATTTAGGGAGGCTTGCTCCTGCATTTGAGACAAATCATTTAACATTGGTACAGAAAATAGATCAGTTTTTCACAACATACATGGCAACATTGGCAGTCTTAGGCAAGTCGGCATTTTTAGCAGCAGGCTGCTAAAGTATTGCCTCTTGAGACAACATCATGAGGGTGTTTGTGAGCTTCACATTTGTACCACAACCACCTTCTCTGGTAATTGCAAAGCATTTAAGATTTCGAAAATGCTGGACATCTTATGGGAGTCGATGCTGATACCAGGAATGCCCTTTGCAGCCAAAGGAGCAAAGTCATGAGTCACTCTAAAACATACTTGGAGTTTGTATATTATAAAGGCTTTTCTTTGGCTACAGTGCAAGCCTTGAAGAGCACAGTGAGCTCTGCAACCTAGGCCCATTTCACTGTGGGCAGGTTACAGCTTACCACCACTTGACTAATAGTGCAACCAAAATATCCAGCAACTACAGTACCTTCTTCGTTTCTGAGACCAGAACCATTGACCAAATAAGTTAATTCACATTGTTTTAGGGGCTCATCAGTTAGGCCAGTATGTGGCTTAGTAACCTAGCGTAGTTCCCTGTTTTATTAGTAGGCATCAAAAGAGCAGAGTTCTTCAGGACAGAGAACCTTTGTAATGTGAGAGGCAGACAACAGTAAAATATCATATTGAGGCTACTGTGCTGTGGGCATATGCATATTTTTTTAGTAAGGAAAAGTGCAACCACAGAGTGGCATTTGAGTTAGAAAAATATTTTCAGAGGCTTAAACAAGAATTACGGCAGCTGATGAAACCTTAAACATGAGGGAAGCCTAGTTTTGACTAAGCTAATGTAGAGAAACTTTAGGTTATGGTTATCTTATGAAGTCCATAAATTTGTACCAATATCTCAAGTGCAAATCCATTAAATCATTGACTAAAAAAAGTAAAAGGTTTTGAGCAATTGGGGACTTCTAGGGTGGCTGCTAAAGTCATCGCCTTTATCTTTACAAATGCATTTTTGGCTTGACTGGACCACTACAGAGGATTCAGGGGTGCCTTTTTTGCAAATGCGTGTAAAGGGTTGGCCATTTTGGCATAACCCAGAATTGTGTCTACTGTACTCTTCAATTTCCCAAAAGTACGTACCTCAGAAACAGAATGGGGGCAACTTATGGATAATTAGAACTCTTTCGGAGGACAGAGGACGATTGTTGGTAGAAATCTCATGACCTACTCATCAAGTGTAACAGATACTAGAAATAAATCATAAAGGTTCAATTAGAGTACACTCCTGGGGGAAGACCAGTGTGTGCACACCCTTCTTTTGGGCTTGGGCAAGGATTGAAGGAGCGTCTGTAAATGGTTGTAGGAGTTAGGTCCATGAAACCGAAACCCTCGGAATGTGAACATGAAGAGAAGCTGGATCTCCCTATGGATTGGAATGGAAAAGAAGACTGAGCAATGATAAACCACAATGAACCATTGGACATTGGTAGGAAAGAATGATGGCTGGGCCTAAAGGGAAGTTTGGGATAACTACTTTATTAATAATCCTAAAAGTCCTTTACAAATCTCTACATGTTTGCCTTCTCCACCTTGTGTATTGAGAGATTCTGAGTGTTAAATCTACTGACTATAGGTACTAGAGCCCTTTGCTTAATCAAATCTTCTGATAGAGGGTGGATGCCTTCCTCCACCTGAGGTTGTAGTGGTTTCTGAGATATTGTGGGTAACCTCTTCTGTGGGTAAACATTCACCTTTCAACGGTACCTGTGAAAGTAATTGAGTTAAATCAGGGGACATGCATTTTTGTCAATGATAGGTCTTAAAGAAATATACACAGGATCTGTAATGTCGTGAGCAATTTTTTTGACTTGAAATATTTTTTGCGTCTATGAACAATCCCAAGATAGGAAAATAAGGGAATAAAGTATTTTTTGATAGCCACGCAGCTTGTGCTCATATAAAAAAAAGAAAGTGATTTATTTGCTTTTGATGTTGCAGTCTACAAGAGGGCTCTTTTGAATTACAGGTATTAAGGTATTCATTTTAAACTGGGAACTTCTTGTGCTGTCCTGAAACGTTGTGTAGGGGTTCTGAACATTTTGGTGGTATATAGTTGATCCAAATATTCTGGGTCACTGGAAACGGGACCATCACACTTCCAGTGGCCCAGTTGACCAAATGAAAAACAAGAACCTCCTGTTCACTCCTCAGCCCCTCACATTTCCCCTTCCAAATGACCCACCTCCATGACCGCCCACCAACTTGTGACATGCCCTGCTCCTTTAATCACCCGCTCGCTGCTTGTTCTGCAATTTCAGCTACATTTGGTTCAGCATTCTTTCTCCTGTGATGAAACTGTGGTTCATGATGACCACTAACGCTAACCTTTTAGTCTTCCAACCAGTACATATAGCGGTGAATTGATCACTAAAGCAACACCCACAACTTCCTGGGCAATCTTTGTCAGATGGACTGTGCCCAAATACCTTTAAACACAACCTTAGGCTGGTCTAAATAATCAGCTTGTGCCTCACAATTATTCTGCTTGCAGTTGCCAATTTAGATAAGTCAGTCTTTACTGAACTTAACTCTGGGATCTCATTCAACAACATATCCTTTACTGAATTTAACTTGGTCATTCCCAGGGTCTGCTCGCAGTCATGGCAGTTTCTCCACCAATCTTTCTCACTGCACATGGCACTATCAATCACAGCAACTGGTTTATGTCTGCTCAGTTGGGTCTATTCACTTCAAACACACACTGTAATTTTTCTTGAAACTGAGTCAAGTTGTCTTGAATTTGGGGATTTTTTTTATTTTTATTTCTGCTCATTAACTCCGAGTGGGTCCAAGTTACATGAACCACAACTCTTCTCCCAGCTGCTGGGTAGTCCCTTAAAGCAGGAGGGCTGAATGAGGTGGTCCCTACTTATCAGCATGGCTTGAGTGGTGAGAAGTAGGAGGCTGCCTGGACTGCCTTTCTGCGGTTTTCATCAAACCTTCGAGAATAGTTTTGGGACTTGGCTTTTGCTGGCCCTTTACACCCTGGGTCAGAACATTTTGAGAGTTCTAAACCAAGCCACAGTAGTGGATTCAGCATCTGTATTGTCAGCCGATCGATCATAGCTCTTTACTGCATGTTACCTCCTTGTGCTCCAGGTGCCGGCAGTCCTGTTGGCACTGCTGCATACGCAAATGGTACTCCAGGTGCTCCACCATCGACTGGCATGGTAGTGTGCCCAACAAATACCCCCACTCCAAACTCCCCGGTATCATTGCTTTGTTGTCTTGCATTTCACTAATCTGGGGGAAAATAGGTATGGACCTGCAGAGCAGTTGGAGCACAAGTTCTAAACCTGTCCCAAAGGTGGCTAATATGGCCTGTTTCAGAAGCCTCTTGCTCTCTAGCTTGGGATCCTCGTGCTAATTTTCCCTTCTGGACTCCTCCTAGTCCTCATGCCCAACAAATTCCTCTTATTTAGTTGTTTTTTAACGGATGTTTCCTAACTTGATGACAATAGTGAATAGTGAGAATTCATTAGCCACAAGCAATGCGAGGAAGCAAAAAAAAAAAAGTTAAACATTAACTTTTACCTAAAATTTTGTTTCTGCGCTCTGATTTCGGCCAAATTATCTGGTTTGTGGTTGGTCTTTCTCCACCATACTATCCCTGGGAAAACATGCCCTTTACCTCTGGCACCTGGGCTCTTCGTGTGGAGTTCAATCCAGCGCTTCCCTCCTCATTGTGGAGGTACTTCCATTACCACAATGCACCGCCTGTTAAAAATAAAACCCAGTTAGTTTAAAGTTCAACTACAGTTTAATGCAACACAGTAGGCAGCAAAGCAAAATATCAAAACAATTATCATTTCAACTGACTGGCTAGAAAATGGTCAGTTGGAGGATGAACTAAAAGCATGTAAAATCACCTCAGTATGTATACAATTTCTCTCAATACAAATCCATGTAATATGACCTTGTGACAGGAACTTGGTCTTAACAAGAACTTCTGATGTGCAGGTTTCAGAATCTTCCCTCAAAGAAGCATAGGACACCCTTGAAGGGAAATTATCATTCATATAGACAGCACTAGCTCCATCCTTCTAAAATCCTGCTTCCTTGGCCAGGTTAGAAAACAAGGTTATGCTACTGGAATATGTGTGATGTATAATAGAGCTTTATGGATACTGGGCCTGATAAAATTAAAGGTTTGTGGTTAATAAAATGTCACAGGAAGCTGTAAACAAATGGGATACATAATTCGTATTTTACAATGTATACGTTAGCGATTACATATATGGTAATTAACATTTCTCTTCATGGGTCCAAATGAACATAATACAAACACACAAGTGTATTTTCACAATGTGTGCTAAAGCTAATGGTTAGAAGTGGGTGGGGTCCTGTATCTCTGCAATGGAGAGGCATGTTTATAATTTCTTGCTTTGGCGTGAGTCACTCACTGGTCAGGTGTGCTCACAACAGGCTCTGGAAGGGTCTAGTGGTCAGTTGCCTTCTGCCTTGACTAAGGAGTTCTTGACTAGAGCTTTAATGCGTGACTTGTCAGGAACTGCTCCCTCTGAAGATGATTTCAACATTTTCTGAATCATAGCAACCTTGTCAGACATTGAGATGGGCCAAGAGCCAGGTTCAGATTTCTCCTGAAGTCTTGGCTGTAATGGAGGTAAATAAAGGCACTGCATGGGTTAGGATGTGTAGAGTGGGAGATGGAACAGCCTCACCCTTCAGTTTCTCAAGACTCTGCAGCAACTCCTAAATCCAAATGTTGTAGGTGTTTTGGGGCAGCCAGCTAGGTTTGGTTTCCAATGCACCTCTTTCCCCTCAGCTGGACTTCAGGTTTTGGAAATGATCAGATTAGTACTACCTAGCTGGTGTACAATAGCTCTTTAGTGCAGGGGTTGGGGTGGGATGTTAGTCCTGAACAGAACTTGAGACAAGGTGAGCAGCACCCACCCTGCCCAATAGCCGTCACCCATCTTACACAGCACTGCCCCCCATGCCCCTCCAGGGACACCATCTTTCATGCATGTCCCAGACAATAAGGCAGAGGGCCCCAGTATAGGCGACTGACAATATTACATTAAGGAAACTGTTGGACAATCCTGCACAGATTCAAGGGTTAGAGTACACATGCCACCTGCTGGACCAGACATCCTTGGTGTGGTTTTCCGCCAATTTTTTTGCCTTAAGTCCTCCTGTTTTTGCGGACTTATTTTTTGCTGGCTCTAGGACTGTCACTGCTAACTAGTGCTAAAGTGCTTGTGTACTCTGCCTAAAGCAGGGTAACATAGGTTTACACCAATTGAAACATTTAATGTTCTTGTAAGTCCCTAGTAAAGTGACATTATGCATACCCAGGGTCAGTAAATTAAATGGTGCTCGCGGGCCTGCAAAACTCATTGTGCCATCCACTCAGCCCTTAAACATCTCAGGCCTGCCATTGCAGCCTGTGTATGCAGTTCAAACTGCCATTTAGACCTAGCAAAATAAACCTATTGCCAAGGCTAAACCTACCTTTTTAATACAGTTGTCATCCTAGGGGTAGGCCTTACAATACGTAAAGGGCAGGGTGCAGTGTATTTAGTCAGACTTGTACCTTTTTTATGTCCTGGTAGCAAACATTTCTTAAATGTAATTGTTTACTATTGCAAGGCCTACCTCTGCTGTAGGATAACATTGGGTTACCTTATTACATTTAGTAAGTGATCACTTTCAGTTGGAAGCAAGCATGAATTTTGGGATTGGTGTCTAAAGAATTGTAATTTAAAACCCTCTTTCATGGTAAGGTCTGATTTTATAATAAAAATCCCACTTATAGACAGTTGGCATTTTCTTGTCCTGACCCTTTGGTGCCTGTGTCCTGGGTCACATGACTAGCTGTAGCTGACAGTTGGTCTTTGTGTATTGCTTCCAGACAATAAAGTGAAAGGGGAATAGCTGATGACAGGATAGGCCATTTCTGATGTGATGGAAGGTCGGAGCGGTCAGCTACCACACTTGCACAGCCCAAAGACTTTGCCTAAGCACAATCCCAAAGGATCTGTCACTAGTCTTTTGTGCCCCTAGACAAGCTAGGGCCAGAGCAGGAAGGTGTTAAATTCCAAGCACCACCAAGGGTGGAACCCTCCAGAAGCTTGTCCTACTTCAAAGCTAGCACCAAGGATAAATTGTGGACCCTCGGAGCCACCTCTTCAGTACATCTCTGGGCCTGTGGAAGACTCTGAAGGGACTGCATGAGTGAAGAGTACTGGAATTGCATCTTGAACCCAGAACTGCCAGATTGAATCAAAGGGCTAGTTGACTGACCTCTTGATCAGAGCCTCAGGGACAGAAAAGGATCCAACTCTCTTAAACCCTGCACCTGGGCTCAGTCTGCTGTGAGATCGAACCCTCCACGTGGTCTCCACCCTGTCCTCAACCTGATAAGTGCTTGCTTGCTCTTCTGTGGTCTTCATCAAATCTGGCATGAAGCCCTGCAAAGCCTTGCTACACAGCTACAAGCTTCATCAGAACTGATCCAGAGCCCCTCAGAGCCTCTCAGCACAGCTGTGGGTGAGTTGGACCGTGGTATAAAATGCCACTATTGGCTTACCCATCTGATGCGGGTACCCAATACACATTAATCAAGAACCTCTGTGCCCACATTCTTTGGGAGGTTATGAGAGAAGATAGTACTTTTTGTGAAGGATAGAGGTCGTCTTTTGATTTTCAGCTCCAATCACTCAGGACAACTTTATAGCCCCACCTCCAAATTTCATATTGATTACTGTTTTGCTGCCTACCTCTGATTCAGCTTTGTCTTAAGAGCAGGTTTATAATCCACTGCTCACTACTTTAAAACTTTTGCTGACCTTGCTGATTAAGTTGGGCACAGTTGAGGTCTATGGGTTTTGGGTAATCTATCAGGTTATTGAATTTTGCCCTATGTGTCGATTTCATTCGGGTGACTTACTGACCTCAGAGGCATTAGTATTTGGAATTCTTTTGGGAAATGCACACTTGGCAGCAAGGAAGATTAGAAACTTGAAACTCTGTGGAGCAAACTCTCTCTGTTATGAGATGTAAACGTCTTCCTAGTAATCTTCATCTGTTTTGAAACTGTTGTTGCACAGTTAATTTTCTTTTGACTTCCCTTTTCAGTGGGCGTTGTTTTGTTCCCAGCACATGCTATGTGTCTTTCTAATCCTGTTTTTGTTGAGTGTTGTATGTTTTAAATTATTGCTAAAGCACTAAAACTTGTGGGGCTGTTGAACTGAGATAATCTCATTTGTTTGTACCCATATAAAAGGTTACTTTAAGATGAAGAACCGATAGAGCATGCAGTTAGAAATGTTAATTGTGTTGCTGTCTGTAACAAACTCAAGGTTGAGTGAAACATTTGTAAACTTTAAATGCCTATATTGCACCTCTAATAAGCCTTCAGACGAAACAAAAACAGCAAATTGTAGTATTTTCCTTTGTATGTAATTGATTCCTGGTTATTCTTCATTGATGTCTGCTATTGAGGTTCATCTGATAAGTGCATACCTCACTTGTTTACAAACCGACTATATGCCCTATTACATGGTGCGTTTTTTAAAATTGTTCTCAACAATTAATGCATTTCTTTTCTCTCTACCATCAGGCTGAATTGCCGCCACTGCCAAAGGACCTGAAAGGAGAGACTTTTTCACACGTCTTTGGAACAAACACTTCCAGTCTGGAGCTTTTCCTACTAAGCAGGAAGATCAAAGGACCCTGCTGGCTAGAAATAAAAAACCCACGTAAGAATTACAATAATTGTATTAATTATGACACACTATTTTCTGGTGACTGTTCTAGCACTGTCTTGATTCAGTGACTTCCAGATCTTACCACGAGTACCATGCTCATACCATAGAGCAAACGCTACTGTGTAACGAGTTTTCTTGATTTTCCTGTTGAGGGTGTTATTTTTGATGGAGGAAGCGCCAGAGAGAAAGAGACGCAGAGGCAGAGACGCAGAGACAGACAGAGGGACGCAGGGAGAGAGAGACGGATGGAAACGGAGAGAGACGGACGGGGAGAGAGACAGAGAGAGGGACGGACGGACAGGGACGGACAGACAGACAGACTGACAGGGACGGACGGACGGACAGGCGGACAGACAGACAGGGACGGACAGACAGACAGACAGACAGACAGACACGGGCGGACAGACAGACAGACACGGGCGGACAGACAGACAGACACGGGCGGACAGACAGACAGACACGGGCGGACAGACAGACACGGGCAGACAGACAGACAGACACGGGCAGACAGACAGACAGACACGGGCAGACAGACAGACACGGGCAGACAGACAGACAGACAGGGATGGACAGACAGACAGACAGACAGGGGCGGACAGACAGGGGCGGACAGACAGACAGGGGCGGACAGACAGACAGACACGGGCAGACAGACAGACAGACACGGGCAGACAGACAGACAGATAGACACGGGCAGACAGACAGACAGACACGGGCAGACAGACAGACAGACACGGGCAGACAGACAGACAGACACGGGCAGACAGACAGACAGACACGGGCAGACAGACACGGGCAGACAGACACGGGCAGACAGACACGGGCAGACAGACACGGGCAGACAGACACGGGCAGACAGACACGGGCAGACAGACAGACACGGGCAGACAGACAGACACGGGCAGACAGACAGACACGGACAGACAGACAGACAGACAGACAGACAGACACGGGCAGACAGACAGACAGACAGACACGGGCAGACAGACAGACACGGGCAGACAGACAGACACGGGCAGACAGACAGACACGGGCAGACAGACAGACACGGGCAGACAGACAGACACGGGCAGACAGACAGACACGGGCAGACAGACAGACACGGGCAGACAGACAGACACGGGCAGACAGACACGGGCAGACAGACAGACACGGGCAGACAGACAGACACGGGCAGACAGACAGACACAGACAGACAGACAGACACAGACAGACAGGGACGGACAGACAGACAGACAGGGACGGACAGACAGACAGGGACGGACAGACAGGGACGGACAGACAGGGACGGACAGACAGACAGGGACGGACAGACAGACAGACAGGGACGGACAGACAGACAGGGACGGACGGGCAGACAGACAGACAGACACGGACGGGCAGACAGACAGACACGGACGGACGGACAGACAGACAGACAGACACGGACGGACGGACAGACAGACAGACAGACAGACACGGACGGGCAGACAGACAGACAGACAGACACGGACGGGCAGACAGACAGACAGACAGACACGGGCGGGCAGACAGACAGACACGGGCGGACAGACAGACACGGGCAGACAGACAGACAGACACGGGCAGACAGACAGACACGGGCAGACAGACAGACAGACACGGGCAGACAGACAGACAGACACGGGCAGACAGACACAGGCAGACAGACACAGGCAGACAGACACGGGCAGACAGACAGACAGACACGGGCAGACAGACAGACAGACACGGGCAGACAGACACGGGCAGACAGACACGGGCAGACAGACACGGGCAGACAGACACGGGCAGACAGACAGACAGACAGACAGACACGGGCAGACAGACAGACAGACAGACAGACACGGGCAGACAGACAGACAGACAGACAGACACGGACGGGCAGACAGACAGACAGACAGACACGGACGGGCAGACAGACAGACAGACAGACACGGGCGGGCAGACAGACAGACACGGGCAGACAGACAGACAGACACGGGCAGACAGACAGACACGGGCAGACAGACAGACAGACACGGGCAGACAGACAGACAGACAGACACGGGCAGACAGACAGACAGACACGGGCAGACAGACAGACAGACACGGGCAGACAGACAGACAGACACGGGCAGACAGACACAGGCAGACAGACACGGGCAGACAGACACGGGCAGACAGACACGGGCAGACAGACACGGGCAGACAGACACGGGCAGACAGACACGGGCAGACAGACACGGGCAGACAGACACGGGCAGACAGACACGGACGGACAGACACGGACAGACAGACACGGACAGACAGACACGGACAGACAGACACGGACGGACAGACAGACAGACAGGGACAGACAGACAGGGACGGACGGGCAGACAGACAGACAGACAGACACGGACGGGCAGACAGACAGACAGACACGGACGGGCAGACAGACAGACAGACAGACACGGACGGGCAGACAGACAGACACGGGCAGACAGACAGACAGACACGGACGGGCAGACAGACAGACACGGGCAGACAGACAGACAGACACGGACGGGCAGACAGACAGACACGGACGGGCAGACAGACAGACACGGGCAGACAGACAGACAGACACGGGCAGACAGACAGACAGACAGACACGGGCAGACAGACAGACAGACACGGGCAGACAGACAGACAGACACGGGCAGACAGACAGGCAGACACGGGCAGACAGACAGGCAGACACGGGCAGACAGACAGGCAGACACGGGCAGACAGACACAGGCAGACAGACACAGGCAGACAGACACAGGCAGACAGACACAGGCAGACAGACACAGGCAGACAGACACAGGCAGACAGACACAGGCAGACAGACACAGGCAGACAGACACGGGCAGACAGACACAGGCAGACAGACACGGGCAGACAGACACGGGCAGACAGACAGACAGACACAGACAGACAGACAGGGACGGACAGACAGACAGGGACGGACAGACAGACAGGGACGGACAGACAGACAGGGACGGACAGACAGACAGACAGGGACGGACAGACAGACAGGGACGGACGGGCAGACAGACAGACAGACACGGACGGACGGACGGACAGACAGACAGACAGACACGGACGGGCAGACACAGACAGACAGACAGACACGGACGGGCAGACAGACAGACACGGACGGGCAGACGGGCAGACAGACAGACACGGACGGGCAGACGGGCAGACAGACAGACACGGACGGGCAGACGGGCAGACAGACAGACACGGACGGGCAGACGGGCAGACAGACAGACACGGACGGGCAGACGGGCAGACAGACAGACACGGACGGGCAGACAGACAGACACGGACGGGCAGACAGACAGACACGGGCAGACAGACAGACAGACACGGGCAGACAGACAGGCAGACACGGGCAGACAGACAGGCAGACAGACACGGGCAGACAGACACGGGCAGACAGACACGGGCAGACAGACACGGGCAGACAGACACGGGCAGACAGACACGGGCAGACATGGGCAGACAGACAGACAGACAGACACGGGCAGACAGACAGACAGACAGACACGGGCAGACAGACAGACAGACACGGGCAGACAGACAGACAGACAGACGCAGACAGACAGACGCGGGCAGACAGACGCGGGCAGACAGACGCGGGCAGACAGACGCGGGCAGACAGACACGGGCAGACAGACACGGGCAGACAGACACGGGCAGACAGACACGGGCAGACAGACACGGGCAGACAGACACGGGCAGACAGACACGGGCAGACGGGCAGACGGGCAGACGGGCAGACGGGCAGACAGACACGGGCAGACAGACACGGGCAGACGGGCAGACAGACACGGGCAGACGGGCAGACAGACACGGGCAGACGGGCAGACAGACACGGGCAGACGGGCAGACAGACACGGGCAGACAGACAGACAGACAGACACGGGCAGACAGACAGACAGACAGACACGGGCAGACAGACAGACAGACACGGGCAGACAGACAGACAGACAGACGCAGACAGACAGACGCGGGCAGACAGACGCGGGCAGACAGACACGGGCAGACAGACACGGGCAGACAGACACGGGCAGACAGACACGGGCAGACAGACACGGGCAGACAGACACGGGCAGACAGACACGGGCAGACAGACACGGGCAGACGGGCAGACGGGCAGACGGGCAGACGGGCAGACAGACACGGGCAGACAGACACGGGCAGACGGGCAGACAGACACGGGCAGACGGGCAGACAGACACGGGCAGACGGGCAGACAGACACGGGCAGACGGGCAGACAGACACGGGCAGACAGACAGACAGACACGGGCAGACAGACACGGGCAGACAGACAGACAGACACGGGCAGACAGACACGGGCAGACAGACACGGGCAGACAGACACGGGCAGACAGACACGGGCAGACAGACACGGGCAGACAGACACGGGCAGACAGACACGGGCAGACAGACACGGACAGACAGACAGACGGACAGACAGACAGACGGACAGACAGACACGGGCAGACAGACACGGGCAGACAGACACGGGCAGACAGACACGGGCAGACAGACAGACGGGCGGGCAGACACGGGCAGACGGACAGACAGACGGGCGGGCAGACACGGGCAGACGGGCAGACGGGCAGACAGACACGGGCAGACGGGCAGACGGGCAGACAGACACGGGCAGACGGGCAGACGGGCAGACAGACACGGGCAGACGGGCAGACAGACACGGGCAGACGGGCAGACAGACACGGGCAGACGGGCAGACAGACACGGGCAGACGGGCAGACAGACACGGGCAGACAGACAGACAGACACGGGCAGACAGACACGGGCAGACAGACAGACAGACACGGGCAGACAGACAGACGGGCAGACAGACAGACGGGCAGACAGACAGACACGGGCAGACAGACAGACACGGGCAGACAGACAGACAGAAACGGGCAGACAGACACGGGCAGACAGACACAGACACGGGCAGACAGACACGGGCAGACAGACACAGACACGGGCAGACAGACACGGGCAGACAGACAGACACGGGCAGACAGACAGACACGGGCAGACAGACAGACACGGGCAGACAGACAGACACGGGCAGCCAGACAGACACGGGCAGACAGACACGGGCAGACAGACACGGGCAGACAGACAGACACGGGCAGACAGACAGACAGACAGACAGACAGACACGGGCAGACAGACAGACAGACAGACAGACACGGGCAGACAGACAGACAGACAGACAGACACGGGCAGACAGACAGACAGACAGACAGACACGGGCAGACAGACAGACACGGGCAGACAGACAGACACGGGCAGACAGACAGACACGGGCAGACAGACAGACACGGGCAGACAGACAGACACGGGCAGACAGACAGACACGGGCAGACAGACAGACACAGACAGACAGGGACGGACGGACAGACAGACAGACACAGACAGACAGGGACGGACAGACAGACAGGGACGGACAGACAGACAGGGACGGACAGACAGGGACGGACAGACAGACAGACAGACAGGGACGGACAGACAGACAGGGACGGACGGGCAGACAGACAGACAGACACGGACGGACGGGCAGACAGACAGACAGACAGACACGGACGGACGGACAGACAGACAGACAGACAGACAGACACGGACGGGCAGACAGACAGACAGACAGACAGACACAGACAGACAGACACGGACGGGCAGAC